>NC_140087.1:13374396-13974396 GCF_964237585.1 Gallinula chloropus | reverse complement strand
AATACATCATATACTTTCTAGGGGGAAATTTGAATTTTGAGCTATGCCAACTAATAAAGTTCAGATTGTCAATTAATTTCAACCTTCTAACTCAAAGTCAATTTAGATTACCATTAATTACATGAATAAGCAAAGACTCTTTCAATTTATGAGTTATTGTTCATATCGAATCAAGGGTACTTAATCCACCCTCAATTAGTAAACCATCTGTAACAACTGTTTTTTTATTTTCCTTCAAAAAGATTTTGATTTACTTTGAAAGTCTCCTACAACAACCTGAACCACAGGTGAAGCAGAAATGGGGAGAATTGAAATGTGGAAAATAGTTCATTTTGGAGGAAGACAAGCATGCTACACTATTTTCAGCACAGCAAAATTCCTGCATCTCTTTAAATTCTGCTGTCAGGCAGAAGTTTGAAAGCCCATCCAAGTATTTCTGATCTACTTGGAATAAGGCTCAGTTTGAGGATCATATATGAAAAACTCTGATCAGGATCCATGAAGAGGCAGAGCAAACTTTAAGAAGCATTAGCTTATTTCTTTCTGTACAAAACAAGTCAGTGTCAGATAGAAGTTTAATTAACTGAACTAGATTAAAAAGATTATGGGCCTTAGATATAACAAGTGATTTTTTCAGAGTGTGGGGAGATGTGATTAGAACTTTGCATATATACCAACCAACAAATAAGATTAAAATTGCAAACATAAACTTGTCCCTGACTTTTCTACAAGCATCTAAAATGGTGAGAAGCCAACAATTTGTAAGGTTTTATCTTAAAGTGTGTAACAGAGGCAATAATTCTTTACAAAATCCAGTCATTTTGAGAAATAAATGAACGAGGAGCGTAGTACCCAGTACTGAAACAGTCCACTAAGAATAATATACAAGATTTAAAAGCCACATTTATGCTTTTTTGTTTTTCAGAAGCTATTTTAGTTGCCTTTTTTTTTTGTTCTTTCTAGTGAAGATGTGTACATTGGTTTTCAACTTTTGGTGTAATGTCAAAGTGGGTAATAGAAATAAATTTTATTTAGGAAGCATGTTTGTGCTTTTGGGTTTTTTGGGGTTCTTTTAATGTTTTTTCTAATTAATACTGTCTATTCTTACAGATGCATAATTAACTGTTCATAAAAAATCAAAGTAAATATACATTATTACCTACAGAGGCACACTATTTTTTCAACAATTATGTGAATTGCTTTCAAATACCAGAAACTTGTAGCTGCAATTTTACTTTTATTGACAATCAAATTTCTCCAACAGTGTTCTGTGATGGACTTGTTATGAGCTTGGCGGATTATGACTAATGGTTCAGTAATAAAATATTTAATGCTAACAGCTACATACAAATGGCCATAGACTATAAGATTTCATCTATACTATAAGATTTCACATGTGGTCTGATCCATACCTTGACCGTATTGAATTTAACTAATTTTCAAGGAATTGCAGTCATTGCAAAAAATGAAGTTATATTGTGAAAATTAAAAATAGTTGGTCTATTTATTCCTATTTTTATTCAAGCAAGTTTGATATATTCAATAGGATTATATCTCAGATTTTATGAATGTTGTTTTGGTGACTGAATCCCAGCAAAAATCTCCAATACCTGCTCTTTCAGTTATAGTCACTTACCTGAGAGAAAATCAGTGGGGATTTTGACATTATCTGATGGTGCCAGTTGACTGAGACAAGTACATTAACAATTCAATAAAACTGATCAAAACTCAGATACTCAAGGTGTCAAGTGCCTCTGGTACCCAAATGCCTCATACACTGCAAGTTCTTACACATGTCCTTTCACAGATTTGATGATGAAAACCATGTGTATGAAAAAAAAAATGGAGGTCACTTTATGTTCATAGTTCTCCCTTCCCTTGAACTGAAAAATGGCTGATAAATTTCACATGTAATTCACCTGTGCATTTTGACCAAATCTGTATGTCTAAGAAGGCATCATCCAACTTCCCTATCATAATATTTGAAGTATTTATTACCTGCCCTGTGAACTATGAATCCCAAAGAGGAAGACTTCAGAGTTTTTCTAAGATGTGCTTCCTCCCCAATGCAACTTTGCGTGAGCATCTTGAATAAGAATTAAGTGTTTGCATTCATCAGTATTCAGCTTGAATGGTTCAACATGTGACAAAGAGATTTATCAGAAGTGATTCTGTAGGCATCCCCTTTGCCACAGTACCACAAACAACCTGACAAGGTTTAGGAAGCTAGGAAGTAAAATGCCACCTCTTGTGCCTGTAAATACAGTTTTGAAGATTTACTTGAAAAATAGAAGTGCTTTCCAGATGCTTGGACTGTTTAAATGTCATAAGTTCTCCTGGAACTAAAGGATATTTTAGGGTTCTTCATGAAAGTGAGAGAAATTTAACTAAATATTTTTTGTCTGGTTTCTTATTTAGGTTTTAATTCACCTGGATGTTAAAAGAATTCAGAACTGAATCATGGTCAGTTTTGTCACTTGTAATTTCTGAGGTGCAATATGAAGCTAGTTTGGTGGAACAACAAGTCAGAATAAGATCGTTCCACATCAGAGGACTTACTGAAGACAGGACACTCTCCTACGAGTCTTTCACACTGTCACAGACAATTCAAAACAAGTCAAGCAAACAAATACTTCCCACACAGTCCCAGATATGCTTGTAATTGAGATTTTTGAGAGCAAAAGACTGAAAGCTGTTTTCTGACACCAGCTTGCAAAATTACCTCATAGTAGAAATAATGTGATAATGTTTGCTGAGTTATATCTTTAGTTGTTGAATTCCTTAAAGAGTAAATATTAGTATGTTTTAAATTTACTATATTTTGACTGAATTTTCATGCATTACTCCATATTGGCTAATTTTCAAAATTAATTTTCCATTTCTTCTGTGCCTGATAAAAGTGCCAAAAAAAATGCTGAATGTAACAAAAACATGAGTTATACTGCACAGTTTTACAAGCTGGCAATGTTGTTGGCTATTATACCCCTTCTTACAAGAGCCTTTGAAATGAAAGATTCACCCTTGTCAAGAACCCTCTCTATTGAGACAGCGTTTACACAGCACTATTGTGGAATTCCACTTCAAAAGAAGACAGAAAAATCAATTCGCACTTTACACTTCAGTTAACAAATTCAGAGCTTTACGTCTCCTGAAATGTCAAGGAATAAAAATTAAATTTCATGTAATAAAATACATGGAGAAAAAATATATTAGTATCTCCTGGCAGTAAGTTTTCTGACTCGTACAGGCATTCCTTTTATGATGTAATGAGCCACTAAGGCACATGTAAACCTGTATGTGTTAGTAGGGTAAATGATGCCACTCTTGGAAGGCTAGTGTGATAAACAATCTTTTTTTAGCACTCTTGCTGTAACTATCCTAAAGAATCTTGTTGTGTCCAATAATGCTATGTAAAACTATTTTAATGAGGATAACTAGGCCCCAACTCAACTGGCCGTTGCTTGAATCACCTAGAGGTGAAATATTTTTCTGTAGGTGGACTTTTGGTTTTTTGGGGTTTGGGCTTGTTTTGGTTGGTTGGTTGGTTTTTTAACGTGTGTGATTGGTTTTAAGATTTGGGATTGGATTTTACCTTCAATTTTTTTAAGGAGTCTTTTTTCATCTTACAAGAAAGAATGTTCTTAAGTGGAAACGTTTTCTGATTTTATCTTATAGATCTTAACCTATCAAGGTACTCAGATCTCCTGATGAGAGCTAGGGTGCCTAATTTAGGTATTTGGTAGGTTATAGGTTACCAGTTTTGTCTTCATAAATCAAGTATTTCTAATTCCTATCCAGTCAATGAAGAGAAGTAATACCTATTCCAACAGAGATGATCTAGTCCATCTAATTCAGGCAGCTGCTTCTCTCTCTATTGGATGCCCTGAGCCTTTCTTATAAGGTATATAAGTTCATATACACTTGGTTGCCCAGCCACTTCTGTTAATTAGTTTAATTATTTATACTATAACAATAATGCTTGTATTATGTAACAGATTTATGATAATTTCAACTTAATTACAGTTTTACATTCATATCTATGTAGTTTATATAGCTCACTTGAGCATTTTCATGGTGTTTTATTTTCTTGAGAAGGAATTCCATTATGTAAATGTCTTCTTATCCAAATTAATAACCCATTCTTTTTTGATGTGGAGGGTAATTATATGGTGTTAAATTAATTTTAATAAAATCAAATATCAATTTTTCCTTGCATCCATCTGTATATCTACCTAATTAAAATGTCATGTAATATTTCTTGAGGATAAAGAAGAAATAGCCTGTTTCACTGTACTGTATTTTAAGTAAATATTTATATCAGATGGTGCATTCAATAAAAATAGGATTAGTATCTTCCATACTGTGTTACAGAAAGTCTTTCATTAACAGCTTAAGGAATGGAGTACTTCTGAAAAGGCTGTGGAAAATTGTAATTTGTTCCAAGACTCTTTACCGTTAATTCATTCATAAGGTCTAATTCATGTTACATTAAATTTGTTCCTTGCTTCTTTCTAGCTACCTTTTTATGCTTTACTGCTCCTAAATAGGACACATGTAAACTCAGTCCTTGCAATGAATATTGAATGAGACTTATTCAGAACCTTTCTTCTCTTGTCATTTCTAAGTTACATAGTATGAAACTAACGTATCTTGAGCATCTTTTTATTTAGAAGCATTTATTGCTTTTATTCTGTGATTCTGTGAAGGTAGGAAGATGAGAAAAGACAGCAAATGCCAATGGATAAAATCACAGTGTAACACTTAGGCTGATCCACATCCTGATAAAGGCCAGGATGCCATTAGCCTTCTTGGCCATTTGGGCACATAGATGGCTCATATTCATGTCCTTTTCCTCCAGGCAGCTCTCCAGCCACTCTGCCCCAAGCCTGTAGTTTTATTTTGGTCACAATACCTCAAAGTGCAGGACACAGCACTTGGCCTTGTTGAATCCCATAAAGTTGGCTTCTGCCTATCGATCCAGCTTGTCCTGGTCCCTCTGCAGAGCCTTCCTGCCTTCCAACATATAGACACTGCCACACATTTTGGTGTCATCTGCAAACCACTGAGGGTACATTTGATCCCCTTGTCCAGATCACTAATAAAGATGTTAATGAGGACTGGCCCCAGCACTGAGCCCTGAGGAACACCAGTTTCAACCGTCTGCCATCTGGATTTAACTCTGTTTGCCCCAACTCTCTGGTCCCAGCCATCCAGCCAGTTTATAACCCAACAAAGAGTAGTACTAGTAGTGATGCAGCTGCCTCCCATCCTTCTTTTGCCTTCAGAAATTTGAAAGGGATTAGTGAGAGCAAAAGTGGTACCACTTATTTTGTAGCAGTTTTCAAAAATTATAAGCAAAAAATTGTTCTCAAAATGATAAATGAAAAAATAATCTCTTTAGACTTCTTTTTCAAATGAGAATCTTTAAGTGTAAGGAAGTAGAATTGGTTTCTTTGAGCTCATCAAGCAGCTAAGTTGCAGAACCTGTTCTAAAAACTTAAATCATTCACTTGATACTCCACTAACTTCAAAGCTTCACAAAAGCATTACCGGTACGTGTCAGGAAGAACAGCCCCTAAGCACAAATGCATCACAAGAACTTCACAAGTCTCATTATTGTCTGGTGCTCACTATGATACAGGACAGCATTTGAGCCTTCTTCAGATTGTCCAGATTTGATAGTATAGCATAAATTTATCTGGCTGCCTAGCAGTTTACTACACAGTCTTTTAATATTTTAGCAGACTTTAATTATAGAGTCAGGAGACTTTCAAGGGTAAAGATCCTTTTTTTAAAGATTACATATATATATATATATATATATATATGGATACACAACTGCAGCAAAAACTAGGTTTTCTTAAGTCTGTGTCAGACAGACACACAGAGAGAAAGAGTATCCTATCTTCTTTTCTGGCTAGTTACCTCCTAGAAAATTACTAAATGACATTTAAACAATCTCGATATTTCTTTAAATTTTTGGTGTACATGTGTTTTTTCTTGCAGTTTAGAAAGAATAGATTGCAGCACATTTTGCTGATTAATGGGCATGCAGTTGTTTGCAAGGACTTGGTATAATTTCAGTAGCATGATATTGCTGCTGATATTTAGTGAAAGAGTATTCATGAGAACTGTCATGGATTAAGAATCTAATTTAAAATGAGTTGGAACTTAGCCTACAAGAGCTCTAGAAAAAAAAAAACCTTTTAAAAGCACAGATGTTACTCTGTATTGTCATTGGGGGGGGGGCAAGATGTAAACAATTAAAGCTGCAGTGGATTATTTGACATGCTAATTTGTTAAACTATATTTCATTTTGATTAGCTTTCTGCATTTCTATTCATCTTGCAGACACTACCTTTCGGTTTTTAATGTTCATTGTATTTCATGTGCTACCTTTCCATTTCTTTGGGCACAATTCGGATGAATGCAGACTGTTAAAGTTGACACTATTCCAGCTTCTTATATTTGGGGTATCTCCCACACCTAACATTTATATGGCAGGCAAGAAGGAAGGAAGGTAGGAAGGAGTCTTTATAAGTCAAAAAAATAAAAGTTCTTTGCCAAGCTGATATGCTTCCTTATGCTGAAAATTTCTTTTAGATGTTAATATAGAAATTACTATCTCTATATTTATTGCAGTGGTGTAAGAGGTGCATGTCTGTCTTGTACTGGGACCCCAAAGCTGGACTCAGTACTCCAGGTTTCAAAAGAGAGGAGTAGGAGAAACACCTCCCTCGACCTGTTGGTCACACTTCCTTTGATACAGCCCAGGATATAATTTGCTTTCTGGACTGCAAAAAGGAATTTCTGGCTCATGCCCAATTTTTCATCCACTAGTACCCCCAAATCAATCTCCATGGGGCTGGTTCTGTAATACTGTAATTCAAAACTGGTTTGGACATAGACTGCATTGGATGTAAATGCTAAAACCATGTATTACTGTGTTTGGCTTATCATTTGTTATTTTTGAACTTGTTCCAATGGAAACTATATTAATAGCAACCAATCACATTAAATCATTAAATAATATATGCAACTATAATTAACAGAAATACCTTAGTACTAATTCCCATCTTGTATTTTAATAATGTAGGTCTATAATTTGTCCTTTTCTGCAGCTCAATATTTTTGGTTTTAAGGACAAAAGCTACATTACACTTGTCAAAATTTATTTCAATTCTATCAAATAGAACAAGTTATAAAGCTGAATATCAGATTATATTTTTGGTTTTGTTATGTAGATTGTATCTATCTTTTTTTCTACTTGTTTCTCTCAAGCATCTTAAAACTCTTTAAACAGAATTAACACTTACATCCTGGTGTATATCTCATACAGTCATTATGAAAGAATCAGTCATTATGAAAGAAAAGATGATGCATTTGCAACATCAAATTATGTCTTTGTGATGCTGTTAATCTGTAGAATCATTTCTAAAGTGGAATATGCTAGAAAAAGTTAACAGCAAAAATATGTTTAATTTAAAAACCCCCAAACTTACAAACTAATGGTCCCTTGGGTACTCAGCAGTTCCACGTTTACAAACATGTTTGATCATAGTAATCTGTCTTTCTGAGAGGTAAAGCCTGGAAATGACTCACTCTGAGGTCTGAAAGAACCATTCTCCATTTCAGCTAGAAAGGGCAAAATAATCCTTCTGAAGGCTAAAACACACAGATTAAGCAGTTGTCAAATACTCCAAGACCAAGAGTGAAGAAGCAAACTAGTTTAGTTCCCATTAGAATGCTTGAAATAGAGTACAGACTCATCCATTTTCAGTTAAATCTAAAAAGCATTAAACCTTTTGTATAAGGAGCAGGAATCCTTTTGGCTAGCTCTTCAGGGACCAGAAGTAGTCTTGTACAAATTCTGAATCAGTATTTTAACAAGAATGAGACATAATAACCCACTTAACTGGTGCAAGTTTTACAGGACTGTGAACAATGGAAGGTTTTTGTGGATAACATTTTATGGGCAATAACTTATTTCCACTGAGGGCTTTCAAGTGAAAACACAATTGAAAGTGAAATATCCTAAAAGAAGACAAAATATGAAAGAGGAAAAAAAAAGGCGCGATACATAATCTAAAGCATTATGCAATAAGTAAAACAAAAGTATCTATGGTGATTTTGCTAAATTATTCAAAGCTACTCTGAGCTTTGAAGAAGTTTTGTATTTATGACCAGAGAGGTTCAGACTAAATAAATGTTAACTACTATCCAGATACGCCCAAAGTTAACAGTCTGCTTCACAAAATCACAGACAATATCACTAACTGCATCTTGGCAGGCAGGTCTAACCATTCTTCAGTAGATAATGAGCCTGAGTCTCAAGACATGACAAGAAATCAGGTCCCCATGCTGACTCTAGTGCACCCTTAGGATGTGTCATTCTTCCTTATCTTTCTTCTTGGCTGAGTGGCAGCATGGTGGTATAATCCCTCGGCTAAGAGATGACCTTCAGGGTGCTTTTCTGGCCTTAACCATACACCTTCTAGATTAATCTTGACCTTCTACAGGCAAGTGACTGTATAAGATAGGGTGAATACACCACAAGTTTCAAAGTTTTTTACTTCAAATCTGCAAACTACACCATGACATTTACTATTCCAGTAGGAAAAACTCAATTTGTGAAAGGAAGTACACGAAAGTAGTATCATTCCATACCAGATCTGCAGGGATTAGGGAATGTCCAAGTGTGCTAAAGGACTGAGGCACATAGCTGCCACAGATGCTTGACAGACCCTATATTTATAGATCAACTAAGTAAATTTGAAAATCTCCTTTCACATACTTGCTGCTTTGTCTGTGTTGGGAAATATTTTGTCAGAGACTACCACATCAGTGCTGTGAGAACACATTAACATTCCAATAGTGTCTTCAAAACATTAAGTGTTTTAAGTACTAGAATATTTATCCAAATTCAAATAGGTTTCTAAAATAAATTAATTGAGAGAAGAGAAAGTTTATTGAGTGGTTTCAGCCACAACACTAAAATGAACTCTTATCCTACTGATTGTACCTCTTGACATTTCTTCTTTAGCTTGTAGTGCTGAATCTTCAGTACTCTGGGACTAAATGCTAAAGTATGAGTGAAACTCAAATCAGATGAAATTCCACATGAGTTCAAGCCGCTAAGGATGCATGCATTGCACAGTGCAATGAAGATTCATACCTATGAGGCAAGATGAAAGAGAGTACTCTAGAACCTGTCAGTGTTATATTTGTATGGCAAACCATCAGATGTTACACATAGTATTTCTAAATTTTATTCACAGTGATTAAGCACAATTTTTAGTCTTAAAAAGCCTCTATATTGCTAGATGTTTTTGAAAGGTTCCCTCTAAGACTGAGATTCTGGAAGCAGGTGATACTTAGAGAAGACCTAATCTTAGCACCATATGTTGTTCTTCTGTGGGGAATTTAGGATTCTCAGATTTACTGATTTCTATTTTTCACAAGCACAGAGCTGGTATCAGAAGAGAGTACCAGGTTCAGAAGAATTCTCTTATGAATAGCATAGTACATGGTTATTTAAATTTTTGAACACTGTAGTGCAGAGTTATTATATTAATTTTAGCTCTTAGCTAAATCTTTAATTTCATCATTATTTGGAGCTCAGCAGCTAATTAATGTTTTGAGATCTAATAATAATAATAAGGAAATTTTAGTTTGTTTTTAAATGCTAATACACGGGATTTGTAAGTTTCCAAACAATTTCATTAAAATAGTAGAACCCTGATTAAGTAGTTCTCTGTCTTTCAGAAGACAAGGTGAAAAGAGAAAACATACAACTTTCTACACAATAATATTGTTATTTCATGGAAGTGAATAGAAAATTCTTCCTTTGTTTCATTAGCAATAGGTATAATTCAGTTTAAAAAAACAACCAGAAAACAAACACCAAACCAACCAACCAACCAAAGAAAAAAAAGCCCACACATTTTTATTTCCAAATAATCTCTTTCTGAAAGGATTTGAATCACATGTCTGTGGTGGAAAACAAATGTTAAGATTTTGCATTCTAATTGATCATCCTAGAACGGTTTGGCTTGGAAAGGTCCTTTAAAGATTATCTCATCCAACTCTTCTGCCATGGACAGGGAGATCTTTCCTTAGAATATATTTGTCATGCAATCTGACCAACTTCCAAGAATGGAGCATCCACAGTGTCTCAGCATCCTCACCATAAAAATATTTTCTTCCTTACATCGAAACTAAACCTTCCCTCTTTCACTGTCGCTTGTATTATTATTACAGGCCTTGTCAAAAAATCTCTCCATCTTTCTACTAAGCTTCCTTTACATATTTAAATGCTACAATAAGTTCTCCCCTTTGGCTGATTATCAAATCCTTTTTATGTCCTTACTCTGTACAACACAATGATGGATCCTGCATATTTGGAATGGTTCCTAGCCTGAGCCACTCAAAGGAATTATTGTGAAGGTGATAGGTTCCCATGTTTAACAGTAGAGATGATGCAGTTACAGCACTCAGGACCATTTCCACTCATTATTTAATTTATTAACATAGACAACAAGAACACCTACCCCTCCTTTATTGTACCAACTACATATTTATTTCGGCAGTACCATGTGTGACAAAAGGCACTTTTCTTGTAAAAGATAGAAATAAATGCCCTGTCATAATATTCATGAAAAGGTATTAGATAAGTTGCCAGCACTGGAAACAGAAAATGCCTTAGTTCTGTGGAGACCAGAAAATAAATGAGGCTGTGGAATGTCAGCCACAGTGCCACCACCTGCTCCCAACATCGTTCCTCGTTTACTTGTGAGATGTTAAAGTGCTAAGCATAACATTGGCCAGCTTAACCTATGTCCACACAAGATAAAAAACCATTGGGGCCATCTGGGTCATTCCTAGGAAATATTCTTACCCCAGGGACACAAGTAATTTAGTACTTATTTCCATGTTCTTTCCTACTGCTCTGGGCTAGTCATGCAGCAGGTTCTAGTTCTGCTGCGAGTTGGCCCACCTATGTTTTGGCTGCTTCCACACAGCCTTTCTGCCATGTAATACATACTTGCTCAGGAGAAATATAGCAACTCACCTGACATTTTCCTTTGAGCACGCTTGATGGTAAAGAAGAGCAACCGGTAGCTGGGAATCCATACTGGTCAAGGAAAAGAAGAGCTTTGGTACTGATCACATGATTAAAAAAATTCTAGTCAATTATCAAGTCACAGCTTAGGATATCTCAAGTTTTACTTCTATTTATCTCATGAAAGAACTGAACCGGGAGAAGAATGCTCTTAAAATACTTGTAGTTAGTTGTTATCTCACTCCTGTTCAGATAATCTCAAAAGAATTCGCCAAGCTGTTTCTAAAGCACAGACCTGACCTGTTGAAGACCTCATAAAATATGAGGGAAACTGGTTTTAATCAAACAGAAGCTCTTATAACCACCCTGATGAAGTGATCACATGATGAGGCAAAGCATGGAGCATAATGGTCTTTCCAGAGATACCACAAATGCTCATGAGATAGGTAAAATGTTAGAAAATCTGACATACTGCTGAAGTGTGGATGTTACCAAAAGTACTTTGAATCTGTTTCCCTTTTGCTGTTTCAGAAATGACAGGCAAAGACAGACTGAGATTTTTTTTTTTCCAAAATTTATCAGTTTCATGTGAAAAGAAGACAGAACATATCTGAGGTTAATATCTGAAGTTCACATTCCTCACTAAAAATTCCTTCGTAACTTTATCTTTTAGGAACAGGGAAGCTACAAATTAAGCATATTTTTTCTCTCCCTTTACCTTTTAAAGAACAACTTCTATAAAGGCATTATTAGACTAACAGACTCCAATTCTCTTCTTGAGAAATGCAGTCATACACTGTTCATGGCCACCCCGAATGAGAAAGGTCATAGTCATGGCCCATTCCTTTGATCATGTGATCATGTCAGTGCAGGTTGCTACGAATGATAGTGCTAGGGGGGTTTTGGTTTTTTGGTGGGTTGTTTTGTTGCAGTTTTTTGGTGGGAACAGAGTGGAGTTTACGGATATTATATATATATATTTAATTCATTTTGGTTTGGGGTTTTGGGGTTTTTTAAAAGATATGTCATTCTATAAAAGCATTTGAATGAGAAAAAAGGAATAAAACATGGTGTGTGGCAGTTTTCTCAACTCCTGTCTCCCTCTTGTCTTTAAACATACAACAGGGAGAAGTAGTGTTACAGTAATTTTATCAGAGAAAGGTAAAGACTGTCTTCAAAATCATATTACCTAATAAAGTGTATACAATCCCCAGGGTGAGGCTTGTGATATAATAAAAGAAGAGTAGAGATTTTACATAAAATTATAACGAGAACTGCAAACAAAACATAATGACAAAGAAGGGAATCATCATTTGAGGGAGCTGTGTATTCTAGAGTCACAGCAGATTACCAAAAAAAAAAAAAAAAAGAACTCTTGCTACATCAATTTAAGGAGCATAAGACACAAATTAATATATCGGGTGTCTTAATTCTAGTATAAGGATATAAAAATTCTAACCATTGGACAGTGTGGTGAGAGGGCTCATGCTTTGACAATCCCAAATCACCTTCCACTAGGAGTATTTAAGTCCTTAGCAGGCACAGTGAAAGCTGCCTATTAAAACTCCTTCCAGATAACCCAATTGTTTCTGCTGCAGACCCTGGAGGTGTGCAGAGGCTCTGTGGGAACAGCTCTTTTCCATGCTGCTAATGCTACTATTCAGGGCACATGGTGCTCCAGTGACTATATGGTGAAAGAGTTCTTTACAATATGGTACCTCCTTTTTTCTCTAAATTGGTCTCTGAAGATTTTACATGATGCTGAGCTCATGGAAGCCCATGGAAGAGTTCTAAAGGATATTAGCAGGTTTATTTCCTATATATATTAGAGATTTTTATTGAACTCTCCAATTAATTAGATTCACTAGACCAGCTTTACAGAGTATTATCATAATCTGTAATGCGTGATGGGAAAACCTGTTTTATTCTCAGATACAGACAAATAACTTCCTACTGCAACATGTTGGTCATGTATGTGCTGAGTGGAATAGTTGACAGTGTGCCTGAAAAACTTTGGTAAGCCAATTGAATTGTAAGAAAAACAATATTCAGGAATGGATTTCCTACAGAAGGGTGCTAAAATACTCAGCCACTGAAATTTCAAATCGGAAATATTTCTAGGACCTGTATGGTATATAAAAAAATAATCAGATCAAATATGGACCTGGTGAATATATCTGATCTTTCTCTTTGTCTAATAAATATTGGTGAAAAAGACAGAATTATCAGAAAGTATATGCTCAAATGGGAAGTTGGGCAAAGCAGGTGGAAAAAGATAGCAAAGAGCTCTTTAAATCAGTTGAAACCAACAGTTCTCCAAAAGCAATTTCATATAAAGACACAATTGTGGCATTAGCTGCATGAAGCATTAGAAGGTTGTCTGTTTACTTCAGTGCAATGAAGTACAAAGGCAGTCAAGCAAGTCTGGAAAGAACTGCCATGCCACTGTGTTATATGTGATTCTGATATTTACGTTAATTTCTTTTTAATTAGCTTGGCCGTCTTTATAGGTCATGGACTTTTGCCATTTAAGACCATAAAAGAGAAGTGGCTAGCAAAGGAAGTAGAACAAGGAGTTTGCAGCATACACAAATTGTAACATATAAAACAAACCAAAGCATTATTCTGGATAAGGATAATCTCAATTTATTAAATTGTCATGGTTTAGCTCTGGCCAGCAACTAAGCACCATGCAACTGCTCAGTCGCTCCCCCACAGTGAGAGGAGGGAAAGTGAGAGAACTTATGGGTTGAGATAAAAATAGTTTAATAGAACACACACACACACAAAGGAAGATAATAATATCTGTTAATAATATCTACACAAATAAAGTGGTGAACAGCCCAATTTTGCTCCACCCAAAGTTAATGCTGTGCAACCCCAGCTGCTGTGCAAAACCCCCAAACCTCCCAGCTTCTCATCCCACACACACACAAGCAAAGCAAAACAAGGAATTCCTTCACCACTTCCCATCAGCAGACAGGTGATAAACTATGATACTAAAGTTCATGCTGTGCAAGACACCCAGCTACAACACCAGGCTCCCAGACCCTAAGCCCCCACGCTCTCAGGCCCTAAGCCCACCCCCAATTACAAATGGAACATGGTGGTGTATGCCATGGAATACTCTCTTTGGCCAGTTTGGGTCACTTGTCTTGGCTGTGTACCCTCCCATCTTCCTGGGTGCCATTAGCAGGGCAGCAGTGAACAACTGAAAAGTCCTTGACTGCTTGGCAACAACTGAAAACCATCAGTGTGTTATCAGCATTGCTTTCATCCTGATTCCCAAACATGGCATTCCACCAGCTGCTAGAAAGAATATTAACTCTACCCCTGCCAAAACGAAGACAGAAGTGGATATCTATTCTGCAAATATGAAAGTGTCAAAGAGCAAGAGAGGTATTACAAATAACCCACACAAGGCAAAAGAAGTTTTTGTATGGACATTAGCTATAATGCTGGTCTGTTTTGTTACATGTTCTAAGAGCAAAAATTTCAGTACTGCAGTGTACTCAGTAACAATCTTGGACAAGATTTTCACTTACTGAATCTCAATGCTAAAGAGACTGATAATCAGTTTATGGAATTTAGATATCTAAACATCAATTATATAAATCTCAGCTCACCAATCTAAAGGGTTTCTTGAAGTCAATGAAAAGATATTCACTTCACCTTAAAGCGGGTGTCTAACAGTGGAAAAATAAAATCTTAGCTAGTTATTCTAACTATTTTGATCTTAGTCAAATTTTGAATTGCAATACTCAGTAAGATGAAGCTTACTGAAGATTACTCGCAAGATATTGATGTGAAACAAATTTTCTACAGAAGCACTATTAACAATATATCCAAAACCAAAGATGGGATTCTGGCATGTGGCATAAATAGATGAAATTGAAAAGATAGAAGAACCTTCAAAATAAATTAATTTGATGATTGCAGGAGAAGATAATTGATTTGGATATGCAGATGACTAAAGAGAAAGCATGAAATACAGTAGTGATAGAAAAACACTTCAATCTTTTTACAGAAGATGCATCACATAAAAATCTCCTTGGCAAATTTATTCAAATTGTTACATTTTCTCTCTCACTGCAGTCAGATCAGATAGATCAAAACAATCAGCAAGCTAATTAATTTAAGTGCAGTATGGAGAAATCATGTTTCATGATTTTTTCTGGAGGAAAAATCACTCTAATAAATATGTTTCACAGAAATGTTCTAGGAAAAAGATGTACTCTACACTAAAAGCCCTGATTGGGGCCGAAATCTTGTCAGTGCTCTTTTTCTTTTTTTAAAAAAAATATGTAGCTGCAGCAAAGAGGAGCACAAATGAAAAATATATAAGTGGGATAGAGATTTTGAGAGAGTACAACCTGAAATCATATCTCAGAAAAGGGTTTGCCAGGTTTGAAAGAGCCAGGTTGAATGTTTTAGCCACCTACCTGAAAATCGGAGAAATAAAATCTGATCTAAGCAAACGTAGAGTACTAAAGGAGTTTATAGCACAAATCTCCAAAGGGGAAGTTTTGTGTAAAAGCCTTGGTAGAGCTTCTGACATTCATGTTAAAGCCACCGTTTACAAATAAAGGTCTCACAGAGGAGATTCAAGTGCCACATCTTGGCAGATAACACTTACTTGATGCGATCTTGGATGATGTGGACATTTGGTAACAGCTATGGTCCATATGTTCACTTCAGCTGGACCCTGCCATCGTCCTACAGGATCTCACAGAAGATATTCAGCCAGCTGTCTGCTCAACAGTGAACATGCACAGGCAGGCTTGACACCAGAGCCTCAGTGCCATGAGTGCCATGTCTGTTCTATGTGCCTCATACAGCTTGAATAAAGAATCGTGATCCACTCCAGCAGGAGCAGCCACAGCCGAATCAGGTTCTCCAGTGCCCAGCCTGGCCTTCCTGACTCTACAGGACCTCCTGACAGAGAAGTGTGTGAGACCATCTGTGCCTGTCTGCCTCAAGGCCAGCTACATTAGAGCAACAAACACTATAGTTCACAGTAAGAGCAGCTAAAAATAGATCCAGTTTTCCTGTCTACTCCTTTGCTGATCAGCAGTAATTGCCTCCATCCTCCCACACTCTTCTTGCCATCTCTGGGTCTGTTAGCTCTGTCTTGCTGCATGGTGCAGTGATAGACTCTCTACCCTTCTCTCTACCTAGGAAGTGCAGCTTCAGGGTTTGTTTTCAGCTATCCTCTCTCTTTGCTCTTTCTTTGCTTTCGTCTTTTTCAGTTACATCTTTGTTCTTTTCTTCTTTATGCTCCACACAGGCAGAAATTCTCAAATAATGCTTTTCATTCCCCTGTCACAATCAGATCACACTTTGGATTTTGTCACCTCTGGTCTCATTGGTTATTCCTTCTCAATATTGCATTGTCCTCTGTACTCATGTTGTCTACCCAAGGCACTTAAATATCCTTTAGTCACCAGGCAATGACATTAGTAGATAACATAAACCTATTACAAAGGTTACTGCATGAAACTTCGGTGTTCAGAAGATGCATTTTAAAGGAAAACAGCTACAAAAAACAACAGAGCATTATAAATAAATAAATAAATAAATAAATAGGTGCTGTGCTGCTTCACAAGTCCTCGTCACCACAGCCATTACGGATGTAATGTAACCTCTCCCAAGATACAGTCCCACCTTAAGAGAAGGTTAGGGTTCAAGTAAATTAAACACTCAAGAAGACCTCAAAGTCCTCCCTGTTTCTGTTACTTAAGCCACTCCCTCATGTGGGTGAGGTCAATAACACTCTGCAATGCCATCTGAGGGTTGCAATGAACTCCATGCCTCTACTGATGGATCGTAACGGAGTCTCTGTGCTTCTCGAGATGCTTTCCAAACCAGAGGTCTCTGTGAAGTCCTTCCTAGCAGCTGGAACCACATGGCATGGTGCAGTTTGACATGGGATCTTTCCTATAACACAGCCATGTTTGAAAACATCTGAGCTGGACCCATTGCAGAAGCTGGGCAAAAAACCAAGGGACAGTTGTCATTAAGATGTCCCTAATAATCTTGTGACTGTTTAAAGTGCTGGGATGGCAGTGTCCTTGGACTCAAGCGTAACAACCAGAACATCTGAACAACAGCAGGAGGAAGCTGTAGGCAAGGAGAATTGGGGTGAATTTGGGTCATGTTTTCTGTGAGATGGCTTCTGTACACATCAGACTTGCTTGCTGTCACTTTGTAGGCTGCTTTGTACGGGAAGTGGTCTGAGCATGTGGTGTTGTAGGAGAAAACTTAATCAGCATTGCTTTAAGTGAAGGATGCTTTCCAGCAGGATGGAGGAGTGCTGTCCAGTCTCCTATGTATTCTTTGCATTGTACTGCTGTCCTAGCAGGTACAAAAAGAAACAGGTAGGGTTTCTGTGATGCCAGCAGCTGGCACACACCTGCAATGCCAATTGTTGCACAGGGAGGATACCTAGCATCCCAGAGGAAC
The DNA here is from genome assembly GCF_964237585.1 of Gallinula chloropus. Lineage (NCBI taxonomy): Eukaryota > Metazoa > Chordata > Aves > Gruiformes > Rallidae > Gallinula > Gallinula chloropus. The sequence continues at coordinate 13,956,872 of NC_140087.1, read as the reverse complement.
TGTGATGGAATTTTGTAGAAGGACCACTGCCAAAGCCACATTCCCTGGACCCAAATCCTGTCCTATGAGAGGAGCCAAAAGACACTTATTTTAACCTTGAATGTTAGATGAGGCACAGATTTTGCTTCCACAGCCCAATAGGTTAAATATGGTTTATGCCAAACTCTGATAGGGCTGGCTTGGAAATGGGGTATGCTCCAGATTTCTGCAAAACCTCAGAGAAATTCAACAGAAAAAGAGGCTTGTGTCAGGAAAGGTGGAGAGGAGGGCAGAGAAAGTTACATGGCTTAGTATTTCTTTTTAGTGTGCCCAGACTGAGTTAGGGTCATGGGAGATGTAAGAAAAGAGCAATGGTAGCAAGTTCCTCCAGATAATGCTTCATAAATGAAATTAAATTTGGCAATAAACACCACATTTAGTACTTTGAGGAATGTGGGAGGCATGGGCTTTTTGGGGGCAAGCAGTGTGTGCAGTCATTTTTGGAAGCAGCATGGCTTCTCTTTCCCCATGCAGAGGACACAAGTAATTGCAAAAGGGGCCATTCATGGAGTCCTGACATGATCCTTCTCACTGAGTTCATGTGAGTGTGTGACTCTTTCTGCTGTTACCACAAGACATACCTTTTGGGGCAGAATTCTGCTCTGAGTCATAGCTGGTATCCACACAGACATAATCCATCAGCTGATGTTTTTTTTTTCCTCCTTTGCTGCTGAGTTGCTATGGGAGACAGTCAAGCTGCAGCAGTGGCATGTTCACCCTCACCCAAATGTCTTTACTCTCCATATTTGCCACTCTCAGTATCACTAAGCTTGATATTCCCCTTCTTCCCTCCCCTGCCAAGAGTATAAATAGAATTTACACCCACAGAGCTCCCCTCAGGTTTCCTGTCTGCCCCTGGACTTGACAGTGACAGCAGGAGTAGCAGAACAGCATAGGTAGGTGTCTGCCCTTGACACAGACTTATGAGGAGAGGCGTGCTTGCCATGTGGTGCTGGGCTAGTTCTTTGACAGAGGGCGGTGCAGCTGCAGACCTCACGTGCTGCCTTGTATCAAAAGACAGTGATCTGGCATGTAAATGTTCGATACAGCATAGAGACAATATGTAGTATGAAAAAAATATGGGGAGCTGCCTAGTGTGAGGTCCCCAGTCCGTGTGCAGGAGTACGTTTTTGTTTACCATTTCATTGCCAAGTACTGTCATTGCACAGACCATCTCACCACTTCAACCTAGACCAAATGTAAGACTGCCATAACCAAAGCAGTCTTCACTAAGAGAATTTGTTTTGTGATTTAGTTTATTGCCATTTAGCACAAATTTGTGATTATTAATTTGTGTATTGAGAAAAAAAGGAAACAAGCAATTAAACAAGCATTTAAGGAAATAAGTTTCCTCTACCTTCCCCAAGATAAGTACAGGCAAAACACTTTTCCACCCCACTTCTCAGTCCTGACTTTCCTTCTTTTGATGCAGATTATGCTCAGTCACCACCCTTATAATGAAGAATCTCTTCCCAATATGTAATTTAAATCTACCCTTCTGCAGCATCAGGCCATTACCTCTCCAGATTTCTTGTGCCCCTTTTAGGTACCTTTTAGGTACTGGAAGGCTGCTATAAGGTCTCCCCAGACACTTCTCCAGGCCAAATAAGCCAAACTCTCTCAACCTGTCTTCATAGGAGAGGTGTTCCAGCCCTCTGATGATCTTCACAACCCTCCTCCAGACTTAGTTCAGCAGCTCCATGTCTTTCTTGTACTGGGCACCCTGAAGCTGGATCCAGTGCTCTGGGTGGGGTCTCAACAGAGCAGAGTAGAGAAGGAGAGTCACTTCCCTCTACCATCACTGGTCTCTAACTGGACACTGAGCCATAGACCACAACTCTTTGAGTGTGGCCACCTAACCAGCTCCTTATCTATCCTTCATACCCACGTCTCCAATTTAGAGACAAGGATGTCATGAGACACAGTGTCAAACGCTTTGCACAAGTCCAGGTAGATGATGTCTGTCACTCTTCCTTTATCCAGCAGTGCTGTAACCCCATCATAGAAGGCCAGAAATATTTTCAGGCATGATTTGCCTTTAGTGAAGCCCTGTTGGGTTTCTCAAATCTCCTCCGTTTTCATGTGCCTTAGCATATTTGTAGTACAATACTGGGCGTGTCTCGAGGGCAATTTGGGCATTCTAAGGAGACCAGGAAGGGACAGATGTGCAGCCTTACAGCAAATTGCTGGACTGTGACCAAGTGGCACTGTGAAGGTAATATGGCCTCACTGATGCTCTGTTACTTCATTCCAGAACCAGGCACAACTGGAAGGCAATGGTTAGCCCTGACACAGTGCCAGCTGGTTTGGACCAGAACAATGTAGCAGACAAAAGTAACAGCCTAGCAGTGTAGATGACTACAACCCCACACTGACAAACTTTTTTAGTGATCAGGATGATGGGACAGAGTTCAACCTGAGGAAGTTTACAAATGAAACAAAATTGGGAAGAGGATCTGATAGACCAGGTGGTTCTGCTGCTGTTCAGAGGGACCTCAATAGGATGGAACAATGGGCCAACTGGAACCTCATGCAGCTCAACAAAGGGAAATGCCAAGTCCTGCACCTGTGCTGAAATAACTACAGCACCAGTACATACCCATACTCCATACCTCAGTACCAGATGAAGGACTAAAGACATTTTTCAGAAAAAAACCTGGGACTCCTGGTAGACAACAAATTGAACATGAGCCAGCACTGGGCCTCTGCAGCTAAAAAGGGCAATAGCGCTTTGGGGGACAGTAGGCAGCAGATTTTGCCAGCATTGAAGAAAGTTAATCTTCCCCTCTGCACAGTCATGGTGAGACACATCTGGAGTGCTGGTTCAGGTTCTGGCCTTCCCAGTACAATTGGACATACACTCAGTATGCACTGGAGCTGGGTCATGTTAAGCACCTCAAAGTATGTTTTGTTCTTCCTTTGTAAATTCGTGAGGACCAAGACATATGCTTCCAGTGGTAAGCGCAGTACTTTTAGGCAAGTATTTAAAAGACTTGTTAAGAAAGATCTTATTTAATTTCCCTATATTTCTCCACTGATTAAAACATTGTACATCAGGCAATACTCCAAAAGATAATAGAGGACAGGAATGAAGGACAGATCTGAACACTCCTAAGCTTTGAAGGTTCTTCAAAGATGAGAATGAATTTTTATGGAGCCTATGAGGAAAAGCTCTCAGTGTGAACCGAGCAATAAAGAAATATGTGTTAAAGCTTGTCCAAACAGGACTCTACTGAAAAAATCCCAAATTGTCATCATCTTTAGACTGCACAGTAGTAGACATTCAAAGGTAGGAACAAAAGGAACTGGTTTTATATTATATAGTCTTTTTTTTTTCTTATTTTTCTTTAAATTAGATGTATTTATTGAAGGAATACTACTATAATGAATAAAATACTGAGAACCCCATGTGACCAGAGTTTTCACTTGGCTTCCTCCAATTATTGGGAAATACTTTGTCTTAACTCCTTCAATGTTACAAAGAAGTTTAGCGACAGAGTAATATACCACAAATAAATATGGCATTGTGAGAGCCTACATTTTCATATATTATAACAGCTCATCTAAGTACTTTGCTTCACTGTACCTGATGTTTTCCTTGTTTTTAATCATCTCATGCTAAACTACTTGCAGAACTCCCACTGAGATTCTATTCATTTCATTAGAAATGCCATATATAAAGTGGCATGGAATCTGTCCAAAAATTAATAAGCCTAAACCAAACATAATCTGTTCCATATTTACTCTGTACTGTGTTAGTTCATGTAACAGTACCATTACTGTGCCTCTCAAGACAGAAAGGTCAAAGACATGGAAGTATCTCTTTCATTGTTAATGTGAAATATATAATATCAAGGGTAGATTTGTATGACGGAAGTAAAATTATCACAAAGGTCTAAAACAGGCATGACTCCTTAATTAGTGTTTTCTGTGCAAATTAGGGCAAAAATGACGATCATTTTAAAACTTCTGACCTGAATGAAGTGAATTCAGAAAAAACAAGCACAATACAAATTAACAATCTGTATTATTTGAGAAATAAATATAAATACCAATGAAAGAATTTGTTCAGATTTTTAACTTCCTAGCATGCTTTTTCACATAAAGTACATTGTTGTAAGAGCCATACCAGAAAATTCTTACAATTCCTTCAATTTTCACAATGACAATACAAAAAGAGTTCCTAACATTTCCCCTTCACCCTTAAAACAATTATCATCTTAATATAAGTATTTGCACAGCAAAGGTGAAATTTAGATATTTATGATGTCATCAAAAGGAGGTTTTTAATATAACATTATGTCTCCTAACACCCACTGCTAAACACTGGTTTCCTTTTTGGTAGATACCAGATAATCATCCAGTCCATATATCAAAAATCATTGATTTCAGGGGACCACAAAAGGGTGACATAGAAACACAGCACACAGACGCAGACTGCCATGGACAAGGTGATGCCTTCAAATGGACCCATGTATAGAACTAACATAAAACATAGGCAAGTGCCTTTTCTCCTCTTCAGCTGGTAGACAGAAGCTCATTAGTGAAGGCACACAAGAAACTCTCCAAGTTCACAGCACACATCTGCAGATCCCTTAAGTACCAGAGTGAACCTTCTGTCTGCTTGGGATGCATGCCTGGATCCTGGGCCACTTTACTCCCTTCACAGTTCCTCTGCTTGCCACCTAGTCTATCTTGATGCTCACTAGCAAACACACAGTACTCACATACTCTTCCTCAAGATGCTCCACATTAGGAATCCCACATGAGCATACCAACATAGACCCCCTGTCTGCCTGATACCCCAGCCTGAACTTGAGGCCCCCTACTCACTATCTAGTCAAACACTCCATGCATGCAAGAACTCACCCCCTCAGCAGACAGTGTAAGGCACATGGGTTTTAACCTGTGGTCTTGCTCAAGCTGCTGATGCAGAGCCCTTCACTTAACCTCAGTCATGCTGGTCTCTCCAGTAGCTGCTTCTTTGGGACACACACAATCCTTACCTCAGTGGCTGGACATTAAATACATTTAATCACTCCAGTACCTGGCAGCATAGGCCAGGTGTACTCACAGCCCTGGTCTGACCAGCAACTGGCACTTAGTCCTTGCAGCACATACAAAAACAAATGGCACATAGAGTGCAATTATGCAGAGAGACAATTAAAGAAAGATTTAATAAGAAGGTACAAGATGATCGTATAGACTACAGCAGTTGGGTGTAGGGCTCAGCCAGACAAGCATACTGAATGGCTTTGCTTTACATTGGATGAGCATTTTTCATACCCTTTTCTCCCTATCACCATTTGTTCGTCCCTGCTTCCTCTTCCCCTGTGGGTCCTCTGTGGGTCTGTACAGCTCTATGACTCCCGCACCCCTTCAAGTCCAGGGTCTCCTCTGGTTTATAGTCATATAAACTGCAATGTCCATGTTGATACTCCTGGAAGTGGTACCTGTGGTTTCTTGACAGCCCACCAATTAGTTTGAGTGATGAGGCTTGTTTCTTGTAGTCTCCATGTTTACCGTTCCAGAGCTGTGTATTGGCATATTTTGGTTTCTGATTTCTCCTTTTTCCTTTGGTTTCCCAACTGAAAAGATCCAAAAATGTTTGCTGCAAAAAACATTATCACACTGTCACATGCTCTCATCAATTAGTGTGACCAACAAGGTTTGGTTCTCATCATCGGCTCTGTTATCCTTTGTTGGTCAAGTCTATGTCTCTGTATGTTCTTGTCTTCTGTTTCTTCTACAATGGTTTAACCCTACGGGGCAGCTCAGCTCCACACAGCCGCTGACTGTGGGATTGGGGAAAGAATTATAAAAGCATCAGTGAGAAAACTCATGGGTTGAGTTAAAGACTGTTTAGAAGGTAAAGCAAAAGCCACACATGCAATTAAAGTAAAATAAGGGATCTATTCAGCACTTCCTATCAGCAGACAGATGTTCAACCATCTTGAGAAAAGCAGGGCTTCATCACCTGTAATGGTTACTTTGGAAGACAAACTGCATAACTCCAAATGTTGCCTTTTCCTTCCTTCTTCAAAGCTTTTATTGCTGAGGATGATGTCATGTGGTCTGGGATCTGCCTTTGGTCTGTTGGAGTCAACTGTCCTGGCTGTGTCTCCTCTCAACTATCTCTGCACCCCCATCCTACTTGCTGGTGGAACAGGATGAAAAACAGAAAAGGCACTGACACTGTGTAAGCACTGCTCTGCAATAAGTAAAACTTTATTGTGTGATCAATGCTGTTTTCATTAGAAATGTAAAATATAGTGCTATACAAGCCAGAAAGATAGTGAGGTGTTGGAGTGAGTTCAGAGGAGGGCCACAAAGATGATCAGAGGGCTGAAGCACGTCTCCTATGAAGACAAGTTGAGACAGTTGGACTCATTCAGCCTCCAGAAGAGAAGGCTCTGGGGACACCTTATAGCAGCATTTCAGTACCTAAAAGGGCCTACAAGAAATCTGGAAGGGGATTCTTTACAATGGCATGTAGTAATAGGAAAAGGGGTAATGGGCTTAAATCGAATGAAAGTAGATTTAGATTAGATGTTAGGAAAAAAAGCCTCCACCACACTATGAGGGTGGTGAGTCACTGGCACAGATTGCCCTCTCATTGGAAGTGTTTAAGAGCAGATTGGATAGGTCATTGGGCAACCTGATCTAGTGAACCATGCACCTGCCCATAGCAGAGGGGTTGGAACTACATGATTCTTCTATAGTCATTTGATTCAAAAACAGTGCATCTTAATATCTTATTGCTTTGAAATAGGTCCTTGACCAGACACCCTTAAGTACCAGACACTCTCCTTCCACATACCCTTGGATAAGGTCTTTCAAAAGTTTACTTCAAAAAGTCAAATGGGAGACTAATCCAATATCTAGGGATCTTTCCTAAACATGGCAAGGTGTTCTTGAAAATGTTTTAGTCAAAGTGCAAAAGAGAAGAGATTGGTCCCAGAACGTATAAGTAATCACAACACTTGTCTGATGCATAGGAAATTGTTTCTTTTGAGCTGAGCACAGCATGGAACCTGGATTATCATTCTGGAGTGTCAATACTCCATGTGAGTTCCCTGAAGCCTAAAAAATTGCCTCGTCTGTGCTAAGAGCTTTCTACCTTTACTTTGGTCTGTTCATTTGATATTCCGCCCACCTCTCACACTCCAAAAGGCTTACTTTATCCACCCCACTCCATGAAAAGATTCAGATTCAGTGATCTGATACATCCCAACAGAAAATTCACCTGTTTTTTTTACAAAAGGCCTGAAGTAGTTCTTCTCTAGGAGAAAGTGATTCTTTATTCAGTTTAAATTCACTGATACTGCCTTACAATAAAAAAAAAAATCCTATGTGTATCTGCAAGGGCACAGGCATATTTCTGGGTTTGATGTGCTTTTTTTTTGGCTTTGAATTGTGGAGGAAGGAATTGAAACATTAATACCACAAATTATTGTAATTTTGTACATAACAATTTTTTTAGATATTAAAAGCAGCTATCTGGAAATGGTATTAGAGCTACAGTGAAATCACTGATTTTCTAATAGCTTTTATTTACCTTTCCCAAAACTCTCATCTTTAGTGATAGTTACAAAGAGCCTCTGGCACTGTGAGAACAGTTTATTTCTCTATGGACTTGTTACAGTGGGAATTTAAGAACTATCTTATGGAGTAGTCTCACCTAGCTGTAATGACACTTTACACCATCAGTTTTCAGTGGACATGAAGGCACCGGCTATCCTATTTCTTTTTAAGATCCAAGCACTATTGGCATACTATTTTGAATTCTCCATCTTGATCAATGATTAGTATTTCTCTTGTCTGTTATGGAGATCTCATAACAGGAGCTTCTTTTCCCCATCATCCTCATTATCAAGCGATAATTTCAAAAGGGAATTAGAAGCATGAAAGGAGACAAGTGCTTTCTCAATGAAACTTGCTCAAGATGGAAAACATAAAGTCAGTGAATGAGCACAGGATAAATAAATGTCCTTGGGGAAAAAAAAACAAACCAAAAAAAGCAGCGGGTGCAACTTTAGATGATTGAGGAAATGTAAGAAAAGTTCAGAAAAGGAAGGACTAAGCATCTAAAGGACAAGTGTCACTAAATATAATAGAATTATACATTTTATGTGCTTGGGGACAAGAGAAAATCAGAAAGTGAAAAATAAACAGAACAAAATAGCAAATAACCCCTATCTTCAGAGCTATCTTGAAATGTCAGGAGCTGGATTCCTGATTCTATAAACAAGAGAGTAAAATTTTGAGAAATGAAAGAAAGGAAACCCACAAAAACCTAAGGTTAAGCATTTTTAAAACACCCAAAATTAAAAACGCTAAGGAGAACAGCTTGCAGTTCAGTTGTCTCAGAAAGATGGATACAGATCTGATAAGGTGAGTAAAGACTATTTATTTCAACTGTTGAGGACAAAGCTCAGGGAATGAAAAAAAAGTATTATTACTTTTGTATTATATTTTCTAAGTTGTAAATTAAATCTTAGTCTTAATAATGCAGTATGTTGGCTAAAACTTCCAGTCAATAAATATTTGATAATGTTTGTTCCCTTGATTCTATTTTAAATTAGAAATTTTATCAAAGATTTAGAAAAACAAACATAAAGTAGGAAAAGGGGGTGAGTCATATATAAGCAGAATCTACAGTCATGTCAGACAAAAGCCTACAAAAACATTTCTGTATAACTCCAGAAACTTACCCAGAATCTGGTCATCCCGTAAGGTAACTACATATAACTACTTTAACATACGAACCTTCTTATTACTGCAAATAGTGGCAAATAGCTACTGGCTTTAGAACTGACTTTTTCTAGTCATAATTAAAAGGAAAAGTAAATGCCAAGTTGTGTAAAGGTACAAATTCCTGATAGATCTGGAAGTCCTTGGGTATATTTCTCACAGGAGACAAAAATAACCTATTTACAAATGACTGCTCTCAATCAATAATGTGAATGTTTCAGCATCCTCTGAGTCTCAGCCCTTTGTTTACCACATGTACTCTTATTTATATTTTAGTTTCATAACTTAAGTAAATCATTCTTACTGTTACTTGTAGAACAGAAAAAACAAGGGCCATAACTCAACTGATAGTCATCTAATGTTTTGTCCACATTTGTTGTATATTGAATTTGAAAGGAAAAATTATCGTATTGTGAAGTCTGCTTTTTCCTTCTTCAGAGATAAACATTTATGATTTTGCATGCAAAATCATGTGTGATTTTCTACTGAGGTCTAGTGACACCTAACACACTAAGTTCATGACCTCCCTTTTCCTGAGAGACACCACGAAATCGTTGTTTTACTCTTCTGTTGCTAAAAGTCTCCTTTTTTGAATGTAGCACATAAGGAACTTTAAAAGACCAACAGTCTACTGTGGAGTTCTGGAGCACTGTGGGTAGAATTATCTACTTGTTGCTCTGCCATATAAAACTGTGTTCCTGAGAGCATAAAGGGTTTAGCATTTGCTAATGAACAAACTTGAACATCATCTGAATCATCTAATGGGGTTTGATTTCCTTTCTGAAATGCCTGATACACCTTGCACAGCAAATAGACAGTATGGGCAGTGAATACTAACTTTTCATCGAAAAAAAAATACATCAAAGACATTACAAACCTGATGTCAGTGAAGTTTTACTATTTACATTTGCAAGACATTGATATCTTAGCTCCAAATTCTGCACTCGGCCACATAAGGAGTGAAATACATTTAGAGTGCACATATTCAGATTTTAAAAGGAAATTCCTTTTTTGACGTAGATAAGACATGCATATGGTATGATAAAGCCCTTCAAGCTAAAAGAAGTTTTTTATCTGAATCATTGGAAAAGAAGTCAATTGTTATACCAAATGAAGGAAAAGTCACTGTTTATTTCTGAACAGCAAAAGGGATCATACAGGTTGGAAAACTGCATAGCCCAGATGATTGGGCTTAACTCGAAAACTTTTTTTTGTTGGAACTACATAATCAACACAAAGTGAATATAGGGTGTACATCCACAACTAGCTTATCCAGTCTGACTGTGGACATGTCGAAGGGAGACAGGAAACAAGCCTGAAATACTCCATACTTTACAGTCAATGTTCACCCTGCAGTACCTTCAAAGTCCTTAAGAGACTATGCTGAGGTAGAACCTATTAACCCACATAAAAATGTAACCCTCTTCAGTCTGTTTACACAATTAGTAATCAGGGCTAAGCACAAAAAAATGGGATAGATGAGGAGAAGTTGCCCATCTGCTCAGAGGCAAGAGACTTGGAAACCTTACAAAAAGCACTTGGAGCTTCCAGAGTAACAAGAATCCTTGGCTACAATATATGTTTTACTACCACTGACTCACAAGTGTGGCTGAATTCCAGCAAATAACTTACTTAACCTTACAAGTCAGTATGTAAGTGTTTCAATCCAGGTGCCCATGGCACCTGCACACACAGCTACTCAGGAATAATTTTCTCCATCCTTGTTCTATGTACAGCCTTTATTCTACAGCCTGCAGTAACACACACATCTAAGAAATTTAAATCACATGAACATGAACACTTCTTTCCAGCCTCTTCCCCACAAATCAGCACAAAATCAGCAATTACTAAAAATAATAACTCTTCATCTTGTAATTACTGTGTTCAGTTTACTTCTAGGAAGTTCTGTATGTTGCATAGCTTAAATTAAATCATAAGCAAGCTAAGACAGAAATGACAAATGCTGGATTTATGCAGTTCATAATTTTAAGCTTTAACAGTTTTTTTTATGATTTATCGAGGAATGAAATATTTACAAGTTAAATTCAAGTGTAAATTTCACATTATAAGCCCATTTTTGTGCCAAAATTTATTCTTTGTGTAAGCACAGAAATTAAGGTGGGGTTTAAGCAAAGAAATTATTGAAGCTAGCATTTAGATATTTTAGCAAGAAGCTATTTGTCTTAATTTAAAGTGTTCTGGCTTGGTTTGGTTTGGTTTGTTTTTTCCACAGGAGACAGGATTATTTTCATTTTTTGTTAGAATATCACCAGCTTTGAAAAATACGGGGTTTAGTGATGGTAACTGAAAAACTACCATATATGCCCCAAATGCCAGTTATGTAGCCACCTTTTGTGTATTTAAAGCAGTAAAAATGCAGTCATGGTAGAGAGCTGTTTGTCACTGTTGTGGGTATATTCAGCACGCAGCTGCAGCACTTACTGGTGTTTATTTCTCAGGTAGCACAAGTTCTGCTATAAGCATCTATTTCTGGGGGCCATGGGATTAGTTAAAGAAGCTGGGTTAGCATGAGGTCCCAAAGCAGGACTGCACAAAACTTGCATGTGCCTCTAGCAGTAAGTGAAGATGATTGCCTAGGATATGAGTTAAAAGGCTTTTTGGTAGAAGCATAGGTTTATCAAACCAAGATAATTTGAATGTAAATTCAGTTGACAACTGCTGTATGATCCTAGGGTAGGAATACTTACCTGAATCTTTCTTCATACTGATTGACAGTTTTAGCTATTTACATAGCCTTCTGACCTTAAACACTCTGTTGCACAATGACTAATTCTGTTGAGTCCTCTAGCAGTTAGATACACAGCAGCATCTCTTTCCGGTAACACTAACTGAAACTCAAAATCAGGACTTTATGTTATTTTGTTCTCCTATCATTTTGTTGACAAGAAGAAAAATTGTTTTTACCAACCTGGATGAAATGTTTTCTGGCCAGCTTTTCTGTGTTATAGACTTAAATAATGATGAACAAATATTAAGAATTAATCTATGGAAAATAACAAAGAAATAAAAGTACGGTGAATGTAAGACTAACATAAATTACAAACATTATTGATGAAAATGGCTAATTTCTGCCTCCCTCGTAAGAAGCATACTAATAATTTTTACCCTACAAATTCCTTTCCCTTGGTTAATCCTGTGTTTCTCTGGGTATGTATACCAAAGTCTGATGTATATCTGAAGAAGAATGCAACACAGATATGGTCAGAAGCAGGCTGCAGGAGCCTGAAATATCAGAATCATCTTTCTTTAAGTTTCTCACAACTGTCTTCTCCATCTTTTGTTCTTTAGTACCCATTACTGAATTTCACATGCAGTGAATTTCACATGCACAGGTTGTGCATATTTTATATTTTTTGTATATTTGATTCTGTAAGTATAAATATTTTATAGACATACACAACTATTATTTTGGTAAATATCTGTGTAACTAGTATATATCCATATAATACATAGTGAAAGCATTCCAATACATGGAAAAATACAGGGAGATCTGCCTACCAAAAGGGACTCCAGATTCCTTTACAATCAAACTAAGCCCAGAAGCTTCTACGGATTATCTGACAAAGTACTTACATAAACAATCATATTTTCCGACATAAATCTTAGTAACCATGCACAGAACACGTTAAGGCAACAGTTGTGTAAATTACAAAATTTCTCATTTTTTGATGTTAAAAAAAAATGTTGAAATACTGACACCCATGCCTTGTGCATGTGTCTTGTGATACCCCTGTCCAGAGTAGAGATTTTATTCTTAAGCACATCTGTAAAACAGTCCTCTCTACTTCAAGAAAATGGAAGACTTCCAGACAATGACTCATTCATTTAATCCATTCAGTAGCCATGGATGGCATCTTGAGAATTAGTTTAGCATAGGGTTCTTACAGTTCAGATTGTTATATTAGGACTTGATCTCGTTCCAAATGTCTCATCCAAAAAATACACTCATACTTGAAGCTAGTAATTAGAAGAGGACTTATCTTACCTTAAAGGTAGGATTATCTAGAAATATTGAAGAACATATTTATTCCAGGAAAGAAATAGAAATACTCCAAATGATTTAATACAGGATACATTTATAAAACCATAATCACACTCAATTTCTATCGCAATTGAAATATGTTAGGGGCAAAATGAAGCAGTTCTAAGAAAAAAAAAATCATAATGGATACTCCAAGGGCCAAAATGCTGTTTAAATAGCTCACCAAAGCTCTTTGTCTGCTTTTACTTTTTGTTTCACCTCTTAAGTTTTATTTATCCAATACTGATAGACTTTCCAAAAAAAGACTCTTTTTATCCACAGGCCAGCTGCTATATGAGCCAATTAAGTAATTATGTTCACGATGTCCCACTTCTGGCCTCGAAAGCTCAGGATGCTGTTTCTAGAGGTGAGAGAAGAATTTGGCCATTTTCCATTTCTTTACAACCCTTCCCATCCCTGCTGAAGCTACCAATTAATTCCAGCTCCAGTGGCATTTGAGTTCAGCAAGTACCAATATATTTCATTAACAAACTTCTGTCATGATGGGAAAAGAATTAACTGGGAAAGAAATAACATTAAACAGCAACTATTAATAGTTTGGTTAAACTTTGACACCATCTGAACTTGTAGACTCTTAAATTGTGTAAAAACACATTGAACGTAGTTAAAGTTCTTATGTTTTATTTTTGAAATAAAACCCTTTTTGAATTTTGTTTTCATTGTGTTCTTAGGATGGTACTTTTTCTTTGAAGTTGGACAGGGGAATAATAGAGACCCTTTGGTGGGCATCTGGCCTCCAGCCAGGGCTAAACCACCACACCCTGGTTGAAGGCCAGATGCCCACCAAAGCCACTAGGTCACTCCTCAGCTGGACAGGGGAGAAAATATATAATGATTGGCTTAGGAGTTGAGATAAGGACAGGGAGAAATCATTCAGCAATCAATGTCATGGGCAAAATGGACTCAACATGGAATTAAAAAAAGTCAGAATCTAATCTATTACACCATACTAAACACACACACTGAAACCAGAGTAGGATAATGAGAAGTACAAACAGATCTTAAAACATCTCCCCCCACCCCTCCCTTCTTCACAGACTTAACTTTCTTTATGATTTTTCTCCCTTCCTCCCCGCAGGGGGAATGGGGATTTCAGTCAGTTCCTCATGAGTTGTTTTCCTTCTTAGCAGGGGGAGGGAGCGGGGAGAGAGGGTATTCCTCACACTGTTCCTCTGCAGCAGCGTGTGGTTCCACCCACAGGAGAAAATCCTCCACAAATTTCTTCAGTGTGAGTCCTTTCACATGGGGTTTCAGCTCTTCACCAACTGCCCCAGTGGGGGTCAGTTCTATAGGGTGCTATCAGGCCCAGATTGCTCCATCCTGGTCCCCCACAGATTCACAAGTCTGTTTCAGCAAACTTGCTCTGGTGTGGGACTCTCTCTCCATGGGCTGCAGTTCCTGCCAGGAGATTGCTCCAATGCAGGTCACAGCGTCTTCCATATGTCTCCATCCACTCTGGCGTGGGGTCTCTCCATAAGCTGCAGGTGAGATCTCTACTCCCCATCATCTTCCAGGAGCTGCAAGGGGACAAAGTTTCTTACATCTTCTCACTCCTTTCTCTGGTGGCAAAGAGTGGCTGCTTGCACTTTTTTTCATCTTAAATGTAATTCCCAGAGGCGCTGTGACATCATTGATGGGCTCAGCCTTGGTCAGCAATGACTCTGATCTTGGGCCTACAGAAAGCTTCTAGCTGCTTCTTACAGAAGCCACCCTTTCAGCCTCCCTCCATCACCAGAACCCAGCCACACAAAACCACAATAGTCATATAAGTAATTTGTGATATTATACTATATATTCTTCTATATCACCTCTCTTAAGTTTCCTCCCAATACACCACTATTTATTTTAGTCCATAGCTTTTCTGTTTATAACTCTTTAATTACTTTCAGTCATCCTGTGAATCAGATTTGTGATGTTCACCCACACATACATGCTCATATACATAAATAATTCATTGCTAACACTACTCACTATCCCTTTTAATTGAGGGCTTTTAGTCAAAATTATATAGTAAGATAGAAGTAGAAAATAGCTAACAAATACGCCTTCTCTGGGTGAATTTTCCATTGTATATCAGCAACATCATGTGTAAATTAAAGATGACTAATCTAGATTAAAGTTTATACTTCTTTATGTGTATATATTTAGACATATATATGCATATATGTATTCATATCACAGAACTGCAGAAACAAAGATACGTTGAGGTTGGATAGGCAATCATCTAGTCCAACATTCCTGCTCAAAGCAGGGTTAACTAAACAGATTTCCCTAGGGATGTGTTTTGAATATATCAAAGGATGGGGACCACCACCTCTCTGGGAAAAAGAAAAAAGGAAAATTAAAAATAAAAGGAAAAACCAAAATAAGAAAAAAGTGATTTCCATTATTTCAGTTTGTGTCCAGTATAGATTGTCCTTTCATTGGATACCTTTCATAAAAGTCTGATTCTGTCTTCTTTACTCCCTCCCATGAGATTTTTATACACATTGATCAGATCCCCCTGAGCTTTCTCAGGGCTAAACAATCCCAGCTCCCTCAGTCCCTCTCCGTATTACAAATTCCTTAATTCCAATGAATGCAATAGGTGAAACTGTCTTCATTTAACCCAAAACCATCTCTTTGTTTTGTGTTGTTGCATCTCAGTGTAGGTACAGTGAATTAATACGGCCTCAATCTCACGGGTAAGTGACCCAGCTAGAGCACATCATCACTGCCTGTCTGTCAAGGTTTCACCCTGTAGAAACACAAGAAAGAGGGACTGAGAAGATGCCTTATGTGGACATGGCGGTGGGATGCAGCCAGAGCCAAGAACTAAAAGGGAATCTCAGATCCCACAATTCAGTAGCACCTTATCAAAATGATTTTCCACATGACATACAGAATAGCGTGATTGCCTAGCAGTGTTTCACTGCGGATTAATGCAAGTCTTCCCAGATTCTTTCCTAGTCCTATAGGATTAATTCAAACAATGTGTCCTTTTCTTAGCTTGTGAAATTCTTGCAACCTATGCTTTGTCCAACAGCTTTACAATCTTGGCAAACAGAGGGGTTTCTACTCCAAGTTTTCACTTCTTATGGTGTGCTGATGTCTGTAACGAAGGACAACACCATTTACAAGGAAAAATTTTAATACAAGGTTTTAATTTCTGTTATTAACAAGAGGCAAATTGCACTGGTTTACAGAAGCGTCAAAAATGAACACTTTCTATCTACTCTTGGGTATGCTTGTGCTTTTAAACATCAAAGAAAACTTTTAATTACAGGAAAGGAAATGAAAACACACAGCATTTTGATTTATAGCAACCGCATGGTTTCTCCGAAGTTTGAGAAAGTTATTACCCAAGGGGGTTTCAAACACTTCACTGACAGTTTTTATTTTCTAAGAAAAGTAATAATAAATATTGGCACTAACTAGATTTAAAAAACACTTTATTCTCTCTCCTTTCTCTCAGCTGAGCTGAGCAGAGCTTTGGTCCAGATAAGAAACTGGGTCTCAGCTCAGTTCTTGTTATAGCTACAGAGTAAGATTTACATCCTCTGGTGCATGGGGAGAAGCAAGAACGGGAGGAAGTGGAGGCAGCCTGCACATGAAAAAGCAAGTGCACTCCAGGAAGGATTAACTGCTGCATCAGTCTGCTCCCACACAGGCACACAGAGGCAGATACACACCACAGGAGCAGTTTTGTCAGGGGAGGTGTGGTAAGAAACACCAAAATGCTCCTGGATGACTTTGGGTCTCTATTCAGGCTTTCAGCTAAGAGTGTTTGTTCTGAAGAGCTAGGCATTATTTGACTGGCACTCCTTTCCCCCAGTGCTGTTATATGTGGAATAGTTACTCTTATGGTATGTACTATAATATTTTAAGCTACTACTGTCATCTAAATATGGATTTATAAAACAAGCTGGTTAGAACCACCTCCACTAAAAAAACATTTCTGTGAAGAATCAATACCTGATCCTCCAAGTTCCCTTTCTTTCCGTGAGTTTTAATTTCCCCTGTGTGTGTAAGTGCATATATGTCTAGAGCTCCTGGAACTGTTCTGGCCTGCAGGACAAAAGCTAAGGAGCATTACTAAGTCTTGACTGGAGCTGGATTAAATGTGCACTTAAGTACTGGACAAAATATGTATGTTTGCCTTGAGTTCCGATTTGTCTTCTGCTGTTACAGTGAAGTCTTACAGCTTCCGGCAATTATTTATGTTTGGTTCTCTATGGAAAAAAATATCTTACAACTATAAAAACACAGTTACCATAAAGCAGATTCATATGCTTAAAATATTTTGATTGAGGTAAAGGTTAATAGAAGGAGTACTGGAATTCATAAAAAAAGGTTATCTTTTATTCCCTTTTCTGACACAAATGTTTTCTGTACCATTAATCAAATCATTTAGTTTTTGTGTGCCTTGCTTTGCCCTTCATGATATGGAGATAACGGCATGGCTGTATTCTCCTGAGGACACACTGTGTGTTGGAAGAATATACATATTAAATTATTATAGTAATTATGATAATAAAGCTCAGTTATTAAGATAATTAAGTTATAACCTAAGGCAGAGAAAATACGGGTCTTAATAGGGTTTGTGTTTTATAACTTCAGTCAAAATACTGCATTCTTCAATTCTGAAAGTATACCTAAGCAGTTTAATAAGAAATTTTAGAAAAAAGGAGAGAAATATTCTAAGCATTTTGCCCTCAGAAGAAAAAACAAAAATAAATTTATCATTTTATCAGTAGTGAGGACTCTGTTGAAGCAACAGAGAGGATTAATATGAAACAATTCAACTTAGTTGCCTGCTCATAATTTCTTTATCTTCTTCACAACTGTTTAAACTCTGGAGTAGAGACACTCTATGGAATATATTGAAAAAATTAGTCCTGACTACAGTTGGGGTTTTTTTTTAATCTCTTTAATATCATGTCTTTGCATTATATTTTTTTTTAAATACTATTCATATACTTGAGATCAGAGCATATTTTGGGGTTTGAATCACCTCAGAAGAAAACTCTGAATACAGATCCAAGTAGGTAGCAGCCTGCAAAATAATCACTTGGGGAAACCACTCTGACTATGACAACATAAATGTGGTCATACTAGTTTAGTCCAAAAATCAATCTAGTCCCTATCTTGTCTCCTACAGTAGCAAAGACAGGTGATCAGTGAGAAATATTAGAGCAGGACACATGTACACC
This sequence comes from Gallinula chloropus, assembly GCF_964237585.1. NCBI lineage: Eukaryota > Metazoa > Chordata > Aves > Gruiformes > Rallidae > Gallinula > Gallinula chloropus. Next base: position 13,938,824 of record NC_140087.1, on the reverse strand, counting down.
ATATCTCCAGGATGCAAGAACAAGGATTCTTGATGCTTCTGCCTAGCCAAAACAAGCAAACTTACAGACACATGCATGTAGATGCATGTAAAATATAGCAAATGTATAAAATATATAAGTATAGGTATGGGTATTTTTTACAAGTTTCCCCATAGAAGCTGAATATGATTAGTAAGTTAGGTTTTTCTTTTTAAAGAAGCCTTCCATGGCTGCACTACTGAGAGGGTTGGTTTTATCTGTAAGTTTTGGTCTGTCTGCGTAATTTCTGTAAGCTAGAGGGACTTTGGCTGGAGTTGATTAGGCAGGCATATGTGGAGAAGTTTCAGATAAACAGAGGGATGTCCAGGAAATTTCTGATTTTTCAAAACTGGGTAGCCACTTAGGAAATTTAAGTGATTTTCAATGTGTTCCAAAATGGTTTGCGGGGGTTTTTTTTGTTTGTTTAAAACTAATCTTCTTCAGAAAAAAACCACCTCATTTTTATGCTCAATATTGAAGTGGTCTGTTAAATACAGATAAGTTTTAGAGAAGAATCTGAAGTCCTGCACTGTTCTGTGCTCAGCCCACCCTGGCACAGAGTTCCAGCCTTTCTCTCTCTGAAGTGTCTCTTATTTCAAATCAATTGAATCTGTTTGTTTAGTAAAACCTCAGAATAATCTAAGTCCCTTAGTACCACACATCTCACACATCTACCTCTCAGGGCACAAAGCAACTCTTTCTGAACCTATCAATCAGAAGGGGAGGGAAAAAAAAGTTTCATTACCTAAAGAAATGGATGGTAAGTTTTGTGGCTTCAATTATTTGGTTTATGGATTGAAGAAAAGAATTATTGCTAGTGGTTGGTTCATTTTCAATCAGCAGGGTAATAAAAAATTTACCTGATAAAAATAACCTAATTTCTCCTTCCAACAGCATGTGTTTGGTTCTTTGGAAATATACAGCAGAAAAAGCAAGGAAATCTTGATTTTTATTTCTTCAAATACACTTTGAATTTATTAGATTATTTCTTGTGCAATATACTACACTTCATAAGTTCCAGAAACACTCTGTTTTTAAAACTTCCACAGAATATTTAGAAAAATAATGAAACATATGTTGTTTCTCAAGCTTCAGTTTAACAATCTAGGCTACATATTTTGTTCATTTGAGACTTCAAACAAAAAAAGTCATGATTTACATTCTGATATTAATTCAATTAAGTTATTAAAATTTGGGAGGAGTTCAAATGTGTTATTTTTGCATTTAATCTTCTCACTACTCCAAAAAATTGTAGCTCATTAATATTGAACCACATCATAAAATATTATTTCTAACATTTGAATTTGTATATCCACATGTTCTTATCATTCCATTGTTCCGTTTGTGTCTCAAAGCACTTTCTGATTATTTTACATTCATACATTTTCTCTTTTCATTCATTTGAACATTTTCCTCCCCTAGCCTGCTATCATCTTTTAGACCAAGTAATTATAGCATTTTACTTGCTCAATATACTATACAGATTTTAATAAATGATTACACACACACTCATCCAAAAGAGTTGGCTGAATAATTCATAATGAATCTTTCCTATTCTTCAATTTACATGAATAATTACTAGGTTGTAGACTATTCACAAATAGTTTATTCTGAGTATTCACTATATAAAATAGCAAATCTGTGCTGGTTTATTGATGTGTAGGTTATATGCAGGATGTGGTACCACATCCCTGAAGATTGAAATTCTTAACTTTAACACAAAATAATGAGCTGAATTCAGCTAGGATAGCGTTAAATTTCTTTCTAGCAGCTGGTGCAGTGCTGTGGTTGGGAGTTAGGGTAAGAGCTGTGCTGATAGCACACTGATGGTATAGTTGTTGCCAAGCAGTCAAGGAATTTTCAGCTTTTCATGCTGCCCTCTAATGAGAAGATTGGGGGTGGGGGCAGGAAGGAGTGAGGAAACTCAGCCAGTACAGGTGACCCAAACTGGCCAAAGAGGATATTCCATACCAATACATCATGTTCAGCATAAAGGGAGGCTGGTGGGGGAAAAGTGCACGGTTCCAGGACACGCAGTTATGGGACAATACAGCTTTGGGACAGATCTGAGATGTAGAGCTCCAGCTTAGGGACGACTCTCACAGTTCAGTGAGAAACTGCATTGTTTATTGCCAGTTTTGTATATTGTGCTATAGAGCCCTGTTACTGTAATTTGTTCCTCCCTTAGTTGTCCCAGTAAACTATCCTTTTCCCAACCCATGAGGTTTGTCTTTGTTTTACAACGATTTTTCTTCCCTCGCATTTTTTACCCTGGGGGGGGAGGGGGATTAGGTGCTCAGCTGCTTGCTGGGGCAAAACCATGACAGATAGTCAATCTTAAATTATGAGGTTTATGTAAAATGTAAAAAAAGTTGCATTTCAGGCACTGAAACAACAGATTTTTCAGATTGAGCTATGTAATATGTTTGATAAAACAGGTAGAGTATAATGTATAGTAAAATAAGTATTAAATGCTACTAGTAAAGTTGACATTAACTTGTGCAATAGCTGTATGGTACTGAGTCCAATATTGGTCAACAAATTCATTGATGATCTGGACAATGGGGCAGATTACACCCTCAGCAAGTTTAATGATGACACAAAACAAATGGCTGATACACCAGTAGGTGTATGGAGGAAAAGGATGACAGGAAAGAAGCTCATGAGGTTCAGCAAGTCCAAAGCCTTGCAGCTGGGAGAAAGAACAATCACAGGCACCACTTGTATGGCCAGCCGAAAGGCAGCTTTTCAGAAAAGAATGTGGGCATCCTGGTAGACACCAAGTTGAACATGAGCCACAAATCTGCCCTTGTGGCAAAAAAAAAAAAAGATGAATGTTATCCTGGGCTGTATTAGGAAGTGTGTTGCCAGCAGGACAAGTAAGAGGATCTTTCTCCTTCATTCAGCAGAGGACATACCTAACGTCCCTTCTCTAGTTTGGCGCTCCTTAGTATAAGAGTGACATGGACAAACTGGAGAGAGTCTAGCAAAGGGCTGCAAAGATGGTGAAAGTTTTTGAGGAAGAAACTGCAAAGGCTCAAACAACACACCTTTCTTTCTGCTAAAGACATCCTAGTAAACATAGGGACTTTACCATCTTTTCTACAAGAAAAATCTTAGAGATCTGGGACTGTTCAGCCTGGAGAAGAGAAAGCTCAGGGAAATCTCATCAATAAACATAAATATCAGAAGTGAGAGTGTAAAGAAGATGGGATCAGGCTCTTTTCAGTAGTGCCCAGTAACAGACCAAGAGTCAAAGGGCACAAACTGAAACACAGAAAGTTCTGCCTGTGATCAAGTACTGACACAGGCTGTCCAGAGAGGCTATGGAATCTCCAGTCCTTGGAGATATTCCAAAGTTGTCCAGACAAAGTACCGGCCAACTATCTCCAGGTGTTCCCTGTTTGATCAGGGAAGTTGGGTAAGGTGATCTCTAGAGGTCCATTCCACCCTCAGCCTTTCTGTGCTAATGTGAATCTGTCAGCTTGCTGGTAGCTTTAATACAACAGCCACCACCAGGAATTAGAATCAAGTAGCAGTGTTTGTAGCTAAGGTCCATCAGGATAAGCCTTATGTTTTTCAATATTTTAGCAGTGATCCAGAGTAAAAACATAAATGCAATGTTGATGAAATTTACACAGGAAAAGATTGGCAGAAAAGCAAAAAAATGGTCAAGGCGGCAATTATTCATAGAAATATGGACTACTTAGTAAAACGAGCATATTTGCAAAAAAAAAAATGTTTTAATATAGCCAAGTGCACAGCTGAGGAAGGGAAAATTTGAACCTAATGATTCTGAAAAGATCTAGGAACTGTTAAAAACAACAGTCAATTATAGCATCTATTATATCTGTGATACAAAATAGCCGTTCTTTGATTTAAAAAAAACCCCTCATCTTACAGTGAGTGAGAATAGGAAATAATTTTATTTGTGCTTTTAGTATGCACTTAAATTTGGCTATTGGCAAATTGAAGCTCAATATGCAAAACAAGAGAAACAGAACTGATAAATTAGAAGACTAAATGCAGCAGAGAAAATTCAAGAGATCTATTTCTTTAGCTTAGCAAAGAAATTGCTGAGACATAACTTGTTTACTGTAGCTAAAAGCATCAAAGAAACTAAAATTTAAAAGAAATTAAAACATCCTTGACAGTGAGCAATACAGCATATTCTAATTTTTTTTTTTTCCTTTTCCCCTAAATACGTGTGTCCTTGTGGAAACCCTGAACTTTATACATGACATGAAGGGTTCTTCAGTTCCTGAATGGCATTTCTACCATAGGCATATAGATTGCTGCACTTACAGGTCATCCTTGATGATTTAAAATTTCAGTTTCTAGTTTGCCTGTGAGAAAAAGCTTCAATCCTGAGAGACCTAACAAATGGACTGTTATCCAAGCAGTAACTGGAGTTTTCCACATTTTGATTATACCTATATTTTGAGAGGTTTTGAAAGATCTTAATTTTATTCTACAATGGCATTAAAACAAACATTGAAGTTTCTGTATTTGTGCAAAATTGCATTCATTTATTCCTTCTAACTTATCTTAAGAATCTGCCATTGGAATAATTACCAGAAGAAACTGGAAATCTTTTGTATTTTGCACGATAAAAATGGAAAAACCCAATGCTGTTCCTCGGGGTGGGAAGAACTTTGCCAGGCAAAAATTATTGCTCTTCATACCAACAAAATTTAAATACTTAAATCTGATTCACAGAGGGGGTTTATTTCATGATCAGGTTTTCTTTTGGGGTTGGTTTGTTTGTTTTGTTGGTTTTTTTTTGGGGGGGGGGAGGTTAGGTAATCTATGATTATATTAAAAAAACCCAAATCCTTTATAATAAAAAAGTCTCCCCAACGCAGTGAGAAGATTGTGGAAACTTCCCTATTTTGGAATGTTTTGGAATGTTCTGGTTTGGAAAGTTGTAACAAAACCCACACCATTCCTGAAACAAAAGCAAGAGAAGAGTTGAACAGGCTCTGACTGTTTCTTTACACCAAAAACTAGTGACTAGGGCATTCATCAAAAGTCCATGACTCAATTCCTTTCCTTTTCTTCACACATCTCAACCAAGATATCCAACGAGAATACTCAACTATCCCACAGTATGCTTTAAGAAGGAATGCTGTCAGTCTCTCCTTGGGATTCTGCTCTACTTCACTAAAGATTTAATAGTCATTATAGTGAGGTTTGGAAGCTAGGTATAGACCTAGACAACTGAAATACAGACTTATTTTTATGCTTAATGTTTTAAAGAACACTTAAATACTTAATGTAAAGAACAGTTTTGACAACAGAGACTAAGGTGTGTCTTCAGAATGGTCTTCAGAATGCAGTTTGGATATGGTAAAAAAATTGAAATCTTCCATCTTATCTTTATTGCAAGAGAAAAATTCAGATTCAATCCATAAAGATGGTTTCTACATCTTGCTTGAGTTTTCTCACTGCTGCCATACTGTACAGTTTAAGAAATGCTTCTTCTATCAGGTAATCACAGAACAGTAGGGGTTGGAAGAGATGTCTGGTGATCACCTAGCCCAATCCCCTTGCTAAAGCAGGATCACCTAGAGCAGGCTGCTCAGGTTTGTGTCCAGGCAACTTTTGACTCTACAACTCTCTGGGTAAACTCTTCCAGTGCTCTGCCACCCACAAAATAGAGAAATATTTCCTCTACTGAGATGGAACTTTCTGTCTTCCAATTTTTGCTCATCACCCCTTATCCTGTCACTGGGCACCACTGGAAAAAGTCTAGCAGCCCTCTCTTTAGATATTTAGAAGCATTGATAAGATCCTTCTCAATCTTCTCCAGGCTAAACAGGCTCAGGTATCAGTCTTCCCTAACAAAAGAAATGCCCCAGTCCCCTAATCATCCTTGTGGCCTGCACTAGACTGTCTCCAGTACTTCCATATTTCCTTGATCTGAGGATCCCAGAACTGGATGCAGTATTCCAGATATGACCTCATGAGGGCAGAGTAGAAAAGAATAACTTCCCTTGGCCTGCTGTCTTTTTGTAGAAACCACCCGAGTCCCCTTCTCCTTCACCAGAACCTTGCCATGCAAAACCACAATATTGCCACACTCTCAATGTACCACCCATTGCAGTTTATAAATTCAGTCTTTCATAACCTTTACTTTTATTAAATAGCTATTGGAACATTTCAAATATTCAAACCCATATTTAAATCATTGTATTTCAATATCCACAAGTGTTTTCTATTACTCACACAAACACACACTTAGTTGCCAAAAGACAAACAGAAACCAATTTAGGCATGACTGAACATTAGTGTAACCTTGGTACAGTCCACAAAGTAAAAAATCAAATATTGGCAAGATTCTAGTCAGTATAACCTGTCACAGAATTAGGACACACTGGAAGGAACTGATATTTCCTTTTCTTTAAATAAATGCTGAATATAAAAATATCATTTATATTACTTGATGTTCTTCAATATAAATTTTCGGTTTAATCACAAATGCTTACTAGTGTAGCTTATATCTCACTGTTTGCAAATTGGCCAGAAAAACTGTATGCTACTGGACTTGTTAAAACCAGTTTGTCTTTATTATAGGTCTGTCAACACATATTTCCGTTCATGTGAGTATCCTCTGTTTGTGTACATTATATTTATCACAGGGAGACAAATAGGCTCACTCTGTGTGTGATGCTAATTACTAGGTGCCAGCATAGCAGCACTAAATTATGTTTTACTAAGGCAGATCCAAAGAGATTGGAAGCTTGCCATTCACAGTCATGAAAATGGCCCATCTGTATAAAAAATTCCAGAAACACTCTTTCCTATAACAGTGTGGTACAAATTTTACCATTATACCAGATTTTTTTTTGTTTGGTTGGTTGGGTTTTTTTTAAGAGGTCACTTTCCAATTTTGTATTTAACAGGAAAATGGCCCATGCCCTCTGAAACCTTAGGCAGTGGGTATTAGAATGTCATCCCCATATGTACAGTGATGGACCTGATACCCATAGTAACTCTCACAGTGTTTTTTCTGCTACATGTTAAATCTGTTAGGTTTATATTTCAGTAGAAAATTTTCTAATATCTGTAATCAGCGAGTCTCCAACAGGGACATCTTAGCAGCCTTTCTTGTAGCAGCAGTACTGCTGAATGTCTTTTGATAGCCTACTGTATTAAGATGTCAAGCAAGTTAGCAATATGTTTTTGTAACAAGGAGACAGCAGTTTGCTTTTTGCATTTCAACCCCTCCAAATTTTTAATCGTGAGCCCCCTGCCGGTAAATGAGTTAAACTGATTATAGTGAGTGCTTGAATAATAGCAAGATCTTCATAATTAGAAAGTCATGCTATTGATCTTGTTATGAACTGTTTTCATTAGAAATGTCTAGAAATTACCATTCCCCTGAAAATACTTCACAAAAATAGAGACATGCTTAATTAATTCTAATGCAAGGACAAACTCAGTCATTTGTTTTAAAAGCTGAAACAAACTCCAAATTGAGCCTTCGCTTTGTATTTTATTTATTTTAGTGGTGCAGAACAAAAGCTGAGCATTAAGATAAACAAGAAATATCAAACACAACTTTATGAAAATGGAGATTTTACATATTAACATTCAAACAAATTAATCCACAGAGAGAAGTTCTCTCCATATGAATATGTGAATTACAGCCAAAATCTTCTGTGGCTTTTATCTTGTATGGCAGCTACAGGAAGCAAAAATAATTAAAGGGACAAAAAAAAAGGTTTTAAAGTAAATATATTGATCTTTTCCTTTTCTTTTCTTCACAGCTGTAAAGCAGCACATAGTGAAGGAGCCTAATTTTAGCTTTCACCATGAGAAGGTCATAGTATGACTCCTTTCTCTTCTTTTGTTGAGTGAAGCCTAGTATGAGAGATTAATACTACAAATATTCAGATTTAAGTATCCAGTTACATAGGACACATCTTCCCAATGTGCATAATCTTTGCAGAAATATGAATCTTTTACCTTTTATTCTGAGACAGCTAAAAGAGAAAAGGTAGGAAAAGGTAGTAGCAAAATTCAATTATATGGACTTTCTAGTTATAGATTTCAGGAAGACGGCATCTCAGAATAACAAGCAATGAATGACTCAGCTCAGTTCTTGATATGTTGTGTATTCTAATGCATAGCTCACCAAATATTATGAACTGCAGACAATTTCCAAAAAGGCTCTTGAGGATCCTCCTCATCCCGTGTAGACACCCAGAACACAGGCATCTGTGGATGACCTATTTTTACAAGCTCTTTCTACAGTCAGAGGAGTTAATCATACTGTTAGGATATTAATTTCATTTTAATGTATACTTAAGAAAGTCAGAAAAATTACTGGGTTGTTCTGGGGGGGGATTTTGTCCCTTTCCGTGACCTATGAAGGAAATCAAATGTAGTTTGCAGATGTTAGCAGAGGTAATGAGTGACTCCTGGTGTTGCATTTCAGGCTGAGGTGAATTTTGGTAGCTCACAGGTCATACGAGTAAAAACTGGCCAAGGCAACGAGTCAGAAAAGAGCAGCATCTGTGGGGTTTTAATCTCCCAGTCAAGAAAATTAAATGAGATGTAGCTTTTCTTTGACTGGCTGTTTCTTTGGGTATCACTAGCATCATCCTGGAGACTGTACACTGACTGAAAAGCACTTGAAAAAATCCCAGTCATAAATACAAAAATATCAAAAAATACTGTAAATTGGGTAGAGAGAAAGAAAGGGAGAGAGATAGAATAGATAGAAATAAATTAGTGAACAATTGGGAACTCTGTCCACCAAGTTTTACATTACTGAATGTCTTCAAACTCAATAAATTCAATGCAAATGGAGGACTTTGAGCAGCACAGACTCTGTGGAACAGCATTCTTGCAATACACTATCCACTAAGCTGCTGTGGGAAAGAAGCAGTTACACCATCTGAAAGAATGCCTGTGGCTACAAACGTTCTAGTAAACTGAACAACAGTGGAACATAATCCTGGGAATGTTGTCTCTATTGTTAAATTGCAAAAATGGTCTATGGACATGTTTCTGCCTAGGCCAAGAAGCCATCCTGCCGCAGTTCAAGCCTTGGCTGGAAGGATCATTCCCAGCAGGCAGTTTGTGTGCTCTACGCTGTGCTCTTAGGTGTAAGGAAGTTTATTGTAAATGATGGGCCATTCTGTGTCTCACTTCTTAGGAACAATTAATTCACAACAATGGATGCAGCCCATGAATCTGTCCCTTAAACATAAACTGTCACCCTTACTAGCAGTGACTGCCTGACAGATTACTGTCTCTCAGTTGCAATTATCACCACTACTGTGTATGATTATTCAGCATGTTTGCAATTACTCTGCTCCTTTTTCTTGGTGAAGCCTAACTTCAGGCTTGTTCATACTTCTTATGTAATATTAGCTACAGAAACACACTTTTAAAATACTTTGTTAAAATGTACATTTTCTCTTCCCCAACATGCAGCAGGTTCCAAAAGCAGTAACACCAACAACATTGTAGAAACTGTAAACATCTTCAACAGTGGCAAATAATCTAGGTGTAGTGGCAATTGGTTAGACATTGCCTTAAGGTGCTGTTCTACATTAAGTCAGTGCACAAACTACTAAAATATTAAAAAGCTAATTAAAATGTACACTGAATCAGGTCCACTCCCCTTCCTGAACCTACCTCCTACTCCGGGACTTCAGATATCATTTACTACAGTCTTGCCCTCGTTCCTTTTGACATTGATAGATACATAATGAAAACTAAGCTACAATTACATGGGGGATGTCTCTGCCTACTCCTGGTTCTTCCTTTGTGTCTCCTCGTTTGCTATCATCGTTTGCAGTATGTCAGGACTATTGAAGCAGATACTGATAGATAAAATCATTCCAAATAGAGATGACTGAATAGGAAAACCTTTTATTTTTTTTTAAATAGCTTTATGGGTATGGCAATTTTCCACCTTGAATGGTGATGGTATCCCCACAGTAAACCAATAGCTGTTTCTGTCCAGAATACAGCTGCTCATAAGATTTTGGAACTTATCAGTGTGATGTTTTAGCATTACTTTTTTATGAGAAAGGATATTTTTATTAAGATGAATAATCACCATAACTATGAATATTCATATCATACTGTAAAAACTTAATTACAGTAAATGTCACTCCAGTTATTGGTAAAGAAATGAGAAAGTGAGGAAAAAAAACCTGTACTTTTCACATAAATCAGCAGCAGTATCAAGGCCCCTACCCTAGACTTCATGAAGTTTCTCATAGCTCTCCACTAAAGAGTTATAAAAATCTTTGGGATACTGTTTTCAAGATCTGTCTGGGGTGTCAACATAGCACAATGCTGAACAGGTATCCAAAGACAGTCTTCCAAGGCAAAAAATCCATGACAACCAATTGTTCCAGCTACTATGATTATGATGCCCCATGTAACTATGTCTGTCATTGCACAGAATTGTGCATATATTTTCTTTCTCATGTACATATGAATACACACACTCAGGCATTTGCAACTTATTTGCAAATCATAATTTTAAGTAGCCCAAAAATGGACTTGAGTCAACTAATGAGAAAAAGAAATAGAGAAAAAAAAGGGAAAAAAAGACAACAACAAAATAACAAATGACCTGATCGATAATGATCTTTTTAAATTCCTCATGGCCTCTGACATTGCAATTTTATTCCTTTAGTAATATATACAGATGTTGCTTTGCTATGTGTTATTCCTGTTGTGATTTTTTATTATCCTATGCAAATGATGGAGTCATGGATTTCTTTGGTTCATCATGCAGATTTTCTGGAAATTTTCAAACAAGTGTTTCAAAAACTGAATGTATTTCAATGCCTGTGACACAAAGAAAAAAATGCAGAGTTCATTTAAAATATTAATATTTCTCTGAGCTTTCTGAATACTTTTCTATCTCTACATTTAAACACTACATACTTTTAGTAATAGTTTTACTGTGTACCATGCATATGATCTCATTAAAAAACCCTGTTTACTAGCAAGTAAATTTTATATTTCACCTTTTTGCCTTCAGTGTTTTGTTTGCTTAGTAGAATAATGAGAACTCAAAATTCTTTGAACATAAAGAAGAATAAGTCTGGTGACTGATTAAAGTTATTGAAAGTTATTTGGAACATATCAGCAGAGATAATGTTTTTTCTTAAATATTTTGAAATCTGACTATTAACAGTTATAGCATCTTTTTTTAAAAAATCAATCTAAACACAATAGTATAAATAGAAAATAAAATAGATCTGTTTTTCAATTTCTCTCATAAGGTAAATTTTGAACAACTTGTAAACTCTAAATTATATTTTCTGATGGCAAATGGCAATTCCCCAAAGACACATAATATATCTTTAAAGTTTATTACATTAGTCTTCCATACTTTCATCCTGTCACAAGAGCATTAAATATGACATTGGTCACAAAAACAACATCCTGAGCCGTGGGAAAGATTAGAAGTGTCCAAGAATTTGACAGCTTCATTAACATCCTCACCCACTGTCAACATATATTTTTGTATTTACAGCGTATAACATTTGTCAGCTGATATTTTTACACAAAAAATAATAGTGAAATAGTGTAACTGAGTATTGAATTCATGAAATAATATGTTCTTAAAAAATAAATTTCTTAAAACCAAATTTATGATGCTCTGTTGTTTTTATTTAATGACAGAAATTTTTACTTCAGTTTTCTTGGAAAAAAAATGTATCATTTTAGCTGACCAGTGTGAAATACATAAAATTGTTTTCTCATTTTAACTTATGATCAAGAGTTTGTCATTATTCCACTGCATTTTTCAAGATATGTTGTTCAGTTTAAAGTTTGATTTGCTACACTAGCATTCAGGTTACTGAGACTTTACACCCATCAGAAATTAAACTAGAAATTGTGGGTACCTGCTCATAAGAAGTAGTTGATGGTACTATCATGTAAATGCAGCCAAAAAAAATTATTGAAGGCAACTGGGAGGCTATATTCTTTCTTCTCTGTGAAGTATTTGTTCAGATCTTTACTAAAACTATACTGTGAATAATAAAAGCAAGCTCAGTGGACTCAAGGAAGCTGTTTCAAGTACACCAGCCAGTCAGTATTTATAGCTTAATCCTAAATATCCCTATGGAGTTTCTGTCTGATGAGTTTCTCCAGAGAACAGAAATGCTTCCTAAGGGACAGTGACAAAATCCAAACTGCAAACTGAAAATCTCTGGCAAAATAGTTAAATGAGCAAAACAATTTTTCCCTAGGGTTTTCTCCTCCTGAGTATTCCCAACAGCATGTCAAGCTTGGGAACTAGTAGGTAAAGTTCAGATCAGGGAGGCTTTTCCAACAGTATTTTCAACAGCTTCTAATTCTTTCTCAGTAATGCAGAAAATATTTTGTATCTCCCCATCTTTTCTGGCTGTTATCCATAAAGGAGGTTAAAGAAGGCCTTGCAGAAATGTAGTGTGCCTCCCAGAATGCCTAATGATTTTGGAAGGAGAGAAGTATTCTTTCTTGGAGTTTCTTTTTTTTTTTCCTGGGATCTCCATTAAAAGAAAATGTCTTGATCTTTATTCACATTAGGGTCTGAATTCAGGTTTTGAATGTGAATTTGAACTCTGCCTAGATTTTGACTCACATTTGCTCAGAATCAAAGGTGTTTGGGTTTTTTTAAAACTTAAAACTCAAAGTCAGAATTTCAACTGTGGTATCAAGGGCTAGTACAAATTCGGATCACAACATTCTGGCCTTTTTCATTATATTATGTGGGTATAAGAAGGTAACAAGAACTGGAGCCCTGAAAATAAGCATTTCATGCTCGTGTTATAGGCATGAGAAAGTAAAACAAAAAGTCCCAATCTGTATTAAAAAGTTTCCATTAACTCTCTCTGAAGATGGCCTTCCACATTACCTAATTTGATCCAAAATATCAACTTTTCTTTCAAAGGCTTGTCAATTCCAGTTGGTTTGTCTTTCTCTAGATTTTGAGCTACCAACAGATATTTTCTCCTCTTCTTCATAAGCAAAATAAAGATGAACTGATTCTGAAATCCTCTTTTCATGAACAGTGACAGATAGTCTCTGGTGACAACCAACAACTCTCATTCATTCATTGTTCTACCATGGAAATTCAGGGCAAATAAATATTAAGACAAACAAACAAAACCAAAACAAAATTAAAAACCCCACCTTTTTTTTACTCTACAAACTCCCAACAGTTTCTAGATTTCTTCAAATATCTCATTGTTCTGAGTGTTTCTCAAGTAAAGGTGTAATAAGCAGTAGAAAGAACACCTGACTAAATACATATTACCAAAAAGCTTACCTGAAATATGTAGGAAAGATAAGAGTAATAATTGAGGTCACTTTTCCTCTGATTTTTAGTTTATACATCATGAGAGTAAGGTACTCTGCTTGTCAGTTGTATACAAAATTGTTCCCAAGAGTAGAAAACATCTACTCACAAGACAAGCTGAATATATAACTGGTTTAAAATGTAGATGTTCCAAATTGGAAATCAGATCAAGAAATACATGAATTGTATACAAGACAAATTTAGAAAAGGCTAAACTTAAAGACTTCTTTCCTTGGTACTTAAGTCAAATAATATATTTTTCCTTAATTAATTTCAAAGCCCTGGTTCTTCTTGCACTTCTATATTCCTGATTTCTGAGGGCATATGATTTTGTGAAACTTACCACATGAGCATACTCCAAATACTTTTCACCTAATGGATAATATATTTTTCCTGATCTATTTGCTCCAAACTTATAATCTCTTTCTATCTAAATGTAATCTTTTCAGAAAATACTGTTCACATTATTTCTGTAATGGTCTCAATCTGAAAAAAAAAACTCCAGTGGATTAACAGACTGCTGTTACATATATTGTGTTACTTGATTTTTTTTTCTTCTTCCCTTTTTTTTTAATCCAGGCCAAAATTTTGAAAAATTTATTTTTATTTACCAGCTCTTGTCCATTGTGAAAAAATTAGTGAGGGTCAAAACCAAAAATTATTCCAATGTGAAACAAAATGGCACACCTTGTTTACATTCATGGCTGCTTCTTATTTCTCAAGTCAGTGTATCGCTTCTCATTTTACACATCTGAGAATTCTGGCTGCAAGCATACAAGTTTTCAAAGGCAAAAAAGAAAGATACCCACCAAAACCAAAACAAAACAGGCAATTAGAGTCTGAAGCTTTAAAACGTCCACCTCTCTGCTGATGCATTTGCCTATAATTACCTCATTCAAATTCAGCAGTTACTTCCCCATGTGCAAAAGCTTTATTATTGCAGACAGATCATAGTGTGGCACGCCTTCACTTTTCAACAGAATTGTGCCTGAGTTCTTTACAGGCTGTATTGAACAACAAAATCAGGCAAGAAAGTAAGACTTGTGGCAGAAAATGACCTATGTACACCAGTAGAGGACAAGTAGAATCATGTAATCATAGAATATACTGAGTTGGAAGGGACCAATAAGGATCATCAATTACAATTCTGGGACTGTAGTATATAAACCCAGTGTACAGAAAAGATGCATTAGAGGACCTTCATAATAATAAAACCAAAAAGTTAAAAAATAAGAGTTTAAATACTTGACCAACATGCAGTTCTTGCTACAAAAATGGTCAGGTCCATTGCTCTATTAATGTTCTCTTAAACACCATTCTGTTACTGCAAACCAGGCTGGGAAGGCCTATGTAGTTCTAGACTACAAGTCTTTATCCAGCTAAATCGGGAAGTTGGGGATGACAGTCAGGGGAGAGTGGCTTGGCCAATTCATTGACATGTCCTGAAGCAACTAGTGGATGAAGTGGCCAAGCTACTCTCCATCATATTTGAAAGATCCTCTACTCTGCTCTCATGAGACCCTACCTGGAGTACTGCATCCATCTCTGGGGTCCCCAGGACAGGAAAGACATAGAGTTGCTGGAGCAAGTCCAGAGGAGGGCCACAAAGATGATCAGAGGGCTGGAGTACCTCTCCTATGAAGAAAGGCTGCCAGAGTTGGGGGTTTTCAGTCTGAGAAAGAGAATGCTCCATGGAGACCTATTTGTGGCCTACTAATACCTAAAGGAGTTCTACAGTAAAGTGGGAGAGGGACTGTTCACCAGGGAGTGTAGAGATAGGACAAGGTGTAATCACTTTAAGCTAAAAGAGGGAAGGGGTTGGAAATAGATGATCTTTGAGGTCCCTTCCAACCCAAAGTATTCCGTGATTCTATGATATGAATAAGAGTCAGTTAAAGGTAACAGGTAACATCTTCTGTTTGTTAACCCGTAATGCCTCACCTCAGAAATTTCATTAATATGCTAGTAGGCAATGGCAAGGCTCAAACAAGCTTTTCTTTGTAGAGCTGCCTGGTGAATTCAAGCTGTATGTGTAAAGTAGAAATGTCATGATTTGGTGTTGTTTATGTTGAACTTGGAGGCAGTGTTTGGGTTTGTGGGCATGGTGCCGGGAATTCTGGTACAGAATGAACTTGATTTGGTTGCATAAAGGCCTGTAGCCATTTGATCCTTCCTGTCATGTGGCTTCCTACCTATGTATATTCTCCCTAGGATATATCCTAGTTTGTTTTATTCAAGATTTGGCCAGTGACCCCAGGCAATGGTAGAGAACAAAGTGTGGAGTAAATTAGAGCTGAGGCATTTATGGAGATAAATATTTTCATAAACTCAATGAACTGTGGGAAAGAAGGACTTTCTGAGAACTGTTATCCTTCACTAGCGCACCAAATCACACTGCAAGACATCATCAGATGTTTCAAACTCCTGCCTGACAAGAATGAATAGTAGTGGTTTTGTCAAAGACAAAAAAACAATTGCATCAGTTAAACAGTTCATACTGTGTCTCATAGGCAGACTCCAAGAAACCTCAGTGCCTTTTAATACCATGAAAGCAAAACAGTAATAGAGGGCTGGGTTTCCTGATGCCCTCCAAAATCAAATATATAAGAAGAAAACATGTCTAGACATGTTCCTGCGAATCTCATGAAAGACTGGTAACATGAAAGTTCTCTGCTGGTGATACTCTTCTGATGTTCTCTGAATTAATTGTGGCCAAATGCAAATAGAATTTGATTCTAAACACAGACTCCCAAAACCAAAAAGCTACACATTTCTCTGTCCTTTCAAGCCAGTCTCCAAATTAAGACCGAGAATTTTCTTCACAAGCAGCTTGGCCAATTGAATAAGAAAGATTAAAAAAAACCCACTGGGGTTCACAAAAGGGGGTCTTACAAACAGGAAAATCCATAGAATAAACAACATATCTAGAACCTCTTAAAAACTTATTTGCTTTTGTCCTAGATAGAATTAATTTTCTTTCTAGCAGCTGGTGGAATGCCATGTTTGGGAGTTAGGATGAGAGCAGTGCTGATAATACACTGGTAGTTGTTGTCAAGCAGTCAAGGACTTTTCAGTTGCTCATATTGCCCTGCTAACAAGAAGGTGGTGGTGATGGGGCTACCCAGGAAGCTGGGCGGGGACACAGCCAGGACAGATGACCTAAACTGGGCAAAGAGGGTGTTCCATACCAATGACACCATGATTAGCACAAAGGGGGGGCTGATGGGAGGAGGAGGACATGGCTCCAGGATGCACAGTTTTGGGGATGGTCCAGCTTCGGGACAGCTCTGAGCTGTATGGTCTGAACTGTGCAGTTTGGTGAGAAACCGCATTATGTATTATCAGTTTTGTATATTTTGCTATAAAGTCCTGTTATTGTTATATATTTCTTTCTCTGCTGTTACAGCAAACTATCCATATCCCAGCCTCTGAGGTTAGGTTTTCTGGTTTTCTTTTCCTTCCCTTGTCTCCCGTCCGCCGGGCTCCTTTCCCCCACATACACACTACACCCTTTCAGAGAGAGTGGCTGTGTGGTGCTCAGCTCCCAGTTGCAGAGAAACCACGACAGCTTTATAGAATTTTCTTTCATAGTTTTCTGTGCACACCTAAAGCAATAACATCTGAAAGCAAAGAGACTTTTTAGTGGCAAAACTGTACAAGAAATGAGAGAAGGAGGTGTTATGATGTATATTCTATGGGACCATAAAATATTTTATTCCCATATAGTAAATCCAGAATTTTTTAAGTGTTTTTCAAACTTTCAGTTTCCTCTCCTGACATTTTCTTGCTTCTTCTCAGAACTAGTGAGTAACCAGAATAAGAACTTTCTGGATTTTCATAAAATTCCAAACATACCACAGAGAACAGTGTGGTACTGGGAACAAACTCATGTTCTCTGGCAATGAACAGCAAGATCATCATTATCATGAAAGGATCTTAGTTTGTGCCCACAGAAATCAATGAATACATTGCTGAGCCTATGAACTGTGAAAGCAAGGAAGCATCTGTTTTAGTGGAAATATTAAAAAAAGCCAACCTCAAAACAAACAAAAAAACCCAAACAGATTTTTTTCTAGATATACCTGAAATGTTTCACTGAACTTAAAATGCCTTTTATTTCCATTTAACTTGGACAAAACTAAAACTACACTTCAGAATGAAATAAATCAGTCATTTTTACATATTTAGGTTTTCTATTAAGTTAATCTCTTAACAAAAACATTTTGCTCTAAATCTGACCATGCATTTTTCCGTATTTCATTTTTTCACAGAGTTCTATTTAATGAGCAAGTTGTTTGAGCTATGTATTCCCAAAATAACTGCATTTACAAGTGGGCAACAGCTCCAGACTAAGGGGCATAGCGATACATGACTACATATACAAAGGTCTAACCTAGCTATATATTTGATTTCTTGGGTTTGTTTTTTGGTTGTTTTTTTTTTCTTTTCTTTTCTTATAAAACAGTATTTTCAGCCTGAGTTTGTGAGTCATTTAAAACATTTAAAGCATTTTATTGAAATAAAACTATTCCCTTTAAACCTCTAAAATTTTTCAATGTTTTCCATTGTGTTCTTGGTGGATAGAAAGAATTTCTACCAAAAACTCTTAATTTCTAAATGAAAATAAAGTATTAATGCAATGACATGTCAGAAATGGGCAGTGAATAAATTGAAGCTCTAAATTAAAGTAGATGAAATTCCACATAATAAGATGAAATTCTGGAAAGAAATTTCGAAAGGATTTACAATAACCCTCCCCATTTTTAAAGACAGACCTTGATCAGATGAAGGCTATACCTGTGTGTAAGCTTGAAAAGAAGTACAACACATTTGTAGCAGAGGGGAACATTGTCTGCTACAGACCAGGTAGCAGAGCAGTATCCATACAATAATGCCCTGCCCACTCCTGGGCCTAGCAATGCAGCCTTTCCATCAGGTGTCCAGAGAAGCCTCCAATCACGAGGGAATTTGTTGGCAGGGAATGAGGCTGTGATCTCCTGGAGGACTTACTAAGATGAGCAGCTGTGGAGTTGTAACTAGGTGAGCAGTTGTGGAGTTAGCATCAAGGTGTGTAGGGCTAAAATGTCTTAATCTTCCCCAGGGAGGTGGAATGAGCTGGGAATTTACACTGCTGGCTAGCAGGGACTAGGTTGGTGCGTGTGCATCCATGTGCATATGTGTGTAACCACATGGACTGCAGAGGGGGCAGTGGACAGGGAAGTGGCCTTTTGGTGATAAGATATAGAGTGAGGCATGTCTAGAACCTTGTAGTTATAAATTAGCATTCTGCTGCTACTAATCCTCAATGTACAGGTCACTGATTGCCAGTTAATTGTGTGTCACTGTTAAATCCATAAACCACTTCAATCCTGACTTGCTTTAAACTATGTGAACTAAGTGGTTTTCTCCTGTGACATATCTATAGTAGCAAGAACTGGAGTTGTTGAATTGCAAGGTCCTTTCCCGAAAACAGAACTTAATTAATTAATTAATTAACTAACTAATTAATTAATTTAGTTAGTTAGTTTAGTAAAGAATCATAAAAACACAATTTGGCACAAATAGTAAATTACTTTGCTAGCTAAAACTGTCAATCAGGCTCTACAGAAAGGCTTTACCTTTCCACACTTCAAGGACATTGACTTTTTCTGAAAGTAGCTCTTACTTTAGAAGATCCAGAAAAGATTCTATCTCTGGAGCAGAACCCGAAGTATATTCAGGGAAAAAAGTACAAGACCATCTCCTTTTTGAATATCCAAATTGCAGCAAAGAAGAAAAAGCTCATTTTCGTGCAAATTAGTGAAATCAGGCAATTCCTGAATCAGGAAGGAAAGTGGCCTTATTTTTCTGAATATAATTAAAAATCATACATAGAATGCAGGTACAACCTAGACTGTAGGTTTTTCAGTACCATAGCATTAACTATTTCCTGCTATTAAAGCTTTCTAAATTTAGAGTTTAAATATTATGCAATTAAAAGTGGGTTTATGCAGTTAAGTCTTTCCCACTTTCATGTGGAAAGTAACAAACTCAATTATGATTAGTATCTTCACTAAATTTATGGGATCGTGCTGTTGTAGGATCACTGTTATTATATACTGAAATCTATTTTTCAGCAGTACTGATATCTGTGGGTTGAAACCTAGGCAATGAAGGCATTTGTTGTATCCAGATGATCTCCATCATAGATATTAAGAACTAACTGCAATCAAGCCTGTGTTCACTAATGTTAGAAATAAATGACTTTTCAGAGATTTTCAAACCTTTGAAGTTCACTTTTCAAGGCAGTGTGTTATACGTTATCAGGTAGAAGAAGTTTTTATTTTATCTTGTAATTGAGGTTAAAAAAGGTTTCATTGCTTCTTCCTGTATAAGCTATAGTCTTTCTAAAATATTTGGGGGGGGGGGGGAATACAAGCATGAAGACCCTGCCACACTGGGAAACAGGACCCTTGTATTACTTGTTCTAAACATCACATGGATTCAATTTTTTTATTGCAGGTTTATTACAACTGTACTCCTCAGTTCCTGAACAGAAAATGTTCTATAAGTATCAGTTCTGGATGTTATTTTCCTTTAGCTTCCACCTGCTGCCTCATTATATTTGGTAGCATGTTACATTTAGTTTGATAGAACTCTGCCTTAGTCGAGAATCTGAAAGAAGAAAAAACTTTGTCAGAAAAAACTTTCATTCCAAAGTGCCCCTTTAAAACACTTTAAATTTGAAGCAAAGTTGAAAAAACATATGGGTACAACAGCTGTGTTAAATTTTTTGCCTACTTTTGGGTGTGAATGATTTCCTTAATCCAGCTTTCTCGCTCTAATTTGAAATGTTTTTCTGCTGACTTTTCTAGTGACATTTGGTGAATTCATACTACTGCCTTGCTTGCATCTACATTACAGTATCAATAAGAATACTGGTAAAGAATCTCTGTTCTCAAAAAGATAATCCTTTAACATAGTATGTTGTAGCAAAATACGAAAAATTAAAGGGTTGAATCTGTATCACAGGGATATATGGTTGCTAGATAAATCAAGTCTGCTTCATGGTAAATGTGATTTTTTTCTTAATTTTTTTTCCCTTCTTTTTCCCAAGAACCAGGTGAACTACAAGGTTATTCCACCATACTCAATTCAGGAAAATTTTACTGTGTATTTACACTGGAGCTCCAACTCAACAAATTACGCTGATGATGACTGTATTCAAGTTACATAATAAATGACAGATAATAACAGGAGTCTCCTACTACTGATCATGTATTTTGGTTTTGTATTTTATAAACAGGCCAATTTGCAAATTCTTAAATAGGGATGATAGACTATCTTCAGCGAAGAGCCCCAGACTACACAAAAGTTATATAATCAAATCTTTAAATTCAGACTTGATTAGATTCAGAAATAGGACAAACTATCTTTTCATCTTTCAGTTTTATTCATCTTAAAAAGATAAAGGCGGGAGGGAAGGGGGTGGGGAGCAAATATACAAGAAAAGATGGAAGAGAAAGAAGTCAGTTCAGACCCAGTTCAACCTTCAGTTGTTCTAATAGCTGTAATTATAGAAACACTCAAGAATGATACTGTTCCTACAAACCTTCATTCTTCAGACTTGTCCACACCAATGTAATCTCTGATGGATACCACTACGATGCACCTGTCAGAATCTTTGCAATGGTCTAGGAGTTTGTGAAGTTGAATATAGCTTGGAAACTTCCAAGAGATATAATGATCGCAATGAGGATTATATTTCTACCAAGACTAGCTTAAAATTTTGTAATTAAGTGGTGAAAATAAGGTTTACACTACATAATACTAAATTCCTTTTCCAATAGCTGGTGTCTCACTTTCTCTTTCTGTTCAGGTGTCCAAGGATTATTCTATTTTACAAGTATATCTAGTGTCCCTCATACCGCATTTGGAAGCCCCAAGTTTAGCTACAAAGAACAAAGTACTGTTGGTTTGAAAAAAACCCCAAGATTTTCCTCTGAAAACTTCCCTATATCTTCTCAACCCTGTCTTACTTCCTATATCAGAAATCATATTTCTTTTACGATTGTAATATATCTTCCAGGATCTGCAACTTTCTCATAGTTGAGAAATTCCATAGTATTTTCATAAGAATAGAGTCCCAACACGGGTAACTGCAAGATATATTGTTTCAGACATTTTGGTGATCTGTAAGATTTTTACTTCACACACACACACACACACACACACAAAACCATTCCCTCTTTAAACTGAGAGTACAGTGCATACCTGCACTGCTTTGATCAACAGACAGAGGAAGTAAGGCTTTGGCAACACTCACATATTTGCTTCTTATTCTGCTCCAAAACATTGACAGATTCTCCTGGTCCATCTCAAAATGTATGAGGATCTCTAGTGAAATAGTTTCCACTGTGTTGCTATGTATGCATGTATGGGGTTTTTATTTATTTGTTTATTAATATTGTGACAGTACAGTTACATTCAACACAGACTCCAAAAACACCAAAGGAGGGAATCTTTTACTGTTGCTATTTATTAGCCTAGTTTCCAAAGAAGTTAAAACACTCAGCTCAGCAGTGAGTCTGTGTATGTATATAAGAAAAAAAAATATGTTTCTCTAACAACTTCTGAACACCTTGCAAAATTTCAGCCAGATGTGACAGATGTTGAATATAAAGACAATTTAAAGTACACTAGGTGTTTGTGAAAAATAGGCAGCTGATGTTGGAAAGACCTTATGACTTTCAGCAGTTGTCATAAAATGATTTCTCCAGAGAAAGACCAAAAGACCACAACACCCTTATTGGTGTTCTGATCACAGGTATAACTTCCACTGAAGCACAAAATTTACCAGGATATATAAATCCATAATAAACCAGACTTGATTAAATCAATGTTCACAGAACTGGCAGTTTGCACTGCAAAAGCTGTCAAAACCTTCACCACAGGTCAGATTCCTATTTTGCTAGCCACTGTACAAATACAGAGCAGAAAGGCCACTCTCAAGGAGGTTTTCTACATACACATCTTCTCATTAAGACTGACCCTTTAGATCACTTAGCCTTTTTCACCTACAGCAAGGGCAGCTGTTTCAATGAATCTGCACAAAATTGTCAAGTTTAACAAGTTTCTTACTAAACCATAAACAGCTCTAATCTTATAAAACTTTGAGATAGTTGAGGTCACAGGTTAAACTTTGTATTCCTTTCAGTCTGTGCACAAAGCTTTCATGGTTTCAAAGCTTAAAGCCAAGGTGATGATTATACCATCTAGCATGACCTCCTTCATAACAGGGACTTTGTTTCATTATACTAGCTATTTAGTGAAAGGATAACAAGTGCTGGGGCAAAGAATGCCCTCCAAAAGGCAGCACACTCATGTGGTATGCTAACATGCACTGAGGCAAACACCCACCCAACCGCTCACTCCCCTTTCCTCATGGGGACAGGGGATCAAAACAAGAATAGAAAGCTCATGAGTTGAGACAAAAACGTGGAGAATTCTCACCAGTTACTATCATAGGCAAAGCAGATTTGACTTTGGGAAAATGAATTAAAGAAATTGCTACCAGCTTTTCTATAACAATCCTGTTCTAACTCAATCTTTCCCCATACCATTGATAAGTACAAAGCAAAAACTGAACAAATTAAAAAAAACCCCAAACCCAAGCAAACAAACAAGTCCACACCAAAAAAACCCTAAAATAAACCAGTCTAAAAAAACCCCTATTTGTTACTGTTCTATTCCTGAATGTTCATCCCCAGGAGTTTCTGTTCAGTTGGACATTTTTTGTCAGAAGGTGTCTGAATGTGAATGTCAAGAGGATGGGGATAAACTCTTTTCAGTGGTGCCCAGTGACAGGACAAAGGGTAATGGGCACAAATTGGAACACAGGAAGTTCCATTTTAATATGAGGAAAAACTTTATTTTGGGACTGACAGAGCACTGGAACAGGCTGCCCATAGAGGTTGTGGAATCTCCATCTCTGGAGATATTCAAAACCCACCTAGCTGCTGTCCTGTACAGCCTGCTCTAGGTGATCCTGGTCTGGCAGGGGGGTGGACTAGAGATCCATGCCAACCCCCACCATTCTGTGATTATGTAATAGTTAGATTCCTTGAGAATAGATTCCTCCATTGTAGAAGATACTTTCCCCAAAAAGAAAGATTGAAGAAATTTCAGACTGCAAATACTATTAGTCCTTTACATATGGACCACTCTATCTTTTAAGTGAAGGTAACATGATATATTGACAAAAGTTTTCTTACTGTTTTTCTTACCTATTTTCTTATCACTGAGTGTTACACTACCATAAGCTACCAAGGCTTATCTGGGACTAGTCAACTCATCTGTTTTAAAGCAGAACCTTTTATCCAAGAAAAAAGTTCAGTTCTAACTGAACAGCATTTAGAATCAGTTGCAGAATCACAACAAAATGGTAAATCCTGGAGACCTTACTAACAAAAATCCCTGTTTATGAAGTATTAACAACAAAGTTACTCCCGATGCCCCATTTACAGTACCTCACTTCAACTTTAGAATGCCATTATGTTGGATAGGGTTTCTTGCACTCCTCCTAGATGTGTAGTTTCAGGATGTTAAGCACCAGCTGCTCTTAGTGTTACGGGTGCACTTGATTCATGTTTTCAATTGTTCTGTGCTCCTTACTCAGACACCCTTAAAGACTGGGAAGAAAAGAAGGATAAGGGAAGACTTTTTTGTGAGATTCTGTCAGGCCAGCTGAATTTACTGATCCCTGCCCTAATACAGTCTTCATTGTTGGTTTTGTGTTACTCATACATAACATCACATTTGGTGTACTTGGCAGTGCTAGGTCAAGCAGGACTTGATGATCTTCAAGGTCTTTTCCAAACTAAATGATTCTATGATTTACCCTTGCAACATTTCTATGAAAAAGGAAAATGTTGCTTAGATTTTTATAGAAATGGAGAACTGGAGAGAAAGTAAGTGACCTGAACCCCTATCTCCAGAGTTCTTGTTATGTTCTTGGATGTGATCATTCATCACATTTTTCACCTGCTGGCAAGTAGAAAATAACAACTCCCTCTACTCTGCTTCTCAACCAGAATTATTAATCCTTCACAAAAAAAAGCCCCACAGCAAACTCAACCACAAAAACCCCTACTGACATGGAGAGCAGGTTGCTGGTTTTCCTTTATTATCAATTTCTCCACACAAAACCAGAAATGCTGTTAAAGCCTGTATTGCTATAACGGGTCAGAACACAGTAACAGTACAGAAACAGAAGTGTTAATCACTGTCTACAAACTTACAGAAACTAGCTGTTAATATATGTACTACTGTTTCCATACATCCAAGGTCAAATTTGGACCATATTTTAAGATAAATAAAAATACAAATTGAATTTATATTTGTCTTTGCAGTGCTGTGAAAGGGCAAATTCTTCATGTTTTATGCCAAGGAGGGGTTGAGAGATGAACAGATGGAGAAAATACTCTACTGTGTCTTCTGTCAGCTATATGCCATTATGAAAATATCACTGCATTCTGGAATAAACAGATTAATATATTTTTGTTGTTGCTGTCTTATAAAAGGTAAATGTTCTGACCAACTGTAGAACAAAGCTGAACATACTTCTCTTTGTAACACACATTTTGGAGGCATTGTTCTTAATTCTTACATCCCCATGGAAACGCATATGGACTTAATGTTATTGGATACTGTAACCAGGCACTGGACACACTGGCCGGTGGATGATACATGGACACTACAAATAATGTCAGTGCAGTTTGGTCACCCTGAGCTGTTTTATGAATGCCTGCCAGACAATTATCCAGCTATGTTCAGGCTTTCCAATAAGAGGCTGGAATTGAACGACTTAATTAACATAATTATTGATATGGATTTTAAAAATACCACTGTAATCAAGAAGAAGGTGCACAGTCTGTATATTTGGTATTCATGTAGTCTTGTGAACTGTTGATTAAACAACATGAATTTATATATCTATTTATAAAGGAAGGAGGTTAAACTTAAGTTACACCATTGAGATATTACCCGGATCCAAGTGTTGAGCAGTTCTATGACAATAATGAACATTTTTAATAAACATTATTCCAGCGCATATGTGCAGAGGAAGAACAAACAAGTGGTTAGAGCATTAGATTAGGTCATTCATGCTTCATAGTGTTCTCAAATAACCTCAGAAAAATCACTTATGGCTAGATGCGCAAATCCTTTTAGTTTCCCATGTGTCCTGGGTAGCCACCCAGCTGCCAGAAAATCAGAGCATTAAAACTCTGGTCCTTCTAGTAAGCACCCCTCAAATTTAGGAGAGAATACACTCTAAGGGAAAGGAGGAGAAGCAAAGAAAATCCTTCTGACTTTGGTCCCTCTCTTCCTTCTTTTCTGATGCTTTCACCTGCTCACTCCCATCTGTAAATGGTCATTCTGGCAACCTGTGCTGATTTTAGTTGCAATAGAGCTAACTTTCTTCATAGTAGTTATAATAGGGCTATGTTTTAAATTTGTGTGGGAATCAATGTTGATAATAGAGATTTAATTCCCTACCCATCTCAACTCTCATTAAGCCAGTAGAGATATGAGGTACAATATAATATGCTACAAATAGGTGTATAGTGTCCTTTGAGATCATGTAGAATCATCACATGCTTCAGATGCTCTTGCAGGATGACAGGTCTCCTGTTTAACCTATGGTATTCATCATGTGTTCAAGCAATTGCTTCACACACTAATGCAGTGACTGAAGCACAGAAAGCAGCCCAACTGATATGTTGCTAAGGATGCACAGGCAGTTGTGCAGTTTAATACTGGTAGGTCAAGATAGGGATCCAAGGTGAAAAAAGCAAATTACGTTAGTTCATGGACTTTGGAAATACCATCTCTGTACACACCCTATATAGGAAAATGGTGACAGTACAATGGAATACTGCAAAGCAGAGAAGTACTGAATTTTGTCAGAAAAGAAACAAAATGCCAGCCTGAAATTAAGGAAAATAGTTACCCTTTTCAAAATGGACAGAAGTACATGATCCAAAGCAATGACAGAAAAGATAAGAGAGAAATTTTCAGGCAGAATTAAATGCACTAAACCCCTACCTTATCTACACTAAAGAGTAAGTAGTTTGTAAGAAGATTTTAGAAAAAAAATGTAGTTTTTAATATTACTTTAGAAATAGAACTGATAACACAATATAAGTATTCCCATTTATGGAAAAAAACCCAAATTCATGTTCAATGTTGAATTTCTCAAGCATCAGTGAATTCTTGAATACAGACCGAGATGATGGAGACTATAATCAGGTTAAAGAGCTAGGTAGATGTACCCATTGCTATGGCAATCACAGGACAAATAGAAGGTTCACATTGTATGTGCTTTCTAGAGACAAAGGAAGGGAGAAAAAAGAACACACCACCTTATCTAAAGAGAGAGAATTTTTACCTAATGTACAGAGTAAAAATATAGAAGTAAAAAATCTTACAGTTTTACAATCTGAAATAATTAACTTCCTTATAGATATTTGAGATGGTATTCATCTTACTTAATTATGACATTTGCATTTGAACTAGCAGTCATCTGAACCCCTTTATGCTCAGTGGAGCACAGGAAAGCAATTCATCTCATCTTAAGGTAGACATTTAAAGCAAGTCAAACGAGTCATTCTCAGAAAGTACCCTTTTCTCCTGACTGACCATAAAAGAGCCAACACAACTACCTTTGGGATTAAAGCAGTACCCCTACCTTGTAATTTAGAGACATTGCTGAAATTTGACAACACAAGAAGTATTCTAATACAGACCAGGTATTATAGGATTGAGTTAATGTTAGCAGACTGACTGACAAGAAAACACAC
This sequence comes from Gallinula chloropus, assembly GCF_964237585.1. NCBI lineage: Eukaryota > Metazoa > Chordata > Aves > Gruiformes > Rallidae > Gallinula > Gallinula chloropus. The sequence goes on along the minus strand of NC_140087.1, from coordinate 13,911,638 downwards.
AGACTGTTTCCATCTCTTACAGAGGCAATTTTTCTTATCTAATAAGGATAATGAATCCCTAAAATGCAGACATTTCTGGGGAAATATGCAAACTATCTAGATGCCCATATCAGCAATTTGTACATGTTACTATAAAGAGATGCATGTTAGATATGGGATGCAAGCAACAATAAATAATTTGAATAACCTAAAAGTGTTTGGTAGTACAGCCCTGATCTTGAACTGTTTTGACAGGAAATTCATAACTTCATTTGTACATTTGTGATTCCAAAGAACAGCTGTTAAATTAAATTGTGGCTAAGAACCAATGATCACAATGGTTGAGTAGCTTATGCTTTTTGAGCATTAAAAGTAAATGAAAATACCTTCAATAAAAAAGGGTATTTAAACTTTATACAAAGAATCAGATCAAACAACATGATCAGCTATAACAGACAGTTTACCATTTATTGACAATGCTATCACATCAGATTCACAAACTAAATACTAACATGTGATATATGCTGATTGCAGACATTCTCTTGAAGATATTACTTTGAAGTATGCTTCAGTCAAAGCTCAGATTTAGAAATTGTGTATAAAAATCTAGTTACAAGAAATAGAAAACATTGTCTAGTATTAAAAAGCTTGTTGACAGAACTGTAAAATCTACTCCCAAAGGTAAGATTCCAGTCAGAATATACCCAAGTAGTATTCATTCCAATTTAAGAGATATTTCTTTCTTAGGTGAAATTTAAAACTATGTGGACAATAATAATAATTTATTGCAATAAAATATTTTTAAGGATATCATAAAAGACATTTAAAGCTTGATAAACTGCAGACACATTAACTCTCTGCTTCTCTTACCCCTTTTCATATTTTGTGTTGCTGTACTGAAAATCAGATCAGCTACTTAGTTTTTCTGAAAATTAACCTGAGAGAGAAGAAATTTTCTTAAAGTCAAGCAGGTGAGGTGACCTAATTGACAATGTGGCTCTAGGGAACTGGTTCAGGGAAGCATACAGGATGATACAAGAGCAGGAAGAGGGAAAGGAGGAGCAGAGTCACCTAATGGCAGCAGCACCATCAATCAAGAAATCTCCTTCTTGGAGCTGTGTGTCAGTCAATGGGACAAATACAGTGAGACCATGTGGTATGAGTATTATGATTATAAAGGAGTAATTCTTGGACAAAAAGTTGAAAATATTGTCTCTGAGTCAGACTCAAAGTTAATTTAAGCCATTATTGTGTCTATGACAGAAATCAGTTGTAGGGTTTAAGGGAAAGTAAGAAGAAACAGGAAAAGATTAAAGTGGTCCTCATCTGCAATATAGTTTTACTTTCTGTAATTTGTGGTTGCAGCTGGATTACAATGCTTAATAGCCTCAAACAGTAAATCCATTTCTCTTGAATCTTTGTATTCTGATTTGTATGTTTGGTATCCAATATATATTGTAGCAATGAGTTCCATTATTCAAATTTTTTCCTGTATGAAAAGCCATTCCTTTGTTTCTTTAAAACCCACTGCAGGATGATTTAATTGAATGCCTCAGTTCTAGTATTCTGAGAAACAGTGAATAAGCATTACCATTTTCCCTTCTCCATGCCATTCTTGTTAAGTTAGGTTCTCCGAGTAAGGAACTAGTTAGCTTCAATATTGTTAATTCATTTTCAGTTAAAGCAATTAATTGTTACACCTTAAAATTAAAAGATTAACCTTTTTTCCTGCAAGCTAATCCTATAAAGTTTTTCCCACAAAATGATAATATGAAAGAAAATACCTATATTAATGTCACCTGTGTTGCTGTGGTTTTCATTAGCCTCAGCCTACAGCATCAAAGCCTCTTAAGTAAAGGGATTCAATGTTATCTAAATGCCTTTCATTAAAATAGCTCTATTAATCAAGATTTATTTTAATGAAACAAGGACAGAACTCACAATCTAAGAACGCGGGTGATTTGCTGTTACATATTCTCCTACACTCTACACTCTGCTGTGAGCAAGCTGTGGCTGAAGGGACACCACCAAGAAGCATACTACAAATGAACCCAGAAGATGTCCTGACTCAATTTGTCTAGCAGAATGACCTGTGAAGATGTTCCTAGGAAACAGCCCCATTAACTGATGTCAATCATGTAACATTACTGCAAGGCATTATAGGATCTAAGGTGGGAAACACCTAAGTGGGCACAGTGTTAGGTAAAGCATTTTCACATGCGGGTATGCTGTGGTCGAGGGTTCTTCTAATGTACATACAGCTCAGAAAAAACAAGTGGTGCCACTCAACCAAGTCAATATGGTAGTGAAACAATATATAAATATCACTTGGTCAGCTTCATGGACTATACTATGGATTTCCACTTATCCAAACCATGCAAAAGCAATGTGGACATATTCAGCAGTCTGTATCTGAAGTGTTCATAGTTGCATTGTGTCTTGGAGGTAACAAACTTGCCTGTGTGATCATAAGAAGCTATGTTCTGAGTTATACAAAACTCAGTCTAACAAACCAGTATGGTTTTCTACCTTTGACAGCAGCTGACAGTGAATACATCATGTCTCTCATGCCCTGCAGCACAAAATCCCACTGCAAAAATAATCACCACCTTCTGACTGTTTTGAACTGTCCATCTACAGAAAGAGCAGTAAAGAACTGATCCACAATCACATTTTTCATGTCACTCACAGTTTTCATATTCCCCTTAAAACACATCTGTTCTGGACTGGAGAGTCCTAACCAGCACAATCCTTGTCTGGTGAAAACATTTCCTCCTGCTGTCACCTTCTCTGTACCTGTTCCTGTCTTGCAGATGAGGTTTGGCATCCAGGTCTTTCACCCGATGATGAGGTTAAGCTGTTCGACTCCCAGAGAAAGCTCACAGATCTATTTTCTAACAGAGAAGGGAATTATCTGGCAAAGGAGAAACTTATCACACTCTAGCCAGCTGGCTCCTTAAAAGCTTCACGCTACCCTTTTCACTCCTGCCTAATATAAATCTTCAGTCATGGGTAACTTGGAAATCTTTCTTCTCGTGAAGATGAGGAGGTGATGGATGGGCCATTGAGCAGGGGATTCCTCTTCATTACAGTGGAGGGTGTGCATTTTAGTGATATGTTAATATGAATTTTGGCATTGAATTGGCATTAAACACATGCTTTCAAGATTCAGATAACTATAATTCAGTACTGTGGTTTTTTTGTTGTGATTCTTTCTTTTCCTGAAATATTATTGAAATATTGAAATATTTCTTTCAAGACCTTCTTGAGCTTCAACAGTTTATTACACAGTTCATTGTGACTTAGTAAGCCAAACTGGAAGTCTGAAGTGTAGTGAAATATGTTTATATTTGTATATTTATTTAATGTTTTAACATGACTTGAGGCTATTAAGGAATTGTCGTGGTTTAACCCCAGCCACCAACTAAACACCATGCAGCTGCTCATTCCTTCCCCCCTTGGTGGGATGGGGGACAGAATCAGAGGAGTGAAAGTGAGAGAACTTGTGGGTTGAGATAAAAACAGTTTACTAGAATGCATATAAAATAAAGGAAAATAATAATATATATTCATAATATCTACACAAAACAAGTGGTGAACAGCCCAATTTTACTCCACCTAAAGTCAGTGCTGCATAAGAACCCCAGCTGCTGTACAAGACCCCCAAACCACCCAGCCTCTCAGCCCACACGCACAAGTAAAGCAATACAAGGAATTCATTCACCACTTCCCATCGGCAGACAGGTGATCAACCATCACACTGAAGTTGAAACTGTGCAAGACCCCCAGTTGCAACACCAGGCTCTCAGCTGCCACACCAGGCCCAGAGCTGCTGCTCAGCCCCTCAGCCCACCCCTAAATGCAAACAGAATGTGGTGCCATGCGGTCCAGTTTGGGTCACCAGTCCTGACTGTGTCCCTTCTCAGCTTCCTGGGTGCCCCCTTTCTTCATGTTAGCAGGGCAGCATAAAAAGCTAAAAAGTCCTTGACTGCTTGGCAACAACTAAATCACACGTGTGTTAGCAGTGCTGCTGTCACTCTAACTCCCAAACACAGCAATGCACCAGCTGCTAGAAAGCTGAAATCAGGACAGGAATGAAGAAGGTAGTCCAACTGAATGAGATTGATTTTGCTTTTTATTTTATTATAGGTTTTTTGTGTTTGTTGGATTTTTTTTCTTTCAGCAAAAATGATATTAAAAACCAAACAAAACCAAAAGAAGGAAAAAAAAGGGATATAGATTCATACAATATATTCAGTACAATGGCTCCCTGATCTTTATGTCCCCAAAACCACTTGTTAAATAGAGTAAAAACAAACAAACAGAATTATGAATAAGGAACAGTTTATCAAGCATATGATTTTATTATGTCAATTAATTTCACTGGAAAAAAGAATCACTGACTCTTTGTTTATACTTTCATTCTTAGGACCCTGATATCAGCATTCATATGAATTAAGAAAAATGTTTTGAATAATAAATGAAACTTCTAACCTTTTTTTTATATAGATATATATCCTGCCTATTTGTGATGTTACTAATTTGACAGGAAAGAGCATTTGCCTATTTAGCACACACCTAGAAAAAAGACTATTTTAAAGCACTTTGGCCTGTAAAACTGGTGAAGTATAGGAACTCTATCAACTGTCCTCAGACCCAAGAAATTATTCATTAGAACCTGGAATCAGGTCAATGTTTCCATATCAAAGATAACATGACTAGAGTAATGAAGTGAATTGAGTGAGAGTATCTTAAGGTAAATAATTATGCTTGATTTCTTGCTTCATCTTTCATATGCAATATCTGAAGTGATTTGGAATATGAGACAGGTGGTAAATGGTCAAGGAAATTCTTGAACACCAACAGAATACACATGAAGTCAAATCCACACATCAAGAACAAGGAGAACAAAACCAAAATATCATTAAATCTAAGACTGGATTTCTCTAAAATGATGAGACACTGACACAATGTTCTCCAGCACTGAAAGTGTCTCAAAAGACCTGCTGTTTCTAACATTTTCAAATCTCTGGCAACTGTGTATAAGAACATTTACTAAACTCATTATTTTTACTAAGTGTTTTTAACAAACCTAATGTCCAGCTATTTTAAAAATATAGCTCTTAGAGTGACCTTTGACCTCCCATGGGAAATTAGAAAATGGAGAAGTTATTGGAGGAGGAGATCAACAAAATTACAATCATGACAAGCTTGAATTACACCATGTAATTGAATCTATTCAGAAGCCAAAAATCAATGCAGTCAGCCAGAAGTATACCAAATGTGACATTCATTTTTTCTGCTTTATCAAGCTTAATTGATGTCTTAGGGACTAAATAAGAGTAATAGGCAGCCTTATGGTGGAAACCTCAAGAGATATTTCAAGTGGCTATTCATAAAGGCTGCAAATAATTCATGGATTTCTGTGACAGTTGATGTGGCGGTAGAATAACTTTCTTGCTTTTAAATACCACATGTTCTGGCATTAATTTCACCCCCATCCCTCCAGACTTCCTACTGAGAGAGGTAACAGGCACAAATCCATCTATCTGGCATATCCTGATTTAGAGAAGCTCTCGATTTGTCATTTTGGGTTTGGACAGAAAGTTAACATACCATGACTAACAAGCTAACACTGGTGACATTTCTTGGCATTTTCAAACACACTTTGTCATAATGCATATGCATACATAAAATATGCAAACATATTCCAGAATCCAACAAAGGATAATACTTACATGAACTTAATAACATGGGAAGTACTTCAGAATAATGCTCCATGCCTTTGTCTCCTTGATCATATCTAAAACAATGCAATAGTTTCTAAGCCACAGTGATACAAGCAACTCTAATTTGATCACCATGCTATGTCAATGAATCTGAAATTTACACAAAAAAATCCTGAGTGACACAGAATGACATTGAGAGAAGCTCTGCTGATGTCTTAAAAAATGTACTGGGAAGTAACCACCTACTTTTTGTACTGAGTAAGAAACAAATACCTTAAAAAACAAGACACAATTGCCTATTAGGAAGCAAAATCTGTCTGAACTTTTCAGTAATCAAAAAAATGACTAACATATTTTGAAAGCTGTATGAGCCATGGATTATGTTTTACTAGAAAATTTCAATGTCACAATATTCTGATTTTTGTAATTAACCATTACTATAGATTTATTTACTATAATTCAGTAACTGTGTTGGAGAAAGCAGCTTTGATGAATGAATCCTATTCCAACAGGGTATTGCCGGTTTAGGTATTTGGCCTGAGAGTTTCAAAGGATATAAGAAAAAGAGATATCTGCATTTCAAATTCTCTTTTTCACAGAACTTTCTCTTATTTACTGAAACTTGCAATCTCCCCTTGCCTAAGCAGAAGCAGGTTTTACACAGGATTTAATATTAAGGGTGATAAGTAATGATGCAAAACTTTCTACATTTTCAGACATCCTGATATTTATACTGGAGTGAAAATATTTAATCTTCTTCAGACATTTATAAGGCTCCATTTATGTAAAAGAGAAGTCAGAAAAGTTCAGCTGTGTTTCTGGAACTTTTTGAAGGAGACTAATTTAATCATATTTACTATTAGCATCATTTTAGTATATGGAAGACACAGGATACCTGAAAATTAGAATCATAGAATGGTTAGGGTTGGAAGGGGCCCTAAAGATCATCTAGTTCCAAACCCCTTGCCATGGGCAGGGACACCTCTCACCAGACCAGGCTGCTCAAGGCCCCATCCAACCTTGTCTTGAACAGTGCCAGGGAGGGAGCAGCCACCACCTCCCTAGGCAACCTGTTTCAGTGCCTCACCTCCCTCATAGTGAAGAATTTCTTCCTAATATCCAACCTAAATCTACCCCATTCCAATTTAAAACCATTCCCCCTCATCCTATCACTAAAGGCCCTGCTAAAAAGTCCCTCCCCAGCCTCCTGTGGGCCTTCTTCAGGTACTGGAAGGCCTCTCTAAGGTCTCCTCTGACCCTTCTTCAGGCTGAACATCCCCAACTCTCTCAGCCTGTCTTCACAGGGGAGGTACTCCAGCCCTCTAACAATTTTAATGGCCCTCCTCTGGACTCCTTCCAACAGTTCTATGTCCTTCTTATGTTGGCAGCTCCAGAACTGGACACAGTACTCCATGAGAGCGGAGTAGAGAGGCAGAATCACCTCCCTTGACCTGCGGGCCACATTCCTTTTGATGCAACCCAGTATACGGTGGGCCTTCTAGGCTGCAAGTGTACATTGTCAGCTCATTTTGAGCTTCTCATCCAGTAGCACCCCTAAGTCCTCCTCTGCAGGGCTGCCCTCTATCACTTCATCTCCCAGTCTGTATCAATGATGAGGATTGCCACAACCCAGGTGCAGGACCTTACATTTGTCTTTGTTGAACCTCATGAGGTACACATGGCCCACTTCTCCAGCTTCTCCAGGTCCCTCTGGATGGCATCCTATCCTTCTGATATGTCAACTGCACCACTCAGTTTGGTGTCATCTGCAACTTGCTGAGCGTGCACTCAACCTCACCATCATCAATGAAGATATTAACACAGGTCCCACTACAGACCCCTGAGGGATACCACTAGTCACAGATCTTCATGTGGACATCAAGCCATGATGACTACTCTCTGGGTGTGACCATCCAACCAATTCCTTATCCACCAAACAGTCCACTCATCAAACCCATATCTCTCCAGTTTAGAGAGAAGGATGGTGTGGGGGACTGTCAAAGGCTTTACAGAAGTCCAGATAGATAACATCCATTGTTTGTCCTGTGTTCACTGTGGCAGTCATCCCATCATAGAAAGCTATTAGCTTGGTCATGCAGGTTTTGCCCCTGGTGAAGCCATGCTGACTGTTTTGAATCACATCCCTGTCTTCCAGGTGCCTTAGCATAGCTTCTAGAAGGATTAGTCAAGTAGCAGTGTAGCTAAACCAGTGGACAATTGAAATGTCTGTTATGATCAAGATTTCTTTAGATTTGTACCATCTACAACTCTTTATGTACAAGCTTTAGAAGACACATGTCAACACAAACACAGAAACACCCTGATTTTTTCCATATTTTTCCCTGTTCTTTGGACCAAAGGATATGTAAGATACTTGCTAACACACTTTAGAAGACTCAGAATTACATTTCTGGAAAAAACTTTAATAGTAAAAAATAATTTGTGCACTTCTGTTCCAGTGCAAATTGTACTGGAATGATCAAGGGTAACCAGAAACCTAAGTAATCTAAAAGCACTGGATCAGACAAGGAATGCTCAGTTCAACAAGCCCAATTTCAAGCAGCCAGTATAGCATGGAATAGGCATACATGTTGCCAAGCTACAGGGTTTTAAAGAAGCCTCTTTCTAAAATAAATTAAAGTCTCATAGCTTGGCATGCTAATTAGTTTTAATCTGAATGTTTTTCATTAAGAAATGTTGCTCATGGCTCTCATATATGGGCTCCTGAGCTAGAAACAACAAAGAACTTGTGGATGCTGGCACTGTAATACTTTCATCATATTACTTAGTCACTAAACCCATTTTAAAAAGTAAAATCCACCTGTATTTGTGTTACTTTAACAGCTTTGGTAAGAAAATTATCCTTATTTGCATTAATTCATTTAATCAATTACTTTTGTTTGCGAAGAAATAGCTTTGATAGCTATGCAGGTTTAGATTTAAAATTTAGCAATTGCCAAGAGCACCTGTTTATAACTCCTCTCCTGTAGCATAATCTTATCTTCTGTGAAATATGTTACTGCACTTCTCTTTAGGCATGATATAGATAAGATTTGCCAGCCTTGGAAGAAACTTCACTTTCAAATTCCAGCTAGCCCCAGATAGTTGCTATTTCTGTCATTTCGACTGCATGACAATCAGCTAAAATATCATCCACCATCTCAATCAACTTTACAGCAAGGCAGCTGAATGTTAATTAGGCATTATTTTTGCTGTAAAGAAGAGGGGTTGATGAATCAAACCTCAAACTATCAACACTGAAAAATGGGAAATATGTTAAATATATTAATATTGCAAAATGTTACAAAGAAACAAATTAACAGCAAGGGATTGATCCTTCTAAAAAGCTTTTAATTTTGTGTCCCAGATTTTTTAAAAATGCAGAGCAGCATGGAAGTTCTTGATTACGCTTTTAAGTGCACCTATACAGTTCAATCGAAATCAGTACAGAGACACCTCCCACCAACCCCACCACCCCAATTCAATGAAGAATTCACTGTTACCAGACTGGAAGCAATCAGTTGCATGGTTCTACACTGAAGCTAATTATCCTGTTTGAGGAGTACACTATTTCACCTTGGGCTGGCACTGTGCTATTGTGCCTGAGTCACTTTCAACATATGAACTGAGATTGCCAGTTACTGCACAACTCTGCGAATGCACCATCTGCAGCCCGTGCAGGCTACACGGGCTTCTGTACTGACACTGCACATTGCGCAAGAATTATGGGTTGGGAACAAGATCTGGAACTGCACAACAACTAAGGGTTATATTCCCACCCTTTAAACTAAATATCAGCCCATCTCATAAATGTGACCTTTGGAGGTGCCTGAGGGCAGTTTGTATAGCTGAGGAAAGAACTTCAAGGGATTTTGTACCAGTGAATGACTGAAGCCCCACTCAGCCTTCTTATGCTTCATCCTTCTTCTGTTATGCCCTCATCTCCATGATGCCTCACTTTTATGAGAATGGCAAGGACACAGCAAGTATAAAGAGCAATTATTATGCCAGAGATCCTGCAAGAAGCAGATAGGCCTTAACCAACCTTCCTCACTTTTCCTTTTCAAAAAATATCTGTGATTTGCAAACACTTTATCATACATATAATGGCATATTTCAGTTCCTTTTCTGGCTTCCGGAGAAGAAGAAGAAAAAAGCAATCCACACAAAAGAGACTGTCTCATTGTAAATCAGATACAAGTCCAAGCTATTTTAAAACATAAAATTCATTTTCTATTCATTCTTTTTTTTTCCTCCGTCCAATTAGCAGCTAATCTCATCCATATAGCTGCAGGCTCCTAACTGGTAAATGTTGTGATTCACTAAGAAGTAGTTGGGAACTTTTTTCTTATAATTACAAGATATAATTGCTTTGGAGCTTTTTTAGACCCTTCCATGATTAGAAAAGCGTTTGGAAATTGTAGGCATAGCATTTATATTTTTAATAAGCAGAAAACTTTTATGCTCAAATAAAAGAATTAAACCCACAAAACCCAAGTAATTTAGGGCTTAAAAGCCCCTGGAGTACATTTGAGAGACATGAAAGCAGGACTTCAGGGCCATCAACATCTTTACATTGAAAATAAGCAATGATATTGTGGTTATTAGTATCAAATTGCATTACATACACGCAAGAAAGGAAGATCTTGGCCAGGAAGTGGAGGGAATAGAGAGATTCAAAATGCTGATTAAACATTTGTATGATGTCTTGTCTTGAAATCAAAAAAGAGAGAAAGGAAAAAATAATCCCTCTTCTTCCCCAGCATGGAAGAAGGGGCAGGCGTCTTGGACCGACTATAGGAATTTAGTGAGATCATGTAGGGAGAAAGTCAGAAAGGCTAAAGCTGAACTGGAACTCCGACTGGCCAGTTCTGTAAAAGATCATAAAAAGTCCCTCTATAGGTACATTCACAGTAAGAGGAGGGTCAAGAAGAATCTCCAGCCCTTATTGGATGCTGAGGGAACATTAGTGACAAGGGAAAAGGACAAGGCTGAGGTCCTTAATTCCTTCTTTACCTCAGTCTATAATAGTAAAGATGGGTATTCCCTGAGCACTTATCCTCAGGAACTGGCTGATAGAGAGGGGAGGAATAGCAAAATTCCCATAGTTAAGGAGGAAATGATTAGCGACCTACTTGGCCAGTTAGACACTAACAAGTCAAAGGGACCTGATGGGATTCACACGAGGGTGCTGAGAGAGCTGGTAGATGTACTAGCCAAACCCATTTCCATCACCTACCAGAAATCCTGGCAGACTGGGGCAGTTCCATTAGACTGGAGGCTGGCAGATGTGATACCCATATATAAGAACAGCTGAAAGGAGGATCTGGGGAACTACAGGCCTGTCAGTCTGACCTCAGTCCCGGGGAAGAACATGGAGAGGGTCATCTTGGGAGCTATCATGCAGCACATGCATGGTGGCCAGGGGATCAGGCCTAGTCAACATGGGTTTACAAAAGCTAGATCCTGTCAAACTAACCTGATCACCTTTTATGACAAGGTGACCCGCTTAATGGACAAGAGGAAGGCTGTGGATGTGGTCTACCTGGACTTCAGTAAAGCCTTTGACGCAGTTTCTCACAGCATTCTGACTGAGAGACTGGCAGCCACTGGCCTTGACAGGTGGACCCTCAGCTGGGTTAAAAACTGGCTGGATGGACGGGCCCAAAGGGTGGTGGTGAATGGAACCAAATCCAGCTGGAGGCCGCTCACAAGTGGCATCCCCCAGGGCTCATTCCATCTTGGCTTGTATCAAAAACAGTGTGGCCAGTAGGTCTAGGGTGGTAATTGTGCCCCTGTACTCAGCATTGGTGAGGCCAAACCTCGAGTACTGTGTGCAGTTCTGGGCTCCCCACCATAAGAAGGACATTGAGGTTTTCGAGCAAGTGCAGAGAAGGGCAACCAGGCTGGGGAAGGGGCTGGAGGGCAAATCATATGAGGAACGGTTGAGGGAGCTGAGACTGTTTAGCTTGGAGAAGAGGAGGCTGAGGGGAGACCTTATCATCACTTACAACTATCTGAAGGGAGGTTGTGGAGAGGTGGGTGATGGTCTCTTCAGCCAGGTGAGAGGAGATAGGACAAGGGGAAATGGCATGAAGCTGCGTCAGGGCAGGTTTAGATTGGATATTAGAAAAAAAATTTTTACTGAAAGAGTTGTCAGGGCCTGGAACAGGCTGCCCAGGGAGGGGGTTGAGTGAGTCACCATCCCTGGATGTGTTCAAAAAAGGGTTGATGAGGTTCTTCGGGATATGGTTTAGCTTAGGATGGAAATGGTTGGACTTGATGATCTCCAAAGGTCTCTTCCAACCTTGTGATTCTGTGATTCTGTGATGGAACTGAGAAGCAGCAGCAGGCTGAGGATAAAAGGAGGCTAAGCTGGAGTGCAGTCAGTGCTCCAAGGGTACAAATATACTAGGGAGAGGAAACATTTCTGGGCACAGGACCTCAGCTCTCTACATTAGTAGCTTATTAGAATTGCCCCTAGCATGCTTTTGGGCAGTGACAAGTAGCAGTGAGTACAGTTCAGCAGTTAGCAGAGGTCAGGACCAGTTCCCAGTAGAAATCTTGCCTACAGCAACCCTGTTTTGTAAGGCAAGAGTCCTTTCATACTGATGCAAAGAGTAGTTCTCCTCAATGTTAGACAGTGGTCCAAGGAACACTCCACCTGCTAGGATAGAAACAACCTTAGTGCTGAGGACAGCAGCTGTGCAGGAATAGTAACTCTGTACAGTAGCTACGCTAAGCTTCATCATAGTCTGAAGAGATCTCCAAACCAACGCTGACCTGATTCAAAAAGCCAATACAATACATCAAAGCAACATACAGATGCAAAAGATGAAAATATAATTCCTCTATTTGGCAATGCACCTGAGCTAAACAATGATTCCTTATGGGCCTTCATCTCAGCTCATAAATACGTCAGCACAGCCTTATGACTTCAGGACATGAGCTGGCTCAAGAGGAGAGAAGGTAAAATGCAGATCTACAACAGATTTGTGCACTGTGAAGTCCAGATCTAGGTGGTTCAGCTGAAACTACAGAAGCAACACGAAATACCGTATATCAGACTCGTAAACTTTGGACTCAAAAATATTGACCTCATAAATGAGTGCCAGTGTGCAGGCAGCACTTCTAGGGGTAGTCATTCTGTTTTGTCACTTAACAAAAAGCTATCAGGCAGATTGTCTTTCTTTCTTTTGCAAATGGGAAACTATGGAGTGGAAACCTTCAAAGGAAAATAATACCATTATATGAGGTTCTGCTGGCTCACAGGGAAACTGAATCACAGCAACAAGACTCAGATTTCTAATTCCTGTAGGGTTTGGAGTTGTCAGTCCCTTTTTGCTGCTTGGACTGAAGAAAAAGCAGAGGGCAGATTGAAATGATCCACAGTTACATGCCACCAGCTAAACCACGCTGCAGTATGATTTGGCAACTGCCAATAGCTAACTTTTCTTTAATTAGTGACCTGAATAATACTTCAAATTTACACAGATCTCATTTCAGTGGAGGCAAATGACAGTTTTACTGTTGAATCATATGAAATTGGGATTGGTCAGCATAATCAGCTGGACAGTATCAAACTATTGCATGACTGCAATGATTGCATGAGTTTGTTTGTCCATGGTTATATATCATGTCTGTAAAACTATAGTGGCATCCTGGAACAGCTAAATAAAAATGCTAAACTGTAGCTTTCAGTGTGTTTTGCATAATCCAGAAAACATTATAATTGACTGAAGGGAATAGAAAGAAGAAGCAAAAACCCAAAAAGCATTTCTGCAGATAGCTTCTCTGAAGAGATGGAATAGAAAGATGAGGAGAAAACACTTAGATATATGATCCAGGCTGTCTAGAAAAAGCACGTTAATGGTTTATATTTGCATAAGACATTTGCAGAGAAATGAATGTGTGTGAATAAAACAAAAATCTATTACTGTGGTTTTGATTATGTTCTCCATCTTGACACAACAGGGAACAGAAATGTTTTAAAATGCTTTACCTTCTTTCTCTCCATCTTTTTGGATAACTGTTCATGGGAAATGTTTCTGTAAGTTTATGCATGATAAAGGCTGAGTGTGTCTGAAATTGATAAAGGTTCTACAGTGATGTGTATTTGCAAGACAGGCTGTCTGTGAATATATTTTAATGCAAATGTTATCAACAAAATGTCAGTAGTGTCTTGGTGTTATTCCATACAGTCACAGCATATTCACTACAGAGCCCAAAAGCAGCTCACTAGGGATTCAAACCTTAGAACAGAGACAGAAAAAAAGAAATATGAACACTGTACAGTTTCAGATAAACAAAGTTACTTCCCTGGACATAGTCGTTGTAAATGAAATTTGGATCCAAAGTATTCATTTAGATACTGTCAGGCAAAGGAGAAATAGACAATTAAATAAATAAATAAATGCCTAAGAAAATTCTTCAGCATGCTGCTGCTTTCATAATTCAAGTTGAAAATTATATAGGTTTTCTTACCAACTTAATATAATACATTCTTATTTCTGCCTTATTTTCGATGCATCACCTTTTCTTGCAAAAATTGTCTGTATGACAGAAATGTGTATTTCTGCAGTTAACTAGGAAAAGGTGACATTTTGCTACTGATAACAGAATAAAAGATGTTTTCCTAATTTTTAAATCATTCTGAAATATTTCTGTGAGAGGGGGTTAGGTTGGAATGTGGTTAAGATTAACAACTAGGCTGTAGGAGGAAAAATGTGAGGACCATCATTATTTTTAGCTAATATATAACACATCAATCAATCACTGGTCTGTTGCTGGAGGCGATATTATCTCTAGACTTGTCACTTATCTACAGAGTTTTATTTTAACATTGTTTTAAGTCTAAGAGAAGGAATTATTACAGAAATAAATGTATTTTTCAGCTTCTAATATGTCTCCATGAATGCTCTAAGCAAGTAAAAACTCCTGTTGACATTTTTCATGGGGACCTTTCAGAGTGTGGTCTAAATATGGCAAAGGGATAGAAGAACTTATCTTAAGATCACCAGTTTAAATGCAATATATCTGAAGTAGATGCACTATATCTGCAGTATATCTGAATTATTGCAGTCTCTATTGACCAAAAAGTGCTTCCATTCTTGCACATGTTTGCATCAATACTAAACATCGTTAAAAGTCAATTTTCTGGTTAACTGGACGATCTAGTCTTATTGTTATTTAGGCCACAGCAAAGAGCCCTTTGAGTCTCAAACAAGAGGAGATGCCAAAGTTTGCACAAAGAATGGGTTGGGGGGAGGGGTTGGGGAAAAGGAAACACAGGAGTGAAAGAAGGATAACATTTACAGATGTCTGAGACAAAGTAAAGTTTTGAACAATGACTTCTCAAAATGCCTGAACAAAAACTACTTTGTGCATGGCCTTTTCTGAGTTGATTACTGTGTATCTGTCTTGTCAAGACGTCCCCTCTTCAAACATCTATAAAATAGGCATTCCTCAACCAATCTCCCAAAAACCTCTACTGAGCCACAGTGTGCTCAGGGTTCACAGGACTTGCAAAGCTTACTGAAAGCTGTTACATCTTATGGCTTGTTTCTTAGAACACCTGCTTCAACACTTCCATTTTGAGACCTCCTCCCCAAAGGATGAGGAAAAATCAGACTGGAACTAGGGCATTATAACAGACTGCAAATCACAGAGCTATGGGAAGCAACTGCCCCTTACCCTTTTTGTGGATAACTGTGCCGCCGTGAGAAAGAGGTGCAAAAGCCACACTGGTTAAAGGAGAACTGATGTTAACAGTTCAGCTGGTCTGATGGAAAAGACGACGTCTTGAGTGGCTGCTCTCAGAATTATTCTTGATTTGTTTTTGTTCCTTTATCCAACAAGTAACAAATGCAAACTCCATCAGCATCCCAGGAAGCAGAACACCACGTACTGGGCAAGTGCTTTTGTCAGGCTAATATGCAAAAACCAGAACTCTGGCTTCCAGCTTTGGGGAGTGCAGTCCCTGCAGGAGACAGCATTTCAGAAATGCTCTGCTCTCCAGATTTCCTATTGATTGGTTTGGGCATCCCAGCACTTACTGTACTGGCAGCTGTCAATCTCACCTTGCTCCAAACTGAAATTAGCTTTGCAAATTCTGCTCTTAGAAATGGGCTCTGAGGTTGGAGGAGTGATATACCACAACATTCAAGTCCTTTTATTTGAACAAGATTTAAATTGTACTCTTCTTAATTCAACATTTTCCCCAAACTCTCATGCACAACTTTGAGACAGGTAGAAAGCTCATTTTAAAGCTTTTCCATCAGCTGAAATCCTGTCTTAGAGAAACTACAAGGCCATTAAAAATATATCTCTATACACATGTAATCGGAAGCTCCTCATCCTGACTGAGTAATTTAAAGCATTAATACGATAAACACTGAACATTAAAAATGAAGCCATCATCATTTGGGGCTATTTTTGCATATTTTATAGCCAAATACATATTTCTTTCAGGCAAAACCTTATAAAATTCATTAAAATACTAATTTCCTGACAGGAACTGTGTTGTTCTTGAAACATATAAACAAAGGAAAACATGCACACTAGATTATTCAACACAACATAGAAGAAGAATGTCTCTCCCAGCATGAAGTGTTTCTCATCTGAGTTACCATATGCCTCCTAATCCTTATTCCATTTTTCCATCTCCTCTAGCATAAACACTTCCATCTATTAACAACCTTTCAAATTCTTTACACTTTAAATATTGTATAGCAACACACGTAAACAGAAGCCTATGTTGCACTCTTGGTACAAATTCACAGCAGCTGACAGAAGAATCTCAGCTCAGTGTAGGAAATGCATACCTGCTCAGCTGCAAAAATTTTATATGCAATAAATCCTGTCAAATGGTATATAAACCTGCACATTAAGGCAGTAATATTATGCTAGAGCATTTCCTCTGATTTCTCTTTCTAATTTCCTTCAAAGTGCCTCTGATATTTGAAAAAAAAATCAGGTGTAGGAAGAAACTGTATTAACTACTTACTATCTTAAAGGCAAAACAGAGCAGCTGGAGAATATTCCTGGGCTACAGGTTTGACTGGCTGGAGCGTAGCTAATAAGATGAGTGAAGTTGTGTAAAAGTCAATGTGCCTGATTTCTCCCCAGTACCTAAGTAATAGACAGAAAACAGGTAAACTGCTGTTTCAGAAGCCTGTTAAGGAGGCATTAAAAACCTGAATCTGTGTCAGTGTACAGAATTTATGGACCATGTGGGGTTTTTTATAAGGACAGTTAGTTTTTGCAAGAACTTTTATTTTGTTGATAAATATTTCTGTATTCCTTTTCTAAAGAATGAAAGAAACAACCCACCACAAACCCTAAACTTTTACTTCTGATTTTTTAAAGACTCATCACAGCACAACTGATCTGGAAATTCTCATCTGTGTCAGTTCAGTATTAAGCAGCATTTGGCTGCCACTGACCATAAAGTCAGTGGAAGATGTAGAGTGGAACCCCAGAGAACTAGCTCTCCTTTGCTGATTTCTGAGGATGATGCTATTTGGTTCACTGCAAATGAGCCACCATGCAGAAATCTATCCACACAGAGAAAAGCAGCCTTAATGTTAGCTCCTCTCACCAGGAGTGAAGCTTGATATTCTGCCCATTGGGTAGTTTAACAAGAAAACAAAATGCAATTTCATTTTGGGAAGGCAAAATGTTTTACCATTTTTAAGTGAATAAATGTTTGGACATTTTTGAACCTTTTTTGTGTGCGAAATCTGTCATTGTGCTGATTTAAACACAATAACCTTGCATGCAAAACTAAAATTAACAAAAATGCATTTATTTTTATGCGATTTTTTTGCAGGCTGGTAGCTCGAGATCATGCTCAGATCTAAGTTATTTAGAAATCTGTCACAAGGCCTAATATTATGAAAATGCCAATGTTGTGGAAGCTACTTTTTTTATTATTATCCTAATTCTAAAATGAGATTTTGGATTACATCTCCACATTAGTCACTAAAAGATCTACATAAGATTTGGCATTCATATTTAAATTTACTATGTAAAACTCTGCATGTTTCTATTGACCCAGTCAATAATTCCAATTAATAACTAATTAAAAAACAATTTAACCCTATTCTTCCATAAAAATAAAGAAAAAGTAGTTGAATGCTTCTACTAAATGGGTAATTGATAGAAGATGAATATTTGTTATAAGATTTCTGGTTTCCAGTTTATAAATGGGTATAATTACATTTCAAGTCAAGAATATATACAAGAATTGGACCTGTAAACATAAATTTTCATTGAACTATCATTCACATTTCCTTTAAATATTGCACCGTGATGTAAAGACTCATTTCATTTTTAGTTTCCACAAGTCCCCAGTGAATTTCTAACAACTGTTAACCATGAGCTCACAAAAATACAAATTTAAAATACCTTAAGAAGAAAAGCTCACTTTCTCTACAATCAGAAAATAGTATATCAAATAATATACTTCGTGATTCATATTCAAGTCACTAAGAAATTAAGAGGAGACCTAAAATGAAAATCAGTAATCCAATATTTTCTAGTTCTGGAATTATTTCATATTCTTTTCAAGCACCAGATACTTTTCACTGTTTAAAATATAATACTGAGATATGAACATTTCAAGTGCTGTTTTAAGAAGGATTTATCAATTTTTCAACAGATTTTATGCTGAAGTTGCACTAGGCTGCTCCTAAGCAAAGTACATAGCATAAAGTAGTGTTACATGGAGAGGATTTCTTTTTTCTTGTGTCTCCAATATAAGCAGAAGCACTAAAACAAACCTCAAAACTGATCACTATTAAGTGTCATTAAAAAGGTTTTTTGAATATTGGGAAGAATAAAGAGAAATTAAGTCTGACAAGTGATATATAGGGAAAGAATGCTTCATTGCAAATGGCACTGAAGACCTGCACCTTAGTATTGCCTCCATCAGATCTGTGAAACCTTTTGGCCAATCACAGAGAGCAAGAAAGATGCTGGACAAGAAAACCACTGGATTAATCAAGGTGATTTGACTCCTTTTCACAGTCTCTCTGTTAGTCATTTTTATTGTGATTTTAATTAATATAAAGAGTTTTCAGTAGTTGCTGAGGTCTAGCACTCCCTAAATCATGCTGGGAGCAGCTTGGCATAACTTTTCAAACAAGATTTCCCTGTGTGAAATATATGTGCAAATGCTGTGGATGTATGATATCTACAGGACTTGTGCTGCACAGAGGATCTTTATCTGCACAGTGGATTTTGCATGTCCCAGATGCATTGCCTCAGTGGACATCTGCTGCACATTTAATTGGTATATAGCATCCTTTCCAGGATTTTCAGGGTATGTAGAACAGATCAGGTTTGAGTAGTCTTTTTACTGTTCAGCAAACTTGTATCTTATTTTATGTATAGGATATGAAATTAATATGACATGATATGAAAATGATACATGGTATAACACTGCAACCTGATACAGATTTCCATTTGCATCTTCTCAAATGTATAATAACAGAAAGGAACCCATGATTGAAAATTTGGTTTAGCTTTTAAAACATATATGCATACTTATTTATCTATTCATTAACTGTCTTGTGTGATCAAAATGGTTTACACATTTATGCATTTTTAATTTTGAAAAGTAATGGAATACAGTATGCCCCACTCTGATTTAGACAAATGCTATGTTTCTGCTCCTGTACTGTGCTCATACAGCCTAGTGTAACTGAAGGTTAAAAATTAATGAAATCACACTTAATGGAAAAGGAGTGTGAAATCAGAATAAATGTCCCTGTTTATAAACATAAAAATGAACACTGGCTTTAATTCACAGTCACAACTTTTCTCCCATGGCAAAGAAAGAATAATCTTGTTCTTAAATATGATTTTAAACAGAATTAAAAACATCCATGGTTAAATAAATCTTCTGAATTAGATGTAATTGGTTATTTAAATGAAAATGCAGACTTTAAATTATCTTTCTCAAGTTAGTGCTATATTATAGAACTTATCAGCTAATTAAAGAAAAACCTTCCCCTTAAAATAGCATAAGGCTTGCAATCCTTATCTTAAACCGTAAGTGAATATAGCACTTCCTTTGTAAACTACCAAAAATGTTAGCCATTCTTTAGGTCTTAACTTGTCATTCAATTACACATTAATGAACTCTGTGGAATTATAGTTTGTCATTTAATGTTTACAATTTCTTTGCTTGCAATTTTAAAGATCATATATTATTTAAATTACTGTTGTAATAGTAGCAAGTGGACATTAGTGGTAATACATGGTCATCTTGCTGTAAAACATTATGTAAATAAGCATATTCCTTTTTAAAACTTTAAAATCAAGCAGTATTTCAATTGAGTTTTAATCATGCAGTTCAGTTAATTGTGTCTTTATAGAACTGTTTGTCTCTACAATTCACTGCAGCTATACAGGCTCAAACTTTACTTTGTAACTCAGCTGAATTTATTTTTTAATTCTTTCATGTATGAAGTAACTACCATTTACAGGAATGACACATGAGTGTTTGCAGTGTATGCAAAAGATGTGTACTGTAGCTCTCTGTCACTGGACAAAATACAATATTTTTAGTAATTTAAACAAGTCCATCCTAAACTTGTCCATGTAAATTCAAGAGCAAAGTTGAATAAATTGTAGCACGGTACACATAATCTCCTCTTTTCCACAGAAAACGGAAAACCTGAGTCCCATAGTCAAGCATCTGCTCCAAAGAGACATTTTAGTATATTTAAAAGGCTCCAATCCAGTGAGGCTGGAAGTATTATTTTAAATTATTCTAATTGCTTGGCTTAATTCAAAGTCTGAACTTTGGAATACAATTATGCTTGAATATTCTGAAAATAAGTGCGGAGTAGTAATCCATGAGACTGAGGAACAATTTTGGTCAAAGACATGAAAACCTTTGTTTTCTTTCTCAAAAATTCTTGGGCAAAATTTCAGATTTGCACTTGTGCTTGAAATTAACAATTTGGTGTACTTACTTTTACTTGGTAAGAGGATAATTCTAAACAGCCATTGCTGAGTATATTCTATGCTATATACTTATATGACTACATATTTCTAAACTAAGTTTTCAAGCCCTTATATCAGCAGATATATTGATTTTCCAAGACCCAAAATACAAATACAGGGCTGGTTTCTGTAAGAAGATGACAGAAGATTCCTTTATGTCCTATAGAGCAAACGGAAGCCAGCTCCAAGATGGATCTGCCACTGGCCAAAGATGAGCCCACCATTGTTGGTGGTAGCACATCTGAGGTAGCATAGTTAATAATGGGAAAAAAAACCACCAGGAGCAATTTCAGTCAGAGAGAGGAGTGAGAATATTGCGAGAGAAACAACTCTGCAGACAGCAGGTAAATGAAGAAGAGGTAGGAGGTGCTTCAGGTGCTGAAGGAAAGATTCCCCTGCAGCCTGTGAAGAACATTGTGATGCAGGTTGTTAATGGAGGATGATGATGGAGCGGATATCCACCTGCAGTCCATGGAAAACCTCATGATGGAGCACCTGAAGTATGCGATGGGCCTGTGGAAGCACAGTTCCTTGTAGGACCCATGGAGTGATGAGGCCATGCTGACAATGGTTGGCTAGCAGGACTAGTGACCCTGTGGGGGGACCCACACTGGAGGGACTGCACCCTGTGGAAGAGACACACTGGAGCAATTCACAAAGAACTGCAGCCCATGGGGAAGGACTCATGTTGTAGAAGCTCATGGAGGACTGTCTCCAGTGAGAGGGACCCCACACTAGAACAGGAAAAGTGTTTGAGGAGTCTTCCTGCTGAAGAGGAAGGGGCAGCAGAGGTAATCCCCTCTTCCCCTGTGCCACTGGTGGGGAGGAGGTAGAGAAAAATTGAGTGAAGCTGAGCCTGTGAAGAAAGGAGTAGGAAGAAGGTATTTTTTTAAGACTTGTTTTGTTTTGTATTATAGTGCTCTGATTTGATTTGCAATAATTTAGATTAATTTTTTCTAAGGTAAGTCTAATTTTCCCATGATGGTTATTAGTGAATGATCTCTCCCTGTCCTTATCTCAACCCATGAGCTTTTTATTATGTTTTCTCTGCCCTGCCCAGCTAAGAAAGGGGAGTGACAGAGTGAATTTTTTACCCTTCACTCAGGGTCAACCCACTACAATGTCACATTAGACTCTTTCAGCATTTCAATGGAAACTATGTTGCAAATTGAGAACATCTTATAGACTTATCAGATGATTTACAGTTTCTTGTTCCCGTTATTTTTATGAACAATAGAAAATTTGACTGAAGCTTTGAATGTCCCAAGTAAAAAGACTCCTAGCACTCAAACTGCTTTAAATACTAGTTTCATTAAAACGTTGTGTTTTCAGGGTCAGACTTACGCATCGCAAAATATGCTCTCTGACATGCTTATATATGCTCTAGATTTTTAAACCAGTTTTTGTTACCCATTCTAGTGTAACAGCATCTCTATATGGGGCTCATATTTCAGAAAGAGAGAGTTATAAGTAAATGAAAAGTCCAGCATAGACAAGATTAATCATTTTATAAATAAGTACCTCCCTCTTGATAACAGAAACAACTGGCTTAGCCAGATAAAATACAGATTCAAATCTCACTATTTATCCAGCTCAACCAATGGAGAGGCGTTGGGTTTTTAGTAATAGAAATACCTAGTTAACATACAAATAGGAGCCTTCTCTTCCTAAAATATCCCAGATTTTATGTTTGAATTAGATATTAAAATCATAAAATCATAGAGTGGTTTGGGTTGCAAGGAATCTTTAAATACCATCTATTCCAAAACTGCTGTAATGAACAGGACTATCTTCAACTATATCAGGTTGCTTAGACCCTTATTCAATCTGACCTGAATGTTTCCATGGATGGGTTATCTGCCACCTCTTTGGACAACCAGATCATTTTTCACCACCCACAACATAAAAAATTTCTTCCCTATATGTAGACTGAGACTATCCTCTTTCAATTTAAACCCATTACCCTTTGTCCTATCACTACAGGCCGTATTAAAAAGTTTGTCCCTTTCTTTCTTATAAGCACCCTTTGAGTATTGAAAGACAGCCATAAGGTTTCCTGGGAGCCTTCTCCTCTCAACTGCCCTAGTGAGCATGAGAGAAATAAACATCAAAGAATTTGAATTAATTTTCAATCTGTTTTCGTTCTTTTAAATACTGTATAAATGCTTTCAATTTCAGTAATACAACCTCATGACTAAATCCAGTATATTTATTGTAACTTTCCTTGTGGCAAAATCTTTTAAATGTCCTTTTTTCTGTCTGAGTGAGATTTTGAACCATGAGTACCAATTGCTTGCTGAAAGTACCTCTTTGCATTTGGAGAAAGTCATTCAGAGATTAATAGCTTGTCACGAAAAGCTCACTCTGATAACACTGATCTATAAAATCATGTGTTCCAACATATGAGCACATTTCAAGCTCAAAATTAAAATATATATGCACGCTTGACAGTTCCATGTAACAGTATGGAAAATGTCAATATTTTTAAAGGCTCTCTGAAGGATGAGAAATTAGGTATATAGCCAGAGACGGGTTTTTTGGGTGATTTTAATGAATTTGCGTTAACTGCAGTCAGTTTGTCTTTAGGCATTTGGTCTAACCTAGGTAGACAAGCTCCTCCAGAGAATACCACCTATCTTTCTTTTAGATATTTATCTTAGGATGAGTTGAATTTTCCCTGGGGATCTTTCTGTGTTGATTTCATAGACAGCCTAAACAACTAATTTAGGTTACATTCTAGAAGCCTAAAGTAATACTAGATTAATCTCACTCTATTTGACAAGCTTGGCATGAAAAATCAACATATTCATCAAGTACTATTACAAACTAAATTTTTATTTAACAAGATCATTGACCTTAAAACTGACGGTTTTCCTTCTGAAGAAAATACCATTTAGAAGTTTTCAAAAGTTATGCCACAACTTAACTCTCTCCATTCCAAGTAAAACCGGTACACATTTTTTACACAACTACTGACCTGATTTTAAGTTTTTCAAAATGCATAAACTACATTATTCGATGTTTGATGGTGATACAACTATACAAAGGTAAGCATTTTTTTTTTCAGCTTCCTAATCAATTACAGTAAAGGGTCTTTTTTTTCCTTACTGCAAAAATACAGTTCAGTGACCTAAGAATTTAAAGGAGGGAGTCAAACTGATTTCAACAGGATCAGCAGGTTTCACAAAAACGTCTTTAATAGCTAGTGATAGTACATGGTAGCAGAAAATCTTTTTGCAACTTTGGGGTTGCGTAAATTTGAAACAAAGATGAATATTCTGAAAGGATCAAAACCACTACTCTCTAACATGGTTTTGACATTTGTATTCTGACATTTTTTTTCTGTGACATCAACACTTGTTGCCTTGCTATCAGCAATCACTCTGGTCCATTAGCTAAAGCCATGTCTTAGTGAGTACCGTCTACAGAATATATATTAATAAAAAAGTCAGAGTTTTCTGAAAACTTTTAATAGTCTGTAGTTCACAGAAAACTGTAATAATAGGTTGCCACCTACTCTCTATCTACTCTTAAAACACAGGCTTTCTAAATTAGTTTTATTCTTCGTGTAACTGCAGATGCTTTCTCCAAAGCATATATCGCATCACATGTAATTGGACTTAGTTTATTATATAACTAAGTCATACAGCCTACTGCAGACTACATCTTACACTTCTTCACTTTTCTATACACAGCATACAGTACTTTTAATGATATCCTTAGAGAGGTGGTCAAAGAGGTTTGGGGTTGGATATGTGCTAGTAACTGTAGGTTCAGATGAAGCTCAGAAGGAGCTCAGAGTGGATTTGTGGTATTTTGTTTGTTAGTTCTCCCTTAAAAACTCTCCCTCCAGAGTAATAAGATGAACATAAAATTCTGCCTTATATTTGACAGACATGTAAAAATTCTCCCTCAGGCTGGGAGATACAATGAAAAAGAGAGAAATAATTCTTAATACAATAAATATCTTGATAATCACTGAATCATCCTGACCACAACTGTAAAGCAGAATGAAAATACAATAAACTATTATAAAAAATAAAATTATATTTAACACTTGATTTGATGAAGCTTGTCAGTTCCATGTGGGTAGCATTACTGAAGTTCCACAGCTTTTGTGTGTATATATTTCTTCTTTCTTCCCTACTGGATCATGGCTACAGAGAATGTATTAAAAAATAAATACTTACAAAATAGTTGTATGTCTGCACAGTGTGCATAAACAAGGGAATCTCTAGTAAATTATGAAAAACGTGCTGTCTCATTTGACTAGCCTATACAATACCTAATGGGATCACAGAATCATAGAGAGATCATCAGGTCCAAACCCTCTGCCAAAGCAACTCCCTAGCTCATATTGCACAGGTCAGCATCCAGATGGGTCTTGAATATCTCCAGAGAAGGAGACTCCACCACATTTGCCCATTCTGGACATTGCCTCATCATAAACCACAACCAACTTGTAGTTTACATATGATCAGATATAAGATTAGCACTGGTACACATTGGATTTCATAAATAAACCACTCTGAACACATTGAGTTTTCAGAATGGTAGAATGAGCAACCATGACTAACAACAAGATTATTATATCTACCAATGTAATTTTACAAAGGAGAAAGCCGTTTTAATAGGGTTCTTCCTCAGTGTGATTGTCTTCTGCTTTGAAAGTAAACACATTATGACTGTGTAGCATCTGGAGTACATTATATTTTAACTATGTTTTATACAACTGAGGCTTCCCCTTAACAAAGGTGCCTGAGAGATCACTCTCTTACTTGTTCTGCATTTATCATTTCAGGTTATGCTCTTCATATTTTCAGACCCAACTAAACAATACCTGTAAAGAAAGAGGGTAAAACTGGTGATGAAATGTCTCAGAGACTCAATTTAACATTATGATTACATTATCTATTATTTGCTGAAATAAAATCTGCAAAAGCATACTAAACAGCAAAGTCATTTGAAATTTGCTAGAAAGAAGGCTCAGAAGTCTCCAGGCAAACATTCAACCATGGTGAAGACAGTAAGTATGATGTAGAATTTCCAGTTAACCATTGCAAAAGACTGTCAAAGGAAGTGGTGGGCTGTTATTTCTTTAAGTTTTCATCCTTTATTGAATATCTTGGAATAAAAATTTCATTCAGCTGAAGTACTCTAACGGTTTCCATTGGCCTTGTACTTATAAAATTATGATTCCATAATAATTTAGATAACTATAAAGAGAAACAACTTTTTTTTTTTTTAATTTTCACTGTGGAATAAAAGGATAAGTATGGGAAGGGGAGAAAATAACTTAGAACATTATCATAAAAGCAAGTACTCCTGAAAGACCTACATTGTCCAATTTAGGTTGAGTATCACCACTAGCTACTGTAAAAGAAATAGTCGTCAGTTGTATTAAAACCTAGATTAACAACACAGCTTCCTGCAATCTTTAACCATAGCATAGCTGTGTTTGCTGTATTCCTGTGATCTACTCTGTGTTTTAGCAGCTGAGACTGTAAATCTCCTTGAACCCAGCACTGAGGTTTAGATATTTGCATCTGAGAATGTAATCTGAAAAGTCTACAATGTTGTCTGAATTTGGTGAAACTCACTTTTTCCTCATCTGACTAGAAAGGTAAACTCCTCTACCTGGTCTAAATCTCCATTGCAACTTGGGTGCTTTTCACTGTATGTCTCCACTTTTGTAATGTACAGCTTCTAAAATATGTCTTCCCTAGCATCTGTGGCAGTGCTGAGAGGCTGTGTTCTCTCTTCCTTGCAGTATTTGTAAGCTGATACAGTCACTGGATATAAAACTGAGGGAGAGGGGTAGGGTGCCAAGGATTGAATCAAGAACTGGAACTCAGGTTTTTCTCCCCTGATCAGTCAGTTACATTGTCAGACTCCTTTTCTATTGATATTTTCTCCCAGAAGGATGTTCCATAACAAGGTGGAAAATGGGAACTGTGATTTGAAACCTTCATCCCAAATGCAAAAAGGGATAAGGGTTCCCACTTCTGGGCAGTGAGCACAATCCCTAGCCTACCTGGCCAAAAAGCCATGCTGTCTATCTTAAAAATAAGCGTACTGCACATAGAGAAAGTTCCAGCATTGTTCTGGTCCTTTTATTTCCTTATACATAGATTCAGGCAGTCTCCTCAGCATGTTTCTTTTCTGGTCTGACCTTTCAGTATCACTGATGTCTGTCACAGAGACCATAGAGGAAGCCCAAGGATTAGGATCTTTGTTCTTAAATGTTTGTTATGTACCTTGTATTACTGCAGTTCACAAAAAAAAAACCCAAAAAACCCCCCAAAAGTGTCATAATGTGTGGGGAAAATGCAATAACAGGACACAAAGGTAATTTTTAAGAGAACTCATAATATTTTTATTTGCTTTTATTGACTTTTTACTTACCGAACAAGCCGAAGTCTGAATTATGCTTGATCTATCTACTCACTCTTCATCCAAGAGATTAACTGCTCAAAGTTGAAGAGGGACTGCTAAAGCTCATAGAGCCCTCTAACTGTAACCCCCTGTTTTTATTCCATGTGAGAACAAATAATACTGCCGCAGAAAACTTGGATGGTATCAAAAGTGACTACATGTCGTGGTTTCACCCGGCTGAGGGCCAAGATCCACGCAGCTGCCTGCTCCTTTAAGGAAAAGAGCAGGTTAAAGGGAAGGGGGGGGGGGGAGGGGGATGAGAAGTAAGGGAAGGGAAAAGGAAGAGAAAGGGGCAAATAACCCCAAGATCAAGAAATTAGGAGGCCCGTGGGTTGGGATAAGGATAGTTTACTAAGATAACAGAAAGATACAATGTAACAATACTAACAGGACTTCAAAGCAAAATATATTAAGCTGTTGATACACAATGCAGTTTCTCAACAAACCACACAACTCAGGCCGTGCCACCCAGAGCCGTCCCAGAACCCGACCGTCCCCCAAGAACCGCGCGTCCCGGAGCCGCCCCAGGCCTTCCTCCCGTCAGCCCCCGATATCCTGGGCAGGACGTAACTGGCGTGGAATACTCTCTTTGGTCAGTTGGGTCACCTGTCCTGGCTTCGCCCCTCCTTTCTCATGAAGAGCTGAGAAAGTCCTTGACTGTCTGACAGCAACTAGAAACATCAGGGTATCAGCACTACTCCCATTTTACTCTCAAACACAGCATTCATCTGCTGTTACAAATGAAATTAACTCCATCCTGACCAAAACCAGGACACTACAGAATTCTTGGCGCAGTAAATGGCATGAGGGCCCAAGTGCTGTTTTCCTCAGTCCTGCCACCGAGGGGAAAGGATTTGAGAAGTGCACTAATAGGAGAAGTCAATAATTGGCTGCAGAACTGGTGTTGACAAACATGTTTTGGACTCTATGACTATAGGACCCTGCTTGCAGATCACTGTTTGTCTGGAAGAGATGGGATCCACCACACAAAGAACAGAAAAGCTGTTTTCACCTGCAGGATGGCTGAAAACATAAAGAGGGCTTAAAACTAAGATTGGTAGGGAAGGAAGAGTAACCAGAAGTCTTGTGAGGGAGCCACAGACAGGGTCCTTGAGCAAACGGGCGATGTGACTAGAAGGGATCACAACATTAACAAAATGGGGCATAATCAGGGTCAACTCCAGCAACTGCACATGAGCAAGCAAATACCTAACAGGTACTACTATGGAGAAATCTCCCAAAACCTCTGCTTGAATTCAACTTGCTGGAATGTCTCTTTAAAGTGCCTATATGCCGAATGCATGCAGTATGGGGAATAAACAGTATGAGTTAGATGTCTGTGTGCAGTCACAGGGCTATGATCTTGTTGGTTTCATGGATATGTAGTTGGGTGGTTCTCATGACTGGAGAGAATGGTGATCAGTGACACAGTCTAGTTGAAGGGCAGTAATAAGTGGTATACCCCAGGGGTCAGTAGTGCATCCAGTCCTGTTTAACATGTTTATTGATGAAGAGTGTAACTTCAGGAAGTTTGTTGAACTGAGAGGAGTGTCTAGTACACCAGCAAGCTGTGCTGGTTACCCTCCATCCAGAGGGACCTTAATATGCTGTAGAAATGGGCTGGCAAGAAGGAACCTCATGAAGTTCAAGAAGTAGAAATTCCTGAACCTGAGGGAAAAAGAAAACCCATGCACCTAATCTAATTGGGAGAATTATATTAAAAATTAATCTCAGAGTTAAGAATTAATCCTAGAGTATGCACATGTACTCCATTTTATTTTGTATAGTTTACCTACTAAAACTACTTAAATCTACCATGAACATTTAATTCAGGAAAATCAAATGCATTAATTTCCCGTTTGAATAAGTATCTAAAACAAGAGGAAATGTAAGCCCAATGGTCTTTTATGCTGAGCACTGTAGTTTAATAGTAAGGCAAATTAGTATAAACAGCTACATAATCAGACATTCTACATTGATATTGATGCCTTTTAATATCCTCTCACATGGCTACAAGTGCTAATTCATGCAACTTTTCTGCTTTCAACACCACTACTACTGCATCAACATGTCACCTAAATAACTGTAATTAAGCATTCTCTGTAGCTGCTGATTACAGTATGTTGATGAACATTCCCACTGGATTTAGCAGCCTCTTTCATAACAACGACAATAATCATCTCATATTATAATGTCTGTGCTTCTGAAGACTTCTTAAATAATCTAAAATTTAAATTGTACAGACTGTTGATTATTGCAATCTAAAGTTCAACAGGAGCTTAATCAAAAAGGTTCAAGTATCACATCACTGACATCTATTAAGCAATATGGTAATATACATCTTGGAAAATAAATACTTAAGCTACTTGGTCTTTCAACCAAAGTAAACTTTTTACAAAGGTCCTCTTTAAAAGAGCAGTGGAACTTGTTATATCACTTTTTGTTGCAAGGACAGAAACAATTTTTTCATTCTTTTCAGTGAGGGTTTCTTTCTTTTATTAAGGTCCTTGTCATTTTGTATTGAGAATAATGATATTCAAAAGGCCAAAGCATGGAATTATGTCTATTATTAAGACTTTTTGTTGTTCTCGTTATCATTTTGAAAGCTAATAGATCACATTTCTTTGAACTGGAAACATATTAATTCAACTGTACAGTAGTCAACTAGACCAGTGTATTGTCTGTGATGATTCCTAAACTCCTTACAAGCTGTATTATATTACTTTTTCTTTATGATATTTCTGCATAGAAAAAGTATTCCATGCAAGAAGTGGGAACCCTATTGGTTTATTTCACCAGAAATTACAAAAAGGCTAAATTTCTTTGACTACCATGTACATCAGCAGAAAGAAATTTGCTTGGGTTTTTTTCCTAGTTGTGATCCATATTCTTCACAGTCAAATCTTTTGTTAAATCACATAAAAACTCAGGTTCATGATTGATTGTTTTCTCTACAATCAGTGAAGAACATAACTAGTAACATGAGATTCATATGACAGGAAAGACCAATACAGAACCTGTACTGCCAATCTCTAGCAAGTTTTAGAAAAAAAAAGTAATTATACCCCACCCCCAAATGCTGCAAGACATAAGATATTTCAACATATCTGCCCTGAAAATGTTCTTCCTTCTCATTCTCATTAGTAATTTTAGACATACATATAGTATTGGTTTTGTAGCCTATTGAGGAAAAAAAGCCACATATATATTCTTTCTCTGTCTCATGGTCAGATATTTGAAATGATAGGCAAGGAAATGAAGCAGCTCATATATTTGGATCATTTTCAGGGTGTGTCTTTAACATTATTTTCAAAGTGTCTCTATCACACCTTCCAATTCAATTCAAAATGCATTAGCAAAAGGGCAATGTTCTTTCAACAGAGGAACACACCTCCAGTATAAAAACGTAATCTTTAAATCATACATTGACAGGAGTGCTTGAAAGGAGCAGATAGAAACAAAGTTAGGGAAATGAAGAGATTTTATCATAAAGTAAGAAATAATACTGGTTCTTTAAATAAAACATTTTTCCCAGCAATTCTGTTTTGGTGTGTAAATATACAGGAGCAATATCTAGAGAGAAGACACAGAATTAAATGCCCCAGAATATCCTTTTACACCTGTTCTCACTTTCTCCAATACTTTTGCTTCTCTGTCTTAGGATGCTCTGGACTTCTCTAACTATTACCATTCAAAGCTTTTTTTAGAGATTCTGTTGACCTTTAAGTTCCAGGCAGCAGTTAAGTTTACCTACTGTAGCATATCCATATGAATGTATGAAAAAAAAAAAAAAAGAAAAACCAGGTCATTTTTGCCCTTTAATTCCCTGTAATACAAGAGAAAAGAGTAAGGGTGGAAGGAAATCAATCGTAACTTATCCCTTGACGAATATCAGCAAACACTGTGTCACAAAACCAATGTGAAGAAATGCAGTATGGATTTTCTGCTGACATTTGTAAAGTGTTTATGTCAAAGTATTTTTCTAATATAGCAAAGGTTACAGTTTAACAAATTAAAGCACATGTTTCTTTTGAACTGACATACTGGTCATTCGGGTTAATTTAAATGGCTTGTGTTTTTCTAATAAACTCTTAACCTAACCTAGTGTGATTATGGCCTCTCTTTGCATTAATCTGCCATAAGTAATTGCTTTTTCATCAAAATGAGCTGAATGACAACAGTGTAATAGCCCATGACTTTATCTAATACAATTTGGAGGAAATACTATATGCCACTTAAAATTTGCCCAAGAACTGAATTTGCATTCCAAAAAGCTAAGCAAAGATTTTGTTTTAATATCTCTAATTTCTGATGGCTCAAGTGCTCTTTGATTTTACAGGAATGCTTGAATGAGGTAACTATTTTCCTGTGAGTTACAGCTTCCATCATTAAATTTCCTAATAAAGCCAAACCCTGTCTTTGTTTTTCTAGTCTCTATGACTGAATTTACTTTAAATTAGTTTATGTATGTATTTAGTACTTTTGAATTACAGTGTGACAATTTATAAGGAAAACAGCATAAATGCAAAATTCTCATTGGATTTTCATGCATTACCTCAGTAATGATTACCCCAGAAAATTAATTCCACTCTAACTAATAATTGAACACCAAATATAATTTTGCAAGTCGTTCTTTTTGCTCTACTCTAGGTGTTTGTTGCTTACATATGCAAGTCTTTTAGGAAAATCATTCATAAAGGTTTCGTGAAGAATTCCATAAAGATTCTATGTGCAGTTCATGAAAATGCATTGACTTCCTAGCAGACCATTCTGTACTAATATTAATGTATTTCTCTGTATGTAAAAAAAACCCAAATGAAACCAACAAAAAAAAACCCAAGTCTCCAACCAACCAAACTAAATCACAATACATTTTTTTTCTATAATAACCAGTAAACAATACTTTTCCAAATAATTGAGTGGATTCACTTTTTCTTTTTCAATTTTTAAGATTTCAGTGAGATGACAAAAACTAGGAAAATTAGTATCAAGGCATGGCCTAGCTAGTTCCTTCATAAGAATGGCTTTGCTTATCTTATGTGTTAATTGATATGCCCATATATATTAGGGGTTTTTTTAAGTTTCCATTGCCATTAATGCATAGAGCACAAAAATTATATATGTGAGAGTTTCCCAAGCTTTCAATATTTTGACTAAACCTCCAAAGATTTTGCCTAACTCCACAGATTTTGCCTAACTGTGCATGCATACATGCATACATGCATACATGCATACATGCACAGTAAATCTTACTGTGGATAGTATATGAAAGATCACTCAAGAAAATGACCTGTACTGAAGAGGATATATCAAATATTTCTAGTTCTGAGGTTAGACTTTTGCACATTTTTGTCTGCTGGACAGTGAGAATCTATCATTACTGAGAGTCAATCATTATATAACTGCAAGCCCAAGAACATGCTAAGAAACAACCTATTGTGTAACACTAATCAATCAACTAATGAAAAGCCCATGCTAATGTGAACTTGTGTGTGTCCTTGACACAATTTTTGTTTAAAAGCAATAAATCCTTAGACATGGTTGTGTCATGTCCTGGGGCTCAAGCATACCAAGGCTTTATAATATCAGGCAAAAATTCTGAGGTTATATTCACTTACCTGTAATTCTTGTTAACCACTGCTTTATTTTGAATACAAAAATTTTCATCCACCTTTAATGTGCAGTATAACATTCTTTTCAAATGAATGGTTCTGCTTTAATAAGATTGCCACTATACGTAGTCAACAGAAGTTAAACTCAAATACTCCCCACTTACATCCAAGATTGGATGTTGCACTTGATGATACTTATGCATTCCTTCCAATTCAGTATATTCTATGGTTCTGTGACTGGTATTGCAATGATCTATACTGGAGGATAAACTGTTACTACAAATATAAAGAATATAAAGGTGATGTATTCCAAAGTGCAAGGAATAAAAAAAAAGGTAGTTCAAGTATCAACTAACACAAGATACCTTGCTGACTCTCTTGATATAAACTGTTCAGATATAATGTAGTTTCCAATTTATTTAACTCATAAAATGTGAATATTTTACTTGGAAATTTGGACTTGGATTCTCACAAAATGAATGTGACAGTATGTACATATTTAGTTTAATTTGCTTAATCCCTTCAATGAAGCATTCTCCAATGACAGGTTCAATTATTTTTTTTCCCATATAGCTCTGAAGTAATGACTTTATGAGGTATAGATAATTTTCAACCAATTCATTGCAGAAATACAGTTTTGTCAAAAATGAAGTGCTTTGTACTCACAAACTTGATCAGCAACAATTTTTGTTCTTTAGACTTTTCTTGAATGCAGGAGAAATTTCTGACATTATTGAAATAAAGGAGAAAGAAAATAATCAAGGCTTGATTATGAGATATAGGCTAGTGAGATGTAACCTTTTAATTCTCCCACAGCTGGTTAGCCTCCTGATTGTGGACTTTGGCACTTCAGGGACATAATTTTTAGTGACTTAGCTTTTTTCCATTATAAAAGTAAACCACCAAAATTCTTCAGAAGCTCTTCAATTTAATTTCAATTTTAAATAGGAATTCAAATCAGAACAGGCAGAGACAATAATTACATTCCTTCCTTATTTCAGCCCTCTATATTGCCAGGATTATTTCCCTATTACATTGTCTAGGGCATGCTGGGCCTTTCAAATATTCCACATTGTCTGGCTTTGACGAGTTCCCTTCAAGACAATACAATTTTTTAATTATTTTTTTTTTATGATGACTCAGAATACCAAAGGATCACTTGCAAAAGAGGATCACATACACAAAGAGTTACTGCAATTCTCAACTATTTGCCTTTGGTTTTTGGTAAAGAACTCAGGATCTGAATAGATGTGAAACTGTGGTACTGCAGGGTAGTCCTGGATCAATGACAATACAATTTTTGTTGGGTACCACACACTAATAAACTTGTACATCATGACAACGCTAACATGCAACATGCTCCTCACTCATTTCATCAGCACAGTTTCCAGGAAGAAACTAACAAATCATGAAGGACATCTCTTTGTGGGAACCTAGAAAAGAAGCAGAGTAAAAATTACCTAGATTCTGTACCATTCAATGAATTATCATGAGGATTTCAACTTACTTAGTATCAGAAAAAGCATAAAAAGCAATATACTAAAATAATCTGGGGAAATATATCTGCATAAAACTCTGACTCTTGCCTATAACTTCTCTAAGCAAACTGAGCCTTTAATTGTAGAAAAACATGGCAAAACTCTGGTCCAAGATCAAAATCTGTCCCATCCAGCAGCTTCAGTTCTCCCCAGACACCAGCAAAATGGTCCTAGTCTGCTAGGGAGCAAGTGGTGAAATGTATTTCCTGATCTGTTAGAAACTGGTAGAGTTCCAAAGGTAGATGTCAAAAATCTGAATTATGCCTTTGGCCATTGGGGTTTGATTCAAGACAATTACTATGGAAAAGATATTATTCTACTGTATTTCTAAGTTATGTCAAGAAGTTCCCAGACTTAAAAGTGTCAATGCTTCTTTACATGGACCATATGTATGCCTAAAATAATGTAGTATTGTGCTGATGGTTGTAAGACTAAGCACTAATGTTCATCTGATGACAGAAGAAGGAATAATCTGAGACCTACACAAGAGTGTGCCTATTTTTCATCACAGCTGTTCAAACACAAGGTAAAAACTTCACCTGTCTCTATCTGTTAAAATATTACACTAGTAATTTCCAAAATTCAAGTTGATTTCAGAATATAATGAGGACAAATTAATAATCTAAAATTTGGGTTTATTACAGGTTTTTGAAGAACAGCTTACTGTCCTTGTTAAAAACACCTCGTAAAAGATATATTGGGTTAGGTGATATATAAACATATAGAAAAAGACAGGTCTTTCTAAGAAGACCTATGCATCTGAACAGAAAAAAGTAGATGAAAAGAAAATGGCATTACAGATACATAATTTGTTACTGTTTTCCTGGATTTTCTAGTTTTTTTATTTTCTGAAAAATGCCCATTCGTTCTTGTCCTTGCTACAAATCACACTAAATTCTAGTGGTCTGTCTTCCTTCTGCCTTTCAATGGATGAGAAAGCAACACTGTGACTGCTTCCTTGATGCCATTATAGGAGATTACTTTCAAATCATGGTGTTGAACAAAGCATGCTGCCAATTAACTTACAATCCTCTCTTTCAATTTGATACATTTAAATAAGATTTGAATTAATTTGTCAGCAATATGGATAGTGGGATTGAGTGCACCCTCAGCAAGTCTGCCAGTCACACCAAGTTGTGTGGTTCAGTCAACATGCTGGAGGGAAGGGTTACCATTCATAGGGACCTGGACAGGCTTGAGACATGGGCCAATGTGAACTGCAAGAAGTTCAATAAGGTCAAGGACAAGGTCCTGCTCATGGGTAGGAGCAATCCCAAACACAAATACAGGCTGGGTGGAAAATGGATTGAGAGAAGAGCTGAGGAGAAGGACTTGGGGGTATTGACTAATGTAAAGCTCAACATGAGCTGGAAACAAATGCTTGGAGCCCAGAAAGCCAACTGTATCCAGGGATGTATCAAAATCATGATCAGCAGGTCAAGGGGAGTGATTCTGCCCCTCTATTCTGGTCTGGTGAGACCCCACATGGAGTACTATGTCCAGTTCTGAGTATAAGAAAGATATTGAGCTGCTGGAGCAAGTCCAGAGGAGGGACACAAAGATGATCAGGGGCTAGAGCACCTCTCCTGTGAAGACAGGCTGAGAGAGTTGGGCTGGTTCAGCCAGGAGAAGAGAAGGCTCTAGAGACACCTTAGAAGCAGCCTTCCAATATCTAAAGGGGTCTATAAGAAAGCTGGGGAGGGATTGTTTGCAAGTGTATGTAGTGATAAGAAAAGGGGCAATGGTTTTAAAGTGAAAAAGTGTATATTTAGATTAGATATTAGGAAAATATTCTTCCCTAGAAGAGTGGCAAGGAACTAGCACAGGTTGCCCAGAGAAGCTGTGGCTGCCTCCTCCCTGACAGTGTTCAAGGCCAGGTTGGATGGGGATTTGGGCAACCTGGTCCTGTGGAGGGTGTTCCCACCCATGGTAGAAGGCTTGATCTTTCATCCATCCCTGAATAGACAGGCCATTATTTTTTTTTGAGGTCCCTTCCAATCCAAACCCTTCTCTGATTCTATAATATTTTACTTCTGCTTGTGGGGTGGAGCCTGTCACTTCTCATGCTCAAATTTTTTGAAACATAGTAAGTCATATGGGACCATTTTTAATGAAGGACTTCCAGTGGAAATGTTCCTATATGACTGTAATAATCTTCTATTCAAAAACCTTGAAATATTTGTTATGTATCTAGTTCACCTACATCACATAAGATTGTCCTTTCTGCCCGGAAGAATTCCCTTTTCATCTCTTTACCTGATCTGTCACAACTTTCGACATAACCAGAATTTTAATGTACTTTAACCTACATCACAATCATTTGCTCCTATAAAAAGCATAAAACTGTAAAATTGGATTAGCACCATAGAGTGCAATATGTAATTTTAAATCAGTAAAACACAGGGTTGTAGACCAGAATTTAGGAAGTTCTGACTCTAATTAGATTTGACAGGGAAAGAAAAGGGAATGAAAAGAAAGCAGCGTTTGGATTCAGAGGAATGAGCTCATTAATACTTATAGTTCTAGACTGTGACCATTTAAATATTTTGTTTTGATAGATTTTTGATGCTTAACAAGGAAAGTAAGCTCTGTAATAAAATATGCAAAAAATAGTTTGAAAATGGGAGGGAAGATCACAAAATTGATAGACTTAGAGAGATTTTAAAATGTAATATGGGGAAAAAATAGAAGTTTTTAATAAATTATTTCAAGAAATGCCATGAAGATGCACAGGTAAGCAAATCCACTAACTAATCAGAGTCTAATTCTTGTGGTTAGCTGGTAGGAAGAAGCATTGAGATTTTTTGGGGAGAAATAGTTGTGAAATCATTTTAATGTGCACCTCTAAAATAATGCAAGTTATGTATGATAACCTGTGTTACAGATGAACTAGATGCCAGAGATGTCTATTTCAGCTAGATGTCTTTTAGTGTGGAATAGCTTAAGGACGCATAATGTTAAAATGAAATCCATGTATGATATCTTGATTTAACTAGTGACAGCTTTTGAAAATAGTGATACAAGTCTAGTCTGTAATCTGTGAGAAAGTGGAGTCCTCCTTTGCAGCACTGTAGATGACCCAAGTCCACATGCTCAGAATCTATCACAGCTTCGCAAATTAGAGATGCTTATTACTGGAGTGCTAAAGTTCATGCCACAAATTTTAGAGAATTTACAATGTATGGGGAAAAAAAAAAAAAAAGCCTGTCTACTCAGGGATGGATCTGCCATAAAAACATAATAATGTGCCTTTTTACTTAGAAATGTACCAGAACTTAATCACAAGAAAAGGTTCTCTCACAGAGCAACATAAAAGAAATATTAAATGAAGATACACCAATGTTAAGTTTTATCTCAACAAATGTCTAAATATGTCATTAGTCACCCTAGGTTTTTTCTGAAGCCAGTGGTAAGAAATTATATCTTCAAAGACCAATTTATCTCAAATGCCTATTTTGGGTATTTAAGGTTGAAACACTCCCTCCAGAGGTCTATATTTCCCTAGATAAAGATGATGAGTCTACACTTAGGTGATATTTAGACACCTAAGCAGAGTAGGAAGAAAAACCTTCTTGGAAATCTACTTATGCACCTCTCAATGAAAGCTCTCACAGTTAAAAGCTGCAAGAACAGTAACAATAATTGCAGGGCAGGTGATACAGTTAATCAGTCTCAGTAACCCCTGACCCCTTCATTGTCTGCTTCAATTAGAGTTCTCACCAATACACACAAAACAGGTCTTCAGAGGTTCCAGCTCTGTCAAACAATTAAATTCAAACCACCCTGCTCTCTCTGAAATAATTTGGACCTTTGCCTGGAAGTAACTTGCTGCCTCTACAACATACAGTATATATTTACTGTTTAAACTGTCAAGATGTTTCTGTCTTTGACTTCTTATCCTTTAAGCAGCTGAGAATACATGCCCATAGAATAAACTGTATTCTTCTCCTTCTTTCCCCTTATTATTTATATTCTTTAAAATAATATTGACATTAAAAAATTGGTTAAGAAAGGCTACAGAAATATTATTCTGTCAGATTTAATTTGACAATTTGTTCATCATTTACCAATAGTCTATGAAGATGTTTCAAAGACAAACCTTTTGGAAAGACACATGTATAGTTGACCTAATTCTTTGGGTTAACAGCAGCAGCAGAAGTTTGTAACATTCTCTAATGTCAGATAGGTGCAAAATAAAAGTAAATAATAAGACACTGTATGTTGTGGCCCAATCACCAAATATTCAGACATGGGTTGAATAGACTTACCATTAGTGCTCATAGAGCTTTAGCCTTTCCATTAAACATAGTCTCCTTCAGCATTGCCAAACTGTTGTACTCAAGACAAAGCACAGTGTATTTTTATGGCACATCTAGAATATTTGGATCACTAATATTCTTTGAAATAGCCTGAGCATGTCCAGTGTACCATAAAGGAAGCAGCCTTTTCTGTGACCCACAGCTGGATTACAAAATACAGTACAGGATTAATAACTTCTGTATCCTATACCATAATAATAGGTGCACTGCTTTCCAACTATTCTATCTACCTCTTATCTATACTGTACTTAGGAAGGCTTCATCTGTAGCTTCAAAGCCAAGTTCTCAATTTGTGAAAATGCTGTGCTTCTTATATTCATTTGCACCAAGTGAAAGATGTAGGTGCTTGTTCTCGGTATGCAAAGATCCGCTGTCACGCAAGGACTGGTCTACCACTTAGACAAATAATGTCCTCTGTTCCCAGTGTTACTCTTCTTTACTACACAGGAATTCTGAGAGTCAGTAAATATTTCAAGAACATCTCTCTAGGACTGTAGTCACCTCAACAGCACAAGAGAGAGTGACATTAGAGCATGATTCTGAACCCAAAAGCACATGGACGATACTATTTTCTGTGTAGAGTTAACCATTTTAGAAGCCAAATATTCCAGGTAGCATTTTTGTTGGTTTGAATATTAGTGAAGTTTGCAAACATCAGTATCTCCAAGTCCAACAAGTGAACAAGTGCTACCTGTATCCATTGATTTGTTTATTATGACAGGAATGTGCTTTCAGAAATAACAATAATCTTCAGGTCCCAATTTAGACATAACCATTTTTTTATTATTATTTTTAATTCAATCTGGAGAGCTACAGTATAAAGGTTGCCAACAATAATGACTAGATTTGAGCACTTAGAAGTAAATTATGAAGTATAATGAGAAGATGTGGACTTAATTTGCATTTACCATTAAAAAAAAAGGACTGGACATCAGCCAGTGCTCAGATTTATTAACACTCAGAAGTGCTGTCACAGCTCATGTGTGCATGGGACATTAGTCATGCATTTTGTTAATCTAACATAATATGGAACATAATTTATCAGGACATCAAAATAATAGTTTTTACTCCATTTCCCCATCCATGTGAGGATATGCACAATAGACTCTGAAGCTATACATGCACTCTATTAGAGCTAATTGAAACTAGATGATACAATTAACCTGCTTCTTAGTAAAAAGCATTAACACTTAATGTAAAATTCTAATCACAATAAAAGAGAGAAACATTGGAAGGAAATGTGGTGTATAAATGCAAATCATTCTTTTTAATGTCTTGGAAAACTAAAATGGCAAAACTGTTACTGGTAAAGGAAAATAAAACAAAAAATGGAATGCATTAGCTGGTCCAGGTACTGTCTCCAGCTTTGCTTCTTCTATTCTGATTATCCATGAGAATTTGACATTTCAGCCACTTCCAGAAATGATGAGTACTCTAACTCCTTGTATTTAGGTGCAACACAAGAAAACTATACATTGATCATGGCATGAAAGACTTGTAAAGATAATCAGTGTGCACTATACACTGCCCTGTTATAGAAGTTGAAGTTTAAACTTGCTGTTTTGGAAAGCATCCCAACAACACAATTAAAATATCTTAATTTTTCTGATAATGACTAATTTTTAATGCAAACAACTCTCAGAACTGTTATTTCCCACTTTTCCCAGAAAATTGAAAGAAGTTCTCGTTAACACTTTCTCCATCAGCTGATTCACTAGTCATATTTTATTTCTTATACTTTCTCTTTATACATGCAAAGAACAACAATGGAAAAACTAAATTCAACATACTTGATACATTATACGGTACAAATATCTGGTGATAAATATATGCCAACAAATTTGGGATTGATTAGCAGGGAATGCTAAAAGTATCTTTAAACTAATATTGCAATTTGTGATAGTTTCTAGAGTGTAGCCTTGGAGAATGAAACCATCTGATTGACTGCAGAACAAAAGACAAACACACAGCAGAACCACAACACGGTGGAATTTAAATGAAAAAGAAAAATCTCTCTTTTTTTCCTTTCCAAGATTCTAAAGTTTTTCAGGAAAGCCTGAATGTTTTCCTGGATCTTGGGTCAGTTGTGTGCTTCTCAAAATCATGAGAAAAATCAAATTTACCCACTCCAAAAGTGTTATCTTCAGGTTCCATCATGTTATTGGAAAGTTAGAGAGAAAGTTGGGCTAAATAGCTGATGTTGCACTACATAATGATAATGTTTGGAGGGAAGGGGAAGAGAAGTTGAAGACGGGCCTTGAAAATCTAATTTTCTCATCCTGCTGGGACTGTGCAGGGGAGGAGAGGGAATTAGCAGCTGCTGCTCAGTGGCTATTGCCCTGAATATTTCCTTGCTCTTCTCAGCAGAAAGATCTGTAAAGCTTTTCCAAAAAGATGTACATACTGAAGCTCTGGCTGCCCCAGGCAACTGCCTGCTCAGTCTGCATCTAGGTTGCTAAAAAATTTGGGGTAGAGGCCATGAAGAAATACAAAGGAAAAATAAAGGAACATTGGCACTTTCAGGCACTACTGTAAATTACTTCTGGCCTTAATTTGCATAGATATTGTCACTGGAAGATATTATAGCAAAAGAAATTAATGCATTTAAATCCAATTTTTGTTTGTTTGAGGGGCTGAATTTTGCTTTTCTCTCAGTTTTGTACCTAACTGTTCCCAGAACCCTTTGAAAAGCCTATGTGTATACACAGCCATGTCTAGCTTCACCCTTTCTCACTGCCTGGCTTATTTATTAGCTTTGACACGTGTATGAGGACAAAGAATGTTTGGAGGACTTTTCTGTGCAAAAGGCACAGAAATATGTCTTAGTCTTGTTTTAACTCTGCTAAAGACCCCTCAGAGACACTGCAACTGGTCAGATGGAGCAACCAAAAAGCTTCTCCTGTTTCCTTTTCTAACAAAGCAGAAGTACCTGCTGTCCTTGATTTTTCTCCATGACAGTAAAAATGGTTAAAACAGGAGGAGCTGAAAGGAACTTCTGTACCTTTGCTCTGTGCCATGGGAAAACAGGTCACTCAGCTGTTTGCTTTACACAGAAATCTTTGCTTTCTGTTGTACCAGTGCACAGTATACATAATGCCTGCAGAGGCAGGCTTCAGTGACACACTGATTCCTCCGTACCCAGCAAGGCCAAGGGAATTAGTCTGTAACTTCTTGCAACCTCCTGTCTGGAGCAGACACAGCTGCAGTGGCAGATCTCACTCAGACTTGACACTTCTCGAGTGAGCAGCTCACCCCACATTGTGAGTGACTATTGCACATTACTCCTAACTTGGTGGTCCATCACCCCAGGGAAAATACCAAAAAGGTATCAGATGGACAAGGGATTTAATGCTCCTTTTTAAAGATCTGAATCAAAGATGAGGAAAAACTGTGGAAATAGCTTCTAACTAAAGAAAAATCACATATTACAAGCACAATTTCTGGGGAAAATACATAAGGATTTTATTGAAAGCAGATGTTTGAGCTTGGAGCATTAAGCCTACTTTAAAAAGATGCAGGAGAAAAAATATGTAAAATCAATTTGCATTTTCAGAAGACAACCCAATCATTTATAATCTTGGCATCATTCATAATTAAGTCAGATTATTAGTCTAAAAACAGAATAAAAGCTTCATATAAGTACTTCTGTGAAAGCAGCAGTAGCATACTTAATGTTTACTTGAATTTATTAAAAATGAGGTAGAAGATCAGTTAAAAGAGAG
Organism: Gallinula chloropus; assembly: GCF_964237585.1. Classification (NCBI taxonomy): domain Eukaryota; kingdom Metazoa; phylum Chordata; class Aves; order Gruiformes; family Rallidae; genus Gallinula; species Gallinula chloropus. The sequence goes on along the minus strand of NC_140087.1, from coordinate 13,869,289 downwards.
CAATTCCTGATGCATTTCAGAAAGGAGTTGAATTTAGTGCTAGTATAAAATTAGTATTGTGATATGAAATTGCACAAAGTGGCAGGAAGGTGTTTTAAAGTGCAAATAATAGGAAATTGCTAGATGTAGATTTAAATTCAGTGAAGTAGTCTGCTATCACTTGAAAAAGTACAGGGCGTATTTTTTTCATGGCACTCTGATTAAAAACAGATCATATTAAGCCTTTGTGATTTTCACCCTCTCCACTAATAATGCCTAAGACCACTTGAACAATCAGGAAAAACTGAAAAAGCTATTTTAAGCATTCTAAATTTCTATATAACAATGACATTTAGCAAAAGATTAAGGTAAAAGTAAAGGTAAGGTATAAGGTTTAAGTATGATACATGTCTTAATATTTTACAAGAATTTTCCAGATGCAGTTTCTAATTTTGATCCTCACTCAGCCCCTTGCTCTGGAAGAGGAAAGAACCTCATTCCAAGGGGGATTCAGATAGTGTAAAATGCAAAACTAACATTTTTTTCTCTCATAAAATGATGAACATGTAAAGCACAATAAGCATTTTCTCCACCAGCTACTTCAACAAATTCCTACTCAAGTCATATGAAATTTAGCAGAAAACCTACCAGGGAATAGAGGAGGAATTTTACTCATAAGAGGTCTCTTAAAGACCTGTTCTACTGAGAAAACTATGATGATTGAAAGTAAATTATACAAAAGTATCTCTTTCTGAAGTCATGAACAAGAGACAAGGAATTGACAGAGTAAGACTGAGACATCTTCTTCAGTCCAGCACGTCTTCTAGAGAGATTAGGAAAAGGCTTGCCAAAGACATAGAGGTATTGTTTCACTGTGTTAAATAGTAACTAATACCAGGAGTGGCAATTGGCAAAAGGATAAAGGTTGTTATGCATGTCATGGTTTGGTAGGGAGGAAACACAGCTACTTAATAAAAACCAAAATTACATCCTTCTATCAGGGAGTAATTTCTTCATTAGTGAGACAACCATCATGTTGTTCTAAAATGGCCCTGTATGTCTGTCTTATAGTCTCACTCCTCTCTAAGTGCCTTTATATTATTCATGAAGTGCTTGAAAATGAAAGCACTGCCTGTACAGCTACCTAAGAAAGACATGCAGTGAGAACAGAAATTTCCACCAGCTTAAGCTAGTGCTATCTCTTAGTCTCAGGAGAGACCAATAGTTATTTCAATATGACCTGTAAAAACAAATCACAAAAACTTAATTTTTCTGAGGGTCAAATGGAGTTTGTGTTTCCAGCTTTCTCTTTCATACACTTTCTCTGTTTGAGTTTCTGGCTTATTTAAGTGGTTATAGTTGGTGAGCCATTAAATTGGTTCAGGAATGAAGAAAACTGAATTTGAATGACAGTGTATCTTTTATGAGACAAGAGCTCCCATGCATTTACCAAAAGGTATGAGCAAATTACTGATGAGTAAAAGACGGAAGTTTATACTTCTTTTATCTGTGAAGGTCAGACTCAGAAATGGACTGGAATGCTACTGAGGACAGCTTTAGGCACTGCAACACCTGGTGTACTTCATAAGCTTGAGCAATGTGCATACATTCTCTGCACAAGCATGGGGAAAGTTATGGAGCCCAGGAAGGGGGTTCACCAGAGTTAATTTATGGATGCTGGGAGTGATAAAAAAAAACAAAAGAAAAACTTTTCTGGATAGTGAATCTGATTGTGCCTCAGATATGGACACCAGGTTTCCTGGCATGAAAACTTCTCTGCCAGGCAGCTTTCTAGCTGTTCTTCCCCAAGCCAGGGATGTGCTGATGCTTTGCAGTTTTGTCCTCTATTCTACTAATTTCTGAAGTTCCTTTAGCTTTTCTAACAACCACTCAGCACAGAGCTAACATATTAAGTTATCATTATAATCTCAGTATTGTATTTCCTTCCAATGTTTCCTGTGCTTCCTGTTCTTAAGAGCTAATGATCAGTTCAGGAGTCCATTACTGTATAGGTAAAACCAGAACTTAGTTTTCCCGTCTTTATATTAAAATTATTTGATTTATGTCTCTATTGCCTAATCATTATCAGACCGGGAAACTGGCTGCCACTGGCCTTGACAGGTGGACCCTCAACAGGGTTAAAAACTGTCTGGATGGACGGGCCCAAAGGGTGGTGGTGAATGGAACCAAATCCAGCTGGAGGCTGGACATGAGTGGCGTCCCCCAGGGCTCAGTCCTGGGTCCAGTCTTATTCAACATCTTTATCAATGACCTCGATGAAGAGATTGGATGCTCCCTCAGTAAGTCTGCAGATGACACTAAGCTGCGAGGACGTGTTGCTCTGCCTGAGGGTAGGGAGGCTCTTCAGAGGGATCTGAACAGGCTGGACCAATGAGCTGAGACCAACGGGATGAAGTTTAACATGGCCAAGTGTAGAGTTCTGCACATGGGACATAACAACCCCATGCAGTGCTACAGGCTTGTGGGAGACTGGCTGGAGAGTTGTCAAGCAGAGAAGGACCTGGGGGTTGTCAGAAAAGCTAAAAGAACTTCAGAAATTAGTAGAAGTAGAATACAGGACAAAACTGCAAAGCATCAGCATATCCCTGGCTTGGGGAAGAACATCTAGAAAGCTGCCTGGCAGAGAAGGACCTGGGAGTGTTGGTTGACTGACGAATGAATATGAGACAGCAATGTGCCCAGGTGGCCAAGAAAGCTAATGGCATCTTGGTTTGTATCAGAAACAACATGGCCAGCAGGGCCAGGGAAGCAATTGTGCCCCGTTACTCGGCATTGATGAGGTCACACCTGGAGTCCCGTGTTCAGTTTTGGGCTAGTCACTACAAGAAGGACATTGAGGTCCTGGAGCATGTCCAGAAAAGGGCAACCAGGCTGGTGAAGGTGCTGGAGAGCAAACCTTATGAGGAGTGTCTGAGGGAACTGCACTTGTTTAGCCTGGAGAAGCGAAGGCTTAGGGGAGACCTTCTCACCACCTACAACTACCTGAAGGGAGGTTGTAGAGAGGTGGGTGTTGGTCCCTTTGCCCAAGTGACAGATGATAGGATGAGGGGGAATGGCCTCAAGCTGTGCCAGGGCAGGTTAGTATTAGACATTAGGAAAAAATTCTTCACCAAAAGGGTTATTGGGCACTGGAACAGGCTGCCAAGGGAGGTGGTTGGGTCACCATCCCTGGATGCATTTAAAAAACAGGTAGACAAGGTACTTAGGGATATGGTTTAGTAGAGGACAGGTATGGTTAGACTCAATGATCTCAAAGGTCTTTTCCAACATAGTGATTCTGTGATTCTATGATGATGTTATAAAACAATGGTCTTGAATGCAGGGTGAATTACCTACCACAGTAGTACTGGAAAATACTCAGAAAAGGGTAAAAAGTATGATCAAATAGATAGACTAGCTTCCATGAGATTGTTCACCTAAGGAGATTAGGACTTGCCAGTCTGGAAAAGAATTACTACAATGAGATATAACAAAAGATTACAGAATCATGAGTGGCAATAAGAAGATAGATAGTGATTGATTGATTTTTCACTGTCTTTTCCAATGCAAAACCGAAGGGACATGAAGTAAAAGTGTGAAGTAGCTGATTCAGATGAGCAAAACTAGATATCCTTTCACCCAGTTTCTAATCACCGTGCTTTACAGAAACTGTAAGATTATTCACGTCTGATGGAACTAATGGAAGATAAATTCTGTGAAACACATAGGAATGATTCCATGAGACAAGTGCTTGAGAACTAGAAGAATGCTCTGGGAAAATATCACAGCATAGTCATCAAGTACTTACATTTTTGTATATATTGTTCAGCATAAAGGTATCATTAGTCTGATTTAGAAGTGTCATATCCATGTAAACATGGGTTCAGAATCCAAATCTGCTGCAGAATGTTCCCAGCAATAACCTCTAGAAATTTGCTTTTTCTGTCCTGTGCTGTAGGGTCTTTTCCTTGCAAATGTGAAAGGCACAGGGTAATTTTGAACCCTTACATGCTATCCTGGGAACCGAACCCAGTCTCTTGGAACTGATGCATAATCCTCAGGGATTGCTATTTTAAATGAAAGTGTTCTGCTTTCAGATCCTCAAATACTGTAAGTATATGAACATGCCTAGAAAATGCAATGTTCACATCTTTATTTGCAGGGTCACTCGGTTATCCAAAACTTTTCTAGGTATTGTCTAGCAACCACTGACACCTCTAGGTATCAGCAAGCAGATGACTTTTATGAAATCAGTACAATGATCTGGATCACCAGACTTATTTTCTTATTGTAGACCTAGAAAAATTAAAAAAAGAACAAAACTGGTATTCTGCATGAAAATTTTGGAATAGTGTCTCAAACGCATGGGAGAAGTCCCTGTGTTACAAGGCTGTCTCAAGCGATCTTCTAATTTCTGGGATCTGAATACAAAGTAAAGTTACTAAGGTGCATATAGACTATCAGATTTCCAGTCAAAATTCAATGATCAGTTTCTAATTTAATTCTTTATTGCTGTGAGAAGACTACCCTTTTAGCTGAAGTAGTCTACACTTTCCCTGGTGTTTAGTCATCTGATCCATGTGATCCAAACAATCATAAGTCTCTCTGCTTTCAATTTTAATTATATTCAATCAAATCGCAGCCACTGAGAGAGTATAACATTTGAAGCAATAAGATTATCATGGGAATTCTGCAGATACATGGATTGTAAATTTAGAGCTAATTATGTTTTATTATTAGATTCTGTTCCCAATGCATAGTATTACATTAACAGCATTTATGTAGAGATTGGAGAAGGATGCACATTTTTTTCTTTAGGTTGGCTTCCAAAAGACAGTTTCTATATAGTCTGTAGTTCTTTCTGGGGTTTCGCGTCATTTTGCAATTTTAGACCTCCTAAGTACCTAAGACAATAAATGCAAGACAGAAATCTTTATCCTATGCAATGCAAACCTTGTCCCTTGTTCTGTCATACACATATTTCATTTCTTTAGGGTCATAAAGTTACAGCTATTATTAAAAGAGAAACAGATAAATATGGCAATGTTGGCAATTGAGAACGTTGATGATATCTCATTTACTAAGTGGATATGCCTATTTGAAAGATATTAATATTTTTATAGAAGATCTTATGTGGTATTAATCAAACAAAATGCTCTTGTCTCTGCCTAGTGTACACTGAAATGAAATAGCTACATAATAGACTCTCTATATCTCACTGGTATGTGGCATATTCGGAGCCGTTTAAAGCCTCCTTTTCCTGAGACACTATCTATTGTTCAGGAAAATCATGTGTAATTGTTAAAAAAATAGTAGAAGTTTATTGAGCATAAAATAATAATAATAAAATCAATACTATAAAAATGTTCTGAGATAGTAGAGAGACATTAGTTCTAACAGCCATAGAAAATCTTGTTAGAGAATCAGCTAGAACACTTAAAGGTTATGGACTATTGTTCTATTTTCCTGCTTAATAAGGCTTTACTTCAATGGCATATAAGTATGATTTAATTTTCAGACACATCTTTCTGTTGTGACATGAAATTCACAGTATCACTGGTCAATAAGCAAATGCAAAACTAAAAAGACACCAGGGAACTCAGTTAACAAGTTAAAATTAGAGGAATCAAGGAGCATAATTATCCACTTCGACATGAGTTTTATGCCAGCGTCACCCTTTCTGTACCAAAGTGAACTGTCTCTAATGCATGTCAATTATGACAGAAATATAACCAAGGGAACCCACTTATAAAAATTAAACAATGATTCATACATAGAGTCTATTTATTTTAATCAGAAATATACCTTTTTTTTTAATTTACGAATTCTTTTTATAGATCATTTGGTGGTCAATTTCTTACAAAGATACTGAACATAGCTTTCTATGGATGCCCATATTACATGGGCATCCAACAGCAGTCCCTTTATTTTAGTTAGTTCTTTTTAGTGAATCTCACATTTTTAGCATAAATGTTCATTGGAGGAGAAAATGGCATCTTGCTTCCTCTCTAGAAAAACATGCAGTCTTCCCAACAGAGTCAAGCATTGAACGCAACCACTGTACACCACCATACACCATTGTATACAACCACTGTGAATATTATTCATTTTCATAGGGATAAAAGAACCACGGCATCCTATATTTTTTATGAAATGCATGCTTATGCTTTCATAGCATTAGGAATCAAACAAATTATACTAGGACATAATCCTTTAAAACATCAAGCTCTCCATTAAAAAAACCACACTTTCTATCAACAACAACAATCAATCAGCACCACCTATCCTCTTGCTCCAAACTCATGCTAACAGTCAATATGGATCTGTCCAGATTTGCTGCAGTTGTGTTAGTAGAGTGTTCCCAATTAACATGCCCAGTCCAGCCATGTTTAATTACTGGCATCCCTTGTAAGTTTCCTCCACATCATCCTCACTTCAAAATGATATTTTATGTCTAACAAGTCCAGTTGTAGAATGGAAAGAATTTTATTCTAGTGATTCCTCCTCTTCCTGAAGGTATGTTGTAGATCTAGCAGGTCCTTCAGATATGAATGTTATATTTAGTGACTCATAATGCTAGTAAACTCAGTACATATATGTTCATGGTCATTGAACTGTGACTATTTAAAGAGGAGACCTTTAGCAACAGCCCAAACATGACCCATCTAAAACTATTCTGAGATGTGGTTTAGTCCATCAAACACTCCACGAATACCTGTATACTCAAAGATATTAAAGCCATAGAAACTGAGAGAAATCAGGTTACTTCCCTGAGCAAAATCTAATATATAGCTGAGAGTTGCGTCATCAATAATGAATGGTATGGCAACAAACAAAACATTCATGATGGCTGTATAACTTGTTTATCACTGCTTTTAAAAGTTGTTACCTCTAAATTATTTGGGTAGATGGTATGGTTTATATGTCTCTCTATATTAATTGGAAAAGACAGGTTAATCTGATCTCTAGCACCTTTGTAATACCTCAATTCAGAAGCAACAGCCCCCCATTGACTAGGAAAGGAGCTCTGCAGAACAAGCTCAAATTAAAACAGATGTGTCCCAACTGCCAGATGGATGCAAACACAATTGTGCTATCCTTGTGGCTTTTCCAAACTCAGAACAAGCTTGAACCTCTAGAATTCCATAGTTCTGCATGTACAGTGTCCAGAAAGACACTATATCTAAGATGAGGGTGGGTTTTTTTTTTTAATTAGTACCACCCCTTTGTTTTCTAATTCATGCATTAGAAAAATCCCAAGATCACTCCTAATATTTTTCTGGCCAGTACAGCACCTCTTGATGGTTTAGTTCATAATGTTTTTAAGAATTTACCCTTAAAGTTTCATAGCTTCCTTAATTTTTTTTATTGACAGTCAGAATCACAGATATCCACTTATGTTTAATTTGAAATTCTCTTGTTTTAAAGAGAAATAATCTTACAGCAAAAGAATACACTGTGGTAGTCCTCTGAATTTTGTTTTGTAATTAATTGTTTTTCTACTTAGGAGAAAGAAAAGATTTAGTAATCATGCCAAGCTGGCTGATCACTGCAATTATTTGACAGTGATGTTACTTCTAATTATCTTCCCTTTCATTTGCTAAGTGGGATGGTAGTTGGTTGGTTTTGTTTGTTTTTTTTATTTCAGTGCACCATCTCCCTTACCATAAATGTACTGTCATTTGTTCAGCTACATTTATGGGGGAAAAAAACCCCATTTGTTAAATCCTGTTGAACAAATAAGCACACTATGGGGGACATATCTGTAATCCTTCCCTCACTGGGTAATAGACTCCATGGTAGTGGATGTATGGTGGACTTTATGCTATGTTATGTGTCTGTGTCTGCCTTTTCAGACTCAAATGTAACTTTACTTCCAAAAGATATTAATCCAAGAGATTTGTGCATTTTTCTTGCAGTATGTATGCAGAATGAAATCTTGGCCCTTATCTGTGCATGATGAAGCCAATGGTAGAACTCCATTAGCCTGTGTTATGCTGTGATGGTCCTTTGTATACCTGCAGTCACCAGATTTTGCCTTGCTGAAAGCAAACAGTGGATCTTAACTTATATACAGTGTTTTTATCCTTTTAAAAGCACCTGACAGCTCATAGAATCATGGAATCATAGAGTGGTATGGGTTGGAAGGGACCCCAAGGATCATAGAGTTCCAACGCCCCTGCCACAGGCAGGGACACCAACCTCCAGTCCTGGATCTACACAAGGTTACCCAGGGCCCCATGCAACCTGACTTTGAACACCTCCAGGGACAGGGCATCCACTACTTCTCTGGGCAGCCTGTTCCAGCACCTCACCACTCCCTCTGTAAAAACTTCCCCTTAAGATCTAATTTAAACCTTCCTTCCTTTAGCTTTAGTCCATTCCCCCTTGTCCTGCCATTGTCTATCCTTTTAAAAAGTTGATTCCCCTCCTGTTTATAAGGTCCCTTTAGGTACTGAAAAGCTGCAATGAGCCCCCCCCGGAGCCTTCTCTTCTCCAGGCTGAACAAGCCAAGGTCCCACAGCCTCTCTTCATAGGGGAGGTGCTCCATCCCTCTAATCATCTTTGTGGCCTCCTCTGAACCCTCTCCAACAATTCTACATCTTTCTTGTAGAAAGAAAGGCAGCTCTGGACACAGGACTCCAGATGGGGCCTCATGAGGGCAGAGTTGAGAGGGACAATCACCTCCCTGTCCCTGCTGGCCACCCCTTTTCTGATGGAGCCCAGGATACCATTGGCCTTTCAAGCTGCAAGAGCACACTGCTGGCTCATGTTAAGTTTCTCATCCACCAGAACCCCCAAGTCCTTCTCAGCAGGGCTACTCTCAAGGAGCTCTTCTCCCAGTCTGTATCTGTGTCTGGGATTCTTCCGTCCCAAGTGCAACACCTTACACTTGGCAGTGTTGAACCTCATTAAGTTCACCTGGGCCCATCTTTCCAGCCTGTCAAGATCCCTCTGTGCTTTTTCATGTAACCAAGGGGTAACCAGCAGTTCCTGTGCAGAACTGCTTTCTCTGCAGCAGAATTGCCATTGCTGTGACCAATGTGGTAACCGCTTGGATGGCAGGAAATGACATGCCCCAAAGACAAACATCTTCCTCAAGGATCCCTTAAAGGGATTCTTCCAGGGACTAGGAATCCCAAGTATGAAGGAAGTATCTATGTCATTCAAACACTAGTTTGGCACAGCTTGTGTTCCCAGTTGCATAGTGTAGCACAGTATGCTTTTCACACTTTTTTATGTTTGTCACCAGTACACATTTAATCTCATATTGGGTATGAACACCTAAAATATTAGCTGATACAAAATTCCACAGCAGTTTTTGGAAACCAAATGTTTGTGTCATTACAGTAATTGAAGTAGATAAGTTGTTTTTTCTTCTTCATTTAATTATATTTTCCTCTTCTGTATTCTTTCCACAGTGATTTCTTCATCAAGGTTTACTGCCTCCATTATAATGGGTTCTCTAAAATAACAGTTGTTCTTCATCATTATTGAACAGTTTTAAGCATAAGATATTATGAAGGTAATATTCAATATCTGAGGCTCTTGATGTTCTTACTTCTTTTTAATACTTCTGTTCATGCTTAGGGTGTTCTTAATATTTAAAAAATACTCCGGATCTGGGGTTGAAGGTGAAGGTCTAATACATTTCATAATCTGAAATATAATTTTCTCTTGTACTGCAGACTTTATTATAAATAATAATAAAAAAAAGATAATTTCTGTAATTTTAGAGTACAGTGTTTTTGAAAAAAAAAACAAAACCCACACACTTGTCTAACAGGTTAGAGATATAAGGGAAATTTATAACCAGAGAATACCAAGAATAGAAGTCTTTTTAGTTGGACTGGATTTCTTTATATGACTGTGTTTTCATTTGTACAGGTCTCTGATCAGTCTAAATGTGCCATAGGAATAAAAAATGAAACGGAAACTCTGCATTGTATCTTGGGCTGAAAGTGGCATGTCAAAAAGGCTCAATAAATATATTTTTAAACCGTATAACTGTACAGACCTTGACTTTAAGGGAATCCATTGCCTCACTATACTGTGAATGTAATACTTATTACACTTACTCTTTGATTTTCTTCTTTCTAAGGAAACACAGTTATAACCCAGTGATAAGAAATTTTAGAAAGGCATTCTGAACTCTCCCACCTCAGCCAATAACTTCTTAACCATTAAGATTCATGGGAAGAAAAACTGCACAGGAAGATTTTTTTAACCGTAAGCTTAGGTCCTTAATTTAAGAGTTGAAAAGCTTATGGTAAAATTAAAGTTTTTAATGTAAAGTTGTACATGTGACATATAACAGAAATATTTAGGATACTGGGATAAAACACTTAACAGCAATGAGTGAAGTTTTTGAAGTGCATGGTCCCTTTTTTTCTCTGGAAATGGTGGAAGCTGAAAAATCCTTAAAATTAGACACTTATCCTATTTTGTTGAAGAAATATTTCTTCATATTTCCTGGACTGATTCCACTCTTGAGATTTAGTTTGGTGTAGACACTGTATTTGAAAAAAGATAATCTGTGAACAGAAAGGCAGGGCATGTTATTTAGTACTTGTTCCCTCATTTCTAATAACTACTACTCTCTTCAAAGCAAAGGACAAGGACACTACGGCTGATATTCTGTGTATGGGCAAACACTTTTAAAAGTGAATAAAGTCTCCACTGATGACAGATAGCACCTTTCCTGACTATGACAGATAGCCATTCTGTGAATTTTCTATATATCCACTGCACAAATTCTATTTCATCAGCCTGATAAGGAAAAGTGATAGCAGATAGAAATCTGTGTCAACACAAAGTAAATTAAAAATGGGGGTCTTTCATCTGATAGTATCTTTTTATATAATGTAATTTCTTTAGCTAATGTACTGTGTTTTACTTCAAAAGGTTATAGAAAAAGTGTAGCTGATGGATTATATGTGAAATACGCAAAGATGCTCAGAAGGGCATAACATCAAGTGTAACAAAAAACAGTTGTTCTAGTAAGTGTTATAAAACCCTATCTCTTGTCACTTTATAAAAAACATAGATTCCCTCTTGCTCTAGAAAAACTTAGATATTAAGGAGACAAAATACATTCAGATTTATGAGGACTGACACTGCCTATTTCCTGTGAAGTACAATGGTCAAATAATGTTTCCGTATGTCATAGTCTTCAAACTTTCTTTCATGCTTATTTTAGATGTGATTTGATTCAATGTATGTATTTATATATTCAAGGAACACGGGAGATCAAAATGGGAAGTTTTAAACAGTGAGTAGAAAATTCCATGTAAAATTCCTACAAATATCAGTGAGATATATTTATGTAATTTTCCGTGGTTTGTATTGAAAATTCACTGAAAAAGTCTGACAATGGAGCTTTCATAGAATACTGATTCACTCCAAAAGGCTTTCAGGGACATCTGGTATTTTGCACACACATTGGAAAAAAGTGACAATTGGGCTATTGAATATTTCAAAGGAGACAGAAACATACTGAGTTGTCACATATAGTGATGCCCATCACTGTTTGTCACCAATTACTTTAGAAAGACATTTAAAGAGAGCAATACACATAATACACATTCTTTTTGTAAAATCAAGTTTTCTATGGTAATGGTAATCACCACTGTCTTTAACCTTGAATCAACTGACAAAATACAATTATAAATGCATGTTCTCTCTGAGAACAGGAGAGGCAATATAAGCAAACAACACACAAGAATACATTCAGATTACTTTTAAAAATAGATTCCATTATAATAATTTGATGATCAACAACTAGTTCAGCCATCATATGTATGCTATTACTTCTTTTACTGAACGAAACCATTCACAAACATCCATCCATACTGCATACTTACTTGCAAAAGCTAGCACATCAAATTTATAAAATATGCATTAATGAAAGGAGAATTCAACACTGCAACTCATGACAGCATGCTGTGATTTTTTAAAATTTTTTTTCATGGCAGGATGTGTTAGAGGTCATTAGTGTGCCATCTATTGTGCACTTAGTGGTTTTGAAAAATATATGATTGATAATTCTGAAAGGGTCTTTCTTTTATCTAGTTTTCAGACTGATCAACAATACTTTGTTCATTTGATTTCCAGTTTTCCTGATAGCTCTAGCTGTGACATGGTATTTCCATTCAACTCTTGACTAAAAAAATGGTCCTCAAATTTGAAATATAAGGTAAGTATTAAATTTCCAATTCAGGAAAGCACTCAAACACCTATGTAAGTATGACTGTGTATTTGATTACTAATGTATTTGATTGCTACAGTTAGTTGAATAAGAGCGGTTTCCTGCACTAGTAACAAATGACCACCAAACAACTCACACACACAGAGAGGCTATAAAATACAATCAAAAACTAGATGAATGCCATTGAAGTTTCTACAGAAAAGTTATCATAAAATAGTCATCTATTTGGTGGGGTTTATAATGTTGATATTTTTATAATGGTAACGAGTAAAATCCAATCTTAAAAGGAAAAGAAAACACAAATAATTAAGATATGAACAGCCATATCCTATTTGCAAAATTGCAAAGATGAGGAATAAAAAAAGTGAAAAATAGAACTGAGCTTTTGATTATTTATGAAAGTAGGCAACAAAACATGCAGTCTTTTTTCTCTTTTTTTTACCCAGAACAAAGCCCAGAAATACAAGACAGAATCAAACAATAAAATTACATGTACAGGAGTTTGGGAAGATATGAGTATGCAGAGCAAAACATTTCAGAACCTTTAGTGCTGTCATGTCTTAGAAATTCAAAATGTTTACATATATTATTATATTAAAAATTACCATTATATAAAATCCTTCAGAATGATATAGGAACTATAACAGTTACACAATTTTTTTAATTTAATTTGAACTTGGACAGATCAGAGCAGTATTGTGTACTGAACGTTTGATGGAGTAACAGGCAATTACCATCGATAGCCTGAAATGAGATTATTATAAATGGTTACAATAAGGATTTTATAAATGTATTTGACTAGATTTGGAAAATTGTCTGATAGTGGAAGTCATATGAATGAGAAAGAGAAACTACCTACACACACAGAATTTTCCTTACAGGATTCAGCTTTGATAAATTATCCTGTATGCACAGAGAAAGTTAGTCTGAATTGAAGAATAGGATACGAAAGAAATATCTATTTTGCTGACAATGTATTTTTTCATACACTCTAAAGTGGTTTATCACCAGTGCCATATTAAAGTATAAATTCAATTAAATTGTTCATGCACTGAAGAAAACAGATCAAGTGATTGAGTTAAGTGCTTTAGAAGCTGAAATTTTCTTGTTTGTTTTCTTTGGAAATAGCTGGATCTAGGAATCTCTGTGGGAACTGTCCATCACTAGTCTATAGAAGAGCAGTATTATAATGATCGTTTTTTATACTGCAAAGTTTTGCATGGAGATGAAACTAATGTTTCATGTGAGCTTTTGTTTCTCCTCCGTGCTGACCAGATGTTCATTCTTTGCAGTGTTAGTAACTGTAATCATATAATGAATTTTTCTTTAATCTAAATCTACCCTCTTTCACTTTAAAACCATTGCCCCTTTTCCTATGACTATACTCCCTGATAGACTCTCTCTCCAGCTTTCCTGTAGGCCTCCTTAGGTACTGCAATGCTGCTCCTAAGGTCTTCTTGGAGCTTTCTCTGCTCACACCTAAACAAGTCCAGCTATCTTAGCCTGCCTTCATAGGAGAGGGTGCTCCAGCCCTCTGATAATCTTCATGGCACTCCCCTGGAATAGCTCCAGCAGCTCAATATCTTTCTTGCACTGGTGACCCCAAAGCTGGATGCAGTTCTCCAAGTGGAGTACCTATTTTCCATTTACAGATTTTCATAGAAAAAGCTTTGAAGTTTCTGTTATCTATACATTCCTACATGCATCCCCTAATGCTCCCCATTTAATAATCTAAATTCTGACAATGTTGATACAGTCTGCCCTGAACAGAGCCTTCTAATTGGTAGGGCAAGGTGAAGAGAAAGGTGTTAAACCATTTGGTACTTCCATCCAGCAACTGAATTGTTTCCCTTTTGTTTTGTGTTTGGGTTTTTTCTCAGTAATCCAAAGCCTGCTAAAATATTTATCTCTCCTTAAAAAGAGAAAGAAATTGCAGGTTAATTGCTAAACAAGGTGGACCAGAAAAGGGCTCAACTTTCTCAATTTTCCTATTGTTCTGACTGTAAAGCTTTTATGCTCTATTACTTTCCCTACTTGTGGATGTTTGGGTGCAGGTGTAGTAGAGCTCAGAAAAGCACAAGAAAAACAGTAATTTAATACCTTGTAGCCACTATTTGGGGCAAAAATCAAAGCAGCTTCAATCGATACCTTTTACATTGTAGAAAATTTGCTGCTGTGCTTTTTTACCTTTCTATATTAGGGGTGATACTGATTGCTACATGGGTACCAAAACAGAGATATTGATCAGGACATTCTGGAGACAAAGAAGAAATGACTCCTGGTTTCAATAATTCTTGTTCTTAGCAGGAAGGAAGAAACAAAATGTACATAGTGCAGCAAAAAGCATTTCCAATCTGACTTTTTCATGTTAATTGATGTTCATTCCTTGTCATTTTCAGGAAAACTTACATCTTTTGGCTGGCTGAAGTTCAAGCTTACAATGTGACTAGAGAGGGCTGAAGACAGGTATTTAAGTACCAGGGAAAGCTTGGTATCTCATCCTTCTTTTAGTCCCTCATCTGACTGAAGCATTAGGCAGCAGTATCAGTTGTCCAGGAATGCAGTTGTCCAGGAGTGTGTTCTCTATAAGCCAAACCCTAAACAGGGTTAGAGCACCAACATTTACAGATTTGCTTTGCAAGCACTGACAATGAAGGCAAGAGGAGAAGCAGTGTAAAAGTCAGTAGGGATTAGAAAAGAAAAAAATAGGCTGAATACTGAGGGGACTAAATGTGATTAATGTCTGTTACTGACAGACTTTTTTCTCTTTGATGAAATCCCCTCTATTTTTGACCAAAATCAATAAAATCTCCACATAAAGAAACGCAGAGGCTGTGTATATTTTATTTATTGTTTCTTTCTTTATATTGAAGGTGTTTCCTCACATGCACCAAAATAAGAATGTCCCCACTCCCTTTCTATGCATTTGCCTTGTCCAATATTTCATAGTAAGTATGTTTTCTGAAAAAAAAAAAGAAAGAAAAAAACCCTTCATAATAGTCCCCTTCAAAGTGAGTATGATCACAAACATATCAGATTAAGAATTGGATGGTGTTCATATGCACTAATGGTCAGTGGGACAAAACTTTTTGTTACCTATCCCCCTTTCCTTTCTGTCTCACAACAATTCCTTCACAACTGTGCAGATAGGTGCATCGGCACTGAAGAAGACCTTTTCCCCATCTTGTTCTTCAGGTTATGCCATTGCTATTCACCTAGGCTACAAGACCAAAATGGGATGTCCCTACAAGATGGCTTTTTGTGGAAAGGAAAGCAAGCACAGCCCCTGACACACCCAAATTAGGAATGCAAATGTGTATGCAGTGCTCAGGAAAATGGTCAAAAAATGTTTCTTTAAATGCTTTTTTTTCTAATGCACTGTCTGGCCATACCTGTGTAAGGTATGCTGTTATGTTGCTATGATACTTAATGGCAACTGTAGTATACCTGGTAAGTGTACTAATAGACTGGAAAAAAAATCATGTATATTTTGCATATTTTTTATGAGTGTAAAAAATATTGTATTACAGGGAAGGAATGGAGAACAAAAAGAGGAAGATGATCAAGTGACCAGAAAATAAGAGACTGTAGTTCGGTTTCAGTGTCCTTGGACACTCATTTAACATCTCTCTGTTTTTTACTCTCTGTAAAGCGTATGATAGGAGAGAGAATTAATTTTGTCACACTGAAAAAATTTCAAGTACATTTGTAACTCAGGCTAAAAATCTACTGGATGTTTTATATCCATTTATTAAAAAAAAAAAAAGAATAGCATATATATATATTCCAAGAAACCTTCAGTTGACTCGCTCTACTTTTACAGGCAGAGGTCTTTTGCAGCTTAATGTGGGAAGTATAGAAAAGTAAACATCATCAAACTCTGAGGGCATGGCTGTATTTCTGAGGTGACAGGGACACAATTTTACCACTTCCACATTTGTTGAAAATTACAAACAATTAAATTCCTTACTGAAGTAAAAATAGTATTGATACGAGACAGTATGAATAATTATTTCACTTGCACACCTGATGGGAGCTGCTACCAGGCAACCCAATAAACATACTGACAAAGAAGGATATGTCCTTAGCTGGAGTCCCGAGACACCCCTAATAGGATCACCCAAAATCTCCATGGGGGAGTAGCTGGCAGGACAAAGAAACCTTGATGGGTGCAGGACAAAGAAACTATGAAAATGAACTGAACTTCTAGTAAAACAAGAGTTAGAAGCAACTATTCCACTAACTAATGTTCTATGCCCACTTATGTACCTACACTAAAAAGGTACAAAAAATAAATTGCTACCTACCCAAGGAGAGCTCTGCATATTTTTCAAGTGCTTGGCCTGCACAAAGTCTCCCAGACTACAGACCCTTATTGAGGATGTTTGCCTGACTGTTCTCTCCATAACATTGGTCATCTTTAAAGTGAGACTTTTTCCTTCATTAGTTGGAGAATATAATAATATAATATAATATGAATAGAATAGAATATACCATTAATATAATTTAATATAATTTAATATAATTCAATATAATTCAATATAATTTATTTGTAGACACATGTATAGGTAAAGGTACAAAAGTACATGTTTCAGTAGCTGAAATCCAGCAGTCACCTATACTATATATAAATTTGCTTTTTTCTTCTTTTACTTATACGTACATATAAATATACATATATGCGCACTTGCTCTCCTAGTGGTAATATTGTTGTGACTTGTACATATATACTACATATTTTTTTTACTAATAGAGCTTTGCAGTAATAAATTTGTAATAAAGAAATTACCAGAAATTCAGACCTCCATGTTTTTGTGTATTGTGGAATCCTGAGAACCACACAGTCACACCTATCATTTGGGGAATCCTTATAGGTCGTGACTGTGACCACTGCAACTCCACAGCAAAATGAAATGCTAAATGACTACAACAGCTAATGGAGAAGAGTCTCCCAGCGTAATGGCAAAATACTTAACAAGTTTGATAAGGTCAATTTTCATATATCTGATAAGGTCATTCCCTGCTGTCCACTTCTAGACAGGGATTTTTTGTTGTTATGTACCATTTTACATTTCAATAGACTAATACCTACCAAGGAGGAAAAAAAAGGGATTTTGCTTCATTATATATTTCTGATAGACAAAAAGAATTTTATTATAGACAATCATAAAAATACTTCTTTTTTTTTTCAACAATCTTACATAAGAAAGCTACATATTAACCTCTTGGTAATACTTTATGGACTGTCTGAGAAGAAACCTTTTCTTAAGCTAAATTTTACCATACAACTCAAAATTTTAATTTTTGTTCATACTTAAGATTCTGGCAAGATGTTATATAGAATTAACTTGTCTCCAGTAAAAGACAGGGGAAACAGTGCTCCTCAGCTTGCAAGGCTCTGCCATGCAATCCTAGAGATGTTGCTCCAAAATGGGGGTACATTTACCTGGTGTGCTGTATGTCAATATACACACACAGAGCAGAGGTATTTTATTGCATATTTGCACAGGTATGGGTGCCTGTCCCAAGACTCAAATCAGTGATTATTTTGCACTTAATATTAACATATTCAAGTTTCTTCTACATATGTGTTATTTATCATTACGATTGGTTAAAATACCTTCGCCTCCTATGTAAATTAGCACTCATGTCTATTCATTCTTTGACTCAGTGGTGAATTTAGGATGGGTGGTTGAGGTCTCCCATCTGGTGAAATATCTTTTCCCCTAGTTTCTCCTCCTTTGGCAATCCTCGTCAGTTCAAGTTTTATTGGTCAGACTAACAATTTTTCAGTTATACTTCTTCCTACCTTTTTGACAGTCACATACATTGTTTAGATAAGCATTAGCTAACACAGAGGTAGGGCTATACAATGGACATCTCCAGCAGCAAGAGTCTTAGTTTAAAATACATGCTGCATTTCGTTTTGCTGTAACAAAGTCAGAAGGGACTACTTCACTCACCTGAGTGAGGTCAATGTTAGGATTTACCACAGAAGTGGGACTGGAATCCCTAGAGGATCATTTACCCAGGTACTTCCAAGTGCCCAAAATATATCTCTGTGGGCATCAAACCATTTTGAAAACAGAGCCCTCATTCTGATATGGACCTGAAACTGGCTTACCTTTGAATTCATAGTTCTTCAGAATAAATTGGAAAAGTGGTAAGGGAAGGAATAGATCTTCACTGACTAAGAAATATATTGTGTTACAGTAAAAATCCCAAACAAGTTTTAACACCAATAAATAAATATAACAGCACAGATGAGAATATTGATACATTCATAAATTTTGATCTAGTTTTACTTTCTATAAGACCCAATATAATCATTGCATGCTTTAAAGGTTGTTGTAACAATATCTTCTAATCATTTCAATTATTAAGTGATGCTTTATAGGATGGTTCTATAATCCTGTCAATAGCCATTTCGACATATATTTTAATAAATGAGACTTATTAGTCGACTGTGACAACCTCATGGTAAGACAAATACTCTAAAAGTTGGATAAACATGATAAATAAAAATCCTCTATATGCCCTCTTGTTTCCAGTGATGAATGACCAGCTCTGCCATTCATATTCCTTTCATACTGCAGGACATATTTGCCACTTTCTCTGCCCCAGCACACCATATATCTCCTCCTTGACTGCACACTTGCCCCTCAGAAGGCAGAGAATGTATGTGAAGAAAAAAACATTCCCTATTTTTTCAAGTCACTTCGCATACTGTCACATTAATGCATCATATTGTGCTTCACACCTGCAAATATAATAGCCAACTTAGACTATATACAATGATAAAAATGTAATTAAGCTGCTTTTAAGATGGTAGCTATTATCCAACATTAATAGCAAAGCACTGGAACCTTTTGTGATCTGGCATGAACTAAAGCATTATGTGGAATTATGATTTATGTTGATACTGTCTCCTGTGCAATTAACATTTATTTTGATAGTGGGGAAAATGAATAGAATAGGTCAGAGAGTAATTTTTTCTGTTATTTAATTAACTTTATGAATTTACCAAATTTATTCTAAAGTTCATGCTATTTATTTTATTATTTGAACAATACACTCAACTGTCTGCTATCATGTCCCTGTTTTTTTGCTTTTCTTGTCTTGTTCAGTGGCTGAACAAGCATAAAGATATGTCACACAGCAGTGGCCACGCTCTACAACTGTGACATGAAACAGGGCTCTGAACAGCAGCAGAAATCAAACTCTTTTCACATCTCTTCTTCAACTCCCACCATACATTTACATAACTTTCTTGTCAGAAAGCTCCTCCAACTGCTTGGCACCACGTCACCCAGTCTTGAGTCAGCTGCTTGGTGCATTGCTCCGAAAGCGGAATCTGTGATCCCAAGACAGGTACTCAAGGTCTGTATACCACATATGGAGAGAGCTGATCACTTCAGTGCTACATTTGCAATGGCAAGCATGTTAAAAAAAGAGTTGTCAGAGCTGACTAATAAAAAAATGTAATGGAGAAAGTCTACCTTAAAGTGCTGTCCTTATCTGTAGCAGAAGCAGTTACTTCAAGGCTGAGTGGAAGCAGCTGGCATTTCCAACCAGGATTTACTATAGAAAACCCTTCCAGAACTTGGAAAGTAAGTTGTCTACAAGACAGTTAAGAGGGGACAAGCTGTCCTTAATGACAGGGCAAGAAGAAGGGCCTGAGGTGGAGAGATTCCCCTAGCAATCCTGAGGCTATCCCAGAAGTTGACACTAATACACATTCACTTCTGTCAGTGGAAGGAACTGCAATTCCCACCAGGTCAAACACACAGCTACTGCCACCACAGAAGCAAACACGCTGCTAAAGCAGTTTTATTATGGACTAATAATTTCCAATCCTGATGTAATCTTACATCTTATCTCCATTTCTTCTAGTGAAGTTTCCAATCCTTTGCTACCTAAACTCCTTTTTTCATCTGTTCTCCTCCACTATTCACCATAAACAGTTCACACCCACTAACAGAGTCTCTATTCAACAATGTCCCGTTCTTCCTGAATCACCTTTTGTCTTCAGCTAGAGAAAGGAGTTGCTGTATTGGCCCTGGATTATGGTCGCCTTTCAGCAATAAATCACCATCAGAAACAGATGATCAAATGACTTTTCATACTGTGTTTTGTCTTCTTTTGTGGGTGCTGAGTTTCATGAAGACAGGATCAGACTTTTAACAAGAGCTACAACAGCAGTTCCAGAGTATCTTCACTAACTTTTTTTCTCTTTTTCTGCCAAATAAACAGATCTGAGTACTTTTAATGCTGTCCAAAAGATGTCCATCCAGGGTCTTCCCCTCTGTTAAAGCTTTCTGCAAATAAAGAAAGCAATATAAATCCCTGCTGCAATCCCCTCATTTTGAACATACTGTATTTCTTGGTGCAGATGAACCATCCACTAATAAGTTTTTCAAATTACCCAAACAAAGTCTGAACTTCCTGCTGGTTCATTTCACTGCATCCTTCTCTTTTCTCTTGTTGTCAGCGGCATGGTTCCTTCCATGCTGTTAGACCACCTGTTCAAAAGAATAATAATAACAATACCCCTTACTGTTAAAAATATAGCATTTCTCCCAAGTTAACAAATTTCCCATTACACCACTTTAAAATTATCTTGGCGCAATTAACATATCCTGATTGATCCCATTGGAAGTATCCAGGCACTATAATGCAACTAGTTAGTCTCCACAGGAAGAGTCAGCCAAATCACCTGCTCACACTCATGATGGGGTCTAAATTGAATTCCACAGGCACAAGCTCTGGCAGAAGTCACAGTTTGTTTAATATCTGCCAGGAGTAAGCTGAGCTGTTATGGAAGTAGCTGCCACATTCCCTGTACCACAGTCAGCACAAACAAAAAAAGCTGTTTAGTGGGTACACCACAATTCAGTATCAAACCTCTTTCCTGCAGCTGAGCTCCCTACAGCAACACTTACCTCCAACAGAGAGCTGGCTTCAAAATTAAATTGCCTTCTCTCAAATACTAAATCTAATAGCTTATTTTTTTTCTAATTATTCTCCCTCCCAAAACATCCCTTCTTACCTCTGGTAGAAAGTTAAGTGTGGAAGCATCTTGCCCATCCTAAGGGATAATAATGCCTTAAGGTCTGTTTAATTGAGGAAATTATTATTTTCTTCTATTCTAGTACAATTTTTCTCATGAGGTGGACTTGGGTCTGTATCAGCCTTTCTACAGCAGGAGAACAGTAACAATGTCCAGCTATGGGGTGGAATCAGGTGCAGATATGACTTCAGTTATGAAAAATACAAATAAATTATATAATCCCACAGACTGCTGAGTCAAGATCTGGCCAATGATACATGTGCAAGTGTGGAATACAATTGATCCCAGGATTTATTTTATATAGATGGCTTGTGTTTGTATTTCAAAGTGAAACAAACAAAACCAACCTATCAACAACAAAACCAACCACACATAGATCTCATTGTGTTAGATTCTAAGTACAAAGAAAGAAAGAAGCGATTA
This sequence comes from Gallinula chloropus, assembly GCF_964237585.1. Taxonomy (NCBI): domain Eukaryota; kingdom Metazoa; phylum Chordata; class Aves; order Gruiformes; family Rallidae; genus Gallinula; species Gallinula chloropus. The sequence goes on along the minus strand of NC_140087.1, from coordinate 13,847,609 downwards.
TTATCCCGAGGAACTGAAATCTAACTACATGATGAAGGATTGGTTCTTTTAAGGAACAGAAGATGGGGTGGTTGGTCATATACTCTAGATTTTAGCACAAAGCTGTGACAGAAATACCAGAAGTGACAGAGGAAGGAAATGAAGGTAAAATATGTCAAATTCAAACCGCAATCTTAATCAAGCTCATCCTTTCCTTCCTGTGAGGGTCCTGATTAACTGCACAAAATAATGGATTCCAACCTACAGCTTGTTTTGAAGAAACTGATGAGGTAGTCTGAGGCCGCTCCTGTGAATTCTGATGAACAAAAATAACAAACCAAACAAAACCCAAACAACCATGGGATTACTCTTAAATACCCACATTAGTCTTGTGAAATAATTAGTTATAATTCAAAGATTCCTGGGACAATCAAATGGCTTCTCAAATAATTCACTCACACTGCTGAAAAAAGTTCCTCTGCACTTTATTGGACATGCTCACAGTATAACTCCAAAAGAGGAGAGAAGCATTCCTTCCCATCTAGACCCCTGAATTTATGCTATAGCAAACATTGAGCATAGTTAGCAATTACCAATATTCATCCTATTAAAAATCTACCTTTTGGCATGACTTAAAGGTATCTATCACATTCATAACATCAGCACCCTGCACTTTAGAAGGGATATGAAGTACCTGTACCTTTAAGAGAAAAATATCAAAAGAATAAACTGTGCTATATCAAAAGAAAATGCTCAACATAGTCAGCTCTGTTCTTTAAAGGTCAGTGTTGAAAGTTATATAAGTAAAACAAATCTTGATCCTTTTTCCTTTTTGTAGGTTTTATAGAAAAGTTAATTATAACATCAGACATTGTTAAAATTATTCTGTTGTGATCTTTTAAAAATAAATAAAAAGCAAGAACTTGTTTTTCATTGCTGTTTTGTTTTCATTTTAAGTCAGAGAAATGTTTTCAAGTTTGGTTAGGGACACATTCTCACGTGTCATGGTTCTGAGAGGCAGGTTTCTGTGTGGAAGCCATACCCACAATGGGAGAAAGATGCAGCCTGAGAATTACTTCTGTGGCTATGGATAAACCTGAGAAAACTACAATTTAAACACTGTTGTAAAAAAAACCCTTCAAAACAAACCACCCTATCTAGGGGTGCTATAAGCTTCTTTTTTGATACTGTTACAGATTTGCCGGGGGGGTGGGGTGGTGGTGTTGGGTTGCGTGGTGGTTGGGTTGGTGGTGGTGTGTTGTTTGTTTGGTTTTTTAGGTGTTAATGATTGCCTACATAGAGAAAATAGATCTAAGGTAGTATGTTTCCCCTAAACATTCTTATTTCCATCCTCCTGGCAGATCCTCCGCTTCTATTGTTATTCACTACTATGTTAAATACATTTACTATCTTTTGTATAAACTGCTTCTCCCCTAACCAACTATTTACTTCAAAATTCCTATCTTCCAAATAACATTCTCTAGTGTTGTGTGGAATTTAGTTTCACAGAAGTAAGAAAACCTCTCCCTATTAATGTTATCACTCCAAGTCATGGTTCATTTTGTTACCTAAAAATCTTTTCCATTCAAACAGGGATAATTGGAAGCTCCTTAATTTTTTCATTGAAACTTAGACTCTTGAGACTCAGTAACACTTTTGCTGCATCTTCTGAAAGACATTAATATTCTCTCTATAGATCAGTGAGTAATTGTTCACTACGTTTTCTACCAGAGGACTCCCAAGTGTCTGATATGATAACAATATAATCTTCATCCTAGAATTTTCTATTTCTGTGGTACTGACTCAGATTCTGTTTGTGTTTCTAAAAGATGCTCTACATGGAGTAATCAGTTTCAGTGATTTTTATTTTTTTTTCTTATATAGTAACCTCTTTTCCTAATCAATGTGTTGAAAGATTCCTGTATTTCAGATTAGTTTTGAAAACAAGCCGTAGTTTTCTGTGACTGATTTTGTTTTTTAATTGAGATGCTCTTGTAAAATTTTCTCTCACAGAAAAGGAGTGTGTTTGCTTAAATCATCAAATCATTAATCATGAAATAAGCATCAAAATCAACACTTCATAAATATGTTAACAAAATATAGATATCCAGTTACCCAATGATATATAAGGGAAGCTGGCAGGACTTTAATTTCAGGCTTATTAATTAAAAAGTCTAATCCTTTAGAAAGAAAATAGAAGAGACAATAGGAAATGAAAGCCTGATTTATATAGGAGAGGCAAGAAAGAGGAAGAATTAAGCTGTCCTTTGTACAGCATATGATCCATGTGACAGGGAATAGATGACAGCACTGTAGTATGGATTTCCATATAAGTATATATATAAGCTCTATTAAACTGACAAAGCAATTAATTCCTAAAGTGCAATTCCTAAAATTCCATTTATCTGTTGAAAATATTTTTTCCAATTTTCTTCTGATTTTGACAGCTGATGGAGAAATGTTCTTTTGTTTCCTTCCACAGCTATCTGTCCTTGCTTTAGATGAAGCTCGTAAGTCCCTACAAAATGCTTTTTCATATACAAGCTGAGGGACAACTTGTGGGAGATTTTAATATAAATGGTGTGTATAGCAATGAAGTTTGAGATCTGTATTTTATGCTGTCTTCTGTGTTGATCATAAATAAGGAAAGAAGGCTCGTGTTAAACTTGAGAGAAAAAAATCTGTCCTACTGCTTCTATGGTGGTCAATAGAAACAAACCTTTCCACCTGGCTCTGTAAAACTCAGGTGACTGTTATTTCAGTGGAAACGTGACCAAAAGTACACTGTAGATATCTCCAGCTAAACTCTGAAGTAACTGGATTTGTGATGTATCAGACCTTTCTATACCAAGACTCATTTTTTGAACTGAATCTGGAAGTTACCTGTGAACCACCATAAACTACAGATTATGTAGGCAATGTGCTCCCAAGGAAGAAGGCTACAGCAAGGCAGACTACAGCTGTAATGACCATGCTTTGCAGATGAATGTCTGAAGGAATCTGGAAGCATTGCCAGCTCCTTCAGTTTTAACTTTGTAAGGATCATCTGGCTCAGAAACAAACAGGTTTCGGCAATGTCTAGTCCATCAGGCATCTCATGGAGGATTGTAAAGCGAAGTCCGCATCTCCGCAGAGAAAGCGCATGGGGAGCTGTGTAGAGAGCTCAGTTTGAGTTGCCCTGTAAAACTAGACTAAACAGGCAGTTCTGCATAATTCAACCAACAGAAAGCTGGGTTGAGCCCTGGAATTCCTTTAACAAACAATAAGCCAATCAAGCCACTATTCAGCTGTCTAGCAGTAAGATAAAGGGGAAGCCAGAGGGTGCCCATTTGCCTTTAATGGACCCGGACAATGCGAAGATATGCAACAGATAGGGGGTAAAATAAGGGGGATCACTGCTAATGACAAACATGGAAGGTGGCATTGTCCACAGTCCTGCCCACTGTCACCTACATCAGGCATAAAACCAAATAAAACACCTGGTATTCAGTCCAACTTTGAGAGGATACTCCTACCCCTTGGCCAGGGTGCTGGCAGAGGTAATGTACTGAGAAATGTGAATATTTGCTATGCTTTAAGTTTGTAGCCTCTGGTGATGGACTAACACACGTGTAGTATTTCGTGCGCTTGTGAGCTGTGGTAGTGCGTTCCATGGATCTGCTGTGGTCCTAATATTGAACCTTGCGAATTGCCCGCGGGTGGCAGCGAGTGACACGACTCTGATGCGGGCAGTGACACTGCATTTCCTGACTGTGGTGATGGCAGTAGTGTATTTTGTGTATCAGTTGTGGTTGTGATAAGTGTAGTCACGCTTCTAAACAGCAATAGTGCATTTCTCCATTGTATCCATGAAACCTGTAGTAGTGACGTATTGAATCTGCACGTGGGTTGTAAGTATGTTTTTCTTATTTTTTATTTTTAAAAACCTGCAATTGAGTGCCACAAACTTCCCTTCAAAGAGTCAGAATCAATGAGCAATGGAAGAACTGTTCAGGAACACATAGGTGCAAAGCTGAATATTAGTAATTTTCTTTCCTGTTCTAATTTCTCTTTTTGCTGCTAAACAAATATCCCAAAACCAAGAGTAAAGTCTCTTACTGTTGTTTACCTTGTGTTTCTTAACCGTGACTTTTTGGCAGAGTAGTTTAAATGTTTCACTGTAGAATAGAAATAATTGAAGCCAGTAGGATACTGTTAAGTAAATGAATTATTTAATAAAACAATTTATGTTGACTTAATTTTGGTTTATTAACAATATTTTATTTATAAAAATTTAAATTACATAACATTACATTAATAATTTATTGGAATTATGACTCACAGAGTAAATATGGTGCTGGTCATCCTCTGGTTGTTGGAGATGAGTAACGCTGTGTGTTTCCTTCCCTCGTTTCAAAGCCTTCACCTCAGGCATAGGACACACACACAGAGGGGCATTTTTCTGATTCAATGCAAAGTCAGAGCTTGTCTGTCCCTCTTCCATCCGTGGAAAGAATGGGCATTTTAGGGCACAATTTTCATCCTCAAGTAATCATGTAAAACAGGTCAAATGATTCATGCCATTAAATTGTTTATTTCTCCTTACTGTGATTAAAGGTCATTTAGGAAAATAACTTGGAAATCGATATACTTGCTATAGACACTGAAGAGTTCTGTGAAATAAATCAACCTTCACAGCCAGGTCTGACATCTAAAATTATTTTAATTTGTTCATACCTCAAAGTATACCATGAAAATAGCACAGCCACAATTTTGTGTATCATAGGAAAGTGTTTGTTTTGTTTTCTCTAGTACTTGCAATTCAATGAGGAAAATAATAGAGAGGGGTACACTAGAAAAGATAAGAAAAAGAAAGAATGGAATTTACTATTCAATAATGTATTGACCACTACATGAAGGGATGCAACTGATCCAGCTTTGATGGACAGGCACATCCTAGAACACAGTAAAGGGTAAAGCTGCAATTACTTTCCTTTTTCTCTGCTCAAGGTTTTGTTGTGGGTTTTTTTTTCCCCCAGATAACTCAAAGCACATTATAAACAAAAGAACTCTTATTATTGTAATTATGTAGAGACATTAACCCAAGTGCAAAGAAAAGAAGATATTTAACAAAGGTTGCTTATCAAGCTAATAATAGAGCTGCAGCGAAATTTTTCCTTAGTCCTATTCCAAGTCGCATTTATAGTGTTTCAGTTCTGTAGTCTTTCACATAGGAAAGGAAAAGCACACATAGACAGTAACACTTATTGTCACTCAAAATACTCATAAATTTGTTTCTATGACCTCATCAGAAACATGGATTTTACCCAAAATGTATTTTTCTCTTACAGATAAAATGGAAAAATTGGCATTTGTGAATTTATTATTTATTAAATGTTAATATTGTTAGGGGAGATATTTAAAAAAAAGCACCCTCTTCTGTGGCTCAAGAGCTGTCTGGAGGAAAGAGACCTGGGGTGTTGATTGACAGCTGGCTGAATATGAGCCAGCAGTATGCCCAGGTGGCCGAGAAGGCAAATGGCATTCTAACCTGCATCAGGAATGCCAGCAGGAGTAGGGAAGTGATCCTTCCCCTGTACTCACCGCTGGCGAGGCTGCACCTGGAGTACTATGTTCAGTGTTGGGCCCCTCACTACAAGAAGGACATTGAGATGCTTGAGTGTGTCGAGAGAAGGGCAACAAAGCTGGTGAAATTTTTTAGAAGACAGGTCTTAGGAGGAGCAGCTGAGGGAGCTGGGATTGTTTAGTCTGGAGAAAAGGAGACTGAGGGGAGACCATATCACTCTCTACAACTACCTAAAATGTGGTTTTACTGGGGTGGGGCTTGCTCTCTTCTCCCTGGTAGCTAGTGACAGGACAAAGGGAAATAGTTTGAAGTTGCATCAGAGGAAGTTCAGGATAAATTGGATATCAGGAAAAATTTCTTTTCTGAAAGGGTTGTCAAATACTGAAACAGGCTGCCCAGGTAGGTGATTGAGCCACCATCCCTGGAGGTGTTTAGAAGAGTAGGTGTACTTAGTGACATGGTCTAGTGTTAGACCTAGTAGGACTGAATAGATGGTTGGACTTGATGATCTTGAAGGTCTTTTCCAACCAAAACCATTCTATGATTCTGGAATCCCTATTTAATCTGTTGTTCTCCATTGCTAAATGTAACATAAAATTACAATGGTTTGATCATTTATACTGGAATGTTTGTATGAATTCTCTTCTTCCACATTTACAACAATTGATTGTACCGGCAGACCTGTGTAAACAGATTCTTGTGTGGTTGTCAAACAGATTGTGAAGCAGGTCTTCCATTTCTCTTTGTATTTACATCCCTTTAAAAGCTGCTTTCTTCTGAGGAACAGAAATCAAAATCAAGTAGAGTAATAGTAGGCATACTATGATTTTTTTTGTGAACTTCTACATACTGTCATATGAGAATGGATTAAACCTACAAGAGTTATGTGTGCATAAAAATTAAGAAGTTATGTGATGTATAAGTTCATTTTTAATTGATAAAGGAATTCTTCAAATTGTTATGTGACAAATTTCAGCACAGACTGCAATGAAATAAAGCATCATTTACATTAGCAGGGGACTGATGAATTGAGCTACGCCCAAATGATCCTAGCAGGCAACACATACCCTGTGTGGCAAAGACTGCAAAATGTGTTCAGGTCCCTGCCATGCTGAAGTGGGAGTAATTTTTTCCTGAACTCACATATAGTGATTGTTTTGTCCTAAGCACACCACCAGCCACCAAAAATGGAGGATAACGTAGAGCAATAACAGCAATAATAGAAAATGACAAAAAAGTAAATGATGCATCAAAATAATTTTACATCAGGGAAAAACTAATTCCTCATGCTCTGAAGCAGATGACTGAAGGTCTTTGTAATTTTAATCATTGTCTTTCCAAAGTTGCAACTGTTCTGAGACTGCTGAAGGCATCCCAGGCAATCTTGTCACCCTCTGTACTTATTAAAGAAGCAGACAGATTATGGATTCATAAATTTCAGTGCCATAAGGTAACACCAGGGCTATTCAACTAAAAAACACATGGGGAAGCACTACAGGAAGCAGAAATATGAAGGTGGTCATGGTTAGTGACTTTTTTTCACAGTTAAATTGGAGTTAAATTTCATGAGTCAGGGAAAATGCACAACTTTGAGGAAAGAACAGGACATTCTTTCTTCTCAAGGACATAGAAAGTTTTTATAACAATATTTTTAAAATTTTTTACCTTGAAAACCAACTATGCTTTCTATGCAAATTTCTCCTGGCAATATATACAGTATCTGTACATCTGTAGTCCCCAAATTCTCTGTTTAAAAATAAAAGTTGTTTTTTTTTAAATTACAAAATGTGTTTCAGCAACAATGAAGGTTACACAAGAGATACATCTAAAACTCCTCAGTCTTCTTATAAACTGCCTGGGTTAATTTCCAAACCCATAGCTTCTACCCCAAACCTCTTTTGTCTCTGATACTGTTTTAAAGATCCAGATTTTATGTGGGTGACAGTTATCAATGGGTTAAATTTCAAGTATGGATATTTTTAAAGATATGTCATTAATATGAGATTCAAATTATTTAGATACATGATTTTTTTCTTCCTTTAATAGCATTATAATCAAGAATCCATTGAGTATTTTTGCATCCTATTATGCAGTACATTTTGCTTTGCATGTCAATACATCATGCATGCTTTACAGTAAACTACAATTCACCTGGGAAAACTACAACAGCTAAAAATTACTGGAACAACATAAGAAGAATAGGTCTGTCTGTTTTCAGATTTTACTATTTTAAAACACTCATAATTATTACATGCTGCAAATAGTGGAGGTATGCAGAGAAGAAAGCCACAGGGGACTTCCACGTTCTTACTCAGAAGAGAGAGTACCCAAAGGCTTTTCTCAGGTGACTAAATACTAATGTGCTTAGCTGAGGCAGTAAACATGAATTTGAAGTTTGTGCACAATCACAGGGTTAAGACATTACAGGAATCACAGTAACTAGATGGGATAGCATGAAGAAGTGGGTCACGGTCACAAACTCTTTGTAAGACTCTGTAGGAAGGAAGGGGAGGAAGATCCCTCTGGTAAGTTGCTTTCTGACTGCCCAGAGCTATAATACCTGAGGAATGCTTCCATAATTCCAGGGGTATTGTGGGAGACTTGTTACAGATCAGTCAGCCAAGAGGAGGCAGTATGTGATGCTTACCCCAGACAGCTAGTGAAGGCTTTCACTCATAGGCTTTTCTGGAAACTGCAACTTCTGCTGCAAAATCAACATGGAATTATTTAAAACACTGCAGGAGGTTCCTAGGCTATGGTGATTTCCTGAAACAAATGATAAAGGCAGCCACCAGGTGTAGTGGAGGGAAACATTTGCTGAGCTATGGCTGTAGAAAACTGCACATCTGACACTCAAATAACTTTACCAGTGCTAAGCAGCAGCAACATAGTCAGGATAGTACAGATACATGCTAGCAAAAAACCATAATGTCAGAGATTCTAAGCAGAGTATAGTACATAACAGCTTCACCATTTACACTGAAAAAAAGTAAAATTAAGCTTTAATAGTAGAAAAATGCCATAAGCTAATTTTGGCATAAAGATGAAAATCAAGCTTTGAATTTATGGAATCTGACCAGAAAATTCTTGCAAAAATCACCAGATTTTTCTTCACATCACTAAATCAATACTGATTTATAGAGACATCATGCAGAGAAATGACATTGTACAGAATAATATAAAGGTTGTTCGTAACACAAGTTGAATGACGGCAATATAAAGCTTTGAACAAGCACTCATGTGGTGTCCAGTGACATCACAACAGGGCACAAACTGAAACATGAGGAAACACTTTTTTACTGTGAGTGTCACAAGGAAGGTTGTGAAGTCTCTGTCCTTGGAGATATTCAAAAAACCATCTAGATATTGTCCTGCAAAACCTGCTCTAGGTGGCCCTGCTTGAGCCAGGGGGACTGGATGAGATGACCTCCAGAGGTCCTTTCAAACATCAAACACCCTGTGGTTCTGTGATTCTGCAAAAGAATTTGTATTTCATAGTTCAGAAAATGAAGGGAAGGAAGGAATTTTACCTCATATTAAAAAAAAAAAGAAAAGAAAAAAAATAGATCAGAGAACAAGCTTTCAAAATGAACACTCATGTTTTTATTAATATGTTTCTGTTTATGCTACCTAAGAGTAATTTCAGAACTAACATTTTAATGTAATTATTAAAATTCTATCACAATGAAATACTTAACTGAACTAATAGCTTCCAATCAGATGTATCATACTTTATCTATGCATATTCATGTTATTTTCTGTTTATTTAATTTATTAAATAAATTATTCATTTAATGTTTATGCTTCTTTTAATAAAGCCTATTTCTAAATAACTTTTATATTAGGGAAGTATGTAAACGTGGTTCCTTATTCTCTAAAAGTGCCATATCTACAGATAACATGGGCAAATTGACGCATTATAGAATTTCAGCACATCATTTATACATGTCAAAGGATAATAGCATGGGATGCATCATCATAAATCATTTCTCTATTACTCAAAGTGTTGGAAAGGTCACCTCCAGACTTAGGACAATACTAGCCATATTGGTTTTATTAAGTGAGTGATCAAGCTAATCATTTTAAGAGTGCTATTCACACTTCAGAAGTACATTCTGTTTATTCCTCTTTATTTTTGTCAAGGATGACTTCCTTGCTGTAAAGAAAACAAGAAGAAGAAGGGGAGAGACTCTGAGTCAAATGAGTTTATTTAATAGGATGTTGACTGCACTGCTTCTAGATAAGGAGTGGCAGGTTGCTATAAATTAAATGCAGGTTCTACCTGAGAGGATGCCTAGAGAATTCCAAAGTCTACAGGAACTGATATGTCAATTGCCCAAATGTATTAGTTCATGTGAGAAGTATGCAAACAGTCAGGTCAAAGCATGTAAAAGGGTGCTAGAAAGAAAGAATACATTCCTTTATGCATTGTGAAAGCTTGTTTTATAGTCACAATGTCAGTTATTTTGACCAGCACTATTTGCAATGACCACAGAATATTAAATAGGCAAAAACCAAAAAAGTATTTTAAGAGGATAATATCCCCAGACAAATGACAAGGTTTCTTATTACTGAATAATAATAATAATAATAATAATAATAATAATAATAATAATAATAATAATAATAATAATAATAATAATAATAATAATACCCCCAAACAAAAAACCACCCAAAAAAACCCCAGTAGCTGATGTTGTACACACTTTGAACATTTTTTTAGTACTCATCTGCTGTCAGGTTTATTTTTTTCTCCCTATAGACCTCCTGTACCAGCCTAAACTTGCAACTGTATGTAATATTGAAAGATTGACATAATGTAATTTTGTTTCAGTGATATTATAAGCACTGCAACAATTTTTTGCAGCCTTCTGTAGGAAGCTATGTTGCACTGGTAGGAACTGGGGTTTTTTTAAGCAAGGCGTTCAGCTGCTATTCACTGTCTCAGTAGCACATATCGGGCATAAAGTTGCCCTCCAGGCCCAGGAAAGTATTAGTATAAAAGAAACAATCATTTTACAGAAGATACTTTCTCAAGGACAGTTCATTCTGTATGTCACTTAACTTCTGCACAAGGAAGATTTGGTTTTGGTTTGTGGGTTTGATTTTGGTTTGAGGTTTTTTTGGGGGGTTTTGTTTTGTTTTGTTTTTAAAACACAATAAAAACACTATTCTCAGTTGTACAGAGCTCTTCCTATTTTACTTTTTCTTTGATACTACATATCAGAGACATGGCTGACAGTGACCTAAGCCTCAACTATTTAATCAATGGGAAAGGGATTTAATCTTAAAACAGTTGTATCAGATAATTAAATAAAATCATCTCCATCTGGCTTTTCCTTTTCACTGATTCAAAAGCAAATCTCAAAAATTACCTTAGATTTAGACTACTAAATGTCTAAGCATTTCTGAACATAAACTTTGCTTTCCATCTTAAATCTAGATTCTGTCCTTTGCAAAATACTTTTATTGATACACTCACTTTAACTAAATGTTAGAACGAACACACTGCCCTCTAACTTCTTGACCTCTCTGGTTTTGGTTTCAAAAAGAAATTGTGTTTTTTTAAACTATTGCTTCATTGTCTTCTGTAAATTCGTTTTACACTGGCTCTAGATCAAAAAGATCTGTCACCCTCTCCTCCAGGTGATTCCGTGCTCTTTACATTGCTTCTATAGACCTATTGCAAGGCTCTAGAATCTTTTTCTTTTCTAGGTTATCTTTGGTAACCTAAACCATAAATACAAATTCATCTATCATCTTTATGATAAAGTCAACATTGATGATTCTGTGAATCTCCTTCCTCCTCTTTCCTTCAGGTCTGGCATCTCATAATAAGGTTCTCAGATTTCTCCCCAAGATCCTACATCTGCATATCATTCATTAATTTTTGCTTCACTTATTGCAAAGGCATGTTTTCACACAAATTCTTTGTCCTATCAGCATTACATCCGATTGCCCAGCCTGGTCAAAGCAAACCTAGTGAGATAAATGCTGCAAAAATTATGCTTCAAATCAGTCATCAGTTCCTATCATTCGGATAAATGCTGTGTCATCCGTTTCTCATTCTTCTTTGATGTCTACTATCCAAAGTGTTTTGATGCCTAAATATACATCTATTGTCATTTGATATTCTTGACTGCACTTGAGAGAGCTCATACTATTTCCAGTCAGCACCTGGAGACAGACAGGATCTAAACTGGCATCCAAAATTATGTGTATGTTTCAGAAACAGAGTTCCACCTTCCCATTTTACACTTTTAGATGGGGCATTAGCATTTCTTCTTCCTCACAGTGCTTGGCAATACCTTGTGCAAGGTCAATATGACCTTGGGGCTCTCAGATACAATCATGCAAATAAAATTACAGTCAGTGTTGTGTTTTCAACTCCTGTTCTTTCCCCTTTTTTCCTGAGGAAGGAAAATTGTAGTAGGGAAAAGCAGATGATGGTCATTGGTTCAACTTTTCCAACTATAATTTAGAGAAGTGTCCTTGGGTTCTGCACTTTGCAGACTCCAGAAATGAGGGTAACAAAAACTGGTTCATGCAGCTGTAAGTTGATTGAAGTACTGTTCACACTCCTCTTTAAAAGTATCAGGTTCAAATTTAGAAAAGCTTGAATCCAGCTCTTTGAAAGTTTGATGTATGAGTTTGTCTAAGTGCCTGTCCCTGTCACAGTTGGCAAAGAAAATAGAACAGAAATTATGTTTGTCTGTCACAAAGACAGCAAAACAAGTGAAAAAAGAGAAGGTTATGTTGGAGGAATTTTCATAATAGATGTGTAATGAACAAACATTCTTGTTTTACGTGGAAAAACAATCAAGGAAACAATTCCACTAATGTAGTCAGTACAATAAAGAAATTTCTATCTTTATAACAATTTAGCTCCCTCATCAGCAACTTGAGTTATACATGGGTCTATTATTTTAATCAGAAAAAAAGCTGCATAAATTTGTTTTATTTTAAACATTGAAAATAAGTGAGAGCCTCCCCCAGTATTCACAGCATAAAGTATGAAAGCTACAGATCTTTCATTATTTTCACACAGCAGTGCAAATTGTCTTGAAAGAAGTATATGAGGCTCAAATGGCTTTGGCAAGTGATTAAAATCCAAGGGGAAGTGGTGATCATCTGAAACACTATTTGTACTTAGTAGGTGGCAATGCTACTTATTTACTGTGAAATAAAGAAAGGCCAAGGAGCAACAACAAAACCAGTGTTTTGAATGTTGGTAGAGAGACAAAAAGTGGAAAATCAGAGGAGTTGGTAGTCTTTGAACACAAGCTGATGTTCTTCAAACATCCTCCTGCATTAGGCACTTGCCTTTGGGATTTTTTTAGTAACTTCAACAAATTCTGCAAATCCTGGATAATTTCCACTGTGACTATCAGATAGCATACTCCATTTAAAAGTCTGTCCTGAATTCATTTTTCAGTCACAGGCTGTCATGTCCAACCTTCTCCCAGTTTGCCACTTCAGTTTCTTTTCTGAGCTGTGGTTTGTCTGGGATTTGCCACAGGGAAAGTATCTTGTAGGGGTCAGCACTTCCAGAGCTTTTTAAACTTTCATTCACAGCTCCATCATAGAATCTACTCTTTCAACAAAAGTAATACATATTGGATTTCCCTCCCACCAGTGTTTATACCACACCCCTTTCCTATCACTTCTCAGAACAGGTCCTTATATTTCTTTTGCTCTGTTTTTTTTCTCAAGAAAGGACCTGCTTAAGTCCTGGATGAATTGCTTTTATACACATATTTGCTGCCAAACTGATAGGAACTAGGTAGCTTGACAAAGGAGAAACTGTCAGGGAGGGACAGGGATGTCCACCTATAATTTCTAACCAGTGGGCAAGGAACATGAATTTTACAGAAAAAAGGACCAACAGGAAGAGGCAGCCAAATTTTAAGCAAATCAAAACAGCTTCAGGAGAGCTGTAGCTCGAAAGATTGAAATTAGTGAAGCTGTATTAAGACTCCTCTGGTTAAAAGTACATCTGGTTACAGAGAAGGGCTAAAAGGAATTTCCCTGTCATTTTGCACAGCCCAGTTTTTTCCGATGTGATTTTTGGGCAGAGGGTCTCACAGTGACATTAGGAAGCTGTTTCAGGCAGTAACAACTTTCAACACAAAAGCCTCTCATCGGGCAAAATCTGTTTCAGTGTAAGGAAAGTTTCCAGCAGGAGGAATTTCCAAGCACACAGACTGCCTAACATCCACATGGCCCAGCTGCCTCACTGGCAGTAGGAAGGCTGACAGGATCTTGGTCAATTTTCCTGGTGAATGAGAGTGGGGAAGGAATGGTTGTAGTTTTCAGTTTTTGTAAGGTGTGAGGAAAGGCACCTTCAGAAAGAATACAGAATGAAGTGAGTCAGTAGCAAGTAAAAAAAATTAGTGAAATGTGAATTGCAGTTTCGTAAATAAATTCTCTATTTGAGCCTGTTAAAAATAGTTCTTTTATACCTATTTACAGTTTATTAGGCTTCATCTCCTATGTAATAATCTTTAGATACATGAAGAGCTGCCATCAGATATTCTGCTTTGGAAAATATCTTAGATCTAAATCCATATTTTCTTGCAAAATATGTTTGCTTATGATATTTACTGACAAAGAACAAGCTTATTCTCATAAGGTGTTTTAAGTACTACTGGTACTTTATAATCTGCAGAAAGTGACACCGAAAACACCTCTTTAAGTTAGCAATCAAACTTGTAAAGGAAATAGAAAAAGTGGGAAAGAAAAAATATTATGGATTGCTGAGTGGGGTTCTATACTTTCAAATTTTGACAAATTCAGGTTTGCGTAGAAAAAAATGAACTACATTTCAAATTATAGAGTATAATCAGATAATGTTATACACATATGTAGACTTCCCAGTGTTTATTACTTATACATGGAAGCTAGAACCCAGTGATAAGAAACATGGTTTATTTTTAAAAGTTAAAAAAAAAAAATCCTTTCAAATATCGTGTATACTTTATACTTCATAAATTATTACAGTATGTTGGGAAGGTTTATTTAAATTTTATTTAATAAAGGTCAATCAACATTTTAGGCAATGTTCATGGGAATAAAAATTATAACCTGCATGAAATAATAGAATGAAACCATTCTTTATTTTTATTTAATTTTGTGACTGTTTCTAATATATGTGGCATAATTTAGAAAGTCATTCTCTCCTAATTTAATGACTCTAAAGCATAAAATATTAATTGTACCCCAAAGTGAATCATTGAATTTACCCTTAGAAAATACTTTATATTCTAGGATTGGTAGCTGTATGTTCTGGTTACAAATTTGTGTTTAGGATTACAAGTATTTTTACACAGGAAAATGCAAGCAGCTATTCACATTATGAGAAGTTCCTGTCCAGATGGTGGAAAGCAGTCCTAGGAGGGGTCTTTCAGCTATAAAAATTTGCAAAGGCATTAATTATAGCTGTTTCTGCCTACAATTCCTCGATAACTAAATGCTAAAACTGAGACATTTCATGGTCTTCAAAATCAGATTAAAAGATAGACATTTGCCCAGTTCATCCCACTTAGACTTCTTAAATATCTGTATAAAGTATTCCTTTCTTCTATAGTTCTCACTATTAAAAAATATATTAATTATTTATACCAGTTAGAAAATCTCTCAATATTTTTAAAACTCTTGAACAGAACTGAAGTATGCATGTAGCTGAAAAAATGTTGAACCCAAGAGAATACTTATTACACTTCTAGCTAATTAATGCTGGCAAAGAAAATATTATACACTGCCATTTATCTCAGAAAAGAAGCAATTACTAAAAACTTCTTCCTCTTGATTACAGAAATGAGGACAGTAACAACAGGCCTTCCATCTCTGAATTTCCAAAATTATCTGGCAAAGCCTCCAGTCTGGTCCTGGTTTTGCAACCTGACCCATGCATGGACGTGTAAAGATTCTGGCCAGTATTCATGGGCTTCCACAAATAATAAACAAGACTCTGGGAAAAAAATGGAAATTAGGGAAGGTAGTAAAAAATCATTTTTAGCAATGAAATTTGGGGGAGGGGGTTGTGGTATTGTAAACATTTAATCTTATTCTTTTGATTTTTTAAAAAGGACAGAATAAAAATTTGGATGCTTAGACTTAAGTTCATTTAGAGATATTTTACAAAGCCAAAAAAGGACAAAGATGGGACCTCATTTCCATCATCATCATCTTACTCCTTTTGCAAAGTTAACAGGTGTTAACTCTGTGTTTAAAATGCACAGAACCCATTGATTTCTTCTGATTCATGAAAAATATCAATGCATTCTCTTTTCAGATTAACCTATTTTTTACTACCTGCTTGCAAAATAAGTAAAATTATTTTTCTAATGGATAGAAGTTCCCAAATGCTATTTTTATTTTTAGGTGATTAAAAAGAAATCTTGTCTGTATAATCCCTAAAGAGTATTGTATTCCTCTGTAGTATAGAAAGACATGTATCTCCCCTAAAACAAAAATGGTTGCTGGTTTTTGATGAGTGGCTGTTTCAGGGGATTGCTTTTTAAAGTGAAGTTATTATGTAGAAAGTTACCAGCTGGGAAATGGAAATTGGGGACATCTCCATATATCTCAAGATCAGATATGGTGGATGAGATGAAGTTTTGAGCCCAAAGGAATAAAAGAACTGGTGGGAGTCTGTGAATTCTCAGAGGGAATAGTTTTACTAATGAATTTTCAAATGAATTGCAAAAACAGATGTTATCTGTAGGACCTGAGGACACTAGAAATTGATTGTGCTCAGAGAGCATACAGAGCAAGTACCTACTCTAAATGAGTTTCTTCTTTACCTACCCCTGTGTTAGAGTTTATGGTTGATGAGACGATCTGGAAGGGAAATGATATACAATTGCCACCATCAGCTCCTAAACAATAATTACATTGTTTTAATTATTAGGAACTCTAGGAGCTGATCATTTTACTTTGTGGAGTTTTCTTTTTTCATGTGAATAAGATGCAAAGAAGCTTGCATGTATGTCATTACATCATGCTTTGCTTTGTAATATTCTTTCTCCTACAGAGAAAAAATCCCCAAAACACACACAAAAACAATCAACAGCAAAACCAACAAAAATAAATGGAGACAGCACACCATCTAAGTTCAGATAACCATAAAATTTCACTAAGCACTAGTTATCTCAGCTGGTAAAAATTTAAACATATAATAAATTTCAGTTCCTGTAAAATCTACCTGCAGAGTATACAAAGCATAAAAACTCTCACTACATAAGATATGCAGCATGTCATTCACCAGCTGTATATCTGGTTCTGATTTGTGGTAATCAGACATTTCTCATCACAAATGTCTTATTTGCACCGTAGCCACTACTGGAAACACTTGCAAAAGACCCCTTCCTCCATGCCTTTAGAACAGACCACCCTGTCTTTGTTTCACTCCTTTTCTTGCCACTGTTCTGGAAGCTGGGAATTATAAAAGAACAGCCTACATAAAGAGGGAAGTGAATGTGGAGTAGAAGAAGCAGAACAAAAATCAGAATAGATTCTCAAAGCAGATCATGGAAATGCCATTTATACCATAACTAATACTAAGCAAGGCAAACACTAATCAAGATTATGGGTACTGATACATAATGATCACAATAACAATCACAGGCAAGGACCCCGCTGTGTTAGAGACTGCAGATAAATGGGACAGAAAAATCACCTTGTTCGAAATGCTTGATGCTTAAGTGTAACTAATGATCAAGTGAGTGCAAGAAAAAAAAAAAGAGAAAAAAAAGCCAAAAATGAGCAAGAACTCTGTCCTAAATTCTGGCTCCAGCATGCTATCTGCTTAATCATTTCCATTCTTATTTTAGACTTTTTGTTAAAAGTTACTGTCAGGAAGAGTATGACAGGGAAAGTCACAGTTACAGAGGTGTTTTTGCTGATAGTGCTGGTAGCTCTTTTTATATAGCAAAGGTCTCTTTTTCTCTTTAGTGATGTTGCATTTAAGTAGATTAGGCTTTGGGTTGGTTTGGGTTTAGGATCTTTTTGGGGGGTGGGGGGGAAGGAAGGGAGTGTTTCACCCCTTTGATTCCTTTGGTAGAAACAATGGCAGAGGGCCAAAACTTGTATCCAATATTTTTAATTTGTTAGGTCTTATGCTAATGGCCACAGAGACATTTGCAGTGATGGATGATTGAGGTCCTTTGGAAGTTCCTGCAGTGTGTTGTTCCAGCTCCATTTCACCTGTGGTTCTTATTTGGCTTTCACTATAGTGGCCCTGCGGTGTCCCCTTCTCTTATACCTTGTCTCTTGTCCTATTCTAATCTATATGGTCCTGTTCCCTTAATTCCACGGTTACGGAATTTATTTAAAGGAGCCTTTGCACACAATGCCTATTTCCTAGCCCAGCCTGAACTCTTACTACAAGATTATCATTACCTGTTCCAAGGAAAATTCAGCTCTCAGCAGCAATATTTCCTCACACTAATTCTAAGACCTAACCTGAATAGAGTTCATCATCTACCATCTACCCAATTTTGAAGTAAATGGGTTTAAATTTCTTACAATGTTCTCAACATTAATTCTAGCCTATATCAGTTAAGAATTGACACTTTAATTCTGATCTGTCACAGTAAAGAAGATTAAATAAATTACAAGTTTGAACAAAAGTTTGACTATTCTTTTTTTTCAACATAACTCTAAACAAACCTAAAAAACACAACTAAACAAATTACAGATTCAAATTATATGTTATCAGAGACCCTGGCATGGTAGATCACTTATTAATTTGGCTTAAAAGATCCAGTATATTTACAAAGGAGAATTCATTTCTGCAGTGGGGCTTAAAAAGCCAAAAACATACTAAAGTTAACTTCAAGACACAGTCATAATCTAAAAAACTATGAAGGTCAAAATGGTGAAGTCATTGATTGTGTATCGTAGCAACTCACTAATATAGAACATGTAAATTAAAAGCAAGACAGGTACTCCAGAAATAAAACAAATATCACCACAAAATATGACAGGGAATCTCCTCAGAGTTTAAAAACCATTAAAGTCAGAATCAAGGTGATCTATGATAGCCCACTTGAATTTTTGGGTTTTTTTTCCACAGGTTTTCCATTAATTTTACATTTAATTGCCACATTCCCATCAACTTCCCATTTTTAAAAAATGGATTTCAGACTTATCAATTTTATATCTATATTCTTTCATCATTGTTGATTTATCTACTTCCACACTTCAATGATTTGTATTCTTTCCATGTTATATACCTATTACCAAACAAAAAGGTTTCATCAGCCAGAATAAGCTACATGACGCTGATCATTCTGAAAGCAGAAGTAAAATGTGATCAAGACTTCAAAATCGGTTTCTTAAATTTCTCAGATTGAGATACTGTATTATGTTAACTTCATTGTACAGTCTCAAATAATTGCTTTTCTAACTTTGAGTTTAGTTTGCTTTCCTACTAAAACCTTTAAAACCAAATCTATTCAGCTCTTATAAGCAGATAATAAGTAAATTTGGCCGTTCGGTTACATTGTGTGAGATCCAAAAGTGTATTAAAGAAAAATAAATCAGCTTTGCTTTAAAGTTTTCTGCTCATGTTTCAATGTTTCTTTCCATATCAAATTTTCAGCATTTAGGGGTATTTGTAAATACAGCATATTCTGTTCTGTATAGAAATTATTCTGCTTAAATCCCCTAAAGAAAAATATATACCAGTCATTTTAATAAGTCATGTAATTTGTAGACAGATTTCTGAACAAACTATGAGTCAAGTGTAAACAGAACATAAACTGCATAATGAAAACTAATTTTGAAGAGAAAAAGTAGGATCAGAAAGTTTCTCTGTAAAAAATATAAATGCACAGATGAAAGTAAAAAATCCCATTTGAATTGGCACTAGAAATGTCAAAATAATTTTTTTGCCCAACTAGTTAATAGAAGAAAATTAAGTTTTTTCCCAGGGTAAGATCAAAATTTTATGCTTCTACTTGACTGTCGCCAGACAACAACCAATTGCAAATACCACAACAGAGCACTTGGAAACTGTGATAATATAATTTTACATCCAGACTTTAACCACTGCAGGTAGGTCCTACCTGCTCAGCCTATTAGAATATATTAGCTTGTTTGAATACCCTGTTTAAATTGCCATTAACATAACTGAAAACTCAGCATAAAACTTCAGATTAACTATGCCCTTTTAAAAGAAATTTGTTGATTAAAATTAGTCAAATGTTAAAGCATTTTTTTCCCTTCCCAACATTAAACATCAAGAAAATCCTGAATAGTGCTGCTTGCTTTAGTATTGCTTAGGGCAGTACTCTGCTGAGATTTGTTCCACACAGTTGATTGAATTTTCTTCAGAGTTCAGATGGCAAAATGCCAAAAAGTGACTTTGCCAAACACCATATGCCAAATGGGGACTGCCTCACCAGGATTTTTCAGAACACATTAGGATATTCATCTGGTACTCTGTAGGGGAACGGGTATCATTCAAAAGAGGATGGTAAGGAAGAAGAATTGAACAAACCAACCTAGTAAATTATCCAATACATTCACATATACATCAGTTTAGAAGTGTTAGAAGAGTGGAACAAACTATTCAGAAGTGCACAAGCCAAATTTAAGTTCCTCCTAGTTTTCCATAGGATTTTGGGTTCAATGTTCATTTGCTTCTTGTAAAATTTGGGATCAAGGATTGTGAGTAAGAAATGCAAAAAGTACGAGTGGCATTATGCTAGGGTTGCTTTTTGCTTTCAACAAAAAAGAGGTAAGAAGCCCATTTTCATGTATTTAATTAAAAGTTCTAATCAGCTATTTTAACAACTTCAGCAGCTATACCTCTTGCCATAAGCTGAGAGATTCTAATCTTTAACTTTGCTCTGACTGTACTACTGTGCAAAAAAGAATTGAGTTAGAAACAGCTGGCAGAACAATGTTATCTCAGATTAAGAAAAGTGTCTTAGAAGCTTCACTAAGGATAGGTGCCTCAAAGCAGTACTTTTTGCAGTCATGTTAATTTTATTCTGGTTTTGTTTGCTCCACTGAGATTCTTATTTTGCTCCCCTGCACAGTGGAGTCCAGACAGCCATGTAGACCATTAAGTACTCCTCAACTGTAAACAGTCCAGTTGTTTTTTGAAGAAATTATGATTTACAGAAGATCTGTCATTCAATAAGGTGCATTGCACAAATCTAAGTTTCAATATGTATACAGAAACAATTCCAGTACAGTTTTGAAACTTGATATATGTCTGAAGTTTCTCTATACCTTTCATAAATGTATATCATAATAAAGTTTTTGGCTTTTTTAATATTAGGGTAGCAAACTCAATGCAGGAACTAATCACCTTAACCTGTATTTGAGGCAACTGTATGTTTTCTTATAAAAAAAGGTTAGGTGTGGAAGAAGAGAGGAGAGGAGAGGAGAGGAGAGGAGAGGAGAGGAGAGGAGAGGAGAGGAGAGGAGAGGAGAGGAGAGGAGAGGAGAGGAGAGGAGAGGAGAGGAGAGGAGAGGAGAGGAGAGGAGAGGAGAGGAGAGGAGAGGAGAGGAGAGGAGAGGAGAGGAGAGGAGAGGAGAGGAGAGGAGAGGAGAGGAGAGGAGAGGAGAGGAGAGGAGAGGAGAGGAGAGGAGAGGAGAGGAGAGGAGAGGAGAGGAGAGGAGAGGAGATTATGGTCAAAAGATTTTATTCCAGGGTGTTTAACAAGTCTACCTTTAATATAGTACATGACACTTCGTAACAGTTTATTCAGAAAATGTTGTTCTGATGAAAATACAAAAAATATCTTATCTTCACTTTATGGCATGCCAAATTTAATCAATATTTGAGAGAATATTCCATGTCCACTTAATCCAAATTCAGTATCCATAAGCATATATTAATATAAACTTAACCACAGGAAAAACTGTGTAATGCAGGAGTTTTGCAATGGAATTTAATGGAATTAGCATTCCATGTCTCTTCTGCGCTGGATATGAATGGTGTAAATTCTGTCTTCTTATTTAGTGGACATCAGTTGGAGAACAGTAGCAGACCTCAGGAACATACTATTTATAAAATCACAGAAGGTGTTTTGAATCTCAACATTTAAATTCCATGTGCACTTCATGAACATTATCCTTAGGACTGCTGGAACTTGTTTCTAGTCATTCTGCAACTTTATTCTGTGTTATCTAGTCCTTGCGAAATAACATTGCTGTCATAACACCAAGACAACAAATTATTTTAATCTGCTCATTTGTTCATCCTCCTATTCAAGGCCTGTGTTTGCTCTTTGCTTCTCATAATCACTCCAGTATAACTCGTTTCCTCTTATCTTACCCCAGGTTTTTTCATCCCATTCTTCCTCCAGTTCCCACAGTATATCCCTAAGCCTTGTAATTTCTTTCGACTTTTGGACAGAGTTCTATATTTTATCTGCTCACCTGTATAGATTGTCTCCTTAGAAAAGAATCTGTGCAGTCTGAAAAGAGAAGGCAATTGCTTTCAAAACCATCGAATACTGTGGCATGCACCCTTATGTCTACAGATGTCTACAATGAGAGTATTACTAATTCTCTTACACATAAACAAAAATAATTATCACAGGTTTTTCTATTCTGATCTAACAAATAATATTGTTGTGCCCTAAAGGAGAGTCTCCATACTTAGCCTGTGGGTGGAAAATGGAGGTCAGCAGAAACTGAAACTGATAATAAAAATGTGCTGTTGAAAGAGCTACTTGCTTTCACACTTCCCCTTTTGCAAGCTGCAGACCATTTTTCAGACCCAAATATTTTACTAGAAAAATGATAACATGCACGAGAAACAGTGGGCACATTTAGCCAAAAATGCTCTGCAGTAAAGTTTGAAACTAATATTTTCTACATTGCAGTTGGATTCCTTTTTAATGGAATTGGCATCAGATGTTAAGTAGACCATGAATACCAGAGCTACTGCTGAGAATAAGGAAGCAATGAAGACTGTTAGTAGAAGTTGGCTAGAATAATGTGTTTATAGTCACCATCACAAATTTGAAGTGGAGCTTTCATTACAAGATAGGATTTTATCTTAAGGCACCTATACTTTTACAGAATTTTTTAAAATGGCTGAGGAAGAAGGAGGTTTTATAGTAACTTCAAAAGAATACTAAAATTGAGGATTGTGTGTGTGCAAAAATGTAAGTAAATTCAAGGCAAAGAGCCTGTAGTGACTGAAAGAAAAAGTGTCCTTATACTATTAATTTTTCTGGGAAGGGAAGGAAAGGGAAAGGAAATATTTTCAAATTGTGGCATGCAAATTCAGGGCAAGGGTGATCCATCAGTTGTTATTAAGTCTCAAGAACAGAACCTAAATAAGCTTATTTTCAGCAAGTGTGAACTCATGGCACAGGTTTACTTTATATGCTGAGGAGTTTGCAGTCAGAAAAGATCTTTTTCCTTAGCCTTGGTGTTGCTGAACAGATGACCATGAATAGTAAAATCATTTAAAATTGGACCACAGTAGTGTCTAGCAATGGCTTGCATCTAAGGATGTAAGTTCAGTAATAAAAATTCATGCAGACATTGTAACCACTATTTTTTACTATTTCTGGTTGGATGGAAAAAGTCAGCAAAGTGATATTGTTGAGTCCTATTGCAAACAAGAAAATGACTGTGGTGTTGAGGTCTTGGGAGAGCTGGGCAGCACTTCAAGACTGTGTCATGTTGATTTAATCAGTAGGGTGATGATCAACATTTAATACTTTGTACAGTGAGGATGGTGGTTGTTCATATGGCTATGAGGAGACAAAAGCAACAAATGCCTTTAAAATTTGGCTTGAGTAGGTGGTTGCATTATCCAGAGGTCCATAGTGCCTAAAGTTAAAATGCTAATATTGAATAAGAGAGACCACTGCAGAATTTTGCAATTACAGAACACACTCTTTATGCCAGAAGACAGGCAATCAAGTTCCTTTTTGTTGCAGCTACACATCTATGCATTAGGGATTGTTAAACCTGATGTCATGATTACACAACCTTAAAAAACTCCAAAAACCTTTTGCCCTTGATAACAAGCAGTGATGTTTTACCATTCCAGTGTTTCAGTCCAGCAGCTCACATCTCATAGACTCATTTCTCTGCTGTGACTGACAAGAGTCCTATTTTCTCCTACACATGTGCCTTCCCTACAGGGGGGCTTGAAGCTAGCTAACTGTACAGAACACAGGAGATTTTAATCTACTTTCTGACCTGTGTGGTGAAATGTCTTAGCGTATCCCAAAACTAGTAACATTCAGATCATTATTCAAAGATGATATTTCTTCATAAGACTTTTTTTCTCTCAAGGGTGTATATAGCTTTTGCAATTCCTTTCCATTTGATCTCATTGACAACAACAACAACAAAAAACCAGAACCAAAACTATAACCAAGCCAAAACAAAACTTTTTTTTTCCTCTGATTGACCTGTCAGAGGCAGATTCCTTAAATTGCCTGAGGTAGTCTGGGCAGATTGTATTCTTATTCTCTTTTAGGTAGAAATATCAGAAGAAAATGTACCCTTGGTTCCTCTAACTACTAGGTGTATGTGATGGAATTCCTTTCTGTTTCATTTGGATATGATGACTTTCCAAACAGTGCAGGGAAATATTAGTTTTATTTTCTTCAATTAGCATATTTATGCTTGTTAGAATATGGACTGAAGCCAAGCACGTATAAGCTCTGGTTTAGCCGTAAAATCTTCATTTTAAACATTTAGATTAAAAGTTTTGATATAAAATCTAGTTTATATTCAAAGGCAAATAACCTCTTGGTCATACAAAAATTTTTCTTTTTACAAAAATGAGCATAAAATGTGGTATAATAGTATCTAAACTTGGAAGCATATCTTCTAATATGGTGGTCCACATCAGAATTTATGCAGTCTTGTTTGAATATGACTGGAATTTGAAAAAGAACTTGGCCATGAGGTTCACTACAACAAGTTTCCCAGAGTCATTGTGAGAGGTGGTCCTTAGACATGGCCTTGGCCGTGAGTAACTTGATATGATTAGACCTATTTTTAACAGGGGTTTGGAATAGATGACCACCAAAGATCCCTTCCAACATAAAATATTTTATGACTATTTATAGGTCTTCCTGTCAGTGGAGATAAAGCAAAGGATAATTGTCTTTTGCAGAAGACTCTGTGCAGCATCTTGAGCTCAGTCATATTACTTGTCTCTAAGCAATCCACATAAATCAGTATGAAAGCTCCAGAGTAATTGTCTGAGTATATGTATTTATACATGAACTGCTGGAGATATATGCAACATAGGGGATGGTCTGAGCAAACCTGTTTCTGTTCCTGGGGTATTTAATACCAGACACAAGGAACACCATCAATTCACTCTTCCTTATACTTCAGTTGAACAAAAAAGGTTTCCACTCTCAATAGGTATTTATTCAGTGCAGCTAGTAGAATCTACAGTTACGTGTGTAACTGCCTTCTCTGGGCAACCTGTTTCAGGAATCTACCACCCTCATATTGAAGATTTTTTTCCTAATATCCAACCTAAATCTATCCTTTACAAGTTTAAAATTATTACTCCTTGTCCTATTGGTACTTGCCCTTGTGACCAGTTCTTCCTCAGCTTTCTTATAGGCACTTTTCTGGTACTGGAAGGCCACTATGACGTCCCCCAGGAGCCTTCTCTTCTCCAGTCTGAACAACCTTGATGTAAGACTTATTCTCATCCAAATGATTCCTGAACTCAAAATTGTACAGAAGGCCCTTGAGAAGAGTTCACTAGTTGTTTGCTTCCACCTTGGTTCATTAACAGACAAGGTTTCTGTAACCAAAGTGAGTCAGCATCGTCACTGGTTCTTGGCGGTGACAGGCAATAGCTAATCAGTGTCTGAAAAGTAGCTGTGAGGCATTTTTTAAAATCTGATGAAGTTTACGGTGAATATTTAAAGGGCTGTTTCCTTCACATGATCAAATTGGAACCGCTTCTTTTATTGACCACATCTGTCAAATTCTCAACACTTTGGTTCTCTGACCTTCCTGAGTGCTTCAATCAGTAATAGATACCAATGTATTACTTTTTCCTAGCTGGCTTCTTATGCAGCAAATGTAAGAAATTTCAGGCATCGCTTGGATTCCCTGATATTGGGAAGGAACTATTTATTTCTAATGTAAAGAACTCATGTGTCCTCTAAAATATCACCCAGTGTATCTGCAGTACAGATTGTGTACTCATCAGAAGCCATTTTTAGCAATAGAAGCCTGTAGCTATTTCTGATAAGGACGTTAAAGGTAGCTGATGATTCTACTATTCTTAAAGCAGAACAACTCCCGTTCTAGGGTATCAACACTTGCCAAAGAAGCATTCCAAAAGCTTCAAAGCTTTGGATAGGAATTTCAAAACTTCATTCCTATCCTGACAGCATAAAAACTTAACTGGTCATATACTCAAACAGCTTTTCATTACCCTGTAACTGCCTCTACACATTTTCTTCCTCCTGCATTTAAAAAAAACCCCAAAAAATCCCCATTTTCATATATTCTACAATATTTCAACAGACTAATTTTTAAGAAGAATTGTATGACAGCTTTTATGTTCCAAAAAAAAGAAACATGGCACAGGAAAGGTGTTCATCCTAAATATGATACAACCCAGAAATTTTCTTTCTGGGCTTACTTGTAAAACAGTGGGTTTCTGTTTTATTAAGGAGCAAATAAAATTTGGGATTTCTTAGGCACAACAAATATTTTTAATATTACTGGTACTCCAGCCACATTTTCAACAGTAGGTAAAATAGTCTAAAAGAAAAAACCTAAGGCATGCATTACTCGGTAATTCTGGGAAGAGGAAGAAGCCTGTGGAGTGCATTGTAGCTACTATGAAATTAATGAGCAACATATAACTTTCTTTCTTGAATTCCACTTAGGTTTATGAAAAGAATGCGAATGAGGATGATATGAACTTTTAACATTTCAAAATAGGAACTCAAAAAATGATCTGCACAATAGATACATTTTCAGTGCAGTAGAAAATAAGCTCTTCCTTGGGATGTAAGAGACAGCATGGTCTCTGCCCCAAAGTCCTTCTAATCTAATTTTAAAACACAATAAAAGAGAGTGGCAGAAGGGAGGAATGACGGCAAGAATTCTAAGGAGAGGATTACAAGGTCACTTATATGTCAGGCACAAACTTGTGGTTCTGTTATCCATAATCAAGTCTGTATTATTGAATTCAGTTTGCCTTGGCACCTCAGTCATGGAATGTGCCACTGACAGACACTGCAGTAGGCGTTAATGTATCCCTTCAGAGCTACAAAGCTTCAATATATAAATTAAAAGCAAGCCAAGAATTCCAATTTTATACTTAAGAATAAAGATAGTTTAATGTGCTGAATCTCAGGGCTCTCTATATTGAACTCCAACACCCCCCTCCCCCTCCCACCAAAAAATAATTCCCCTAAGAATACAGGCAATAGTATTTCTTGCAACACTTCTCTCTGGGTATTATTGCTTTCCTAAAGATTACTTTAACTTCTATAAATAACTTCACAGAACTCCTGATAAATATCTGATGTTCTCTTCTGGTTCATGAATTTGGCCAGTTGTGCTACCCTTTTGTTTATGTCATCTGAAGAGCATTACACTTTCATTATGTGAAATGCATAAAATGTAGCTAAAGGTACTCAGGAGTCAATAGCAAGGTCATAATTTACTATCAGGATTCTGCTGACATTTACAGACCATTTAAACTTTGTTCTTCTGCTTTATAACATCAGCATCAGCACAATCCTTGAAGTGCATCACTGCCTGCAGTGTGGCTGTAATGGAACTCATATGAATAGCTAGCAAAGAGTTAGAATTCCTATTTATGATTTATCTATGCACCAACTGTAAACATTCTAGTAAGAAGCACTTCATTATAGAACAGCTATATGAAAATGAACATTAAGCTGAACCTTTTAAAAAAGAAAACTTTCTGCAATTTGTAAGGCTATAAAATGATCTGAATTCTTCACAAATGATTTAAGAATTATAGGAGTACCTTTTCTTCAGTGAAAGCAAAGAATTCTATTTTCTCCTTTCACTGGGTTGCTAAAAACATGCTTTTAAACAATCAATGGAAGTATGAATAATATTTTGGAGTGTTTAAGTATGCAAATTGTAATTATTGTGCTCAAATAAAGCATTAATGAAGCCAGAGAAATTATTTTCAAGTTTGTAATGTCACTGTGGTTCTTAAAATGTACCCTACTTGGACAGAATTTGATGCACCTGAACCATCTGTCAGTGGAAGGTAGCACATTAACAATACTGAGAACATCTATTGCCTTGGGGAAAAAAATAAAATTTTCTATATTTAAATTATACAAACACATTAAAAAATATAGCTATATAAGGTTAAATATAAGTATATATCATATACTGGATGTATTTGTACCAAACATTGCACAGATTCCCCTATTTACTTTTTTTTTTGTCTTGGTGTGGACTGATGGATATTGTGGATGATGTCTTGTGTATTCTGTGAAAGTAACCTGAGCTGGAGGTTACAGCATAAAGTGCAGGAAGGAACCGGGAAGCCCAGAGGCAACGGAACAGGAGGGGGAACTGCTGGAGCAGAGAAGAATGCTGGAATGACAACGAAATAGGATAGTCAGAAAGAGAAATGGTTTTAACACAAAGTGAACACTGAACATAGAAGTCAGGTTTTTTTAAGAAATTCTGAATTATTTGAGGAGGTAATTAAAGTAAGTCAGTGTGCCTTTTTCTTTAACTGTCTTGTACTAATAAACCGTCATAAGAGGCTGAGGTACCATTCTCATCAAAATGGCACAATAAGCTGATGTGCAGTACACTGTTCATGAGCTAAATGGTAGTTTTAGTGATCTGATCTTGATTTATCACTCTGAATAGCATGACATCTAACTGCTGCAGTGTAACTTTGGGGTTGGAGTTGGTACGCAACCAACTAGCTTGGAGTAGTACAGCTAGTGCGTGTTCACATCTGCCTGCAAAATATTGTCTAGAAATACTCCTAGGCTACTACACCTGAATATCCACTAGAGACTAGATTTATTGGCTCCAGAATCATTCTGTACGACCATCTGGTGTCTGTTAGTGTTTCTAACAATCTGTTTGAGATTAAAATCAATGATTTCTGGAAGGAAGGCAAGCAAGCTCATCCAGTAACAGCCCCAAAGCCAACCAACCTCTGAGCCTTGTTGCAAAGTCAAAATCAAGTCCTGCCTGCATCAGGTTTAGGTTTGTCTCATTCAGCTGATAGATTTGGTCCTCTGGTGAAAGCAGACATCTGCTTGTTTAAGAAGAATCCAAACAAGTAACTACTCTTCTCTGTCAGGTCACATACTCATTTTTATCCTGTTGCATCGCTATAGAACTTTTCTTTCTTTTTGTTTTGTGGTTTCTTTTTGTTGTTGTTGCTGCTGTTGGTTTGTTGTGGCTTTTTTTTTTTTTTTAATAGGAAGGAAAACACCTCTTCCTAGCCAAGAACTTTGGCTAGCATTATAACTCTGTTATACTTAAGTGTGGTTCCTGAACTTCCATAGGTATGGCAATAAGAAATGTCAGGTTATCCCAGACAATGAAAAGAGCATTTCACACCATCATTTGCCTCTCACTACTTGATTTCCATCTAGTGCAACTTGCAGTCCCTTATATATGGATCAGAACAAATTGTCCTCTGTGTGCCTTGCCTTTTCATATGTAGACTTTTGTTACTGGCCTTGGTAGTTCATTTACTGAGTTCATTTGACCCAAAGTTTGACCAGAGGTTATCCCTCATTCCAACTATCCATCTTAAGCAGAAAAAACTATTTCTTTTATGGTCCTGATCCACCTTACTTTTAACTTCCAGATGCATACTGTAACATGAAGTATGGTTGTCCATTTGTGGCCTTGCTGTAAAGCACAGTTGAAGCTTCTTTCATGAAAAGCCCATTCACTAGCATCTTTTGAGAGCAAAAAAAAAAATCTGGTCATCTTCATTAATCATGGAATAACCTTTGCATTCCCTGATTACAGATTCTGTAATGCAGTGTTAACATTTATGCTAGCCCTTCCACTTTTCTTATTAGCCAAATTTAAAACAAAAGAATCCATAATAACGAAATATATTCCTTTTAATGAGTTCATTTGAATGAGAACCTACAATGCAAGAAGTATCTCTTGGAAGTTGCAAGCTGAAGAAAACTTCCAGAAAGATGGAAAAACCCAGAAACTTCCCATATATCATTCAAACAAATGGCTGGTTCAGAATATGAAGAAGAATTATGTCAAGGAGATCCTATACCCTTTAGGTTTACTTATAGGCATCTTCCTCATCACACCATTTCTAAATGGTGTATTAAGACTTCCAGCTTGATGATTTGGCACTTCAGACTCAAATACACTGATGGATTGAGTTCGGCTTTCTAAGTAACCTTGTAACTGCACTAGTGCAATAACTGTAACTATAATAAGGCTTCTTTTGCTTGGAGTACATATGGTCATTCAGATTAGTCCAATTGACTGGTTAATATCATAGTCTCATAATGCTTTCTGAAATGCTTTGAGGTGTGGATAATTGCTTCTAGTTCTGGAAAAGAATGAAAGTTTCTTTCACAACTTACTGGTTTGGTGGAAAGGCTGTATTCAATTTATGTTTCTATGGGAATGTCTACCAAATGCAACAAAGAACACAGAATTGTGCTGCTGTTGTTTTACACTTTTTTTTTTTAAGGATTTATTGCAACTTCAATAGGAACATCTGTCAGTTAGGGCTATTTCCATGGGCCCAAACCAAAAGTAGAGTGCTTGGAAAGCAGTATAAAAGAAAACTGGTTTTTTTCCACAGGCACCAAAATAAAATCATCTTTAATTTCTGACTGTTCTTCTCTCAGAGAAAGGTCTTTCACTTATTAGTTTTACTCTCACAGGGTTTTTTCCCTTGCATGGTTTATGTATTTACTGATTATTGTTGCCAAAGCAACTGCTTGGCGAGAAATGGAGGGGGAGGAGGAAAAGGAAATCACAATAGATAAAATGCCTTTCAAATACAAATTACTAATACATTTTTTTATTTACTCTCAGACAATTAAAAAAAGTGCATACACATGCACACTTATGCATGTACATTTAGTGCCACACTGTTACCCAATGACTTACTCAAAATAGTAGAATCATAGAATCATAGAATTGTCTTGGTTGTAAGAGACACTAGATCATCAAGTCTAACCATCACCCTAACCTGCCAACCACCACTTAGCACCACATCTAATCATCTTTTAAGTATCTTCAGGGCTAGAGACTCAACCACTTCCCTGGGCAGCCCATTCCAATACAGCCCATTCCAATGTCTAACATCTCTCTCTCTGAAGGTTTTCCTAATATTCAATCTAAACCTCTCCTGGTGTAAAATGATGCCATTTCTTCTTGTTCTATTACTTGTCACTAGGAAGAAAAGGTCAGCCCAACCTCTCCACAACCTCCTTTCAGGTAGCTGTAGAGAGCAATTAGAACTCCTCTCAACCTCCCCTTCCCCAGATTAAGCAACCCCAGTTCCCTCAGGTGGTCCTCCTAAGACTTATTCTCCAGTCCCCTCAACAGCCTCGTTGCCCTTCTCTGGACACACTCCAGCACCTCAATGTCTTTTGTATAGTGAGGGGCTAAAAGCTAAATGCAGTACTCAAGGCCTTAACAGCAGTGAGTACAGGGGGACATTAGTTACCTAGTCTTGCTTACTACACTGTTCTTAATACAGGCCAGGATGCTGTTGACTTTATTAGCCAACTGGGCATGCTGCTGCCTCGTATTCGGCCGGCTGTCAATCAACACCCCCAAGTCCTTCTCTGCAGGCAGCTTTCCAGTCACTTTTTCCTAAGCCTGTAGCACTGCTTGGGGTTATTATGACCTAAATACAAAAACCGACATTAGGCTTTGTTGAACCTCATGCCATTGGCCTATGCCTGTCAATCCAGCCTGTCCGGATTCATCTTCCTACCTTCAAGCTGATCAGCACTCCCACCTAACTTAGTGTTGTCTGTGAACTTCCTGAGGGTGTACTCAATCCCCTCATCCAGGTCATTAATAAAGATATTAAAGAGAATTGGCCCCAGCACAGAGCCTTGAAGAACACCAGTAGCGATTGGCCACTAACTGGATTTAACTCCATTCATCACCACTCTCTGGGCCCAGCCATCCAGCCAGATTTTTACCCAGCGAAGAGTACATCCAGCTAAGTCAAGAACAGCCAGTTTCTCTAGGAGAATGTTGTGGGAAACAGTATCAAAAACTTTGCTAAAATTCAGAGAGACAACATCCACAGCTTTATTCTCACCCACTGAGTGGGTCATCTTGTCATAGAAGATCAGGTTGGTCAAGCAGCACTGAAAATCTTTAAGGTCCCCAGCACAAACAGAGGAATACACTGACAATTATTACACTCAGTCTTCATTCACATATCTGATTCTTTGGCCATACAGATCAGTTCAATAGTTAATGTCTAGTTTATGGTGACTTTATCTATTCCTAACAAGAAGGGAATAGAAGGTAAGGGCTTTGACATTTTACTAGCCAGTTACACAAAAACCATCTCCCTATTTTTTCATATAACTTCTGTATGTTAAGTATGTAAATATTTAAACATACTTCTTTAGTAGGAAGTATGCTCTAGCCAAATTGCCTTGCAATGGGAAATTTCTATAATTAAGTTACAAAGACATGAACAATAAAGCATTAATGAATATTAAATGAAGATGACCTATTTAACAAGCTGTTTACTTTGTGCCTGTTTCAGAAAGGCTCATTTTCTGTCTGATCCCAGTGTGCAGAATGGGAAGGATACTAAAGAAAGAAAGAATATCTTTACTGCTGTCAGAGTAATAGACTCTTTGTGTCTAATACTTATAATAAAATATGACACAATTCGCATGGAAAGATTGGTAGCTTCTAAAATTAGGATCAATATTAAAAACATGTTACATGAAAATATTCACAATGTTTCTTTTAAAACCACAAAACTCTGAATGGAAGGATGGGATGATTCTTCAATTATATAGCTGTGTTAATTATATGAGTGATCTCCCAGTTTTTGTCTTCAGAACTGACGGATAAATGAGTGGGGCTGAACAAAGACTCTGCAGTGAAATGAGAAGTCTATATGCAAAAGCAACTAAAGAAATTTTATAACTAAAGTCTTGTGAGATTAGTATCTTCTTTGTAATGATTATGATGTATGGCAAAAAAAAAGGACATAGCTGTTTGCTGGATGCATTTAATTCTGTTTGCTAAATGCAATTCTTGCAGAGAATGTTTTTTGCATCTGAAACTATATGATCAGCAAAGGTAATCAAAATGGTGAGAGGGAGAAAAATGTGGGAGAGGGGAGAGAAGGAGGAAGAGGTACAGTTTAAATATTCACTTAGAGGGATAGACAAATGGTTCTGGATGATTTAGAAGAAATGGAAACATGCTCCCCTAAACTGTAAGATTTTCTTCTGGCAGAGACAGATATTGATATCCCAATATGGTAACAGACAAACCAAGGATCCTAAAGCAGGAGATAAAAGAGCAGTAGAAGCCCAACGTGTAAACTGAAGCAAGTATAAGAGCTGGCATTCGTGATGTTACACACCCTGCCTGGAGGCAGCAGTCTCTTTTCCTGATCTGGCTGGTAGGACACAAGAATACAAGAATTAGAAGATTGCAAGGAGAACTGAAAAAAGGCAGAATAATTATATCTGGACACAAAAAGGTTGCTAGACAGGAATGCACATAGAAAAAGAAGCACCAGGGGGAAGATCCCAATATTTCTCCTCTCTCCTTCACTCAGGCTGCAACATCAGATTCCTGTCTCACCAGTCTCAAGACTTATGTAGTCTTCTGCTGCTGTCATGATCTGACATAGACAGGTCAGGGAAAGAAATGTGTGTCTCCATTGTGATTCTCATCCCAAGACATCAAAAGCAGTCTGTAGTCTGTAGTCTAAGGGTTAAAGAGCTGATGGGGTGTGTGGTAGAGGGGGTAGATGTAAATCTTTGGACGCTACACAGAAACTAAAACTCAGGCCTTCTACATCACCAGCAAAAGCTACAATATTGGCTGTTATAAAGCATACAGGTATTTCCACTTCCACACAGAGAGTGTCAGCTAACTGCTCCTGAGTCCCATATCAGGCAACTAAACTTCTCATTATTCCTGGGTTGATGTTTTCTTCCTTTGAGAACCCTGGTGAGTGCCACATGCATCAGAGTTTTCCTAATGACTAGACTGTTTTACTGCAAATATAGCAATTCTCTCTTCTGCAAGCCTGAAAACTGTTACCTTTCCAGAATTTCTGGAGATTTCCTGTCATGCCTCAGTTCCCTTTTTTTTTTTTTTTTGGGGGGGGGGGCAGTGGGGTTTTGTTTTGTTTTGTTTTGTTTTGTTTTTTTATTATTCATGTTTCAGAACCAAGGCAGAGCCCTAATTATCCAAATAGGGCAGAATTCGATTTTCTTCCCTAGATTCTTTCACATCCTATCTTGACATTTAATTCAGGAGTATGTCATAACAGCTAAAATAGGACATTGAGGTGAGAATACGTGAACTTTTTCAAAGCGCCTAAGATATCCAATTATAACTGCATTGTTGACTTGGGTAACTCAGATAATGTGTGTGCCTCCACTCTCCTTTACTGTGGATACAAGTTATAAGCTTATCTGTACTGTGAAACCGCTGTGTGCAAAGCCTTCCAATACCTGATTATAAATTGCTTTCTGAGAGCCTCATAAAAAGGGAGGAACTTACAGCTAGTGTCAGGAATGATTATTATCATTAATAACAATGAGATGTGCTATGCTGTTAAAGCAGTCATTTTTTTCCCCCTTGTTGGATTAAGAAACCTTTCTCTAGACTTTGTGTAATCAGAGATATGGAAAGCATTTTGGGATCCTTCAGGATGAAAGGGACAAATAAAAAATGTGTCATGAATCATCACAGTGTTAATCATAACATTAAATATTCAGTAACTGAGCATTTATAATTGAGGGGGGGGGGGGATATTACTTTGTGCTACACTCCAAGCTCAGATTTGCTGCATGTTGTGAACAGGGCAGAACAAGCTGAGCAGGCAAAGTCATCAGAGGTATTGTAAGAGCTCTGGCTTTCTTTCCATTCATTGCTGTCCCTGATTTAATGTCATCAGGAGCTTGGTGATTTACAACATACTGGTAATAAAACAGAGGTATGTGAGCAGACAGATAGCAGGCTTTTTCTCCAGTTCATTCTTTGGTTAAGGCAACACCACAGTGACAATCAGCATGCAGCAGAATGTAATGAAAGTGAAGAACCGTGGGCAGATTATGCTGACAGAAAGATGCCTCCTTTCATTGCACTGTCAGTGATAGTCTGTCAAACAAAAACAAGGCAATGTTTTTGAGCTCCGTCTAACACCACAAACAATCCAGTCCAAAAGCCTGAAAAGCTCTGATGTTCAACTGAGGGAAAGTTGCAATGGAATTGTAATGAGAGACTATATTGCTACAGCTCTGTTGAAGAAGAGAGACATATCTATTACATGAAGTTACTCAATAAGCTGGAACTCTGAATGGCCAGTATGCAACAGCATTGAACCAAAAGTTCACAGTTGTTCTTGCTTGTTTTTTTTTGTTCTGTCTGGAAATTTAATAGGTTTTTTGAAAGGCCTTAAAATCTTCCATATTTTTAGTTACAGAAAAATAATCTTCAGAAAGTTTATAAAAGGGTGTGTGTCCAGAACAGATAGAATTCTGCAAAAGTAAAGTATGCACTTTAAACTATGCCATGTAGTCAACGAATCCTTGAAGAGAGAAAATTAAAACCTCTATAGTGATCCACACAGTATCACACAATACTGAGGAGACACAGTCTAGTGTCTAGTTTGAACCATTCAGGTACTCTTTAAACTGAGATCCTCCTTTGAGATAAATCATAAAATAAACTTTTATGGCATCTCCATTAGCAATCATGCTAGAGCAGCTAAATTGTTAGTAATCTGGGGACTTGGAAAATTCCACCCAAATTATTCTTCTGTTTTAATCAGGAATGTTAGAACTGATGTATCAGAAAGCAGGGCTTCTTCAACTCAAGAAGTTTCATAATTAACTATTTTCATTGTTTTTCCTGATTTATTCTTTCTTATCTTTTCCCCACATTTTTTTTAAAATCATTATTAACAAAACAGAATGTAATAATTTGTTGTGATTTAAAACAAAAGCAAAAGAAAATGCAGAAAGCAAAAGTTCTAACCTTACTGATTTATTTTCCAACTCTGCCTGCAAGTCAGGTCAAAGGAAGATAATGCAAGGCAAATGCATTTCCTAAACCCACAGACAAAAAAACCCCACAAACAAATGGTTTTTAGAATATCAGGCACAGTTTTACAGCCATCGTGTTTTGACATGGGTCTTAATAAGATTCCTGAGATTTGTTACTCTAGTTTAGAAATGACAAGATTCTTCTATTTAGCAGAAATCACTGTTACACACTCAAACCAAAAGGAAAACGTTCCATAAAACATGATGATTCAAAGTGAAGGAATATCGATTACATCCCCGAAATTTCATTTAGGAAAAACACCCAGGAGATTAATAAACTCATATCTAAAAAGGTCTTACAACGAATACTTGCTGGGTTCAACTTGCATTAAAAGACCCTCTTCACTCACTTAAAATCCTTTTCAGCTATATTTTTGTAATGAAGTTTGTACTTCTTTTTAGTTCTTAAGTATAATGTTTTTATTTGTAGGCAACATAAGATAAATGATGCCCTTAACTATTCAAAGCTTTGCTTTCAACTGCAGTTGTAAATGTTGTTATATGGATACGTCAGCAGGCTATATTTTGCAAACAGATGCAGGAGAGAACTGCCTGTACATCAGCACAGTTGAATCAGAGACAGCTTTAAGCTGGAAACTGCATAGTTTATACTGATTCTGTGCTATTAAAGTCCTTATGAAAAGTTATGTGTATTGGCTTGATGCAGATACAAAAATTTGGGGCATTAAGGTGGTTTTCATTCAGGTTTCTTGGCGAAAACTTCTGTGAAGGACTGTATAAGCTCATGTCTTCTGTGAAATTCCAATGTAGATAAGCACAATGCAGTCAGTGTCTTCTTACTTCACAGATTCAAAGGGCTTGAAAAATTATTACTTTTGTGATATAATTTCCTTAGATGCCTCTTCTGAAGGCATTCTTTTGAAGATCTGATTACTCTTGAAAGCTTAATTACAAGATCTAGCAAGTACAGCAGCTTTTTTTGATGTTCATCAAACTTTTCCAATTCGGTCTTACTGGTTAGCCCACTGCAGACACTGAAAATCCAAAATCAGCTTAAGCCCTTTGGTACTTACCCTATTTGGGATTTAGCTTTATTACTTCTGTAAAATGATGTATATTTTTCTCTCTGAAATTCTGCTAATTACATGATTTCACAATAAGTATTAGAGGTCAGGCACTGAAGTTGTCTCTATGTTAGTATAAAAAATAGTTGAGGGACCATAGGACAATACAGCAGGTAGTTGTCACAGCGTAACTCATCCCCATAAATTTTAACTTCTTTAGATCTAAACCAGTGTGGTCTCACTAGGTTTGTTCACTTGAAATTGTCCCTGGCCCGTGCTAACACCTATGCACTGCCTGGCATCACTGCAAGAGACCAGACTACTGACTGGCCACTGTACATGACAAGGCACTAATACATGTCCTGGCCCTCTAGCTTACTAGTTAGCAAGTAACTTATATAAAAATTTGGGGTTAAGTTCAGAATCACTGCATCCAACTCTGCTAAAGAAGACCTTGATGTCACCTGCAGAATGTCTCCTGATAAGCTTTTTATCTAGCAAATTCTGCAGCCATTGTCTTCAGATTTCATTTTTATTGTCACAATGCTTATGTGATTGCAAAGGAAACAGAAAGAAACTATGTAATCAGTGCCTCTCTCTACCATAATAAAGACTAGTCATTTGCTCTTCTAAAGGGACTATGTGATACATTCATTGAATATAACACCAATTCACTGTGTTGTCAGTTTTTACAATATTTATATACTATTGTTCTTGTTTCCCCCCCAAAAAAGAATCTGTTTTGCCCACACCAGATGCACATCTGCCTTAACAATAAGCACATGAATCTTCACTAGTGTGCAGCAAAAAATAAGCTGACATATTGCTTGCTGAATATAAGGAAGGTTTCACTTTAATCCTTTTTTTTGTTCTGAATATTTAATAAACAGAAGTTGTTAAGTGATAAAGCTGTGTATGCTTATGAATGTCAAAGGAAACTAAGCCTCAGTAATATGTACTACCTTTGCCAAAGTTTGAGGTTCTCAAACTGTCCAGAAATAATCATCCTTTCAATGGGTTTATGTCCTTTGGGAGTTAGAATAATTAATTTTTTGAAAGATATACTATATATATAAAAAGCTATAGGTTTGATGGCTACGTCATTGCCTAGGTCTTTCTTCCCAAGAATAGCTGCAGCTTTAAATTTACATTCCAGAATCCACAAGATTTGATAAGGAATGTATGCAAAACAAAGAGCATCAATTGGAACCTTTAGAAATAAAAACCTAAACCATAACTACACCATACTGCAGATTTTTTTCTCATAAAATCCCAGTACCCTTAATATTTTTTTTCCCTGAAGCATCATGAACAACAAGCTACAATGTCTATTATATTCCTTACAGAGAATTAAGTTGCAAATCTGTCTTTATCTAAAACAGGATAACAGTTATATAAACACATTATTTACCTCATGAATAGTCATATCAAAGAAATAAAACAAATATGTGGTTTTTAACAAACAATAATATATCTAAGATACACAAGCAGTAAGAAAAGTAGGAAGACAGGAAATGCAGTGAAAGCTTTTATCTGTGGGTGATCAAAACTAATGCTATTTTCCAGAGTAATATAAAAGTCTGCATTAATCAATATCCTAGTCCAATTACTTTTCACCCTCATCTGCTGTCTGCTTCAAACATTTTTAATCACTGAACATCCTCTTTTTTAATGATGCAAGTATAGGAAGAAATAGCTGAATTTGCATTACCAGACATCCAGCTAAGGATAGAAAGCAAAACAAAATAGAAAACACAGAAAAATGGCATTTGGAATTGCATTATTTCACTGTTCCCTCCAGCTGGGACTGAAAGTAAGCTACCCACTAGCAGCCAACCATATTTTATACTCACTTCCCCACTTCACTTTTTACTGAAAAAATCTTGCCGTTCTCTTGAACTCCTCATTAGTGTTAGCAAAAATATATAATTAGATATTGATCTGGGAAATTACACCACCTCACAAGGCATCAGCAATTAGCTAAACACCATGTATTTGCAGTAAAAATGCATATTCTAAATGCATAATTTTATTGTTCCCTGGAAGCACAACATTTGTGCTTACATTTTGCCTGTATTTTTTCTAAACTTAGAAAAATGGGGATTGTTTTTCCCATTAGACTAATTCTTGCCATGTTCTATCGTCAAATCTACAATATAGTTACCACACTCAGTCATGTTATATCTGCAAGCTAGCCAACAGAAATCTGCTATTCTTGTAATGATTTGAAGCTTCCTGCAAAAAAAGACATGCCTGTGATAAAGTCTCCAGGAACCTGTATGGCCCCTCTTGTGGGAATTAGGCAGGAACCAGAGGGATGCTCAGGCTGTAACTTCACAGTGCTGCAATTTCACTCTGCCTGATTACAATTCCTATATATATTCACTCATAAAAGATAAGAACTGACTTAAGGTCAAGAGATTTAAGAAACAGAATGTGGATTATACGCATACATCACATCTTGCAACAGAAATATAATAAAAAAATTGGCATTTTCTGTTTTCAATACCAGTTGAAAGCTATCTTGGACACATACAATTATTTTACTGTACAGCCAGTACGTTTTTAAAATGCATTACTGCATTGCTATATATAAAGCAGTATTGTATGTACATTATTTTGTAGGCTGACAGACAACCTGCAGATAAAGAAAGTCTAACAAATTGGCAGAATCTGGATATGTAAGGGAAGACTGACATGCAGAATATTCTTAAAATAAGCAAGAATGGGCTAGATTTGAAAATAACCTTGGAAATACAGGAATATTAACATATCAGACAGACCTCATTCTATCCAAGGTAGCAGTTGTATCAAAAGGCTTTTTCATTACATTTTTTTTCCCTGCTCTTTTTGGAGGGGAAGTGGAGAAAGAAGAGACTGATATTTGGTTTAAGGCCACTAAATATATATAAACAGAGACTAGTAGGAGCAGCAGAGAAATTGCAATGGTTTAGGGATACATGAGCCAATATTTGTAGTGAAAGGATAATTAGGACAGCCTGAAACAGTATGACAAAAGTTGGGAATGGGGAAACTAAACCACAGGTGGGATGGCTTTTTTGCAAGACTTTAGAGTATGACATAAAAAAATCCCATGAAAGCAGTTTCAGACTATGTATTTCCACCATCCATTTGTCTTTGACAGGCAAGGAGAAAGGAAATTATTCCAGTGATTTGGATATTCACATGTATCTACTTCCTGCAGCCAATAGGATTTGACATCTAGCAAACCCAGGCTTACTAGGTAAGAACAGAGAAAAGAACAATGCTGTCTGACACCCAAACAGTGATTTAGGATTAATACTTTCTTTAACAGTGTGTATGACAGAACAGCAGAATAGCATTTATAACATGGGGACTAATCTTTTGGCAGCAACTCAGAAAATTTTTTCCTCTTCTATACAGTTTTCCCCATGCCTCCATGCTATGAGTCATTAAGTTGAAATCTATGTGCCTCACAGTTCTTTGAGAAACAGTCTCAAACTGCCTGGGAAAATCTTTTGTATATTAACTGTTCTGTAGCATGTTTACAAAACATCACCTTTTGCTGCAAGTAATATTCATAGCTTCTGTAAAACTCCAATACAGATCAAGGGAAAAAAGGTTCCTAAAAACAATAATTGCTTATTTTGTTACACCCAGAAAGCAGTGGGTAGAAAAAAGATTAGGGTGATGTCCTATAAGGCTTCCCTCCCTTTCACAAGTATCTTCATGAAA
This sequence comes from Gallinula chloropus, assembly GCF_964237585.1. NCBI lineage: Eukaryota > Metazoa > Chordata > Aves > Gruiformes > Rallidae > Gallinula > Gallinula chloropus. The sequence goes on along the minus strand of NC_140087.1, from coordinate 13,807,050 downwards.
GAAGGCAGAAGTAGTTATAGTCATTGGCATCAATAAGAGTTTTATTAGTTGGTAGGAACCAATTCTTATAAGGACCATTAAAAGCATTCTGTATCACATTTCTTCCTTACAGGAATTAGGGCATTTCTTTGCAGGAATGAGATTGTAATGAACATGTGATTAATTTCCCTGAAGTTTAGAAACTGCTTTTCTCTGTAGTCTCAACATGAAGCTATTCCAAAAATATAAGTAGAAACTAAATGCCTATTTTCCATCTAAATGGCAGATTGAAGTTTCCGAGAGTGGTTCTCTGCTGTATTTGACTCCTCTACACTGCATGTCTATAACCACCTTATAATTACACTGAAAGCAAAGTTTTTCTTAATTTTTCAGATGTCTTCTGAAATTGGAACTGCTTCCATTGTCTATGATGGAGCTTGGCATGGACAGTATTTATGTACAGAGAGAGGGTTTTTTTGTATAAATGCTATTATTTAGCAGTTCTGCCAACACAGTAGCAGGAATTTATAATTGTTTTACTTTTTGTCTCATTTTTTCATACACCATGTCCTCAGACAACTTTTCATTCTTTCAAAGACTCCAGCCAGGTAGGCATGTCATTAACCTCAACTATGGAACTTTGTCAGAAACATTTTCTAAAGGGAAGATAGCTTTGTCATTTCATTAGAAAACTTATATTACGTTTAGAAACAGTTTTATCTGAATCCTCTTTTAATCATCAAGCTTGTGCAGTCTCCCACCATAACCTCTGATTTCTGGGTTGAAGCTAAAATAATTTCCTTTGCAGGAAATCCTGACACCTGAAGCCCTTGTCATGACATTAATTTAGTTACTGAGCTCTTAAAGTGAATTTATAGGAGAAGAGTTTTCATTTCAAAAATGTGTGGTTTTTTTTTTTTCTAGAAGAATATTCAGAATACATTTACATATTTCTGATGAAACATATTACTTTGTACCTTGTTCCTTAAGGGCTTTAAATAACATTTACTTCTTAATATTTTTTTCTTCATATTTCAGCTCCTCTTGATTGGTATCTAACTCTCCCAAGGTAATAAGGTCATTCAAACAATGAAATGTCTGGCTTGTTTTTTGTTTCCAAGGATCTACCCTTCCCTTAATAGGCCAGTTCTCCCTGAGCAGGATTATTTCCGTGGGGGATATGTTTCCGTTCAAAGTGCCTTAAGAATCTTTCAGTGTTACGTGTGATAATTGGACTTTACCATACAGTTATGTTCTTTATATTTTATTAGCTTAGATACTCTATAAAGATGCCTTTATACTCACTGTCTTTTCATGAGACCATGAACTTTTATGCAAACGGGGAATTAATACAGATGGACTGGGGGCTGAGTGCAATTAGCACTAAAGTGTTTGAATGCTGATCCTGATCCACCCGCCCAGTCCCCAAGGTTGCTATATGCAAACTAGTTTATCCCTACAGGCTGTTTAGCTACAGTTATCATGGCACTTTGCATGCAGTAATTAGATCCACTCACATCTGCCCACTAAAGACCACAAAGATGTGCTTTCACGTGCTAATGGATAGAGACACCTTCTTCCTGGGAAAGCTTAGGCTTCCTGGGAAGCTTGGCTCCCTTCTATCCCTTATACGCAAGCAATTCATCATGGGGAAGGGGTGAGGGGTGGGGATATCTGCCTTTACCCATAGACAAGGTCCTGTTAGTGGTAGTAGGACTTATGGAGCTCCCCCTTGCTATGCTGATCACATTCCAAGTTGAATTCCTCCTACCGTTTCACACTGCAAAAAGAAGGCTGGGACATTTCATGTGGCAACACAGAACAGTAGTGCAAAGGCGTCCAAGATGAACACAGAGCTGAAAGGAGTGCTGCTATATTACTAAAGTGTTGTGGCCAAAATAGTAAGTGTAGCCTTCCCTGATGACAAATAGGAAGTTTACTTTCAAAATCCATGCACTTATGACTAAATTGAACTTGACTTTATATTTTGAAAAACAGAAAAATAGTTCTCTCTTCCTACAAAGCCATCAACAACACAGACTTTATTATTAAAAATATTGCTTCCTCTATTGATGGCAACAACAATAGAGATATGACACATAGAAATGTAAATAAGAGAATGGTCTTTATTTCCTGATTCCATCATAGTGTTTAGATTAGTGTTACACACAGTGACAATATTTTACAAGTAATTTTTATGCTGAGGGGTTGTTTTCACATAAATACTAATTTTAGTATATTTTTAATGCTAAAAATACTACCCCCAAAAAAATCCATGAAATTATTTATGAAAGGTAATTTCTTTATATCTTGAATATTAAAAAATATTAACATCATAAAGAGCAATATAAGTAGCCCAGAAAAGACCTCAAAAATCAACAACAAAGTGTAACAATCAAACAAAAAACTGGAAGAGATTACTTTTTAATTCTTTTTTTCTCTTTCCTGGGGTTTCCCATAATAAATCTCTTTCTTGGAACTGAAAAATTTGTTTTGAGAAAAAAGCAAAGATATCCCATGAAATGTAGACAAAAGCCAGTATATGTGTTTGCATGTGCGGGCGTATGTGTGCACAATGATTGAAGAATAATAGGTTAGAGATTATACTGAAACCAGATTAGAACATTTGCTTGCAGCAAATTAAATGAAACAGATATGCAAATCAGACTATTATTATGTAAATTACACTGTTTCAATATTCTGTTTGGTGGAGAACCACTTCAACACTGCGTTCAAAATTACAGTTGTCTATGTATCATAGATTTTAAGAAGGAATTTCTTGACAGCATTTGAAATGTTGGGAAAATATTATTTCTTTATCACATTCCATCCAATAACCACACTACTAACAGAGTCAATCACAACCTGAATGCTTTTACAAGAAATTAGTTGAAAAGCTGTAGAAGACAGTTACATTTCCTTTAGCTTCATTCATCATGGAACATGTGTTATGAAATAAATCTGTATAAAGAAAAACTCTGTCACTTTCTAGTAAATCCTCCTCAGTCAAATCATTCTCCTCTTGCTTTCTCTCTCATGGAAGCAAGTACATACGGTGTCTTTTTCTCATTACCACTTGAATGACAAATAGAAATACTAATTATGGTGCAAATGTTTTAACAGGTTCTCTTTATTTTATTGAAATCCAGTTTACCTAATCACAGTGTCTGATCAAACATTTTCATAACAAAATTATCAAGTCTTCATGACCCTATTGAGAGCACTCCATCCAACTGTTGTCATTGCATTTTTCATATGGAAGAATTTTTCATTGCCAGCTTGTGCTGGAATACCGAACAAGAATCCTTGTTCACTGGAAGAACAGCTCTAACCAACAGTTGTTTCAAGTAGCAATATCAGTATTATTCACCTTGAGAGCTAAGCAGTTGCACGCAGGTTGTGACAGACCTACATTAAATTGCTACACAGGTAGACCTGGCCTTTCTCCTTTACAGTAATATTCCAGGCAGATCCTATTAGCAAATTTCCTGTTGCTAATAACTTTCAGAGATCAACAGATCAATGCCTACTGGCCTTTTGATGACAGTTACTATGTTAATTAAGAACATGAAACAGGAACACAAAGGGAAGGTTGTTGTCTTGTACTGAAAAGGAATGCTTTGAAGAGCCCTTACTGGAAATCAAATGCTACATGCACAAATTTTCAGATTTGTAAAGACTGCATTGCTTCCAAATTCACTTCTTCTAACTCACGCTTGTCTAGTAATGATAGGAAATGCCCATCTTTCTCCTTTTTCATGATGGATAGTGTAAACAAAAGTACTGAAATATGAAGAAAATGTGATGGTCTTAAGATAGGAAATAAAATATTTTTTAGTCCAAATGATGCCTCTAGGATCTTTTCTGTAATTTATATGGTAAGGTGTCCTGATGGGAAAATATAAGAAAGAATAGTAGAAGGGAAAGAAAACACCATATATTGCACTCTGCATATCATAAATACGTGCAGAATGTCCTGGTAAGCTCCACACAGCTGATGGGCTTGCACTGAAGAAGCTGATGGCACAGTTTGTGGCATCTGGAAACATCTTCTTGGAGAAAAAATAAGGAGGGCTACAGAGAAAAAAAGCCACTTATACTTCTCTTTCTCTAGTCTAATGTGCACTATTTTGAATCTGCCTGAAATGTGCACCCTAGAATGATATATATATATATGGAAATCACAAATGTTCAACCTTTACAGTAATAGTGACAAGAATATATATGGTGGGTTGACTCTGGCTGGAGGCCTCTATCACTCTCCCTTTCTCAGCTGCACAGGGTCTAGAAAATAGAATGAAAGGCTGATGGCTCAAGATAAGGACAGGGAGAGAACGTTCATCAATTACATCACAGGCAAAACAGACTCAGTTTAGAAAAGATAATCTAATTTGTGACTAAGCATTAACAAAGTAGAGTAACATAAAACTTTCTTAAATCTTAAACACCTCCCACCAGTCCTCCCTTCTTACCAGGATTAACTTCACTCCCAACTTTCTCTACCTCCTCACCCTGACTGGCACAGGGGAATGAGGAAGGGGGGTTGTGGTCAGTTTATCATGTTGCCTCTGCTGCTCTTTCTTTCTCAGTGGCAGGACTCCTCACACTCTTCTCCTGCTTCAGCATTGTGTCCCTCTCATGGGAGACAGTCCTCCATGAACTTCTCCAACATGAGTCCTCCCATGGGCTGCAGTTCTTCATGAAATGCTCCATCATGTGTCTCTTCCATGGGAACACAAATCTGCTCTGGCGTGGGGTGTTTCCTCCAAGGGACCACAGGTCTTGCTGGGTGCCTACTCCAGCATGAGCTTCCTATGGGGTCACAGACTCCTTCAGGTGTCTCTACCTGCTTCACCACGACATTCTCCATGGGCTGCAAGTGGAATCTCTGTTCCTCATCATCCTCCATTGCCTGCAGGGGGACAGCTTGTTTCACCATGGTCTTCACCACAGGCTGCAGACAAATCTCTGCTCCCATGCCTGAAGCACATCCTCCCCTTCCTTCTTCACTGACCTTGATGTCTGCAAAGTTTCTCCCATCTTCTCATTCCCTTCTCTGGCAGCATTTTCCTTCTTAAATATGTTATCCAGAGGTACTACCACTGTCACTGATTGGCATGGCCTGGGCCAGTGGCGGAACTGTCTTCTCACAGAAGCCATCCTGCAGCCTTCCCACTGCCATGGCATTGCCTCAGAACTCCAGAACAGTATGGCTCAGAAAGAAAGAACAGACATTCCTAACAAAAGCAACTTATACTGCATAACTTTCTATTTTTAATTTAGTTAACATAAAACTAATACATAGACTCTAAGCTCCTTTGCATACTACTTAACTTTAATTCAGATGTGCAGCAGGAAATTTGCAATGGGCTCCAAATTGTTTCGTTCACATTTTCTCCTGTTTCCTGCAGGATTGGAAAGGGAATGCATCCCTCATAGAGGAGAGGATGTACACTGTGTCAGTAAATGACTTGTGTTTAAAAATACTTGCAGTGGTGGGGCTAATGTAGTTTTGTGTGGTCCAGGCTATTAAAGCTTGATTTTGCAAGTAAAAACAATGACATTTCAATAATGATGTTAATCAACGGTGTGAATTTACTGTGTAAAGTTCTACTACCTGCAGGGCATTTGTTTTAGAAGCTGAGGTCACCAAGGAAATTGTGACCTTTGGAATGTGGACAAATATCATTATTGAAGGTGGATTTGCATTTGTATAGTTAAGAAACAAAGACAAAAAAAAAAGCAAAAGGGATTAAACTTTTATTGAAAAACCAGTCTTTTAATTAACTAGCCTGAATAATACAATAGCTGATTGGTCACTGCACTCCTCTGAGACAGAAGGTAGAGATTTTATTAGCAAACTGGTGGAGATTGCTATCAATAGCTTTAAGCAAAAATCAGACATTGCTTTTCCAGCAGCAATTAACCCTGAATAATAGGAATTTTGCCCACATGTTATTCATGTAAAGGTTCTGACTATGTTTCTAGAAATAATCATGAACTTAAGATCTAGAAATCAGCTGCTTTAAATAGCCGATGAGGCCCAAGGGTCATTTGAGTTTTCAGGGAGAAATGCAGGATGGGCCAGAGCAATCAGAGGTAAGAGTGTAATCAGTATATGATCAAGATTAATGTGGGAAAGATAATCAGCAGTTTCTGTCTGTCAGGAAAACTGTTGACCTGCACAGCGGGATTGGATTTTACTCAAGAAGCTGAAAGGCAAACAGCAAAAAGAAATGACTACTTAGAAATGGGATGGGGGTGGGGGTAAGCAATCATAAAGAACTTAATCTGAAAGAAGCATAACTCCAGAAGGGCAAAATGTGGATCATAAAATACTAGTAAAAAAAAGACCACCTGAATTTTAATGTGAAATATATTAAAAAAATAGAAATGGCAGGAAAAATGTGTAAATTAGTCTTTCACTTCTCTGTAGAAATGGAAAGCAATGTGACCCAGAAAATGTATATGAAATATAAATAATGAGGAAACCAAAAAATGATGTCAGGCTTCAACCTTATACGCTCAGCAAAAAAAAATCTCATTTAAGTATAAACTACCTAAAGGAGGGAGGGCTGATTTCAGTTCTCTGCATACACTTCCTGGATATCTTCTACTCAGGTCACTAAAAGTAACATTTTTAAATGTGTCTAACACCACTGCACTACAATGAAATGTAAATCTCGGTTACCTACTTTCATTCTGAAAATGAATAAGTTTTCCAAGTATTTTGGGAAACTTTACTGTCATTCTTTCCTTTTCTTAGCTTTCCATGTGACACTATCTGACTACACAGACGTACAATAAAGGGAAGAGCGTATTAGTAGAAGTATTCGGTTTTAGACTCATCAGAACCAGTGAAAAATATGAATAGAAGGATGGAAAACTTTAGGTGACAAAAAGAAGTAATTTATTCTGATTCATAAATTACACATCTCAGACTAAGAAATACCTAGAAGTAAACATCTGTGGAAGATAAATTTGCTTTTCTTATTGCAATATTTTCTATCATAATTGAAAAAATTGGAAAGAACAATATAATCTGTAATATATGAAATCTCTCCTGTGTTAGAGAAATAAAATTATCTTTAAGAAACAGAGCTAGAAGAGGGCTATGGGCAGAATGGTGGTATCTGCATACAATTTTGCAATTGCAAGAATGGTTGGTACAATTCATTTAGCTCTGAAAACACGTTCTTAAGTTAAGTTAAATTTTATCAGGCAGCTAAATTTCTGTGCCTGTGTAAACTCAGACATGTCTCAGGCTTCCCAGTGCTGGGATTCTCATCTACCAACACCCTCAGAGATGTAATAGATGGTGTGTCTTTTAATGAAGGTACCACACAACTATGGGTTCTGGTTGCACACAGAAACTATGTTTTCTTTTAAATTACCATATTCCTTGTTTTTTAAAACAATATTTATACTAGGGCGACTAGCTGAAATTTAGTCCTTCCTTATTCTGAAGAAATACAAGTTTCCAACTCCTCTTCACTCTCTTGAGTATCCCAGTTACTTTTAAGGCTACAGGACTGTCCCAGGTTCCACCACAGAGAGATGCTCTGTGTACAACATGCTCAACCTCCCTACACTGCAAAGAAAATTCACTGCACAGGAGACTCAAGTTTCACAGAGATTGAGAGGAAAAGCCGGAGACCATCCCTACATAGTATAATTTTTAGACTGCTTTCTGGGTTGTTTGTACATCTTGATCTACCCAGGTCTTTGCCTATTTATTAGTTGCTAGGGCTTTTTCACACAGTGCAGCAAGAAGGAAAATTGTAGTAATTTTAAATAAAGTGCCTTACTATAAACATACTAATTGATTAACTAAGTACAATATTACAGCAACTGTCTTTATTCCATTTCAAAAGCTCTGGCTTTAAAATTTAATCAAGAAATTATATCTACAAATACCAATCATTAATTATCATTAAACAATTTCACATTAAATTAGTATAAACCTAAATTTATGTGTGCATATCAAGTGTTAGGTGGGATGAGTTCTGTTTCTAAGGTCTACATTGCAGGATATTGAAATATTCAGGGTAGCTCCAAGAAAAAAACATACTTAGGGTGGCAATAAGAAACAAAAAAAAAGGCACCAAACTGGAAATAAGTCTGAGTTTTGTCTGCCATGTCATTCAAAACATGATTGAATTACAATAAAACATAAATCCCTTTAAAGCTGATGTTTCTGCCACCCAGATAAGGTAAAAGACGACTTTTCAAAAGGACTGTTACTGCAGCATATAATCATCAGCTACAGCTCTGCCTAAATGGCTGAAAATGTAAGACAATGGGAGGTCAGGAAGAAATGTTAAGAGACGTTTCAGGTGTTGGACTTTGTAATTTATTAAATGCCCTAAAATCAATCTAAGACTTCAAAGGTGCCAGTGGCAAGACTAGAGTATGAAAAATATAAACTTCATCTGCCAGAAAAATGTGGACAACATTAATTGGAAGACATTGCAAATTGTAATATACCACAGCTAACCTAGAGATGAAAACTGTTCAAATTTTATTAAGATATGTGGAATACAAAATTATATGTAATAGAGGTCATTGCCTAGTATAAGAGACTGCAGTCTGAGGAGCAAAAGGAAGTGTAAAATAGATTTGGCCATCATTTATCTACTGAAGGAAATGATGACATACCAATGAGAAGTCTATCCTAAGGGTAGAATCTAAGTGTTAAAAATACAGACTTACAAAAGCTCTTTGAGATGTGCCAAATCTTAAACTGTACCAGATGGATGTATCTTACTCTAGATAGAGGCAAATGAGACTACAAGTGCAGCAACAAAGCTCACTTTGAACTGAGTTGCGGAAAATTCCAGTGCTAAATACTTTCAAGAGAGGCAATAGCAGCTAAACGCTGTTACACATTTGAACAAATACCAGCAAATGCCTAAAGTAAAAATTATTACTTTTTTATCTTGAATGAATGGTATCTTGGATATGAGGTGATGACACTGAAAATAGTTACCAGCTTCACTATGAGAACATTGGTCTTTCATCACAAAAACAACCAACCTCAATGCTCCCACTCCTCGCCATCCGCCAGTGTTTCCTTTATCAATGCTTTCAGTTTCAGAGTCAAAATTTTCATGATAATGTACAAATGGGAATAATGAGGCACACATATATATAAAAGACACAACTGATATCCTTGGGTAACAGGCAAAACAGCACAGAGCCACACAGTAATTTTTATTACTTGAAAGTTGACAGAATCATAGAATCATACCTTGGTTTGGAAGGGATCTTTAAAGGTGTATAAATGCTACATTTAATTGTCTAGATTTTCTCTGAATTCTTTTTGGGAGTACTTCCAAAAGGTGGTATATCTCATTGAGTGAAGGCCTGCTAATGCTTTCTTTTTTCACAATTTTAACTATGCTTTTCTCTCCACTGACTGTAAAGGAAGTTAAAAATTTCAGATGCATACATCTGAACCTAGGTGTGGTGAACCCTCTCTACACTGATGTCTACTTTGGTGCCTACAATGCATAATGTTAAAATAACCAGCCTAGCTCTTGAAAACCATATCATCAGCATGGCAGTAGAGGATAGGAAGAAGAATGTCATCAAAATGAGAACAAAAAAAGCCTGAGTGCCGTCAGGTACTACTGACACACAACCAAGAGAAACAACAGCAAACCCCTGGCAGTAGCTGGGAAGAATGCCTGAAGAGCTAGAATTTCAGGATGGGGAGGGGAGAAAGAAGGAGGTGTGAATCTCTTTATTACCAAACATGTTCCTACTGCTCCGAGTGCAGCAGAAGCAGTACATTAGCATAGTTTTGCCCAGACTAATATACCCTGCTTCCTATCGTGAGTCACAGCAGTTTTAACTTGTATGAAAGGGCTACAGTGGCACACAGTGATTTAATCTTTTCACACTGAGCTCTCCCAGTAATAAGCAACCCCAGATCACTGCGGCAAATGTGTTTCAGATGAGGTTATGAGTCATTCTGAGGGAATAAAAGTAGCCCATTTAAGTCTCACTGCTGCTGAGTACATGTGCTGAGTACATGTTTCAGAGTCCTCCGTGTATGAAATTCTCTCACTGCCTGCATCCAGCCAGACCTGTTGTTACTATTTTGATTTTAATAGGATTTCCATAACCAGGTAAAAACATTTCATTATCTGAAGTAGTTTCAAATAACACACAGGCAACACTCTATGCATTATGTAATATTCTCTAAGATTTCAAGATACGTCCCATATTTTAAGAGCTGCCACCTCATCATTTAAATTAAAAATTTTGAAGTGTTTCGTAAGTATTAATTATTAAGTTTCACAACACCTTTGTGACCAAGTACATGATCATTATCAAGGCAATTTCCATTGCTGTCACGCACTTTTAGAGTTGTGATGAAAAGCTGCTCAGGGGTGCAGGCATTAGAAACCCCAGCTGAAAGGAACTGTAAGTATATTTGTGTAGAAAGCCAAAGGTATTGAAATTGACCCAGAAGGCAAGTTAATTGTTTTCTATTAACATTCAAAGTGAATGCCTTGATACGCATTTCTTCCCTGAAAATGAACAAGCTACATTTTTAGAGAAAGGTTCTTTTCATTAAAAGGTGTTTTTTCAATTTAGATGGAAAGATGGATCAAGGAAGCAACTACAGAAAATAGATCTACACTTCATCTTCTTTGTAAGGAAGATAAGAGATACAAAGGTGGATATTGACATGGATTGAAAATAAGGATCTCAAATTCCCAGCTTTTTGTGCCTCTCTCTGCTTTCAAATAAAATGGAGGCAAGTTTTAAAGTAGAGTATATGGTGTAGATGGCATGTATAACTAAATCAAGCATCTATGTTTAGTGAAAGATGTACACATGAGAAGAAAGGCATATACATCGACCACTAAGAAAACCTTTGCCTACCTAGCAGGCTCCATGCTTACACATTTGTGTCCTATATGTATATCTGTTTTACTTATTCCTATGATCACAGAATCACAGAATCACAGAATCACAAGGTTGGAAGAGACCTTTGAAGATCATCGAGTCCAACCATTCCCATCACTGAAGAAAGATGCCCATCTTTTAGAGACTAAACCACATCTGAAGTGCAGTCAGTTTCAGGTTTTGTTTGAAACAACCTTTCATTTCCAGATGAATTACAGAGGGGCACAAGGTTTATCTGAATTCAAAAGTAGGGTAAGACTCTTTCTTCCTGCATATCCAGGAATGCTTTCAATAGAGCACCACTTCCCCTGCAAGTTTCCCTCCAGTATCCCTGTAAGATAATGGAGGGAGATTCCTGGATTCCTGTGAGAAGAAAAGGGCTGTGGCCCTTCTAACAGCCTTTGCGTCCAGAAGTGTGAACTTGCCAAGTGCTGTGCTGACCTCAACTGAAACAGAGAGAGGACTAACTGTGGTTTGGCCTTTTAACTATCCACCAGTGACTATGTAGAAAGCAAGACTAAATCATGCACGTTCAACAGATTTTAAGATCACAAGAATCACAAGGTTGGAAGAGACCTTTGAAGATCATCGAGTCCAACCATTCCCATCCTATCCTAAACCATATCCCTAAGTACCTCATCTACCCTTTATTTTGAACACATCCAGGGAAGGTGACTCAACCACCTCCCTGTGCAGCCTGTTCCAGGCCCTGAGAACTCTTTCAGTAAAAATATTTTTCTAATATCCAATCTAAACCTGCCCTGGCACAGCTTCATGCCATTTCCCCTTGTTCTATCTTCTGTCACCTGGCAGAAAAGACTATCGCCCACCTCTTTACAACCTCCCTTCAGGTAGCTGGAGGTGGTGCATGGGGTTGTTATATCTCATGTGCAGAACTCTACACTTGGCCATGTTAAACTTCATCCCGTTGGTCTCAGCCCATCAGTCCAGTCTGTTCAGCTCCCTCTGAAGAGCCTCCCTACCCTCAGGCAGATCAACACTTCCTCCTAGTTTAGTGTCATCTGCAAACTTACTGAGGGAGCATTCAATCCCTTCATTGAGGTCATTGATAAAGATGTTGAATAAGTCTGTGGCAGCCAGTTTCTCAGTCAGAATGCTGTGAGAAACTGTGTCAAAGGCTTTACTGAAGTCCAGGTAGACCACATCCATGATAAAAGTATAAAAATATATTAAAACACAGGTTACCTCTCTATTAAAATATCTATTTATAAATGTTCAACTACAAGTTTCACTGTGGTCCTTGCTGCTCATACAGTCAAAAAAGTAAATTCTAACTGCAATTAAAGAGAGTAAAGAAGACTAGGCTTTAACTGTTGAGATGTCACAGGGAGTAATTCACAGACAAAGACAAGGAGAGGATATATATGGCTTATAAATTACCAGCACAATTACCATCATGCAGAATTATTTTCCATGGCTTCAATCCTAATAAGCTAACCAAAGTAGATATCACACATTTTCTTCTTTCTCAGACAAGCTGTTAAAATACAAAATGTAAGAACACTCTGCAGCTGAATCAAAAAATCCAAGCTACTGAAGGTACTTTTGAATACATCACTTCTATGTTCTATCAAACCAAGAAAACTACCCTGTAACTTGTGACCTTGCATTTACAAATACTTCAGCAACAAGAAGTGACAATTCAAATCTTCAAAATGTAACTTTGTTTCATTAGGACACATAATTATCAAGAAAAGCAAGTTAAATATGAGTATAGGTATTTTGCTCATCATTTACAGTATGCGTCACTATTCTCCATGAACCATAAATAGTGCATTTATTTCACAAGAAAACTACAGATTTTCATAAGTTGTTATTATCTCACCTGTTCACTTTAACTGAAACCTTCTTGGAACCACTAGTCACACAATGAAAAATCTGTGCCTGCATTAGAGTGCAATGACAAATGACAAAGATCATACTGATATTCAGTATAACAACAAATAATTAAACAGTGAATGAACTTGACAGAAGACCTTTAAGATGTTGTCAAACTCTATATGGATAAACTGAATGTTTACAACATATCTAATGATTTCATCAGTCTTAATTGTAATCGTGGAAGGATGAAAATCTCACATGCTCTAAAAGTAATGAAGAATGTGTCAAATCTTTGAACAGAAACAATTAACTTCTGCCCAAATATTTGTTGTTTTGAAAATATAAAAATAACTGGAGAAAACTAATGTGGTTGCAAACACAGTGTCTGTACACACAAAAAAAATCTCTTACACAGCAGCTTTAAGTGGTAAACTCTTTGATTATATTTAATATTGAGAGTTTTCTTACTCCCACTGTAAAAATGTTTACAAAATGGCTTCCATTGTGAATAGAAGAATTGCTCTTATTGACAAGCTTAAATAACATTTGCTGTTATTACTGACTTGTAAACAATATATTCAATGTTCAGGGTGAGATTAGATCGGGCTTTGAGCAACCTGATCTAGTGAAAGGTGCCCTTGTCCATGCCAGAGGGTTGGGCTAGATGATCTTTAAGGGTTCCTTCTGACCCAAACCAATATATGATTCTATGATTCTTTTGGTCATACTCTTGATTCTTCTGTATAAAATAGGTTTATTCCCTGTGGCTTAAAAGGAAGCAACACAGAGCTGAATAATGTAGTTGTTGAATTAAAGACATAATTTAACAAAAAACCCTGTGTGAGTAAATTGTATTTATCAGGTTTTTTGCATTATACCTCAGGAAGATAGAGTAAATACAAAGTGTGTGAATGATACACTACAGCTATTAGCTATAACAGTAAATGCAGCAGGAAAGGCACATGCACACACATGAAGGTGAAAGGACCTAAAAACATGTGATTTGGTGTGGTAGTATGATTATAAAAGGTCTGTATCAGGTTGAATTACTGGCTATATTATCAATAGATATATTACGCATTTTTACTAAATCTAATTTAATTTAATGTTTACCACAGTTCACCTGAACAGAAGAAAAACATCACTGATAAGTTCCTGATGAAAAAAAACCGAGGTTCACTACAGGGTAGAGAACCAACTGCAAGTTGTCCATGGAAAAAAAATGCTTCAGGAATAAAGAGGAGTGCCTATTAGCAGGCTATTGGAAAACTGAACGTGTCTGACTCAAAAACAGTTCCAAAGTCCAGGCTGAAGAGCAGGATATACAGCAAGGATTTTGGACTTCATGAAAATGAGAAGTCTTCATGAATAGCAATTCCACTGTTCTTTACAATTGTGACAAAAATAGTTGTTCGCAGAAGACCACCTTCTACTGGATGGCTCATGACTTCACAGGTCAGAAAAAGGACTGAGGCAGGCTTCAATTTTAGTTTAATGTTTAAATAAAGAAGGACATATTTTAATATTTCTTTTTAAAAGTTTAATATATTAAAATTTCTCTCTTGCTAAACAGATTTTGAAGACTGATTACAGAAATAGGTTGACTAGAGTCTCAGGAAGTTTTACAAATTGAGTTGCAATATTCTGCACCTGGGAAAGAACTTCATCCACCCATGTATACTAAGGGTTGAAGGCTCAAAAACAGCTTGACAAAGGGGGATCTGGGTGTCCAGGTTGGCAAGAGCCACCAATGTACCCTTGCAGCTAAGAAGGCTGAATTAGGAAGAGACTAAGCAGAAAGTCAGAGGTGATCCTTCCCCGTTGCTCAGCCCTGATGGGTCACACCTGCAGTGCTGGGTTCCCCAGGCCAAGAGAGACAGGGCATACTGGGGTGAATCCAGCAAAGGGTCATTAAGACGATAAAGGGACTGGAGAGTCTGACATACAAAGGCAGGCTGAGAGAGCTGGGGTTGATCAACCTCAAGCAGAACAGATTCAGGAGAATTTGATCAATATTTATATTCATACATGAAGCAGGCATATTGAGTTTGTGAGGGAAGATTTTGGCGGGGGGGGGGCTACAGGGGTGGTTTCTGTGGAAAGATGCCAAAAGCTGCCTCATGTTGGACAGAGCCAGTTCCAACTGGCTCCAAGATGGACCCACCATTGAGCTAATGAGTGATATTGGTAGCACCTCTGTGATAACATATTTAAGAAAAGGTTAAATAATGCTGTACAGCAACACTTGGGAGACAGTAGTGACTATATCTGAGGGAAACAGCTATGAAGATACCAAGGATGCTGAAGAAGGAGGGGCAGGGGGTTCTCCAGACACCAGAGCAGACATTCCTCTGCAGCCTGTGGAGAAGACCATGGTGAAGCAGTCTGTCAACCTGCAGACCTTGGAGCACCCCACACCAAAGCAGGTAGATGTATCTGAAGGAAGCCGTGACCCCATGCGAAGCCCACACTGGAGCTGCCTCCTGGCAGGACCTGTGGCCCTGTGGAGAGAGGAGTCCAGGATGGAGCAGTTTTTCTGGTAGAATTAGTGACCCTGGGGGAGACCCATGCTGAAGCATTTAAGTCCTGAAGGACTGCACGTAGTGGGAGACACACTGGAGCAGTTTATGAAGAACTGCAGCCCATGGGAAGGACTCACACTGGAGAAGTTCATGAAGGACTGTCTCCTGTGGGAGAGATCCCATACTGGAACGGAAGAGAGTGAGTGAGGAGGAAGAAGTTCCAAAGACAAGGTGTTATGGATTTACTGCAATACCCATCCCCTTGTGCTGCTTGGAGTTGGTAGAGAAGTTGGAAGTGAAGATGAGTTCAGGAAGAAGGGAGGGGTGGATGGAAGCTGTTTTTAGATTTGTTCTTATTTTTCATTATCCTACTCTGATTTGATTGGTAATAAATTAATTTCCCCAAGTCTCTGATTGAAATTGCTGAGTGATCTCCCTGTCCTTATATCAACCCATGAGTTTTTTCATCTTATATTCTCTCTCTGTCCCATTAGAGAGCTGATAGAGTGGCTTGCTGTGCACCTGGCAGCCAGCCCAGGTCAGCCTACCACATCAAGGAGTAAAGAAGATGAAGCCAGACTTCTCAGTGGTATCCAGTGCACGAACAAAAGGCAAATGGCACAAACTGAAATAGGAAAAATTCTATTAAAGCATAAGAGAAGGCATAGTTATTGTGAGGGTGGTTGAACACTGAAACATTGCACAGGGAGGTTGTGGAGTCTCCATACTTGGAGGTATTCAAAAACCAACTGGACATGACCTGAAGCAACCTGCTTTAGTTAGCCCTGTTTTGTAGATCGGGATCAAATGATTCTCCCAGCCTCAACTCTTCTGTGATTTTATGAATTCTTAAGCTTTCTGAAGCTGAGTTTGTAGGATCTGTGTTGCGTAAGAATCACATTGACTCCCTGCAGAAAGGCAAATTTCACTCTTCAGTGTTCAGCTATACACATGAGACTGCAAGTTGAGAGTATCATTTTAAGATCTTTAAACACAGCGTAGGGGTAGAAAAGTTAGGAAGAATAAGTGACTGTTTTCTACAAGTGAGAATGGAGCATTGTAAATATTTATATAACAACATACCCATGTATATTTACTTTGCTGCAATGCAGAAAATGCAGTTTACATCCTGCAGAAAAGTGTCTGGTGCTGTTAATATTCAGCAGTTCTTATTAAGTTCAAGATCATATCTTGGCCTGATTTATGTACTTTTAAATGGAGAATATTTTCTTAGCCTGAGAACATTGTTTGAAAGAACAAAATATTTCTACAGGGAAATATGATGAATATTAAACTCTGGCTTGTATATACAAAGGCAAGAAATACTAATGCCTTAAAATAACCAAAGCATATGGTAATGACAGATGCAAAGAGCAAATTGTAAAATAATAATAATAATAAAACAGTAGAATAAATGCCCACAACCAGCAGATATCTCTGGAGTACTCTTAAATGTCTGATCAAAGTGAATTATGAATATTTCCTGGTTTTGTTCTTTCCCCTGTGGAAGACTGATCACTGACCTGCCTAGCACACGCTGGATGCACTTACCCAAGGACAATCTAATCACAGAAAATACAGAGGCAGCATGTGTTAAATCCCAACCCTAATCAAGGCTAAAGGGGAAAGGCCACAATTTCTACCATATTTGAAAAATTTAAAGCACTTATCAGCCCTCTGCAGGAGGGGACTCTGATGGCTCTGCATTTGAAAGAGAATAATCATGTGTTTTTCAGCTCTCCTGGTTTAGGCTGTGATCATTTTTAAATGTGAAAGTAAGAGGCTACAAGCAAACATAAGAGTGCATATTAGAAGCAAATCACATTAAGTAAACTACTCAAGATGTACTCTGGGGTAAAGACTTGTAGCCTATATTCATTTAATGCACAAAATAGCATAACAAATACAGGCATTGAGGATCAAGCTGTGGTTCACTATGATGAGCTAGTTGTTAAAAGCAGACAGACATCTGAGAAAATGTACACTAAACAGATGCTGAGAAGGCTTTTACCTCCAGCCATAATGCCTAAGACTTTCCCATGTGTGTCCTGTGAAAGACTTCGTTTCCCACTTTAAAAAAGTAGTTGTAATGACTTCAAACCCTAAGGAAAGTAGAAAGAACAGCTTTAAAACACTTCTTCCTCTTCAAATTCATATTTGTTGTGGGACCACAGTAATCTTTCTGGGTAAAAGAAAAGTCACCTGAGGCCACAAAGCTCTTTCAGAATTTATCTAGAACTGATAATTCAAGTCGAGGGGCAGCCACCAGCTCCAGCAGCAGGAGGCTGCTCCCTGCAGTTGTCTGCATAGGTAAGATTTACTCCAAAATCTTTGTAGCCTCTCTCCTGTGGTCTAGGCTCCTTCTGCAGCATTTGAGAGGACAGGTGGATGATAACTTCTGTCAGTGTTGTATATATGCTGTAGCTGGAGGCACATTCCCTCTCACATGTATCCACTCTAAGTTAGGGACAGTCAATAAGCTTATTAATTTGAGAAGAGGGTTTTGATATCAAAATGAGTACAGTTGAACACGATTATGATGGGCAAAGTCATGTGTGAGCTGTATATATTAATTTATTTATTAATTCTAAAGAAAAACATCACAAATATTTACAACGATTATTATTCTCTTTAATTTAAGCTGGACATGCTATTTTCAGGCTGTTCGGCAACAGAGTCACACTGTAAGTGGAACAGAGATCGTAAAGTGGAATAGTAAAATATTTTTCCTTTGCTGAACTCCTGAGAGTATAAATGCTGACATGGTTTACTCTACACTTTGTTGTTACCACATATGAAGGTTTAGGAAGGACAGGAAGCAGGGTTGCAAAGTAGATTATGACAAGATGCATAGGTTAGAACATTAGACATTCAGATAAAACAACTTGGCTTCCTTCTTAATGTCTTGCTGCAATATACATCTGGTGAATAAATGCAGGTCATTTTTGTAGCTGTGTGGAATCAAATATGTCTTGTCTTTTTTTCTCATCGGTATACTCTTATTGACATTATTGATATTAGCTGTTAAAATTATTCCAAGACAACGACTAAAGTCTTACAAGGTGTTGGAGTATTGTAGTAATTACATACTTAGCATTAGTTTATTATCATTCTGGGTTTAGATCACAGGGAGTAAATTAGGTGGACCTAACTCTTTTTTCTAGAATAATACTTCAGATTTCTCCTTGAATTATAGGCTATTCTGAAATTGGAATGCTATCTTTACCAAATAAATTTTTACTGCATTGTAATGAATCCAGGATTCCTTGAGCATGGAGAAGTGCAGTCAGGAAGTAGGGTATGTATAGCTTAGTGACAAGGGTATATGTCTGGTATCTGGGACACCAGCTTTCCATTTCTGTTCTAAAGAATACTTACCTTATTTGTCATGGGAACTGTCACTTCCTGTGGTAGGGGGACCAGAGCTAACATTCCCCTCCCCTGAGTCAGTACCCTGAATGTCATGCTCAAGAAAAAACAACAGCTGCAGCTGTGGGCTATATGTTCTGCAGGAGAGCTAAGTGGGAAATCATGAAAATCCAGTTGGGAAAAGCACGAGGCAAGAGATAGATGACTCTGTTATGTCACAGAGGATGCCATTCTTGGCATGCACAGGGGCAGAGTTGCGTGTTTCCGAGGCATTTACCAGAGACAAGTCTGCTGTCTCTGGGCCTTGTATGCTTTTGAAATGAAGAAGGATAATTTTGAAGATCAGCCTGTCTCATACTAATCTGAATCTCAGAATAAAACACACGAATAATCAGTTCATGCTCTGATATGAGAAGCAGCATGCTCCTCTTCACAGAATCCAAAAGACATTTCAGTGCTTAGGAAGGTCTGAAATGACCTCAGGATTTTCTTCAAGTGAGAATGTCAAACATGGCATTTAGCAACAGCATTCACAGCATGACAACAAAGCACTTGTATAAATTAAAAAGGGTGTTAAAAGAACAAGGGACCTTGGGGGTTTTTTAACTTTGACCATAAGGTTGCTTAATCTTTCAATCTCTGTTAAGAACACTTTGAATTTTTGGATTTAATATTTCTCAGAAATCTTAAAATAGTTTAATCTTAAAATATTTTAACAGTAAATACATTCTGATCACAACAATTATGAAATGGATAGAAGTTCAAGGAGTCTTTTTGTCTAGTGTTTCTTAGCACTAGATCGCAATATGCACACAGTCTTGGAGTTGTCCATGCCCCGCTCCCTATATCATGTCAGTTTTAAGATAAAGCATTGATCTTAGCTTCCTAATTGTATTTAAAAGTAGATTTCCTTTTACAAAGACTTAAGTCTTAAAATATAAAGTTATTTGTCACTTATATTTAAAGACCGATTATTCTGAAAATTTTAATAAATTCTAATAAAAAATGAACAACTGCATGAAGTACTGCAGTAATTTAGAGTGGTGGTTAAAACTATAACCATGGCAACAAAGAAAAAGGAAAGGTACTTTCTGTGTTGTTATGATTACATATAGTGGAAGATATGATGGTTTAGTTAATGATATGTTTAAAAATGCAGTTATTGTTGAGATCCTACCAATTTTTGCTCCAGTTGAAATAAAAATATACACATGTATAGATCAGCTTGGCTAGTATAGTGTAACAAAAAGAAAGAGAATGTGATTGTCTTCATCCATCCATTAATGGTTATATCTCAGAGAAAGAGAAGACCTGTGTAAGCTATGTTAGTACTTCAAAAAATGACAATTAACTGGTCATGAGAGCATCACATCATAAAATTGGGGAGCAGAAATGTTATGGAAAAGGAACAAAAATAGTTAAGGAAAAATTAAAAGCCCAGCTATAGTGCTTCTAGAATGGCATAGAACTGATTTATGAAAGGAATTCGGTGTCATGTCAGCTACATTTACAGGTAACCTAGCAGCCATTAGAAGTAGGAGCAGATACATGGATGAATGGAGTTGATGCTGAGCAGTCAACATCCACAACATATGCATTTTGGTGGGGGTGTTTTAGGCTGTCTCTATCCTACTTCCAAAGACTAAATGTCCATTAGCCATTGCATGAAATGTACTCTTGGCATATATTTTCCAGCTTAATTTCACCTGAAAGTAATCCAGTTTCTGGTCCCTGATGCACCTCCATGATGAAAAACAAATGTGAGAATGGAAACATTTCCGATAATTGCTTGAAAAATATTCTGCTGTCCAAACTAAAAAGCTAATGTAGCTAAATGTTCAATCACTAAATTTTGAAAGGGAAGTTGGACATAATTGTTTATAATTTATTTTTCAAAATAATCTACAGCAATGAAGATCCTTTAGAACATGTGTTCACATGTAACAAGGGAGCACATAGGGCTAATGGTTGGACTTGATGATCTTGAAGGTCTTTTCCAGCCTTGATGATTCTATGATCAGTCTATTAACTCATTTGGCAGAAAGCAATAATAGAAGATACACAAGGTCTTGTGATGTTTCAAAGTTAAAATATATTTTCTGTAAAGAGGTAGATATCAGGCTCTTTTACCCTTTAATGTTCCATAATGGCAGTTCTCATTCTTGTTTTATTGGTGGTTCCATCTTACAAATAAATACATATGAATACAACTTCTATCACTCAAAAATACTTTATTACAAATACAACTACTGATATAAGTTAGAGTTAAGAGGAGACTAGAAGAAATCAATTCACGGTGGATTTTCAGATTTTTAAATGCTTTTTTTATTAAAAAAAAAGTAACCTAATTCTTCACAAAATTAATAGGTACAAAAAAGCACGGGTTTATATCTAAGCATTCCTTCTCCATTTTTACTGCACTTTATATTCTAATATGTAATGCAAAATTAATACATGAAACAATAGGTAATTTCAAAAGGAACTATTAATGCGTTTCATTTATGAAATATAAAAATAGCATATTTCAACATTTTCAGGACACACTTCTTACTTTTATTTCCCCTGCCTTCAAAGGACATACTGACAAAATCAAAATCAATTTTTGAAGTGTTTTGATCTTGACAGAATTGCACTGTTCTGCTGAAAAGGGACTGACTCAATTTTTGTCTAACTCTTCTAGTTACAGTGTTGACCTTGCGTCATCAGCCACAAATTATAAACTGTTTCTGATGAATCTTTAGAAAAAGTACACCAGATTTAATCTGCCAATTAAAGTAGATACCTGCTGCTCAGAGACCTATACCAACAGTTTCATAAACACAATTACTGAATCTCTATAAAGGATTTAAATTAATATAATGTTAAAAGGTAAAATATAATTTTAACAATGCAATTGAATTATTATAATTCTAATAAGGACAAAAGTGATGAAATACAAAAGTTTCCTATATAGGAAAGCACAAACAAATAGACACTTATAGCCAGGTCAGGTTAAAATGCTAGGGGATTTTACAATTTTATTGGCATCATTAAGTGGCACAATTTTACACCTATTATTCAGTTCAGAGAACCTCTGAATTGTTCGGAATTTAATGTGGGGAAGAAGAAACAAGGTTTGATAACCCTTCCAGGAAGACAAATAGAATACTTTGAAACCAGTCCTTTGCAAGTTCATTGCTGTTTTAATTTCTCCAGCAGAACAAATAATATGTCATAGACATGTGTATGAGCTTCTCTGAAAAGACTTCTAAACCTTGGTAGAAAAGCCATAGTTGTTTTACTTCCCTAAACTGGGCCAGCATTCACTATCTCTTCTGGATACATCATGGTAGTTCTACAACACAAGCTCTGTCCCTGCCTCTGGCTTCTGCCTCACCATGACAGAACTCTGCTGATAACCCAAGACAGGGAGATTTCCATGTTAGTTATGCACTAACACTTTAAAAATAAATCTTCTTTACATTTGATTCAATAATTATTTAATTTTATACTATATTACTTGTTTGCATACTATATTTATATTAGTTATTACTTACAGTTTTACAGTTGATAACAAGTAGAGAATTCACACAGCTGGGTCCTGTATCATCATCTAGTAAAAAAAGAACGTAAAACCAATACACCTACTTAAAGTGATTTTATAATTTTAGTAGTGGCTAAGTGCTGCCATTAACATTAAATTAAGGCCCCCAACTGACCTCCTTTATTCTCTTCTGGATCTCTAAAACTTATTGACTCCTGTTCAAAAGCCACATGCAGGGGGACTGAAAGGTGAAAAGTAATTCTGTGCATCAAACTCAGCTTTGTATTCAGCTGGTGCAGAGGACTGGTGTGGTTCAAGTGCTCCTTCAGATGTGCTGCTCTGCTTTTCACAGTAGTTAAAGGCAACATGGCAACCAGATCTGTGTCCACAAGCACGTTAAATTGTAAAGACTGCTTGGGTTTTTTTCTGGTTTACACCAAAACCCTCTGTTTATTCCATTAATTTTTTCCCTGGCAGAAGCCAGTAATCTGGCAGTCACTGTGTCATAGTTTCTTTCTTGAGAGAAATAAAGAGGTTAACAAAGAAGACCATGGTCCTATACCACTTTATCCCGCTCAGGTGTTTTGTCTTCACCACATAACAGAAATCTAGCTATGGATTAATGCTTCTATACCATATAAAGGCTTGTGGAAAACCTTATGTTTTTCTCCCGTGGCATTTCCATGTACAGGTGTATGTTTGATTTGGTACGCTCATTCTTGCTACTATGACAGAATATATGCTGTTACTGCCTAGATGGAAGATTTCAAATAGTTTCCATTTTCTCACATTTCAGTTAGCAAAATATACAGACTTACAGCTAATGTCCATTGAAATATCTTAGTTACAGGCTAAAGCACATTAAAATCAGTTCCAATGTTGAAACACTGTTTGCGAAATGCCAGAAATAGACCTAAACACACTTTGAACTTTGAAATGTCCCTTTTGTGTTGCTCAAGCTTCTTTTTCCATCTGTTACTTTAAAACTTAAAAGGGTATGGATACTGTGGGCACACCACAAGAAGACTTGCCTATGCTAGTACCAGTCCCATGAGACAAGCCTTCCAAAAATTCTGTCTTTAATAGCCTTTGAATTCATTAAGGACTAAGAGCACTCCTCTTTGTGCCTCTGCCAGAGATGCTAGCAAGAGCACTGGCAATGATCACAGCTAATCAGCGATGTTCACTTTCATGGGTGTACAGCCCAGGAACTGCACACCTATTTCATATTCTGAGCTGTACAGATGTAAAATGTATAGGCTTTGTCTTGCTGATTTTGTACTCTGTTGTTCTGCTACCCTGCAGTTTTATTTTAACTGCTTCATAATTTATTAATACCACTTTTCCCTAATCCTCCTTCAGCACACACAGCAGTGTAGCCTTCGCTGAAGCAAAAGTCACAGTTGCCCAGGATTTCTGTTAAACTCTGCACCTACACAAAAATAAGCTTTTAAAAACTGAAGGTTGAATTAGATTTAGACTTGGGGGTTTGGGGCTCATTATTCAATACTTATTGAGGCAGAAGTATGATTTTGAACCAAAATGAACTCTGGGAATCTAATAATTACCTTACTTCTGGTACGACCATGGAAGGCTATTACACACCAGCCTATTATACTTCTTTGTTATACTACTCCATGCTTACTGAAAGTCATGTACTTTTTTGTGCAGAGAAAAACTTTTAAGCAGATGCATTGAAAAAGAACAGATGTGTTCACAGAATAAATTTTCCATGCTCCATTTTCCACTATGTATGTTTGTTTGTTTATGGAAGTAGGAGGCAGAATTCAGGCAACGGATGGTAAAGGACCTGACTACCCATACAAATCATCTCTGTTTAAACATTGACTGGAAAAGACAATTCATTTTAAGGGATTTTCTTGTGTCTGTTTCTGTACCTAAAATTACTATAACCTTCTTCAAAAATTAATAGTTTTATACCATCCAGTCACCTTTATAGGGTGAAACTGTCAGTTGGCTTAGGAAGTTCACTTCTGTACACATTCTACTACCAAAAGGCAAGAGACAATCTTCCCTGTGGGTGCTGCCTAAGGGAAGCTTTCACACAGAGATGGACCTAACTGAGTCTACTCAGGTATTAATTAAGGCTTTTGTTAGCCCAAAAATGCATTCTTGGAATAAAATAATTCTTTTTCTTTTTTAGATATGTACAAGAAGTCAATAACTAAACTCTAAACTTTTGAGTAAAGATTCACATTAGGGTTTGGTTTTTTTTTCCAAAAGCATTTTCCCAGAGTCTGTTTTTTTTTCCACAGTAAAAGAAAGGATATGTTTTCTTTATTGTTAATGGTTATGTCTTTTGTGGGTAAAGAGTATGACAAGACTATCAATCAGAAATGCCAAAGAAAGCCTTCCGCTCTGCCATTTATTGAGAAATTCTATCTTCTTCATTCATTTTAGAATTTCGTTAGTTAAAAAGATTAAGTTTAGTTTAATATTCCTTATGGTTTCCTGCAGTCACATAGTAATTCATTACCCTCTGGAATGTTTTCTGATTGATGCTATAAGGCACAATAGGCTGGATTAATCAAAGAGATAACAAGTAGATTTTTACCTCTTGAATATTAATGAATAACTGGAACTCCTATTCATTGACATTCAAAACCAGATAAAAACCAGCAGGAAATCTGCAGCAAAGGACAATTGGCACCCAATTTCTGCCTTTAAATTAAAACTGGCAAAACCCATTTCTAGATAACAGCAAAGTTAAATATTTATGGAGTGCAGTTTGTTTAATAACAATCTTTATCAACAATATATTAAAACAGCAATTATCAATACAATTATGTACTTGTTTTCATATCTTAATAGCTGGAAATATAATTTATACAACAGTGTCCAGTTTACAACTAATAAGCACTGCCTCAGTACAATGCTCCCTACAACTTCTGTGTTGGTAGATTTCCTGGCACAGCTTTATCTCTTTTTCAAGCAACAGCTTAAAAGGTCTCTTCTATGGAGTAAACTAGGAAATGGATAAGTAAAATATATACAGAAGTTAAACATGATATCTGAATTCCTAATTTGGGTGTGCACTTTTTGAAACCACAAAAAGATCACAATAAAACTTTTGGAACTTCTTTCCTCTTTCATTATTGCTGATGTCAGCCTGATCTCTCCTTAGCCCCATAAATGTTTGCATTTCCACTACCAGGTATGTACAAAATATCTCAAGCTTTCAGTTCTCATATTATTTCCCTTGTCTGCTTAATGCTGTTCAAAGCCATTCTTGGCATGCTCAGCAAACTGCTACAGAAAGGTCTGTTCTGACTGGATAGGGCACGTGTGCCCCACTATTCAAAAAACAATCTGGCTGCACCTATACTTGTAAATGAGTTCCAGGGAACAGCCCTGAGTGCAGCATGTCATTTGCAAGCACTGACATTTTTAGAATGGCCTTTAGGAAGTTTTCCCCCCAGTCAGCACAGCCCAGGTTTTAATCCTAAGAGGTGAGAACTACCCTCAGAAACAACAGTCATGAGCACATTTGATTTCTTAATGTGAATATAGTCATACAGGCCAGAATTTGTACCTTGTTCTCCTTAATTCCAGGATAAATCTTTAAGCAGCTGAGTATTACAAATGCCAGGGAAAGTGTACCTGAAGTTCTCTTTTGACTTTCTTTTAACCTAATTCATATTTATTTTGTAGCTAGTACAGAAACTCAGTGGGAGAAAACTGCAACGTGAGAATCCACTAATCTGATGGTTTGGGCATGGGAAAAAAAATGGGATTATATGTTTCCTGCAAGGCTGGGCAAGTTACAGTTTTGAAAAATATCCTTTTGGAGTGTAAACTGTGCGTGCTATCATTAGACAGTTAGCTCTTCTTGTCCTAGGTATTTCTTACTGGGATGTTTTGTCTATGAGGAGTAAAAATGAAAGTATCTCAGGCTCAGTGTGCCAGACTCACCTCATATGAACCCAGCTCACAGAAAATGTGTATCTGTTTGCATCCAGCACTCTATATCAACTATATCCAATTTTGAGGTTTTCACTTTCTGTGAACCCCTATTCTCAGGTAATGACTTCTATTACGAATTGTGTAAGAATAAGTGCACCAAACTCTCTGGAGCAGTTTCTGTAACACAAGGAGGAGTCCACAATTCAGGCTTTGTGACAATGACTGCAATGAACCAAGCTCTCCACAGTCGGCTTGAGTATATCTATCAATGGTTTGACTTTCAAAGATGCTGACTATACAGAAATCCCAATGTAAGTGGATTAAAAGTTAAAATAGAAGCTGGATTTTGTCAGCCCCTCTGCAAAACAGCAACTGTATTTCATACAGTTGAAATACGTAGTTGCTGATGTGAAACATTAAGCACCTTGCATTCAAAATTTAAGTCACAGAAAAGAGCGATCTATGAAAAAATAGAAGTGAAAAAAAGATATCTGTGCACAGTAACAGAAGACATGGAAGGTACAAAACTATTTGTGGAATATTTTGGTTATGATAGGTGGCTATCATTAAATTAACCACTGGAAAAAAAAAAAACATGTTTTGACTTACCATTTTACTCATTAGACATTTTTAGCATCCAAGCTAACAAGCAAAGAATAACAGCACAAAAAGTAGTAACTAAATATTTTCAGTAATAAAAAAATCATGTCAGAGCAGAAATGCACCCATGACTTCAAAATAAGCAGTTATTTTCAGTTCATTTTCAGGTTTTGCTTAAGATTCTCATCTTAGCCTGCATTAGGAAAAGATCTTAGAAGAACCTGACAAAAATAAATGCCCTTCCCAAATCACTTCATATGCTCTTTTTAGAAAATTACTGATATATTTTTAATAATTTTTACCCAGTTCTGTTTAAGATGCCTGTTTTTTGCTTTGCAGTCCATGAAGAGCTATACAAATATTCCATGCTGGACATACATATCATTTCTCTCTTTGTATTTTTATTACAATGTATTGGAAATAACCACTAATCAGACATTATTCAATGGTAAAGTTAGAAAAAAATGGCTTAAAAGTCGTATTTTTAGGCTGGGGTTGTCTGGAACTTCTTGGAATAAACTGCGTTTGGCTTATATTTTTATCTGTCACCTTCAATGATATAATGCAAGTGTTCTCTGTAATTTGTATTATTGCAAGGTATTCTGATAGGACTACAAAATCAGTAGGATTGGACTCTGAGAAGACAAGCCCTGTTAGTATTGGGAGGCATCAATTAATTACTAAACGTTGTTTGGGGTTAAAGACAGAAGTATAAAATGGTTTGGGTTGCCAGGGACATTTAAATGCCATCTAGTCCACCCCACCTTCAATGATCAAGGATATCTTGGTCACGCTACTAAGAATCCTGTCTAACCTCACAGTAAACACTGCCAGGGAGGGAGCATACACATCATCTCTGTGCAATCTGTTCCAGTGCCTCACCACCCTCACTATAGAAAATTTCTTCCTTATATCTCAGCTAAATCTTCTCTCTTTTAGCTTCAAAACGTTATCCCTTCTCCTAATGCAACAGGCCCTACTAAACAGCCTGTCCCCATCCTTCTTACAAGCTCCCTTTAGGAACTGAAATGTTGAAATAACAGATCCCTGGAGCCTTCTCTTCCCCAGGCTGAACAAGCCCAACTCTCAGCCTGTCTTGACAGGAGAGGTGATCCAGCCCTCTGATTATCTTTCCAGCCCTCCTCTGGACCTGCTCCAAGAAGTGTATGTCTTTCTAGTATTGTATTTGTTTACAAAAAGTAAGAAAACTATGAGTATATGGAACTGTATTATTAGAGCTCATACTTTGAAAATTGAGTGTCATTATCATAAGAATGGTAATGGCTCTTTGTTATTTCACAGTAAAGAGATACTGTCAATAGAAGTCAACATAAGATTAAGGTAATAATGACTATATTATGATATTTTATAGTTGTTTAAAATTTGACCCTTTGTTTCCATCTGAAAGATGCTCATCATCAAGATCATTTTTCTCTGAGAAATCTAAAACTTTGTATAGTGTAACATTACAAAATAAAACAAATGTCAGTTACCTAAAGCATCCAAATACTAAAATCCTGACAGTACACTCATTAAATGGCAACTTCTCAAGGATAATAAGCTTCTTGTCATATTTCTTGATGAAAGAATATGAAAAATGTGCTGTTCAATAAATGAATATCTCAGGTCCTTTCAGTTTTTTAATTTTAAAAAGTGCTTGTGGCAGAATCCATAAATCTACAGGAACATTTGGGGAGCAACCATACACAGTAGTCCAAAAATCAGTCTTAAAGTAAATGAGCACGTCTCTGTTGGCATAAAGGGAACATATTTATTATTGTAAGTGCAGAATTTTATCTTACATCTTCATAACACCAAAGACTACCCTTAAGGAATGACATATTAATTTTTCACCTGTCATGAATATTTACTGATTTCCTGGAAGTCACCATGACAAGCTATGATTCCATAAATCATTATTTCCAATGGGACCATTTTCAGTTGCACCACTGATAAACAAAAGCAATTTATATGACAAGACAGTAGGAGAGACTTAAATAGTCTTTTACAGTCAACACATTTACATAAACCAAATCTAGGATCTGAGTGTTTTGAGTTTATTAACTCAAAAAATCATTCAAATATTGTCCCTGTTTCTGATCCTTCACATTCATTCCCAGGATAGCGTTCAGCAAGCAACCTGTTATGACCTAATTACATTCTGTAACTGAAATTATTCATTTCCAAAGAGCAACAAAAGACTTCAGGGACAGGAGGTCCAATCTTTCTTCAAGGCTGAAGACTCAGATATTCTAGAATGAAAATCTCTTGGAAAACAAAAATCATCTGGAAAACATCTCCATAGCAGAGTGAATAAATAACCTCTTAAAGTTATGAGATAAATACAAGAGACCAACAAGAAAATAAAACAAGTTGCAAACTTGTCATCCAAGAAATTCCTACCAAAATAAGACTGAGCCAGAAAAAATAATGGAAACCAAAGCAAATGGTAGGAGTTCGTTCTTTTGCACTGAGAAAGAGCAAAGAAGAAAAATCGAGGGACTGGGGGGAAAAAATCTAGATATGCCTCAAAATATTTGTATTTTTTCCTCCACACATCTACCGTGTTTCAACTTGGATCAGTCAGCAAAATAACATCATTTTTTCCAGAAATTCTCAATTGTTCTTAAAGGATAATATTTTACAATTGCTGCTGATTCATGTGATGACTAATGATGGGTTCAAAACCCCCTTTCAGTGATATTGTAAAGATGCAGTGAAATACATCTGTATAAGGTACAAGCATACTTGAGTGTTCATTTGGAAAATCAAAACTCAAAAATTCTTACAGGCAGGTCTTCAAAATACTGAATGTTTAATTGGAATGGCCAGAGATATGACTTTTCAATAAGCGGATAGTAGTTGATCAAAGAGAGGAAAGACACTAAGCTAAAGAAGGAGTTACTACAGGCAAAGAAATGAGAAAGGTACATTCTCAATAAGGGACTTTTTATGCTGCTATATGGCCACATGTTCTTCCAAGTGATGAATATGAAAGGAGGAGGTTTGAGGTTAAATATCAGAGGTGTATTTTCAATGTATGGATCTACAAATTTGTTCTGACTGGTTTGTAGTTAGACAACCACACAAAGAAATAATGACTGCTGGGAATGCTGGGAATGTTCCTTCTTTCCAACTGTAGATGAGGCCTTTGCGTGTGTGTAGGAGTGGGGTCTTTTTGCCTAGTTTGGGCACGGAGATTCCAGCTCTGCATGAAATAGCTCATGCAGAACTTGCCCACAAGTTGTTGCTATTTAAGGAGAGAGGCCCTCGGCATGCAACTTGGAACAGCAGATCTTGCAACTGAACTTTAATTTTTAGAAGAATTTCTGAAATTATTTTAAGTGTGATCAGACAGGGTACAATTAAAGCAATAGCATTCCTGGCGGTGCCCATCTGCAGGCAGAGTGACTGCTGTGCTGGTGTCTGCCAGCTGGTAATCGTGCTCCAGAATTCACGCTCACAGCCCAACTCAGACGTGATTTCTGCTTCAACATGATAACCACTCAGAAATGAAATGCATGTCTCTCTCTCGCTCCTTTTTTTTATCTCTCTCTCATTTATCTCCATTTCAAGAGCCAATAATGAGATGAATTAAGTGGTGATGCCCTTTCATTTTTCCTCATTAGTGTTGCTGGCTATTTCAGCCTTACCCCTGCTGAAGAATTACTTCAGGGATGCAGCCATCTTGCAATTCCTCTTCATTAAACTGGAGGAAGTAAAAGTATGTAAAAATCACATTGTCCCTGTTGTGTCAGCAGTCTGGATGAAGAATTTAATGGTTATAAATGGGCTGTCTCTTATAAAAATATCTCATATGTGCAAAGGTAAATATAACTTTCTAACATTTTATACACTTTGCTTTTGTTTATCTCTTAAAATGCTGCCTAGAACTTTAGGGCTTGTCCAGACTTTCTGCAACTGATGAAAACTTTGGGGTTTTTTTTCGATTTTAAAATGTGAAGAAAGGTTATACTTATTCAGCACAAGGAAGAATGAGAAAGCCAAATGTATCTCCATATTTTTCTCACATTTGAATTCCATTTCTGTCTCTATCACTTTTTTTTCCACAGGCTGCACAAGAACAGCCATCTGACTCACTTCTAGCTCTGCTACATTCCGGCTGACACTACAGTTTAGATATAAGTATTGAAGGTGGAGTATTTTCCTGTTACAAATATAGTGTTTCATCAAACAGGTATCTTGGAAATAATGTCTTTTAGGGGAATATTCTTCTACAAGCCAGTTGAAAAGTAACATATCGGTTTTCAAAACAAGATTTTCAAATTCAAACCAGTCATTTCATTCAGTATTTCTTATATTATTTTGAGTTGGCAGTAAAAAAAAATGTTAAAAGCTAAAATACACTATTATAAACAAGCATCATCAAAACATACACATTTTTTACATTTGTTCAGTTTTTATGTTCTAGAGTTTCCTATAGAAATTCTAGCCCACATTTCTTAATAAAAATAATTTTTAAATAGCTGGAACAAAAGATTTTCTGAGAAAAGTTAAAACTTCAGTACATTCTCATCACACTCAGAAGTAGCACAGTCATATACACACTCTGTTGGGAAAAAATACTGCTGATTTTTAATACAAGCTTTAAACCATGGCATCTCGTCAAACTGTCAACATAAAAAGATGTTAGATATTCTTGCTCACACAAAATTATTTTGGTGATGCTGTTCCAACACAATGAGAAAGTAATAATTTCTGCAACTCTATTAATTCTCAAGTATTTAAATAAAAGTGCAAAATGAACAAAATTAGATTCTAACATCTAACATAATCAACCCAGTTGAATGACAGTGCATTCATTTGTGTTTAAAGTCTTTGTGTCTACTCTTGTGCTTTTTGCAAACAAATATGAAGAGGTAGAGAAGAGATAAAATTAAAACAAAAAAAAAGACCCTTTCTCTCTTCATATAAGTACCATGATCTTACTCACTGTATGAGTGTAACTAAGGTACAGAGCTGGCAGTGTGAACTGTTCTGGTTGTCTCCCCTTGCAATGCCAATTGCACAGTGGAGCTCTGGTCTCAGGCTACCATGATGAGGATTTTCTTACCATGAAACTCCCTGTCTCCTTTTGTTCCTCAGTTACTATTATCTGTGATAATAAGCAGAGACAACCATTCACAGCCTAATAGGTTATGGTACCATTCTTTATTATTCTACACAGAGAACAGACTTTTCTGTTCATTAACATTGCTTTGGGAGAAGTCATGAAGGCTGTCATTACCAAGGAAGAGCTGAACAATGCTGCAGTCCTGCATCCAAATGGATGCTGGAGCTGCACAAACCTCACCATATTCACGTAAACATGACTCAATAACACTGTCTAGAAGGGAATGCAGGGAAAAAAAAAATCCACTTTCCTGAGAAACTGTTGTGGCTACACGCGCTGGCATTTTTAGGAGTTATTCCTGACCCTGTCTTCACCCTCTACAATGCCTAATGGAAGTCCCTCAAAGGCACTTTATTTTAAAGTAATGTGTTTGTGAAATACTGTTCATTTTTATTACCTCAGGTTTCATAAAGACTATCTTACCTTCCAGTATCTAAAAGAAGCAAGAAAGTAGAAAAGAAGTTCCATTATAAAGGAAGAAAAATATATCCAAATGTTATCATTTTTCATTAATCTATACCATTACTGTAAATTATAGGACTGTTAAATACAGTGTGTTGCTATAATCTGTTATTTCAGACCAAACATTATTTGCATATTTTGATTTCTCATTTATAACCACCTATGCTCATTCTTCACTTTTATTTGAAGTGTAATTCATTTACACGTCTATAACATGGATAAGAATCTAGTTTGAAATATAAGCATACTTAGACTTTATAAATTAGGGCTCAAGCAGTAAAAATAAACACCCAGCATTTTCTGCTTTTCTGCAGATGGACCCTGAAAACACGCAAAGAATTCGCATACCTTAGAGCAATAAACATTATTATTTTTTCTGAACCTGAACTATTGGAAATGCCATTGCAATGCAAACAATGCTAGCAGACATTTCACAAACGGTAGGCTCTCTTGGGTTGTTTTTTTTTCCTGGTGCTAAATCTAGGCAACAACATTAGTCACTAGCATTGGTCACAATTACAAAGAAACATAGACCCAGAATTTCTTAAGTCTAAATTAAGACGACTTAATGTGAACTCTCTTTCTTCAGCAGCTGTTAAAACTAGGGTGTGTAAAGATTCCTTCTGTTTCCAACAAGGAGGGGAGGCGGAGGAACCAAACCCACACTTTAACAGTGGTAAACAATTACAGCTATGTGAGCCCTGACAATTCTGGGCTGGTCATTCTCTAAAATGTAATTGAATATGTGAAGCATTTCTTTCCTTGTCTTGCCTGCAAAAGCACTTTCAGCTCACGGACCTCAAAACTAGGGCTGCACAAAACGCATAGTAAAGGTGGTTGTTCCATAGTGTGTTACAGGTGATCAGAGTTACTTCTACCACGCTTGAGTAGAAGATATAAACCTGTTGCCTCGTGTTTTACTGGGGAAGTCCTTCTCAAGTCCAGGTTTCCAGAAAATTCTAACAGTGTGCCTAAATCCTTACATTCTCAGCTTGTTTTGAGATAGTTGTTTTCACATCTGACCTATCCTGTTTGCAGGATGGTAAATCTCAAGATGAAGTAATTTCAATTCTCTTGTAATCAACTAAGATTACATTCATTTCAGTTAATGTAGAAGTCTATAGCAATTTTTTCTTACTACTTTGTAGTAACTATAGTAAATAGAAATATACAGATGCCAACAGAGGATACTTTACCTCATCCACAGACAGGATTAAAAACAGTTGAGACAAATTACTTTGCAAGGACACCTATTTTCCTTGATTATAAAGGAAATAAAGATGGCTGACTGACATCAAGATTATTCAATTTTAGGTGACTTAAAACCAGTAAAAAAGGCATAATTGATGGTTTCATTTCAGACTTCTGCTGAGCATTTCAATGCTTCATTATAAAGTGGTAATTGGTAGAACTGACAAACGCACACGAGCAAAGCAAGTACAAGCTGCACTTCAGAACACCAGGCTGCACCAGTCCTGGTGACTATACCTCTTTTTCAGCTGCATTTAATATACACTGTTTCTGAACATCATTGCAAAAAGACCTATCTGTGGCTGGAAACCTTCAGACATGTTCCCACAGTTGCCTTTCCCTGTTAATAACACTTGTCGTTGCCTTCACAGCAGCAAGAAGCAGGGCAAAATACACATGGAGGGTATTTCATAGACATTTAGAGTTCTCATTTAGATGTTTGTTTATTTCTGTGCTGCTAAACCTCCATTCTGAAAGGCTTGCAATGCACTGAAGTAGGTCTGCAACTAACTGTAAACAAAGAAATGACTTTGCCTTATATTCCAGAAATGCAGCCCCATCATCCAGAAAGTTTAGTCACTGGTGGTTTACAGTATCCTGTCAGAAAACGTAGGCTAGAAGAGTATTCAGCCACGGGCAATAAAAACTTCTGAAAGGGTTTTTATGTATGATAAAACTGTGCCTCACATCCAGTTTAAAGTCATTACAATTTAATATTGGATATAATGTTTTGAGTGCAGTGCTTACCAGGACAAGCAATCTTTTAAAAGAACTGGCTTTGCAAATTAAAATTGCATTTTAAAGGTTGCAGGTTGCTGATGGAAGTCAAAAGTAAGTAAAAGACCTTGACTCACATATTCAGATGATTATAGCATGTTTATTTAATTTCTTGACCAGTTGCTGTGCTTATGTTTTCACCAGTCGGCTTTCTTCAGGCAAAGCAGCTGTTTAGGAAATTATATAAATACACAGTAGCATCAGGAGAGGCAAGCCTTTACTTCACTGGACTTCAACAAACATGAATAGAAATACTTAAAATTTAAAGGGCCCTTACTACCCTTTAAGTACATGGTTTTCAACACAACACCAAGAGCAAAGGAATATAGGGTGCCCAAATTCTGAAAAAAGCACCATGTAATAATGTTATAATATTTTGTAAAGTTTAAAAGCAAGAAGGCAAAACTGTCAGGGTTTGGAAGGGTTGAGGTTCTGGGGTGCCTGCTGTGGAAGGTGCCTATGACATGCCTGTGAGGGGCCCAGCTGGTTCCAGCCAGAGATGACACTGATGCGAACTTCCCACCACATTGCAAAGCTGCTGCAGGCAGGAGACCCCATGGCATCTCTGCTTAAGCAGTGATGAGCCACTCCAAAAGGAGCTTGTGGTTTAGATTAAGCATGAGAAAGGGAAAGAAAGATGTTTCTATATGTTTGATTTCTTCTTTGTTGTTTTTGTGTGTTGTTTTTTACTCCTAATATGTAAATCAGTGATCAAAACTTTGTTTTCATTGCTAATAGATTAACTAAAGAAAGAATTCCCCAAAGTCAAGATTGTTATTCCCTGACAGCCACACAGAGTAGAATTACCTTTATCTATGTTGTCAGTGTAGATGTACTACTTGATCATGCACGAGTCACTTGGCCTCCCTTTATGTCAGTTGTGGTGCTTTTTAAGAGGACAGGAAGTTGAGCATGTTAAAAAAGTGGTTATTGCTCTGTTAACTGTATAAGGAAGTATAAATCAAATGTAGATATTTGCTTTGCTAATCTCAGAAGTTAGTTGAGATTATTGCACTGCTTAAACGAAATTCCATTTCAGGCATGAACAATTCTTTTCTCTGATTTTGTCACTACTAACAGTGGTTTTGTTGATTTTTTCAGACTCTTAAGTTAGATTCAAAAACACAGAACATTTTTTAAAAGTTGTGTGTTACAGTTCACAATGTCAAAGCTTAATGTAAAATTTCATTGACTTCAACAGTTTGTAAAAGAAGAAAAAGAATTATGATGCAGTATCCCACACAAAGTATATCTAAAAATATTCCAGATGAAAAATTATCACAGTGTTTATGCAGTCAAAGAGCTAGAGTTGTAAATTACCCATTAATCTAGCTGGTCCTAAACATGGCATGGGAATTAAAGCCATTTTGTAATGCCCCCATTCTGTCTGGTTTTGACACAGTTAAATTAAAAGCATGCAGTGCACAGCTGGTATAAACACCAACTATTCTTCTCACTAAACAATACAAAGCAAGGAAGAACTTTTCAGATTATTTTCAAAACCATAATTGTTCAGCTCATGTTGACAAATTAAGAAGCAAACAGAACCTAATCACATTCAAATAACATGTTTCCAAGATGCAAATGTCAAACACTTCCTTACGAAGTATACTTCAGCTAGCAACTGCCTATGTCAGTTCAGATATGTTTTGACTAGAATGCAATGTGAGGACATTCAGCAGCCCTCAATATAGTTTTTCCCCATACAATGAACAATTTAAAAATATATTAATCTTCTTATGTCATTTAGTGTGCTGCCATTCAGTCTTTGACACCCCGTGTTCAGTGTAAGCACTATTAAAAGTAAACCACATGATTTGTGCGAATGTAATCACTGGCCTTAATAATGACAAGAATTAAGCAATTTACGCAGATTCTGGAGAGGCAGGGCCAATTTATCTAAATTCATTGTTATATAGCTAACATAAAAAAGATCAGGCCTTGAGTCTCTGGGTATTGATTTAACAGAGCTATTAATACTTATTTAACAAAATTCTCTAACGCATATAATGTACACTTACTAAGACTTGAATTTCACAGAGTATGCAAAGAGTTTTACCATTGCCTTCATCAAGACAAGAATTGGAAATGTAAACCAAGGTATATGCATATTATTTATGGACCACAGTAGTTTTTCAGTCTTTTTGTGAATCACCATGCACTTTAATGACTAAACTTTTAAAGTAATATTTTTTTTTAAAGTCACAGATCTGCAGCCATACTTAAGCAGACCTACTGCTTCAGCTTGTGTAGCATGTCCTCAAATGTCAAGTGCAGTTCATTTCTCATTCACAGCAGTAAGAATACTGAAACTGCAAAAAGATGCAAAGTATATGTTTGAAACAACAGACTGTGAACAATTTAGAATTCGATCTTCATACCTAAGTGTACATGATATTTAATCTAAACCATCTAATTCTGGTTTAATTCATAGAACCATAGACTGGTTTGTGTTCAATGGGACCATAGTTAAAGTACTTGTTCTGCTTACTCGAGCACCGAGGTGCAGGCAGACTAGAAATAGAGGTATATGATTAAAAGAGCCATTAATGCTTTTAGTTTATATTATATTCAGCAAAAAAAGAAAGCAGCCAAAACACTTCACCCTTGCTGATAAATGCTACGAACACCAAACATTCCTTATGTGAGGATAGCAGCAATCCACACATTTAGCAACATTCATAACTTAATGTTATTAAAACAGTAAAGATGTTAAAAGTATTTATCTTATTCATTGAGCTGAAGAGTAAGCAACTTGCAAATGCATTTTTTGTTCCTAAATCTGTCTGAAAACCATGACCGTGACAGGAATGAAGGGCACAATACTCAAGATATGATATGTACACATAGTATGAATATTTACTTCTCATTTCTCCAGGGAGAGGGTAATAATCACAGCTTTTAAATTTTGTGCAGTATACTGCATGAATAAAGTACTCACAGAGTTCCCTGAAATGATACCATTAGGAAGTATGGCAGAAGGCAAAAGGCAGCCTTGATGTTTAACTCCAAAAAAAAATAAACCCCAGATAGAGAGATATTTGCCTTCTGAGTATGGACTGGTGGGTTCTGAATGTTTCTAACTTCTTAACACATCACTACAGGGAAACAGTAAGAATGGTTTTGCAGTTGATATTAGAAAAAAATCTAAGAATTTAGACTGCTAATATATGATTTCAATCCAGCATTGGACAAACACACAATTATATGACATGGAACATCTGTTCAGACTGCAAGATGTATGACTTAGGCTTACAGTAAATGACATCCTGATCATTAGCAAACGATATATTATGATTGTACCTTCACAGAATCATAAAATCATAAAATATGTTAGGTTGGAAGTCCAACTCCCTGGAAGTAAGCAGTGACAACTTTAGCTAGATCAGGTTGAATGATTCCACAGATGCGGCCTCCCACCTCTCTGGACAACTTGTTCCAGTATTTGACCACCCTCACTGTGAAGAGCTTCTTCCTAATGTCTAATCTAAACCTATGGGACTCTAATATTCTATACATGTGAGTCCTAAGCAAGAAAACTGGACAGTAGTACAGTTCACACAGAATTTTTAAGAAAAGATGCAAAACATCTGGAGTGACACCAGGATGTAGGAACAACTGTTCTGAAAATGTTGCCTGTTAGGAATGAGTGAGAGAAAAAAAGACTGAAAGAAGATGTGATGATAACAGATAGCTAATTGGATGGATGGATGGATGGATGGATGGATGGATGGATGGATGGATGGATGGATGGGTGATGAACCTAAATTGCAGCAAGGGAGATTCACTTTAGATGTAGGGAAATAGAAAGTTTGATACTAGAATGTGTAGACCAGAGAGGTTGTAAAGTCATTAGAAATATTTCACAAAGTTAAATAGGCAACTGTAAGGTAACATATAGCTGATATTGCCTAAAGTAGATAACCTCTTAAAGCCCTTTTCATCCCTGTTTCTATGGTTTTTGACAGTACCACATACAAGTTTAACACTGTTTCACAAACTAGGTTCTCAGCAATATTTTTCTTTCAGGGAAAAATTGGTCAAAAATAGTAATATTCCTAAACTGTAGATAACCTGATTTCTTTATGACTTTCTAGCAGTCTATCCTAGCAAATAAAATGATTTAGGCACCTAATATGTGGACTCTGAGGAAAAAATTACATGTTTGATTAGCACATATTTATGTAGTTAAATTCTCTGACTTGCCCAAAGGTGTCTGTACACACAAAGGCCACTGGCCCTCAAGATCCCCTAATCCTGTGCTTCTGGAGACAGCTCTAGCTAGTACTGGCCAGCACTGTGCTGGGGACATCCCAACAATAAGTACATAGAACAGGACAGTGCACAAGACACAGCACTGCCCTGGTTTGCATATTTGAGAAGTTCAAAGTCCATTTAGCTTAAAATTTGCAACTCAGTAAATGCTCCAAACCACTAGAGATACACCCTTATCATGAGGAAATCTCAAATGTACCAAGTGCAGAATCACAAAAAACCCCCCATAAACTACTTAAAATGCCTTTGACCATATTACATGCTATGACGAGAAGTAGACTGGAGAAATGAAAAAAAAAATGTTTAAAACAACAATTTCTCCCCCATCAGCCAGATTTCCCTGGCTGAAGTTTCATCTTGCAGCAGCTGAACAGACATGTTGAGTTGCTGCTTTTCATTATTCTATTGGTGCATCATGTACACAACATATGGTGTTATAATAATAAAGGATGCAATGGTTTCTGAAGTGTATTTCAATTTATTCAAAGAATCCTGTCCCAATTTTTTCAGAGCTCATGCCAACCTTAAATATAAATTCAAAATACACCTTTCTTTTTTTTTTACCCTCAAATCTACATCCCTGCACAGTGAACGCCAGCTACGGTTTCTTCGTGCACTCAAGTTATTCAGTTAGGCGTTCACTGCTACATTCATTTTTGTCTTTAAAAACCTCCAAGGTTTCAGTGGCTCAGTATTTCTGATAATTTGAAAGTAATTTCCTTTACTGTGTAACAGAAGAGCCACAGTTTTAGTAATAAAGGAGAAAACTAATAGAAAAATTACAAGTTCCAGCTATATACAAATCTGTTTAAAGAAAATGGAAATTAAAATGTCTCTGCTACTGTAAACATCCAAATCAACTACATTTCAACAAATTTCAAGCAAATTTTTAGTGATTATGTACTTATACTCTGTCAACATTGTCTCTTGTGTTTTAATCAGTGAAACTTTTTGGTTATTGGTTTTTACTGAAAGGCCCATTCCAACAGGCTGTCATATTAAACCCCATTAATATTTTTGGAAAATTTTATGACTAAGAAACCCTGAAAAGATCTGTTAATGTGGAAACTAGAGTTATCAAACAATAGATTCAGTTCGTCAGTCACAATGCTAGTGTCATCATCATAACTTTGGAGACATCATTCCATTATTTATTTTTTAATTAAAGTATCATAGTGACTGAAAAAGCTGACTGATGCTGCCCTGATTTTAAAAACCAAACCAAACCAAACCAAACCAAACCAAAACCAAATAAAACCTCAACTAAACCAGGAGAGGAAAATTATGTAATTATTCCAGTTCTACTTAAGCAAAATACTTTCATTACCAAACAATGTTGTTCTGTTGGTCTCCATATTCTTTCATTTTTGCTTAAGGGATATATTTTCAATTAAAGACTGCTAAAGCCATTAATTTACCCTTTGTGATGAAACTAAGCCAGCAGACACAACCGTAACTGAAGCTTTTTGTGTTTTCTTTTTTAATAAATAGTACTGAGCTCAGGCAACAAGCTCCTGGCATTGTCAAAGCAGCATTTGTTATTTGCATCTCTGAACGGGCCTATATGCCCGAGAAAAATGGTATCAACAGAAAAGGTATAAAACAATTTTTTTCCAAGCCTCAGAAACAATTTTATGGTTAGTTTTTTGCTTGAATATCAAAATAAGGGAAATGTTGCAGACAGAGTATTAATGCAACTGTAATTCTTTTACAAACCTTCTATTTGATGGGCTACACTGCACTTAGATCCTCAAAAATGTTTGAAGATGTCCCACTGATGCACTGAGAGGAGAGGTCTGGCATAATTGGAAAGAATTTGTATTATTCAGGAAGTTAACAAAGAAGAAAAGCACACAGTATTAAATCCATGTATACAAAAATAAGCAGATTAATACAAATTCTTCAACTGATTAAAAGTTTGTTAAACTGTAGAGTGAATAATTTTACATGAAAAATTGTTTTAAAAAAATCTTAAATTTACCAGTGTTTTTTTAACTTAAAGTGTAACAGTTCTTTTGTATTGCAATAGTCTTCCAGCATAAGACTTCTGTTTCTGGTGAACCATAAACAATTGGAGATATCCAGGCATCCATGGAAAAATTTTGAGTTTATGGGCTTAAGGTAGTATAGTAGTGAGCACCTTCCATTCTTACAAACAGTGAATATCATACATATATTTCCATTTAGCAATTGCTACACAAAAAACTCAACAAAGGAAAGTCAGTAGGAAGCCTGCTTGGAAACTCAGCATTTTGTATAAACAAACCTTGAGACTTTTTGCCATGAACGTGTTTCTGGGACCACAGTAAAATGTTTGTTTCATTTTCAACAGGGAGCTTTAAGCAGAAATAAATAGAAGCATAAAAGTTCTTTAAATCAGTTTGATGTTATAATTGGGTATTTGAATGTAGGAAAATAAATGCTTAATAATTCAGAGAAAAAGAATCACCAAAAGAATGAGCATATAGCAAATCATAGTGTGTGCAAATAAAAAACAATTTATCAGTTCAAGGAGAGAAGTAAATTAGTGTTCCAATTATTATGTTTGCAGAATTCCTTGGTGAGTAGTTCTTCTCATTGCTAGACAACACGAAATAATTCAGTCTTACAGAGTAAGTTTTCAAAGTAACTTGTGGGAGTTTAATCATAAGACTCAATAAGGCTGATGGGAGCCTTATAACTGATCTCTTTTCACCAGTATACTAGAGGTATTTAAAGGTGTTTAGACCTTCTCTTCAGCATGATTAGACTCCAATGTAAGGACAACCTATTCTTGGCAAACATTTGCACACACTTGAGAATGGTGATTTATTTCTCTGAACGCTATTTATTGGTTCAGTCAAAGGGACTGTCTAGCTTGACTGGATAATAATTCTTGTTGCACATCTAGCTATGCTAAAAATGTTGAAAAGTGAAAGACCTTTTTAATAAACATATCTTGTATTACTTACGTAAAGAATTTTTGAAGATTGGAACTATCAAAAGAGTCTTCAGCACGTCTGCAGTGATGTCTGTCGTAAGAAGTGTTTTTAAAACAAAAAAAAAGTAGAATATTTCTCCTGTAGACACAAAGCTCCCAGACTGATTTATTCCTCAGCATAAAACTACTTTATCTGTAAAACGTGTTATTCCCCTTTAAAAAAAAATTAAGACCTTTACCATCAGGGAAGATTATATCTGCCATGCTAAAAAACCCACCACAATAGGAGTCAAATTTGTTTTAGAGAAAACAAAAGCACACCAGAACTCGTCAAGTTTAGAAGAAATAGGATTATATGTTTCCAATATATTTTCAATATTTAAAGCACAGAGATATAAAGCAAGCAACTTCCTAAAGTCCCTATTCTTCAGCGGCATATGCTCCTTATTCTTCAGCAGCATATGCAGCCTTGAAAATAATAGGGATATGATCAGTTTCTATTGTTGCACTTTAAGGTCACCCTTCTTATCCTCTTTCGTTAAAGTGACTCTAAGCTTGTGTCCCAGGTTGTGTCAGCCACATTGTTCAGATAAGGCAACATACATCCTAGGACACTTCAGAAATAAACAGCCAAAAAAAAAAAGTATCAAAAAATCCACCAAAAACTAAATAATGAAACGGTAAAGGCAACAAACAAAAGAAATATCACTGGCTATGCTATTTTTCACACGACTCGGCTCATATCTGTTCTACTTGTGTTTGCAAAAGCAAGCAAGAAAGCCTCAGTGGAAGCCACACTTTAGGCTCTGTACATCCATCCTGAATGCACCCCCCAAGCAACAGCCCTGGCTTTCTTCCCTTTTTTTCCAAGTAGGCCCATGTTGTTCTCCCTCTGAGGGGCACCTGTAAATCTGGTTTCTCTACGAGAACAAGTCCAAACCCAGTCCTTTCCAAACAGACTTGTCAAAATGATATATCATACAGAGCTAAAGTAAGCTGCAGCAGAGCCCAAACATGTGCATTTCCCCTCCTTACACCTTATTCTTTGACAGTTTTTGGCAGTTACATCCAGCTCAGTTGAACCTGGTCTTGATGGAAGAGACAGACTGTGCTGTTTTACTTAGTGTAAATAGATCTCTTCCCCTAGTAGAGAGCTCATAATCTATGCTCCCTTAACTGTTCCTTCATAGCTAGCATTTGTTAGCATATATCTATATATATATTGGCAGAACCGCAGAATCACAGAATTGTAGGAGTTGGAAGAGACCTCTGGAGATGATCTAGCCCAACCCCTCTGCCAGAAGTTAGTATATTTTTTTTAAAAAGGAAAAAAACTTTTTTCAGCTAGCTTTGGAAGTATAAATTGTTATAGGACATTATAACCCTATGCAAGGATTATACCCCTATGCAAGCATGTGTTTTGGTTTTTTTTTTTTCTCTTCTCGTAAAGCCCTTGACAATTCTTTGACACCACCATTATGGTCTTCCACTATTCTCTCTCTCTTGTTCAAATCCACACACACATATAGACCCTGATTTGAATTAACTCAAAGCATTGAGGAAAGAAAAAGTTAAGTGGAGAAGAGAGCACATTATACCTGTAAATAAACAGAACAATCTAATTTGCCCATTCTCCTCAGTAATGGATATTTACAACAACCCAAGGGTGGCAGTTTTACCAACAATAATAAATGTCAATATTTATAGTGGGCAGTATTATGGGGTACTCCTGACTGAATGAAATAAGGTGGTAGCATGTGTTTTGCATGCGACAAACCTTCTGTCTTTCACTGCCTTTGTGCTTTTCTAACTACAAAGCAATGGACTAAGCAAAAGGCATAATTATTCCTATCATAGGGAAAAGCAGAAAAGATGATGGGACAAGTAGGCACAAATCAATATTCCCACAGGCAAACAATTGCTGTACATTGTATTAATGAAGAGTGAATATTGATTTAGTTAATAGCAGTGTTCCAGTAAACTTTCATAAGCATCAGTGACCCTGGTTTGTGAACTCTTCCATGAAGGCAGATCCCATTATCTGTATGGATTCCTGTTCATTTATGGAGGGCATTTTCCATGAAAAGTAGTTTAAAAGACTAAGGATGACTAACAGCAGAGCAGTTTTGAATAGTTATAATGTAAGCTTAAATTACATTAACTTTTGCTTATTCCCATAGTTCCTAGGAATACCAATCTCAACCTATTGAAAGTCCACCCTGAATTTGCAAAGAGGGACAGGTAAGCAAACTGACATTTCAGAGAAAATTCTTGGAAAGCTGGTTGGTTTTTTTTCTGTTTGCATGTTCATAGTTCATAACTTTGGGTGTAACTTCACTGTTTCAAGACAGACTATGTTCTAGTTCACACATCGTT
Organism: Gallinula chloropus; assembly: GCF_964237585.1. Taxonomy (NCBI): domain Eukaryota; kingdom Metazoa; phylum Chordata; class Aves; order Gruiformes; family Rallidae; genus Gallinula; species Gallinula chloropus. The sequence continues at coordinate 13,763,176 of NC_140087.1, read as the reverse complement.
TGAATCCATGAAATATATAAATTAGACTAGAAATACTGAGGCTTCCATTTTTGTTGTCCCTCACCCCTAAACGAAACTGAGGAGTAAAAGTTCCTTAAACATTTCTGCAAGTAGGGAGGGAGGGAGGGAGAGAGAGACAGAGAGAGAGAGAGAGAAAGAGAGAAAGAAAACAAAAAGGTGCAAAATCTATGTCTCTATAAATATTGGTAAAATACACTTGTTACTCATTGTTAAAATATGACTAATATTGTCCATGAAGTCTTTTAAATAAATCCTCCTGTATGCAAGTGTCATATATAAATTTCAACACTGTGTTCCAACTATACTTTCATGAAGGCTTGTTAGACTTCTAATTTCTTACAATTAGGGAAAACAAATCTTTCCATTCCTGCTGAATTTATCTACTATAAAGGGGGTTTTACAATATAAACGCATAAGCATGTTTGGTGTTTTATATCTTTTTTAAACCTTCCTGTAGTATCAAGCCCAAAATTTCTTTCCAAGTGTTTGCTTCAATTCAAAGGTACACCTTTGTTTCTATTCAAGCAGTCCAGGTAGACTGAAGATTCAGTTTGCCCTTGCCATCTGTAAACAAAATGTCTACCAACACACTAATGTTGCTCTTAATTAGCTTGCACATAATTATTTTTTCTTGTATCAAGTAAAAAGAATTGGATTCAGCATTCAGCTAGAGATACAGGTGCCTACATGTGTGATAGGTGTCTAAACTTTCATTATTGTAAGGACTAATCTACTCAATATAATCAATGAGTGATTCAGTAGACCAGCCATTTGGGCATGATTGTATTACCTAATTGTAAACAACGGCAAGTATCTGAAATGCTTTAGGCTATACAAGACATAGGAATCAGCAGATAAGAAACAGGACCAAAGGGAGACCTGGGCCCCCAGGTCTGGACTAGCAGCAACCAGGATATTGCAGAGTATCTGTGTCCAGTGTGAGCATACAACTCTGATTAGGCAAAGGAATCAATGCCCCTTACATCTTCAGTGCAGAGCGGTAGTTTGCTCTCCAGGTACTATTTATTAAGTTGGTATATGTTGGCTCAATTGATACTATACTTCAGATCTGTCAGTCCTTCCGGTGAATCTTAAAATCTGTTGAACGTGCATGATTTAGTCTTGCTTTCTACATAGTCACTGGTGGATAGTTAAAAGGCCAAACCACAGTTAGTCCTCTCTCTGTTTCAGTTGAGGTCAGCACAGCACTTGGCAAGTTCACACTCCTGGACGCAAATGCTGTCAGAAGGGCCACAGCCCTTTTCTTCTCACAGGAATCCAGGAATCTCCCTCCATTATCTTACAGGGATACTGGAGGGAAACTTGCAGGGGAAGTGGTGCTCTATTGAAAGCTTTCCTGGATATGCAGGAAGAAAGAGTCTTACCCTACTTTTGAATTCAGATAAACCTTGTGCCCCCCTGTGTTTCATCTGGAAATGAAAGGTTCTTCCAAACAAAACCTGAAACTGACTGCACTTCAGATGTGATTTAGTCTCTAAAGGATGGGCATCTTTCTTCAGTGACTCCAAGGGATTTTTGGCAGAGTCAGGTCCTCATTTATAACTTTCAGCTAGGTAGGATAAATTTAGCCCTTCTAGCTAGAAGACAGCCAAAGATAATACAGGGCAATTGTGTTTTCTTTCACTCCTCCAAGCCTGCTAAAATTTTATTTTGGAGGTGTCTATTAGCATATTTTGATGGAGACTAAGGTTTTGACAGACACCTGTCTAGTATTGAAACAGCCTTCTCATCTTCATAGTTCAACGAAAGCTAAATATGCTGCCACAGGATAGGTTGTCAGTCTCTTGACAAAAAATATTTTCCCTATAAGCCTCAAAAGATATTTCTGGTGATTTTCAGAGAATTTCAGTTCTACAACAAATAAATATTTTCTCTTATAAAAATCATAATTGCTCTGGTTTTTTGTTGTGTCCCAGGAAAAATTCTCCCATCAAATATGCCATCTCATATTGTCTCATAAGGTTCCTTTATAATACCACAGTACCTACATATATATCTACTCTGACTTCAAATGTAGTTGTTTTTACAGTTCTCTTCCAGAAACTAGGCTATGGTCTAACAAAGCTTACCCAGATGATGGATACTAGTCCATATATAAATAAAAGAAAGTAAGCATTAAACTGTTCTTTATACAGCGCCACAAAGCTGTTAGTTAAAACCCAACATTTTGATGCTGTGAAGTGTTGGAAAGGTTTGCATTGTACTTCTAACGTAGCTTGCAGCTGGTTTTATTTTTCCCTTCAGAAAAGATATTCAGAGGTGAATCTATTAATACATAGCCAAAATCACTCTTCCTGTTTTAAAATTCTTCCTTTACTTTTTAAATGTTCTGTAATTAACAACTCAATTGCTGTGTACATCCCTGACCTGTTTTTTTGTGAGATATGTTTATTACTTTCATAATCTTATTATAATCAAGAAAAGTATTAATGAATACACTGCTATTATAGATACTATGGAAATATTTTTTCTGAATAATTTCATGTTATTTAGAAGATATCCTTTTGTACCAAACAAGTAGAGCTGTGCTATTTTTAGATGACTTAGATACATTTCTGGAAATCTAAGTACTGTAATCACAAAAGGATCTTATTCACCAATCAAAACACAGCTTTGTCTAGAGGTATCTTACTTTTTTGTCATTTAGAAAAATTATGTGTACTAGTGCACATGACTCTCTTAAACACTTTTATAAATAATATTATTAATATGCAGATGTCATTAATAGAAGTAGGGAAAGAGCAGTACCCTGAAAAGAAAATAATAAGACCATCCTCTTGTTGGAAGCAAGAAAAGAAGAAAATTATTAAACATATCGAGCTGAGAAGATACAAATCTTTCTAACAGCATTGTACTTAGCTAACTAAGAAGCCAAAATTTTTGTCACGTTTGGAATACTCTACTCCGCAACTCACTTCTAAAATTTGCTCTCTCTGCTTGTAAGAACACTATTTAAAAAGGCCTAAAGCAACTCCAGCAGGAAAAGCAATGGACCAAGCTGATAGCACAAGGGAGATTCTGTAAGACTAGATCTAAACCATAATTTCCCTTGTCATCAGAACAGAATGAGGAAAAGAAGGAAGATTCTGCAGGCATTAAAATGTATTACCATCCCTGCGTATATGTCACTTTCAAGCTTTCGATCTATACCTCGCTACAGTACTAGTAATGAGAAATAGAAGTAGCTCCAGCACAATACATGAAGTTATTGTCTCAGGCAGAGAGGGAAGACAATCCAATCTTCCTCAAGAAAAATTATACTTGTGCATTTAGTAAACTCATTAATTTGCATTACATATCTGATATTCAGTGAACAAACTACTGTAGCCTTTAAAGCATATAATTTTTAGGAACTATTAGAGAAATCTCATATGCATTTTTAATAATCCATCATACTTATTACTCATAGGTCAGACAAGAATAAGAGCATACCTTACTAAACAGCAAACACAGTATATGCTTCTGACCTCAGATATTTGATAATCTAAAAAATGAATTCTTGAGGTCCCTTTCAACCTCTACAATCACAGTATACAAGCCATGAAACAACCACAACCATTGTTAGCTCCTTGCTTATTAATACCTGAGAAAACAACCAGGCCCAGGAGAAAGAAATAAACAGCAAGCATATAGAAAAATCTGTTCTATAGCATCCAAGGTCCCCACTTCAGAAGTTTCTGTTCTTCTGTTCATAAAATCATTAAGGCTGGGAAAAACCTCTGCCCTGGTTTGGCCAGGAGAGAGTTAACCTCCCCAAGAAGCCAGCACAGGTGAGCTGAGTTAGCCCTGGCTGTTTTTCACACCACCTTACACCACTTTCCCATAAAAGGGGCTGGTTGGTGGGAGGTACTCCTAGGTGCCTCCAGGGCAGTGTGAGACTGGGCAGGCAGCTCAGTTGGTCAGTCAGGTTGGTCTTTGCATGTGCACTGCTCTGTAATCCTCTGGTTGGTTAAAGTATTCTGTGTGAGTGTAATTGGCTGTTATTGTCCTACTTCCATGGTGGTGATTTTGTCAGTAAACTGGGCTTATCCCAACCCACTGAGACTCTGTCGTCTTCTTCTCCAGGAGAGAGCGAGCGGGCAGTGTGTGATGCTCAGCCACTGGTTGGAGCTGAGCCACCACAACCTCCAAGATCATCTAGTCTAACCAATTCCCTACCATCTATATTGCTATCTAAACCACATCCCTAAGTACCTCATCCAACCTTTTATTGACAGTTCAAGGGACAGTGATTCCACCACCTCCCTGGGCAACCCGTTCCAATGGCTAACCACTCTTTCTGAGAAGAAATTTCTCCCAATTTCTAACCTGAACCTCTCCTAGTGCAACTTGCAGCCGTTCTCTCTTGTCATATTGCAAGTTATCTGTGAAATGAGGCTGACCCTCAGCTCACCACAACCTCCTTTCAGGTAGTTATAAACAGCAATAAGGCCTTCCCTGAGCCTCCTCTTCTCCATGCTAAACAGTCCCAGTTACCTCAGCTGCTCCTCATAAGACTCCTGTTCCAGACCCTTCACCAGCTTTGTTGCCCTTCTCTAGACACACTCCGGGACCTTGATGTCCTTCTTGTAGTGAGAGCCCAAAACTAAATATAGTATTCAAAGTGTGGCCTCACCAGGGCTGTTACCATCTCCCTGGTCCTGCTGTCTAGGCTATTCCTGATGCAAGCCAGGAAGCTGTTGTCCCTGCTGGCCACCTGGGCACACTGCTGGCTCATGTTCAGGTGAGTATCAACCAACACCTCCAGATCCTTTTCCTCTGTACAGCTTTCCAGCCACCCTGCCCCAAGCCTGTAGCATTGCCTAGGGTTGTTGTGACCAAAGTGCAGGACCGGACACCTACCCATCAATTCAACCTTTCCAGGTCCCTCTGGAGGGCCTTCCTACCCTCCAGCAGACTGAATCTTCCACACAACTTGGTGTTGCTTGTTTCTACCAGGTGGGTTTCTCCCAAGCTGCTCGTGGGTGTCCTCCAACAACTCTATTGTAAATATAAGGGGAATGAAGTCTATCCTCCTCTTCAACGTTTATCATACCAGACTCCATTTAACCTATTTTTCCTTCTTTTCAGTATATTTCATTGTTGCATGAATCATACCTGAACACAGGATACCTCATGAATTATTATTAGAGCAGTCATTACAAGCATGGTTGAACACTGTCTGCCAAATAGACTTGCCTAGACTTGCAAATTCTTTTTAAAGGGAAAAGCACAAATATAGGACTGCTCACAGTTTAGGAAATAACAAAGATAAGCAAAGTAGATTCTCTTTTATGTTTTTATTTAACATAGTCTTCCTTCTGTTTAGCCAAGACTTATGTCTCATTGTTTCAAGTACCTCTGGCTCCCAACAGATTTATTATTGAGGGATTTCAGGAATAATAGCTGTGCATTTACTCTACCTGTGATTCTTCATAATTTTCAGGAAAAAAAATGTGAAAATATGCCTACAGGATTTCCTTTCTCCCTGTATTTTAAGACATCTTCATAGAACTCCAACAAGTCATCATGATGGGATTTCCCTTTCCAGAAGCTGTGTTGAGCAACCGTTTCAGGTAGACTGCCATTATTCTCTTCTGCACTATGGATATTACTGTGTCACAAGGGAAGGAATCTGAATTTGCAAATAGTTTCACCTGGGAAAACAGAATGGATGAAATTTAATGGGATCCATCATGCTCAACAACAGTTATTTACAAATACATGAAACTGGTCAGTTTAAGCTGTCATGGAAATTGTTCATGAAAGACAGTGGGAATTGTAGACAGACATGCTGAACTAGTCCAAAAAGGTGGTTTCCTTATTTTTTCCAACAACCATGTTGCAATCACATCTAAACAATATGATAAAAGGGCACAGAGATTATCAAACCCCCTCATTCCTGTTTAAACTACTGTTTAAAATGAAAACTTATAAAATAACCCTAAGGAAAAATAAACAGAATGGGAATATTTCCTCAAAACTCTTTTCTGAAGACTTTCATTTAATAGTTATACCAGAGGACTACAGGCCTTAAAGATTTATTTGAAGAGATATCATCTATGACTGTTATCTCTTCAAATCTATGGTGACAGTATTAACTTATTATAGCCCTAATTCTTAAAGATGAGCTACAGAAAAAAAAATCTTAAAAATAAAAGGAAAGCAAAAGATAGAAAATGACCCAGAAAAATTTACCTATCTACAAGTGCCACCTAAGTGCAATGCAACTCATTATTTTCTCTTATAGTCCCTCCTTGATGTTTCCCCTTTTTCAACAATTATCTGGTTTAGACATAGAAAACTGTATATTTTCCGGGCTGCTGTGAAATTGTGACGAGAGACACAGCTGAAAACAATGTCTTTAACAGGCTCACGCTGGGTTTGATCTTGCCAGCGTGGCAAAGAACAGGATGTGAGATTGTAAATCTGCAGCAGGAATGCTGCAAGTATCATTCAACGCCAAGAAGACAGAAGAATAATTTTCTGTCCTTGCTTTTTTTCCTTCTCTCTTTTCTGTACCTTCATATTTATGTCTTTAAGAAGAAAAAAAAACAAAACAAAAAACCTCCAACAAGAACAGCAACAGTGACACTGTTCAATCATTCAATCCATTGCAACTTTTTCTTTTTCTTAGAGAGGAAAAACCTGTGCTCTTTGCAAAAACATTTCGGACTGTCGTAATAGGTTTCCCTGATAATCAGTGTTGTCATGTAAAGAGCCAGTACAGATAAACCAATGAGATATGGGAATGCTGTTGTAAGGATAGCCTTATTCTATAATTTACAGGTAAAACTAGAAGGCATTCAAATATGGGACTAAACATACTTTATAAAGAGAATAAGTGGAGGAAGCTGGACTTGCTGAGTTAGACCAGCTACCACAACCAGGGCTAACATTTAATGACAGTTGTAGAGAGAAATACTAGCAACTTTAACAATCTCTGACTTTTTATTCTATGGACAGTAATGTAATAAAGTTCATTTCAGCTAGCATCTTTAGGCGTTATAACTCATACCATCTTTCAGCACTTTATCAGAAGGAACACTGAGCCTGGAACCTACAAAAATTATTAACATTGCTCATCTAGAATTTCCACTGGGACAAACTCACCTCCAGCAACCATTTGAAAAACACACTTCAGCTTCATCTGATCTAAAGCTACCTAAGCAGTCTATAAATATTGCTTATTCTTGGCTGCATCCCGAGGAACACTGCCTGTGATTTTACAGCCTTGCTTTCCCCTTCAAGTTCAAACATAGTGCTGTGCCTAATGGACGTTATCTCTGGAACAGCTACATTCACATAGCACCTTTTCATCAGTTTCTTTCAGATAAGCCCCATACAGCTCAAATTTACACTCATCAATTGTTGTAGACCATTAAGATCTTTGGTCATTAACTTGTTGCCTCCAGAGATCCTATTGAACTGTTTTTCCAGTGCTGGAACTTACCCTCCGGGCCTGTAAAACTAGAAGCCCCTACTGAGGATACAATACTGTCAGACAGTGAAGGTTTCAGCTGTTTAACTTACTGCTTCAGCAGACAGTGTTTGCCACTAGGCATTCTGATTAGGTCAAGTAAGCAGGAAATCACAGCAAAATAATCTGACTCTCAGGAATGAACCTTTATTTTTTTCCAGAGAAGCTGTATCCAAACATTCAGTTTGAGCCCTGTGATAATAGAGCCCCTCAGTTATTTCTGGCTGGTACTTGCCCATTTAATTAACAAATACTTACTATTTAGCATAAAAGTGTTTGTGGGAAAAATAAATAACTTTTAGTGGGACAACAAACAGAGAGAAAGAGAAAAGCAAGCTATTAGACTTGACTGCCTTGGTGTTCATCAGATCTGAAAAGTGACAAAAACAGGGTAACTAGAAGATAGTTACAACTGCTCAGAGTAAAATGATTATGTTAATTATTAAAAAGATTATGTTAATTGGTTAGATGACTTGAAAGAAAACATCAGTTAACATGCAGTGAGCAAAAACAGAAAGGTGAGAAGCTGTGGAGTAGAGGCAGAAAAGGGCTTTCAGTATCAGTATTAGTGGAATGAGTTAGCTGGAAAACTGTGTAGGCCATCAAAACAGTGTCCTTATTGACCTCTTTATTTTTAGGAGCAAGTAGAGTTATGAATTTCAGTCTGCAGGTTCATCTTTTGAAGGTACTCTATAGGACTCCTTAGAGGATCAGGACTGAGCAGTCAGAAACAGGGTGAAAAATGTTCTCCTACTGTTAAGTGGCTGTTTCTTTCCTTTACAAATTGTCTGTGCTCACTCATTCTAGCACACAGCACTGATTTAATTGTACCCATGTTGCGTTCACAAGGGCATTTTGTCCATCAAATGAAGTATACCACAGATTACGATGAACACATGTAGGACTTAGAGATTTTAATGGTTTTGTTTTGAGAAGTATTAGTTGTAACTGCGGAGAGTATTGCTAGTGCTCTGGCACAATCTATTTCCATTTGACTTTCACACTGGTATGTGCGAATTTATTACTGGATATATGATTGGTAGGGCAGGGGATGGTTTAAAATTATGTAAGGAGTCAGTATCAGGATCTAAGTAAGGCCAAATGTGCAAACAACGTTTTCAAATTTTTATTTAATTGCTCTGTAAATCTCAATCTGGGGTGGGATGGTGTTCTCAAAGGTGCATAGTTAACAGAGGGTTCTTGCACTTATGCAGATAAGATTCACTTTGACAAACAAATACCTTATACTTAATGCATCTGTTAAAGGCAAATTAGATGTTACTTTGGAATTACATTTTGATTTTACTTATGGTAGAGTAATTTAGAGGAAATTTTTAAAGTATTGTTTTGACAAATGCCAATAAAGAATTTTAAGACAATAACACTTGTTTTCTTGGTGACTGAAGGTGAAACTTGTCAACAGGAAGATTCTATATGAAATACTGTGTATCAGTTAAGCCTAGTTTTTACTTGACAAAGTAGAGTTATTAACAGACTAATGAGAGATTATAACAGAGTCTGTACTCCTTACCAGATTATAACAATTTCCCAAATATTCTCCATGCTTTCACATTTAATAGGAAGAAACAAATTGATATTAACAGAAAGTAAACCTGATAATCACAGAAAGGATTCTTTCAAATGATTGTGGCAAACTGTGAGTGTTGAAAAGTAGTTGTTATTGATCAGAATACATGCTCAATTTAGGTTAATTATTAATATGAATTGAAATTGGAAAGGTAAGAAAATTTTAAAGAATACTATTAAATAGAATTATGTATATGCTTCATTTTCCAGTACATCCAAATCAATGTATCCCACAGTGAATATTTATAATTAGGTGGGGTATATGCTTAAACAGTCAATAAAGTTCAAAAATAATTATTAAATCTGCCTTAGTATGTTTTATGGCATGATATGTATGTTTATAAAACAGGTTTTAAAAGTACTTGCTTTCATGTCATGGAACTTAAAAGGTCCGTAAATCTTACAAAAAAGGGCATCAAGTCAGGGTTTCAAATAAATCTAGATCATGTAGTCATTTTCTTATTTTCAAAATGAGACTTTTTGTGACGTACCTCTACACTAAAATAGTGTGTAAAGTGCTGTATTGAGCTGGACTTAGGTTGCTCATTGTCCTGGGTTCAGCTAGGATGGAGTTAATTTTCTTTCTAGTAGCTGGTGCAGTGCAGTGTTCAGGAGTTAGGATGAGAGTAGTGCTGATAACACACTGATTATTTAGTTGTTGCCAAGCAGTCAAGGACTTTTCAGCTTTTCATGCTGCCCTGTTAATGAGGAGAAGGGGAGAAAGGGCACCCAAGACGCAGGGAGGAAGGGGACCCAAGAAGCTGGGAGGGGACACAGCCAGGACAGACAGCTGTGTCCACCCAAACTGGCCAAAGAGGGTATTCAATACCATGACATCATGCTCAGCATAAAGGGGGGCTGGTGGGGGAGAAGTGCATGGCTTGGAGATGATTTGGCTTCAGGACAGCTCTGAGCTGTACAGCCTGAGTTGTGCAGTTCGGTGAGAAACTGCATCATGTATCCTCATTTTTGTATATTTTGCTAGAAAGTCCTGTTACTGTTATTTCTCCCTCCCTTTGCTGTCCCAGTGAACTGTCCTTATCCCAACCCACAAGATTTGCCTTTGTCTTTCTTTTTTTCCCCTTTCCTGTCTCCCCATTTTTCCTCCTGTGGGGATGAAGTGAGTAACTGTGTGATGCTCAATGACCAGCTGGGGCAAAATCATGACACCCACACTGAAGAACTGTTATTTCCCTACTTGTCCTGTTTGCAGTGTACCAATTACTACTTCTCTTTAAGAAAAAACATGATTTAAATGACAGTTATTTCTAGAGACCAAAAAGGAGACCTCTGAACTCTGCCTAACTTTGTCTTCCAGCTCTACCCCAGGTTGCATAATTTCCTCAAATATTCCCATGATATCATGACTGATTCTACTGTATATATTTTGTTTATCGCTAGTCTCATTATACAAAATACTACTATTGTGAGCAGTACAGCCCTTACATTGTTTCAGGCCTTTACAGATGAAAAATAACCTGTAAAATAAGCTACATCTTCAGGGCATGAGGGACATTATATGAGGCCAGCAGACAAACAAGACTATGCAGTCCTTTAGCTAGTATGAGTACAGGTAACCGGCTCCATGAAGGGTGTGCACACACTAAGCTGTGTGTGTACAAGCCATTGGACATCACCTAGATTTGCAACCTCTCCAGAAACAGTGCCTTTAGGAACACAGATGCAGCCATCACAACCCAGTTGTGATCAAAGTCACAAGTATACTTTTATTCTAAGTCATTTAGCCCTGGTTGCCTTGTATTAGTGCTATATATTTATCAAGGGGAGAAGACAACTTCTAAATCTATGCCAAAAAAATTAAAGCCTTAAAATATGATAAACCACTAGGCTGCTAATCTAATTTTACTAAAATCTTGAGAATGAGGGGTTCCTTGTTTTGTAAGTCCTATGGTGCTCCTGATTGTGATACAAGCAAAAACGTTTGCCTAACCCAAAATAATTATTTGCATGCCACCTAATAAGTGCTCAGTTTTGGTCAAGGTCCTGAAGAAATGTCTGTGTACTTTGAAGAATCTGTTGAATTCAATGTTTTACTCTTACAAAACCAAACAAAGTGACTGTAATCCCATGGAAAGAGTGAGGGTGTAACAGTATTTTTCAAATTGTGAGAAGATATGTTTCAAGGCAGGGATTTTTTTTTCTTTTTATCTAAGATTCAAGTGTTGTCTTAAACTATAATATCTAAATATTAATTTGTAATGTCCTAGAAAGGCAGAGACATAGAAATGGAACTACCATTGGTAAAACTGGTTGAAAATTATCTGCCTTTATGGTTCTTTTTTTCTGTCTGTAAGGGTATTTCCATCACCGAGAATACTTTCTTTTTACATACCAGTGGTTCCATACAAATTGAACCAGCAACACTTTTTTATTATTATGCATAAATAGAGAAAAAATCTTACCATGAAAAATGCATTCCATTTAAGATCTAAAGCTTTAGGATGCTCAGTCAGTAGAAGCCGATTACCTATGCAGCGCCACTGAAGCCAATAGTATACAGGTTCTCTTACTTTAAAATCCAGCTCCCACTCAGGCACTGTGGTTATCCTTTTCGAAGACTGCACATTGCATACATCAGATATGAAGTTCTTCTTTCCAGTTTCATACAGGAGATGGTGTCACATGTGATGTTTCCAGTATGATAGCACTGTTTCAGGGTGGAAAAGTTCTTCAAAACATGAGACTTCACACCTATAGTTTGTGTACCTGACCTGACCTGGATGGAAGCTTACACATGGCGGATATATGACTTACACATGGATGGCATTGAGAGTTTTATGTTAGATTAGGCTCTCACACCAGTTTCTTTCGCATTTTCTTATGACTCAGGCATGATGGGAAACTAAATTTTCGGTATCTAGTCTTTTCCAATCAGCTATTTCTAGCCCCATCTGGAACTGAACTCTTCTTTTTGAAAACAGCTATAGAGTATAAAAGCTAATAACAGACCAAGGCTCTGGCTGTAACCCCATGGGCAAGTGCCATGGAATGACTAGCAATACTTTCAGGGGAAATTTCCCCACCAAAACAGATAGCTATATCCTGCCTGTTGATTACCCCAAACCTGCATATTGGGAGTAGTCCATGGCTCTTGCTAATTCCTGAAGTACGTTTGCATATTATTTTTTATGCTACTTGTTGGCATGGATAAAAACCAGTTACATCTTATGGATAGAGACTGTGTAATAATCAAGGCCTTATCCAAACAGATTAGTTTACTGGTATAAATGTGGCTACAAATATCAGGTGAGACAGCTCTGTGGCATATATAGAAGAGTACATGTTTTGTCATCACAGTATCCTTTTTGTACAAGATGTGAATTTGGTGGGATAGATTTTTCTTTACATGTTTTTGTTTGAACATAAATATAAAGGGGATAAATTGCTCTCCATTAGTATTTCTGTGAATGACCTAAATAAGAATAGGCAGTACTTTCATAAGCTTGGAGGAGGACTCCAGGCTAGAAAGAGTTGCTTCAGCCAGCAAACACATTAGAGGATGGTATTAGAATTCAAAATGGTGTTGACAAATTGGAGAGGTGGCACAAAAATGCAAGATACACTCCAATAAAGCAAGTGCTGGGTTTTACTGTTAAGAAATAATAAACTACACAAATGTTCTGTTGAGAATGACTGAGAAAGAAAAGTAATAGAAGCTCTTCAGAAAACTGTCTAAGCCTTATAATAAATAGATCACATACTGAGCATGAATGAACAGTGTCATGCTGAAGTGAAAAAGGTAAATGTCAAACAGAGATGCAAATAGAATAGTCATTTAGAAAAAATTAACTTAATTCTTCTGATGTACTAAGAACATTTTTAAGGCCCCAGCTTAACACTGTCCAGTTGTAGACACCAGACTTCAAAAATAATGTCAACTAACAAAAGAATTTGTTCTGTAAGCAATGAAAACTATTATAGCTATAAAACATACCTATAAAATTTTGAGGACAAATTGAAAGTATTAGCTAGTATTAATTTAGTTCAGAGATTAAAAAATACTATGTTGACCTTGGTAACAGTCAGAAACCATTCAGAAAATATTCAGAAAATCTTGATCTTAACACAAAGTAAGGCTTTCCATCTTCACTTCAAAGAGGACAATAACAAAAATGCTCAAAGGGCTTTAGATGGGACATTTAAAAAAAAAAATCTTTCTGAACCTAGGGCTCATCAAACCCTGGAACAGATTGTTGCCTGAGAAGGTTTGTAATCTCCATTGTTGGAGGTTCAACAGAGACTAGTTGAGGAGGCTTTAGGTCTATCAGATTCTGCTTTATGGCATCAACATCTGATGGAAAGATCATGGTGGACCGAATCACTTCTGGATGCACATTCTATTTGCTTTTCAGTATATGTATTAGAGCAATGGCTTGGATCATGGTCCAACAATCTTTTTACTATCCTGCATACGGAAGGGGAAGGTGAGGTGAGCAAGAGATGAGACGAGAGGAAGGTAAAAGCAACCAGTAATGGGAGAGAGAAAATGAAAAGAGAACCTCTCACTGGGTCTTAGCGCATTAATGAATGCTGAGTCTGCAGCTTTGCACATGCACATTACAAATTTATTTGTTCTGGGATGTGTTCAGCCCTGACTGGGTAAACCCCTGAACAACCTGTTCTGATCTTACAAATGACCTTGTTTTGAGAAGAAGGTTGGACTAGATTATCTCCCAAGGTCACTTTCCCACCTAAATTATCCTGTACTCTCCCTGTTGCTACCCCATTTCTGCTCTGCAATTATGATGACCTTTCCAAATGTACATCTTCTTGGTTTAGACACATACATATGTGAGCTGTCTTGCAAAACTACTTCTGTTTAGAAAAATGTAAAGACCAAGGGTGCTATTGTATATAGAAAAATTAAATAAAACCTTGCAGGTCTTAAATTCCCAGCAATTTATATGGCGGTGCCTATAAAAATTCCTGATTTGTGGTTGTTTAAAGCTGTGGAATTTGCATCATTAATTATTGGTAGGAGACAAGCTATTGTAGCCCTAGATAAAATGTAATTTTTGCCAGTGTTCCAGATTTAAATGCAGCTTTAAAGCTCCCTGACTCAAACATTTAACCTGATTTATGGGTTGTGCTCTGAGAGTACTAGGGCTAAGTCTCACTAAGATCACTTCAAATTACTTTTAAAATTAAGTAAAGAACCAAATGTAACTACTGATCTAAACATACTGTGAAATATTAATTATGCATTTTAAGTGGAGGGAATAAACAAGAAATAATTTAATCTGTGACATATAATAAATCCCAAAATATATCTTTGCTAAAGATGTTTTCTAAATAAACACTTGTTTTTAAACCACAAAGGAGCTGAAGTTCAAACCATTAGTTACTGAGTCAGAAGCTGTATATTAAGATATTTGTTACAGTCACCTCTTAAAAATACAGAAGCCTTTTTAAAGGGTGAATATATTGAGAGAAAAGTGAAGTAGCCTAACATGAAGGAAAAGTCTTTGCATTATGCCTGGCCATGTCCATTAATGAGATAAAACTACTTAAGATCAATCACAGCTGCTGAAACAAGATAAAATATATTTTAAGTTTGCAGAAATTTCCAATATTTCTGTCAACATGTTACATAAACACAAAAATTGATACATGAACAAAAAATTATACTTCCACAGACAAATTTTTGTGACCATGTAGGCACACATATCTCATGTTTTTGTCGTGCAGAAAGTCCCTCATGCGAAGTCAACTGTGTGCATTGCAAAACTTAAATATCATTCATACATTCTAAATAAAATATGAAAAGAAAGGACCTGATAACACTGACCTCTTTTCACTGGACGATCTCATCAGTAGTAGAACAAGATAGGTCAGGGAAATCTTCCTGGAGTGTAAATACTACTCCTGCTTCAGGAAGTGTTTAGCCCTTCCACTCCTCCTTCTGTGTAATTTGTGTGCCACAGGGCCATGTACCAGTTTACTACTGAAGGAATAAGGTGGTGATTTTTTTTTTTCCAGTGAGCTATGCAGATATCAGATATATAAAGTCCACAGAGATACTATTAAACTTAGAAGCATTGCACGTGAAATCATACTGCTCTCCAAAATGCATAAAGAAAATAAAGGAAAAAGAGAACAAAACCATTGACCTGTGGAGTTTTCCCCTCGTGACCTTTCTTTAATCTGAATAACAGTGCTATCTCACAGAACGCTCACCTGAGGGATCTGGAAACGTGCATGTACAGATGTGAATATTTAATAAAAGAGACATTGCTAGCAGTCAGGATGAGAACAGTTCAAACACTCTGACTAGTATTGTTCTTATTCAGGCTTTTCCCTTGCCAGAGCAACATTAGGCAAGGCCAGAAGAGAATTGCACTGAAGTCTGGACTCAGAGGACTCTTTTTCCTAACCAAAGTTACTACCTTACCATCTTTTCCACCCACAGTTGCTACCTTTCTGTTTTAATCCAGACAGACCAGCAATTACAGATCTGTTTCTGGACTGGTTTGCAACTTATGTTTCAAGAGCTTGGTACAAGAATTTTCCCAGGAAGCTGTGCCATAAACCTTCAGATGGTCCCAGCACAGTGAAAGTAGCAACCATGGCCAAATGGCAAATGCAACTTCTTTTGCTGAGTGCTCTGTATCTCCCCAGAAGCCCTTAATTTCTTCTTCTAACTTACAGTCTCAATAAATACTCACACATACACTTCTGCTGCTGAAAATCTTCACCATTCCTAATATGACTTCCTACCAAAGATGCCAAAAGGACTAGAGGGTACAAGTTATGGGGAGCAACTGAGAGTACTAGGCTTGTTCAGCTTAGAGGAGACTTAGGGGTGACCTCATTGCTGCCTACAACTTCCTCATGAGGGATGGAAGAAAGGGAGTTGCTGATTTCTTTTCTCTAGTATCTGATGATAGGATGCAAGGGGGTGGCTTAAAGCTGTGTCAGGGGAAATTCAGATTAGATGTAAGAAAGAGGTTCTTCACTGAGAGAGTGTTCAAGCACTGGAACAAGATCCCCATAGGAGTGGTCATGGACTCAAGTCTGTCAGTGATCAGGAAGATTCTGGACAACACTTTTAGAGATACAGTTTGGGACCGGTGCTGTTTAATATCCTTATCAATGATATTGACAGTGGGATTGAGTACACCCTCAGCAAATTTGCTGCTGACACCAAACTGAGTGGTGAGGTTAATGTGCCAGAGGTGTGAGATGCCATCCAGAGAGACCTGGACACGCTGGAGAAGTGGACCCAGGTGAACCTCTTGAGGTTCAACAAAGCCAAGTGTAGGGTCCTGAACCTGGGTCGGGACAATCCCCGTTATCCATACAGATTTGTAGATGACGTGCTTGAAAGCAGCCCTGAGGAAAAGGACTTGGGAGTACTCGTGGATGAGAAGCTGGACAGGAGCCACCAATGTGCATCTGCAGCCCAGGCGGCCAACCACAACCTGGGCTGCATCAAAAGAAGTGTGGCCAGCAAATTGAGAGAGGGAATTCTGCCCCGCTGCTCTGGTGAGACCTCACCTGGAGTACTGTGTCCAGCTTTGGAGCCCTCAACACAAGAACATGGACCTGTTGGAGCACATCCAGAGGAGGGCCTCGAAAATGATCAGAGGGCTGGAGCACCTCTCCTATGAAGACAGGCTGAGAGAGTTGGGCTTGTTCAGCTTGGAGAAGAGAAGGCTCCGGGGGGACCTTACAGCAGCCTTCCAATACCTGAAGGTGCCTATGGGAAAGCTGGGGAAGAGCTATTCATGAGGGCATGTGGCAGTAGGAAAAGGGGTATTGGTTTTAAACTAGAAAAGGTGAGAATTAGGTTAGATATTAGGAAAAAATTCTTCAATATGAGAGTGATAAATCACTGGAACAGGTTGCATAGAGAGGTAGTGGAGGCCCCATCCCTGGAGATATTCAAGGTCAGGCTTGATGGGGTTCTGAGAATCCTGATCTAGTGAAGATGTCCCTGCTCACTGTTGGACTAGATGACCTCTAAAGGTCCCTTCCAACCTTACATGTTCTATGATTCTCTATGATCTTTTAGGCTGTCCTGTGTGGAGTCCAGAGTTGTATTCAATGAAACTCATGGATGCCTTCCTAATCAGGATATTCTATGATCCTGTCCTCCTCAGGCAATCACTGTTACAAGTTTGATAAAGAGGAGTTAAGGCTATTTGCTGTCATTGCCATCTGTCCTCACTCTAAGTATGGCAACACACGGATTGAAAGAGCTTTCTCTTTCCACCTCCTTCTTGCAGAGCACTGAACAGGAATCTGCTTTAGTGCTCATATACACAGACAACAGTTATAATTGCTGGAACCAATAAATCAAAACAAAATGTTTCATGGGAAGTGATGAGAAGACTGTTCTTAAGAAATAGATGTAATTTGAAATGTTGTATCCAAACATCACCATCTGTACAGCTCCATTAGTGCAGACACTCAAAGAGGAATAGAGAATTGTAGAGGAACAGAACAGAGGTTGTACTAATATCAGAGATATGATATTGTCACACCCCTAACCTTGGTGTATCAACAGGGGATGGCATTCATACATTTATATTGTGCTTTAGCTCATGTACATTTGAAGGTACAGGCTTACATGGGACATATCTATTGAACTGCAGACACTTCACCCCTCTGAAATGGCCATATCTGCTTCACCCCATTGCTTCTAGCCTTCCCTGAAGATACTGCTAAGCCCCCAGTCAAAAGGCAATAGGGAGAGAGAGATTACACTATAATTTAACAGTCATTAGCAGAAACATGTACCTCTTTATAGCCCCCAAACTATGCCAGTGTGTGGGAGGGCTTAGACCAGGAATCAATCTGTGAACCATAATGAGTCACGCAGCAATCAGGCACTAAGAAGAGTCTGGAACTTGACATTTAGTAACAATTCTGGATGTTTAAAAATACAAACATAAAGACACACATTTACATATGTATTTATATATAAATATGTGTGTGATTGCATATGGTACATGACAATAAAGACAAAAAATTTTTCCCAACATCCAGTAACAATATGCAGTTGGCAAAGTCATTCTTAAGGCCATGTCTGTGAACTAAGGCATTTTAACCAGTTTTTAAACATGTATCCTAGCGAATTGCAAGTAGACACTCAAACAAGATTTAGTGTTTTAGAATTTTATAAAAACTTTTGTTCAATGATTTCCTATCACACCATGTGATGGTGAAGACCATCTACATTTCCTGAAGCAGAAAAAGAAAAATTCCATCAATTGAAAGAAAGGACTTGGGTCAGTTTACAACAGCCACATTGAACTCTCAAGGATGGGAAATGCTTCTGGGCATGCATTTGCCTCAAAAATGTTTGCAGTTTGTATTTAAGTGCTGTCAGGTGATGCATGGATGAAAGAGCAAAACACCCCTTTCATGCTCAGTGATACATAGGAAGATCATATATACTTTCCACAAAAGAGATTGCACATCTGTGCTCTTAGAGCTTGACTTTCAAACCCTCCTGGGACATAAACCTGCCTTCAGACAAGGAGGAAAGAAAGACACTTGCATTCTTTTATTTTACTCCTGTGCCTATAACACATTCCTCCCTGCAGAACTTCAGCTGGCCACTGTTACAAAGATTAAGGGCACAATCTCCAAGAAATAGAAGTATTACATTGAATGCATCTGAAGTTTAATCCATGCACCGTTTGCAACACTCAAGTCACACACAATACACACACCTACAGTCTCACACACCCATGACCAATGAACAATCCTTTCAAACAGCCCATGCTACAGCCCAGTCACTGAGAAACTGATCCCATGCATTCAGGAGCACTGTAGAATTCCCACTCAGAGTTGGTTGATTTTAGCCTAGGTTCCAGTGATCCTGTGATTTTTAAAGGGTAATTTGTCATCCTAAGGAAGACCATGCTGCTGATGATAAATTTATGAGCTTAGAAATACTGTTCTGTTTATGCATGAATCCTTTACAAGCAGCTTGTTCTTTTTAGTTCTTTTTCTATTGTACATTAGTTTTGATTATTCTCCTCTATCACAAGAATGGGCTACCAGTGAAATTAAACAGCAGCTTAACATGAAAAATAGCTCCTGATCTATGTAAAGTAATCTGCTGCTTCCATCTGACTTCCTTTTACTCCTTGCTTTCAGAAGCCAGCTGATCTATGTGCATCATCCTAGAATCAAAGTCATGTTTTCTGACTGTACTGGGGTTAAAAACTCATGTATAAGGTTGCACTAAAATAAAGCTTTGGGTTGTGGTGGGGTTTTTTTTGTTCATTTATTTGTTATCACAATCCCAGGACAATTCAGTAAGCAACACAGTCCAACTGGCTGTATTATTGTGTACAAAATGTTAGCATGCTTTTTATCGCTTGTTTTAAAGAATGGTGAATTATATTTGGAGGATTCCCTCACTGTAGTATCTGATCTCCATTAAAAACGTTGTGTTGTCATAAATATGGCACCTGTCAGCTGGCCCAAGGTCATGCAGAGGTATTTTGCATATGGCTGCCTAGAACTATGGCACAACTTTTCATAAGAATATGTGAACACAGGCGCAGGAATGCAGAGAAAATGCAGCCAAAATTTTAATGAACATTTTGCTTGAAACTGTACTAACTGGCAATATCATCACTTGCTAACTCCATAGTGAATCCAACCCTGTGCAGATGGGTAACTCACTGGATATCTTACTGTCACAGATACAGAAGTGATTGCTTTGTTTCTGAGACAATCTTGAAGAGCTTGATGCATCTCACTATATATATTTCTTAAGTAGTAGTTTTCTAGTTCCTAAGAAGGTTAAATGGCCCAATAGACTGAGAATGAGGCCAAAAGCCTGATCTCCCAGTCTGTAATGTTGGCTCTGACACTTATTCACCATGTGATTTGGATTTAACACATGCCATTTTTCCCTAAATGAGGGCATATTACTTAAGAGCCACAAAGAGAGCAGTAAGGGACAATTATTATTTTACTGTGTTTTGCAAACTGAAAGGAGCAAACCTAACCACTGAACTAGGCATGGGTCACTGAGGTTTTCAGAGTTGTCCTCTGAGCGGAGACAGATACCCCTGGAGACCATGCCATCAGCAGAAGGAAAACCAGTTACTAAAGGAAGATGCATGAGGGAACTGTGGGATGGAGCCCAGACTGAGGAAAGCTTTTTATTTTCCAATCAGGGAGGAGACTACTGGTAATTGCTGCAGTCCGAGGGGAGAGCTGCTGGGCTGCTTGACCTGCCAAGAAGGCTATGCCTGACCCCTACCTCAATCAGCACCCGTCTCCAGCTGGCAGCTGAGAGCTACACAGGGAGAGCAGGCAGACCTGGTCCCAGCAGGGAGACCAGGCCTGGAGCAAAAGCCAAGAGGGAGCTGGTACGAGCAGGAGGCTGCAGCTGGCTGAACCCCACTGATGCACAGAATATCCACAACAAATACCACCATGGCATCAGTCTGGCACTGAGCAGCTTGAGGCAGCTATGCCAGATGCTTCACGGACATCTGCTCCTTGCTCCTGCCAGTGCCGGAAAAATGTTGGTACATATGAAGAGCTAGTTTATCAGCCCAAAGTCCACAGATAGCTTTGGGCTTGCATCGGGGCATGGAGGGAGAGAGTCATCAGCCAGCAGCACTTGGCCAAGTCTGTGCCCAGCCACTTGCTTTGCTCCTGTCTTCTCACTGGGACACCCAGCATTGGCAAACTTCCCCTGTGCTGGATAAATGTATCAGCCCTGCACCGTTTTTAAGCTCCCATGATGTGACATGTCAGTGTTTTCTCCAGGGTGGGGGGTGGTCATGTAGGCACAGAATGCCCAGGTAGCATCAGGTGGACTGCCATTAACTGTGTCATCACCAGGCCTCTGCAGTGCAGTGGGGTAGACAGGCATTTCAGGGCCTGGCAGGATACTCCTTCAGTCTTAAGTACAGCTTTATTTGAAGTTCATGTGGTTGCAGGCAGTTTTCAAAGATTTCATAAATTAATGAAGAGTAGCAACAGTAAAAGCAGACTTTTCTGAATGCAGACCTGATTCTGAGCCCACTAACGAGATCTTAGAGCTTAGTCTCTAGTCCCCAGGACTACTGACTTCTGCTAGGGGCTTTGTGGGAATGCTTTCTGGTGGCATCTCCAATTAAAAGCAATGAAAAAAACCACATTGGTTATTTCTTTTCTTCTCTTCCCTGCAGTGTTTCCAAATCAGAAACATTCAAACTATTTTACTATATGGGTAGGCGTTAGGAAGGCAATGCAAAAAACCCACCAATTAAATACACTGAAAAATAGCAGCAGGCTACAGTTTTAACATTAAAAGCTATTAGAAATCAATCAGGACTTCAGCAGGGCCCGAGGGGCAGACTGATGTAATGGAAAGAAGTCTATTAAATGTAAAAGTAAATTATGCAACAACTTCAGAGCTCCTGTCCTCCACCACAATAAAGAAAGGCAGAAGAGATGATTCCAGTTTGGGCCCTCATCTTGTCACATGGTCCCATGAATAGATCAGATCCCAGAAAAGGACAATCAAGCAGTCATTTACAGGAACCTCAGTGCAGAAAATAGTGAAGGCAGCTACCATCAGATCAGACATCCTGCTGTGGTGTTTGGGGAACATGCCTCAGTGGTATTTAGAAACCACTTTTCAAAATCCTTTAAAGTGCAATGGTACTGTTTATGTAAAAAGAAGCATTTACCAATGCCAAAGGAAAGCTTAGGGAAAAAGTACATCTCAAGCACTTCTTAAACATTTCCTGTATATTCCCCACTTAGGGACATCACTTCTTATCGGCACATAATAATGTACTACACATATATAAGGTCATAATGAGTTATTCCCTTATGTCTCTACACTCATGCAAAGAAACCTGGCAGCCTATAGGAAAAAAAAATGTTCCTAAATCCTGGGTCTGCCAGAAAAGCTTAGTTCCAGCAGCCAGCTTAAGCAGAAAAAAAAAATCCGTGTGACCAGCGGCAGAAGTCAAAGGAATAAAGGGGGTTTTTCTACTTGCAATACCTTCCTAGTAGTACAAAACTTTTAGAAAGCTGCAACAGGCAAACCTCTTAGTTTCGAAATGTCCTTCAATCCAAGCCACAGAGCAATTAAAAACACACAACCTTTTTTTTTCCACTTGTAGTGCATTAATGCATCCAGAAACAGGGTATAACATTTGCACATACTGGCCCTCAGCCTCTGAAGAGAAGGGTTTGAATTGGGTTTGAAAAGAATTCCAAAGCAAAATATGTAAACCCACATGCTTGCTCGCTTTTGTTTGATATTGCCAATGCTGGCAAAAGCCACTTCTCAAAAGAGCAGACTGAGTGTGGAATGAGGGAAAGGTGCCTTGGCACTGTAGGAAAGGCTGAACGTTGGGTTAGTTAATCAGTGAGCAATCTTCCAGAGTAAGGGGAGTCACCAATTTCATCTATATGTTTGAAACACAGAGAATCCTGAAAACAGGGGGGGGAAAGCACAGCATCGCATTTGGTCCTATTGTGCAAAAGATTTTATACTGTGAGAACAGCCTATAGTTAGGAGGAACCTAAAGTGCCTGAGAGCCACTCTAATGTAAATACCAAGGGTAAGGTAGGGAATATTTATAGCTCTCTATTGCCCTCTAGTGTATGCTGTGCAAGCATTTGTGGTAGTTTTACGCCATGAAAGGGAAAAACTTCGGAGTGCAGCACTTTCTTTTAAATGAAAAGATAACAGCCCTTTCCGCAGAACCGGAGCTTTTGTACAATTTGAAATTAACCTTGAGAGAATCTGGAGGAGGGAGAAGAGGGAAGGGGAGTTTGGAAATGTGATGCTAGTACACTATATACCTTTTCTCCTCTGATTTTTGAGGGACTTGACATTTTCCTTGCAAAACATTTGCTTCACAGACCCTCTCTGTCTTCTAATGCAGTTGCATCATGTGGCAACAAATAAATTATTACTGACTGTTATAAGGTAAGACAATGGAGCAGAAGATATTAATTCCAGGATGAGATAAAGAATAAGGAATGAGCTTTTATTTTGAAAAGAAAAAATCTGCCTGAGGTAATTTGTTTTATATATACATATATAAAAAACAAATATATATTTCATATATATATATAAAAGATGAGGGGGGTGTTTACTTAAGGATATGTACAGGGATTTAAAAGGGTTCTTTAGATACCAGGATATATAAAACACTAGGATGACAAATCTGATTGAATAGTTCTGAGAACAATGTAACTAAAATGCTTTACATACAGGGAAGCAATACTGCTCTAATTTAAATAAATGGAATTGTTAGCATAGGGGGGAAAAAAAAGTCTAAATAGATAAGAAAATGACTTAAGCAATTTCCTGCATAAAATCTTATGATTAGTACAGCTTAAAATGAGAGAATGAGAGAGAATGGAAATAAGTAGTACATTTAAGCTAGGATGGAAAAATATACTCAGAAAAAAAGGCATTTCCCTTGCTAAACAGTTGCTAAGCACTTGATTGTGACCAGTCTCTATTTGGTCTTGAATAAAATCTATCATATGTTTGTGTCATTAAAGGAGACTTTCAGATCTATTTCTATAAATTACTGCGTGTTCCACCTGCAGCAAAGCTCTCTGCTTTCCCTGCCAACACGAATAATTTCCTTTTTCTGTTCATTCTCTGCTCATTTGTCCAGAGTGGAGAGTGGGATTCAGCTGTTCATTCACAGACATGTGCAACCTGAACATACACTCTTTGGTTTGCTATGAACAGCCTGTGTCATCAGTGAAAACACATAAGTAGTAGAAAGTGTGATTTACCTTACTCTTAAAGAAAGCATAGAAGAATCAAACCCTGAGAAAGGCCTAGGACTGGGCCCAAGGCAATGGAGCCCACATGTAGCCATCCATGTGGAAGACCTCCCTCTATGGGCAAGCAAGATGTGTCTTCAAGCCTGGTCTCCAAATGCCAAGAATATCTTGATGATCCACCTTGCCTTCAGAGCAAATAAATTTGGGAAATAAGCTGCTCCATTCTTTCCCCTGCTCTCCTGTACTGGTATGAAGATCAAGTTTTTCTTTCACTTCCAACTTTACTCATCCAAACTGCCTATTTCAATTCATCTGTCCACAGCCAGTTTCTGGAATCTATTTAATCAGAGTCACTTAGCCACTGTGATGATACTAAGACTTCATTCTTTCAAGTATTCTATTGTTAGCATAAATCAAGAGCAAAAGAACATTTGAAACCCTGAGGACTTCGTATTGAATGTCAGACTTGTGTGATTTGATGAACTGGGATGAAAAAAATCCCTCAAATGCTAGAGTTTATCATGGGGCAACTGACAAACTCTTTGCATAAGCACTGCTGGCATGGCATTATCATACTGACATCAATTGCCACAGCAGATAAAGTATGAGAGTTTGACAAGTTCATTCTTTCAGAGAATCCGATTTGATAATAATTATTATTTTACAAGGACTAACTCGTAGATGGGATTAAAAATTAACCAGACAAGGTTTGCTCTCTCATGCTCATCAGAGAGTATCCCAATGTACATTCAAGGATCATAGTGAATAACATACACAGATAAAACAATTTTATTCTGGATTTTGATCCTCTTTGCCCATCCCCAAAAGTGTGAGATGACTATATTTACAAAGCAGCTATATTACCCTGATATAATACAACTGCACTTCCACTATTTACATATTGCTATCATCTATGGAAATATGAGTTATGCTGATGCTTAATGGAACAACAGAAAACCAGACTGAGCAGCTATATAACTGTGGTGAACTTATTTTTAGATTTGAAATATTTACCCTAAAAGGGTTACCTTGTCTAAATTACACTGTACAAAAAAGTCACAGGACATCAAAAAGTCCTATATTTGAAAGAATCTTGAAACAATAAGGAGAGAGCACATACCTCTTCTAATCAACCCTATACTCTGTACCTGGATTTAGAGCCCAGTTTTCATGATCCAATAGAAGGCCTCAACTGAGATAAGAAGTGTACTAAGTTATATTCATAGAAAAACAGATTTTACCTGAAAAGCTCTAATCTAAATAGAAGAAAAAGAAAAAACAGATTTTTTTTTATTCAAAACACTCTTTCAAACAGTTTTCCTCTCACTAGCAATCTCTCTGACTCTGAAAGAAGGTGGCCACATCCAAAATGGATTGGGAGAATCTTCCCATGGTCATTCCAGTTTCTGAGTCTTGCTCAGGGACTGTCTGAGGTGCTG
The DNA here is from genome assembly GCF_964237585.1 of Gallinula chloropus. Classification (NCBI taxonomy): domain Eukaryota; kingdom Metazoa; phylum Chordata; class Aves; order Gruiformes; family Rallidae; genus Gallinula; species Gallinula chloropus. The sequence continues at coordinate 13,737,901 of NC_140087.1, read as the reverse complement.
CTTGGGTCATGTTAAAGTCATTCCAAGGAAACCCCTAGCAGTTTACAGAGGAGAAGGAGTCAGCACAGAGAAATACCCTGCGTACATACCTTGTGAGAAAGCATTGAGAGAAACTTTCCAGCAAATCTATTTTTGACAGGTTGAACCAGGACAGCTTCCAGGGAAATCAGATTCCCTGACTTTAGAGTTCAGAGACAGGTTGGATAAGGAATGGAACTGTGAAACTTTACTTGAAGTGAAAAACCCCAAACAGTTCAATTTATTGTTATATTGCCTATATTACTATTCTCCACAGAGCAAGAAAAAAAACCATATTTGAAAACTACACATTTTATTTGCTTTGTTGGTGGGGTGAGAGAGTGGATTGCTCTCTACAGTAAAACTAACTTTAGAATTTCCAAATACATCACAAATCAGAAATTCTGGCTTTCAGCAGACTCTACTTACATCTAAAGAAAAATGTTGAGCAGTGAAGTAGCTGCAGCAGGGGATTCATTCAAAGGTAAACAAGTTGCTGTTACATGACCCAAGAACAGAATAATAATGGTCTGATTCTTGATGAAAATCAGAATTCAAGAGAAAAAAGAAATTTCAAGGTTATTCAGAGTCAAACATGGTTTATATTCAATTACATTTTAAAGCTAAAATCCCAGCCAATTTGTTTTCCATCGACTGTGTGTTTTATGCCACGGTGCCATATGCTACAGTTTGGAGTACTGTCTCCCTCAGTTGTCTTTTAATTGGCTTGACCTATGGGAAAGATGGCAGGAAACCAAGCTAATTATATCAAGTCACCTCATGCTCTACAAAATCTGCTACAGAATGACTTGTCAGGTGAAAAAATAAAAATGAAACAATAGTAGAAATGCAATTACAGTTTCTTAACTTATTTCTCCATGTTGGACCTTGTTTATTGCACTATCAGCTTATGGATTTATAAGGATTTTATTGACAAAGTGATCAGAGTCAGACTGTAAAATGCAAATTAAAACAATGGGAGAAAATAAACTTCCTAACATTTATTTTCCACAGTACTCTTTTTAAAGCTATTAACATTACTTTAAAAATAAGTAGACCTCAATCCAGAAAAAAAAAATCAGTATCTTTATACTTTCTACTCAGCATACACCAGTGTTACTCTCTAGTTACGCTGCTTTAGATTGAAATATCATTTCTAAACTTCTGAGAAACTGGGAGTTGATGTCAAAAGACTGTTAAGAGCTTTAGGTGACATGAGCTAGACAGTGAAGTAGATATCAGAGCTGTAAGTAAGTCTCATTCAAAACCACAATTGCATGTCCCATATGTCAGTAAAATAAGCATCTTACCCAACTAACGTCATATCCACTTTACAGACTGATACTTGAAATGATGAACAATGGAAAGCTTGTGAAATGCTATCCTCAGTACACTTCATAGCTGGCGTGGAATGCATTAGACACAAATGGATAGTATTTTGATGACTACCTACACGGCAATGATAAAGTCTGTTTTACCTAATTTTGGCCACCTGAAAGGTAGTGGTCTATTCTAGTTCCCTGGTCTTTGCTAGACCAGTCTCCCTCTCTCTCTCTCTTCATTGTTACTGGAAGATGGCTGGATGATTGATTTAACCATCAGGGACATTAGTTTGGTGAAATGAGCATCACTTTAAATCCTAAAGATTTAATCCTAAAGTTTAAATTCTTCGACTATATTCCTAAGAGATTTAATCAATTATTTCAGCAAATAGCATACATACATAGTTGCTTATCTTTTATATCCCTTCCTTATATTAGTTTACATGTACAAAATTACACCCTCAGTACGCATTAAAATACACACCTACAGTTTCCAGCAGTCTTCTAGAATACATTTTATTTGTGTCTTGGTTTTGTAGATAAGAGAATAGCCTACTAACAAACCCACTTAAAATAATTCACAGAATAACTATAGAGGCTTAATGAAACCACTGGGAAAGAATAAATTAACTGCCTCCACTAAACAGTTCAACTTAAATGCAGCAAAGCACTTGGATTTCTGTTTAATGTTGACAACAGATACAAGTGCTGCTTACACAGTCAAAGTCAAAAATGTCAGCCAATGCATAGAACATGCCAATGACAATGCTGTGCAAAATGCCACTGCTTTCTTCCATGTAGTTTTCCTGAAGTCCCAGTCTTTCCATTTTCAGAAATACAGTGTGCTACCTGATTTCAGCAGTTCACAGGGTTTGATACATAGGGCCCAATCTCAAACTGAGTTGATAGGCCTATTTGTCTAGTTTAGTTTTAAACTTGCTGTTAAATTTCCACTGTGATACGCTGCTTACCAAAGTCAATATGAATCTTTCTGTGGATTACAATGGCACTGCGTTAGCCTAGCCCTTATTTTAAGTTATATATTCCAGGAGTTTGGCACAGGTGCTCTCTGATAACTAGACAGAGATGATTCCTGTAAATCAGTTATAAAATGGCCCTGTTACTGTTACGCTTTTGTAGTGGAAAGAGTTGAGCAAAAACTGCCAGTACCAATGAATCATAATAGCCTTATTTTTTTTTTCCATTTAGGTGGTAGTTTACTCAAAAAGCAATTACAGAAAATGGGTTTATCTTAAGGAGAAAAAAATTTTTCAAAAGTTTGAGTAAATAGAAGACATTCTGTGCAAAATATTCCTCTTACTTTTGTCTCTGTGAGAACACCTAATGGGTTACTCCATAGAAATAGTCTGCACACTCTGCAGAAAAAAATCTGTAGGGAGCTCACCTGGAGCATATACCTTTTGTCTGAAATTGGTGCACCTTCTGCATTGCCCTTTGAGCACCCTGCATAGCAGAGAATTCTCACAGGTGAACCTTCTTCACCCCCACCCCCACCCCCCCCCAAAAAAAGCAGATGCTGGAACTTTATTTGACCACATAAACTGTTTTTGTTTGAAAGTAATAGGATCCAAGAAGCACTTATGGAAATTAATAAAATCTCAGCCTCAGCTATGACTGGCTGGGGCTTAAATCAACATCTATTTGCTTTCTCACACCTCACCTAAAATCGAAATCATGTTATGACGAGATCACAGCAAACTGCTGCTAAGGACCATTATGTTACTACAGATCTAATGCTGGTAGAGCAAAAGAGAGTAAACTTCTGAAGAACAAACAACTCATTTCCATGTAAGGACTTTCAGCAATTCAGCATGCTCTAGTAATTCAATCACAAGCTGTTACGTTATATGCAAGAGTCCCTGGATGAAACTGCGTAGCTTGGGTTATGCAGGAGTTCAACCAGGATGATCATAATTGTTCCCTGCAGCCTTTAGATGTATTAAAAAAAACCCCCAGAAAACAAAACACAAAAACCAACCAAACAAAAAGTAAAATAAATAAATAAATAAATAAATAAATAAAGTCAGCTGAAACTGATGCAAGTGGGGGATGCAGAATTGCTCCTAAATCTTGGTCTTGCATTTTCTTTTCCTCAAATGTTGTTCTGGATGTGAGATTATGACTTCTTTGTCAGAGCTTATAATATCTGGCCAATGAATCACAGTGTTATTTTCCTACAGAAAAAGAATAAAAAGTCACAGCTATCCCACAATTTTTAAGGTGAATTTCAGAAAAAATAATAGATGAAATAGCAGTCTGAACTTGAATGTGAACTAATAATTTTTATTTATTTGCATAAAAAAACTTTCTGCCATTCATACACAACAACCCTTCATATAATCACTGAAGCAGACCATAGAAGGCTCATCCAGTGAAAGTTCCTGCACCATCCTGCCAAAGTTTTAAGGCCTTTAAGATCAGTTTACCTGGAGAACAGGGAGACAGTTTATTTTAATATAAATGTGCAATTGCTGATCTGCAATATAAAAAGCAGAAAGGAAGTGCATGATGGTTTGGGAATTGAAATCTTCAAAATAACATAGCTTGCCAAATTTTTACTTTCAATATGATTCTATTCTTTCAGTTGTTTTTAAAACAACTCACAAGCATATGCTTTTTTCAGCTACAAGCAAATGCTGAGTGCAAAACTGAGCATTGCAATAATAAAATTAACATAAGAAAATTCAGTAGGCATCTCAGGCAAAATTACATAAATAAACATCAAGTAAACCACTTCTGATACTTGCAGCAATATGCTACTGTGTTCATTTATTTAGCTATCATTCTGAAAGAAAAGTGAAGGATATGGAAAATCTATCCGGAATCATTTCCATGTGGGAAAGGCTATGCACTTATTGAAACAAAGCAGTCTCAGAAAGGCTGTGAAATCTCTGGTCTTGGAGATATGAAAAATTCAACTGGACTAGTCTCTGGGAAACCTATCCCAACATTTAAATTACTTCTGATTTGAGTGGGGTTTGTACTAGTTCACATAATTCCTTTCAGCCTGAATTATTCTGCAGTTCTAAACACATGGAAACCCTCACTGACCAGAACCAAAATAATCTTTCATGACTTTTCCCTATATTCCATACCTCCACTTAGGTCCCACAAGATTGTATACACAGTTCAAGCCCCTCAGCACTGAGGACTCCTCTTCCTCCTATCTTGAGATGCACACAAACAAGACTCAAGACAGAAATGCCTGCGAACAGTTTATTGCCTAACCAATCCGCACCAAATCAAGGATCACTCCTAAAATGAGCAAATAGAGTAAAGTCTCCCAATTGAGCTTACCATGTAGTGGCCCAGTTTCCACTGTTACACACTCCACACCTCCCCTTGAAGAGGCCATTCTCTCCAGATTCTCCCAAAGACAGAAAGATTTGAAATCTTGAGGTATCCAGCAATCTCTGTTCTCCCACCCAATGAGCAGTCATGCAAAAGGGAACAACTGCGACACAACCTGTCCTGTGTGACACTTTGAACATAACTGGCTGATTGTATTGTAAAGGAGTCCTCAATGTAGGTGGCTTTAGGACTTCCCTAGCCATATTTCCATGGTTATGTCTTCCAGAATAATTAAATGGCAGAAAGTTTATATGGGTATTTCTGATCAGACTGAGGCATAAAAAAAGTGACATGCTACATGGTTACTTGACTGAACAGACACTAAAGAAGCACAGTGGGATAGCCTTGGCTGGCCAGCAACTGCCCACCAAGCACTCCATCACTGCTTGTCAACAGGACAGAGGGAGAAAATACAAAGAAAATCTCATGAGCCAAGGTGAGGACAGGGTAATCACTTGTGAAGTGCCATCATGGTCTAAACAAAGTCAGTTTAGGGCAAGTAGTTTAATTTATTGTCAATTAATAAAAGAATAGTATACAAAGAAAAACAAAACTAAAACTACCCAAGCGGTGCAGGGGTAACAACAAAGAAATGTTATGTTCAGTCCATAATGCTTTGTCTCTGACACTCTTTCCTCCAAATGCTCTTCCCCTGCTACAGCATGGGGTCCCACCCACAGTAGGCAATCCTTGACAAACTCCTGCAACACGGGTCCTGTCCACAGGCTGCAGCCCTTCAGGAGTCAACTCCTTCGTGTGTGGGTCCCCAGTGGGATCATAGGCCCTGTCAGAAAACATAGTCCTGCATGAGCTCTTCTCCATGGGCCACAGTTGCTGCCAGGAGCCTGTTCCAGTGCAGGCTTTCCACAGGGTAGATCCATTTACCCTAACATGGGGTCCTCCACAAGCTGTAGGTGGATATCTACTCTGCTGTTGTCCTCCATAGGCTGCAGGACAAACTGCTTAACCATGATCTTTTGCATGGTCTGCAAGGGAATCCCTGCTCCAGCACCTGGAGCACCTTCCTCCTCCTTCTTCACTAATGCTGGTGTCTGCAAGGCTTTTCTTTGCTATTTTCTCACTCTTCTCTCACAGATGCTGTGTTTCTTACCCCTTCTTAAATGTTATCACAGAGATACCACCAACAATGCTTATGGGCTCAGATTTGGTCACCAGTGGGTCACAGAGGCTACTCCTGTGGCCCACAATTCCACCACCACCACTGCAACTACCATTTGCCATGTAAACCGAATACAAGCAGAAACCTAAAATAAGAAGTGGATTACACAAAGTCACAAATTACATCAACAGCTGAGGAAAAAAAAATAATCCATATCTCCAAATTGCTAGTCTACCACTGCAGTCTCCTCCTAACCTGATAATGCATTCCTGCATTAAGGATAATAGGGTACATAAGTGTTTTCATCAGTTTTGTTCCTGTCAGAGACACTTGCAGTGCAGGATTGGAAAGAAAACTAGAGTCAAATAAAGTCTGTGAATTTCAATATCTCCTTAACGTTGTATGATTTAAGACTAACTTTTTTTCTTACTGGAGAGGCTTCCAGCCCTGTACTTTCAAGCTGTCTTTTACAAAACAAGCCTTTAATTCATAGATATATAGCATTAGGTATCTCTAGCCCACTTACAAAAACAGGAAAAAAGTATTTTCCAGGGGAAAAAAAATAGGATGTGCCAGCATGTGTGTAGTAATGCACATTTGCAAATGCAGACATCACAAAGCTGAAATTAAAATAACACTAGAAAGAAATATTTTATCTTAGTGGATAGTAACCACTGTTCATAGCAAGAGAGGAAAGATAAGTAGGGAGATAATGCTGTGCAAAAATCCACTATATTTGCACTACGTCGTATTTTCCATTTCTGCTTTTATCCAATGGTGTACATAATAAAAGATGGTTGCCACTGAAATTTGATGTTTGAGCAAGTATGAGCAAACATATAATGGGATCTGGAGCATCATCTGTATTGGCAAAATTCTCAGCTAGAGTCCCACAGAACTACAAGATATTAAATAGATTTATTGCCTATCAGTTTTATACCAGAGGGAGAGTATCTGCTTCTCACAGAGACGAGATGCATTATAAAAAAAGTAACTGTGATCCTAAGAAATCATCATTCAGCCAAGCTAAAATAAATGATAAATTCCCTTTGTGGCTGATTTTTATCCGGCTGCACCTGACCGCAAAAGCTTTCACAGGCAGATACCCACAGATTTTAAAAGGAGAGTAACTCTAAGCAACATTTCCTCTTAGCAGTTTAACCCTCTCCCTTCTCTTCCCCATTTCTGCAAGCTGTTGACTGGAACAGAGAAAACCCTTTATCAAATTCTCTGGAGTCTATAGGGAACTCAAAAGATAAGCCAGACAAAACATAGAATATAAATTTACATTGCCATTTACATTTTCATCAAAGTAAAGGTGAGCATGATCTCTGCTATAATATTCTGACTCTCTATGATGCTCCTCAGTCTTCAGTAAAGCATAAAGGACTGAAAGTAACCTCATGTTTTACAGTATGTGAAAATATGATTCTTCATCTTACTTCTGTATCATAAATCAAGGGAAAGACCCTTAGATGCTCCATACTAGCATAAAGCCCAAGCACAAAACCATAGATTTCTTGATTTTACAGGCGAACTATAAAGGACATCGTCTATTAAATAAATACTTACTGCAAAGCAAAATCATTGCATCATGTCATGATAAAGCAATCATTAATCCCACTTTTGTTCTGCCAAGGTCTACAAATCAGGAATTATGGGAGGTGGAAGCACACTGATAGACAGGTATAAATATTTTATGTAAGTCCCGTAGATTAAATATGAAAACCACGGATCAACAGTAAATCTGAAGTAGGAGTCTTAACATAACACTGTTGTAAAAGGCTTATTCTTATTTAAAAGATTTCTAGATTTTTATTTTTATATCAGTGGAAATAACAATAAAGCAGCAGAATAGCAGGCATTACTTTACAATTCTGAACTTGTTGAGGAGTTGAGGGGTTTTTTCTGTACTCCATACAATATTGTTTATTTTTCATGTGTGTCTCTTGGCTGTACATCTCTCTCTCTTCCTTATCTTTTATACTTTTTCTTTTCTTTTTCTATATAGACATTTTCTTATTCCTAATGGATTTTTTGAGTGGGATGTGGAGTACACTTCTCAATGCAAATTCATTTGCTGATATTGAAATTCACATCCTTTGCCTTTCCTGAAATGTGTTTCTTCTGAGAGCTGAAATTCATTTTTACGGTGAGCACAAAGCTGTTGTTTATAAGGGATTGGGGGGTATGTGTGTGTGTGTCCCATGGGAACTATTGTCTGTGACAGTGAGCATTAGGCTTTGAGCAATTGTACTGTGGGTTCCAATGAAACTGTGCTCCAACTTTTACTTTGAAGTCCTCAGGGTAGGAAAAATGTAAAGGCACTTAGGTCTTCATATAACAGATAGAACATCTTGTAGATAATAAAAAAAAACCCTGCACATTTCTGGTAAAGAAACATCCAAATTAAAGCACAACACATTTAACAGGAAGAAAAACAGGGAAAGAGCTACGTTCTACATGGGGTGACTCCTTGTTAATATCTACAAGGAGTCACCCTGAAGATGAAGGGCAAATCTATTAAGCAGTCCCTATGTATGGGTGATAGACTGCACATGAAAGGAGCAGAAAGGTATGTTTGTTTAAATCCTTTCCCTCTTTCTCTCATGTTTTCCTTCTGAATTAAGCATGTTCATTAATATAACTGAGAATTTGATGTTTGTAAGGTTTAGTAAATAGAATCATTTACCCTGCCAGTGGAAGGTCTGTCTACATTCAAAAGTAATAAAGCTTACTGACATGATTAGATCCATTTTAATCTATATTATAGTTCAATTTCCTCCCTTATATCTCTCCTTTTTTTTTTTTTTTTTATTTCTGATAACGTTCAACAGCTGGATAATTCTGGAACCATGGTACAGAATGGGGTCAGGACTGTCCTGGGGTATCAGTCTTGCAATTTGTTCTGTGTAGATGGGAAAAAAAATGTATTTCATGATTAACACTGTCTGTAATTTAAACTCAAAAATTAGCCCAAAAAAAGACAAGATATGGTATCGTTTATATTGATATATTGAAAGAAGTAGGTATCCAGGTTGACCCAGTCTGTTTCAGCCCAAAGAAGGAAGTTCAACTTACAAGAAAACAAAAGAAAGAAATCCTGGAAGACATTTCCTACTATTATTTGTATTTCATTGTTATGCTATATTTTATCTTAAAATGCCTACTTCTTGCAAGTGTTAAGCAGTAGACAGCCATTTCCTCTGAATAACATACCTACACTATAGTTACTAGACATAAAATACTGAAGACTGTCTGGTTTTGTTGGGGTTTTTTCAGCAGCAAATTGTTTGGCTTTTCCAAAAGATCAATACTATCATGATTTCAATACTATAATACAGTGTAGTTGGTATGTTTCTACTGCATTCTTGAATGAAAATGGGTGAGAAATGCAATTATTAACTAAAATTCTAAGGTATATCTCAGCTTCTAAACATGCAAGATGTATGAAATCTGAGTAGTGAAGAATATGGTCTGATACATTTTCAGGTAAACACAAAATGTCAACTCATTGTTTTAGAAGGTGGTGGTGGTTGTTGTTGTTGTTGTTGTTGTTGTTGTTGTTGTTATTGTTGTTGTTGTTGTTGTTATTATTATTATTATTATTATTATTATTATTATTATTTTGATCAAAATTACATACTTTCTCTATTTCCAGAAAATCATATTTCTTTTGGGAGTAAATTAACTAAAAATTTAGACTGAAATCTGTCATATCATAGCAGTTAATCTTACTAGTCTTCATTATATGAATTCATCTTAAGGCACATGAAAAAAATGTTTTATAAGAGAGGATTTCTTTTTCCACGAATGAAGATTCAGTTAAAACAAGATGTCAGCAGTTGTGCTTCAAGTCTTTGCTTGCTGCTTTTAGCATTTGTATTTATTCTTTTTACACACTCATGGAAGTATAATAAATTCAGACCTGTAAGCTTTAAAAGCTCTTACCTCTGTCTACTCAAATGTGATTTTCTTCCCAACCCATTACCTTTCACCACCAGCACCCATGGGCTATCTCTGCTGTACAACAGCAACAGATGCATTCTTCTCCCTGCATTTTGTTTGCATTGTTTTCTGTCCTCATTTATGGCAGCAATTTAAACAAATCTCTTTGGCACACATAGATTGTTAGCATTGGTTGGATTTAACCACTGAGAAGCTGGTAAACTCTCTGCCATGGCTTCTGAATTTACACCAGAAAACAACACTGGGTTGCTTTTGTTTCCAAATAGATTTAAAAATTAATTTGGAAGCATCAGAAGTTAAGTTTTAGGTAGACCTGAAGGGCTCAGATTTGTCTTCTAAACCTCACCTGTTTCTTTGTTGCTGCCTAGCTCAGGATTACACAAACAAGTAAACTAGACTGGGAAGCAAAATGTCCACAAGACCATGTTCCTGCCCTTAGACTGGCTGTCACAGAAGAGCAGTATCTGTGGTCTAAATCTCCTTGGACCTCCAAAGCAAGGTGGCCACATGCAGAACACCTGCAGAAATGCTCCCTAGACTGTGCTGAGCTCCCAGGCAGCACTTGGGATACTGGCATGGTGACAAATATCCCAGGCCAGAGCTGTAGCAAGGACTCCTCTGATGACAAGGATGAGCAAATGCCAGTCCTCTGCTCTGTCACTGCTCGGATTAATAATACAAGCCTGGTTATAAAGTCCAAGTACTTCGGTTGCTGTTTTGTGAATGACTAAAGCATCCACTTCTGCCAGCTGAGCTGTTTGAGACCGGCTTCACACATCGGTACAGCCAAGATCTATAAACCATGACTTTGCCATCTGTATACCCTAAGTTCAGTCCCTTGAGGTTTCTTTGAAAACAGTTCATGGCTTAGGGTGAGTGTTGCTTCATTTTTAATCCTTCATCAGGTAGTCTGAAGATGTAAAAACTGCTTTGACAGGGAGTGTGAATGTGTGTGTGTCTGCTGGGAGAGGAAGCTAATGAATGCCCCCTTTAGATTCAGGATGCCTGGCTTTCAAACACCTGTAGAAACTGCACACTTACATTTCCAGAGGGAATTCACACATCCCTGCCAAATGATCTGCAAAGCAAAGGATGTGTAACTGCTCAGCAGATCAGGACAGGTGGAAGCATTCAATTAGGAAGGAGACCAGGACTCCCATCCCCCTGGAAATGTTTCTTTAAATATGTAAACTATCCTGGAGCAAACCTACAGTAAGTGATCTCCTGAAAGTGAGCCATCATTACTTCCTTGCCCTTCTCTGTCATCGTCTGTCCAAAACAACTTCAGCACTTTTGCAAAACATGAACAAATGTGATTAAATATATGATCCCAGACAGGCCTCTCCACGGTCTGGCAAGTTAAAGCATTGCTCTGCAAGATGCCTGAAGTGAGGACAAATCACAACCACACTGTTACTGCCAAATGGTGAGGCACAGTTTCTTTGCAGGGCTCAGTAAGCCAACTCTGTCCTGGAGGGTGATGCACATTGATGTACAATTCTAGAAACTCACACCCAGCACACAGGAGGCTGCAGAGGCTTGTGCATGTACACATCATAGTGCCATACTCTACAGAGCTTTCCTTATTCAACACACTGCTTAGGAGACAGTATTCAATTCAGGGATACAGTATTCATCTCTGGACTGTGGACTTCAGTTGAATGCTGTACATCTAAAAGTTAATGGCAGTAGCAGTAGCAATAGAAAAGTTCTTTTCACAGCTCAGCTCCTTCTGACAATTTAAATTTCTGAGTTCCATTACGGAATCTCTTTGGGAACCTGGTCATAAATCCAGATGGCAATTGGAAGTGTGATGGGGCAGGAAAGAGAATGCATGTCTTTCAAGTCTTGTGTCAGGAGCTTGCCACTGAAATTCCAAGTGAGCATGTGAAAGCTTAGTCATGAATGCCTCTTTCTTCTTCTCTCTGTTCACTTTCAGAGTTAAGAAAACCAGTTAAAAATGAAATTAAAAGTTTCTCACAAGCAGATTTAGAAAATGACTATTCCTTAGGAAAAAAATAAAAAGCTTAAGACTTTTTTTAAGTGGTTCCCTTTTTAAGTAGGTTTAAACTAAAAGAGATAAATAATATAAATGGGAAATTCACATCCTTTTTCTGTCTTCACTAGGAAAACACCCATTTCATGTATTGTGGACAGGTGAGCCTGTAAACAGAAGTGAAAATAAAATTCAGAAACTAAAGCTCAGTGGTGACGTATTAGAATCATGCAGTAAGAAATCTATTAAATGGTTCATGTCCCCCTCTGCCTTATAACCTGTTCATGTCAGCTGAACATCAAATCTTCACATTTGGGACTGAAAGTAAGTTCTTCACTATTATGATGACATTATAATTCTTGATTTACAGCCATGGAATTAGTTCCTGGAGCATTTTCAAACAGCAAAACGTCTCAACAGCACATATTTCCAGCCTGCACTTTTAGCAGATAAAAAAAAATATCTCTTACTGGATAGTGTGTGCTAGACACCAGTCAGTGCATTCCCTGCCAAAACACTTGATGCCATCTGAGTACATCCAGGGTGGTGGGAGGCCGGTGAACAGCCCGTATATCAAACAACATGCAAGATAATAGAAAAATATAACATTCTGTTTCCTTTCACTGTGTGTTGACTGTAGGCTCACATGGTACCATTTGTCTGGCAGCTGCACTGGCCCATGTATAAAGCGGTGGCCTACATTCTACAGAGGCAAGTTTCTTCTAGCATCTAGTGTGCCTCTGCACATTTTTGACAATTCTCTCGTATTCTTGAGCCCGTGCATCTGGCATATTAGTGTATATATTTATTAGTGCAGTTTCTCAAATTGTCAAAGCTTTCCTCCCTTAAGTACACAAAACATGACTTGTACAGCATACCAGCATTACTTTTATTTTTTTTTCCACACAACCAGGTGAGATTTATGCTTGTACGCCTTTTTTTCCTCTTTTCAAGTGACAGCTTGAGGATTCTTCACCTATCTCAAGGGTGGGACTCTCAGCTGCTCAGACTCCCTGACTAGAGCTCCATCTGTTTTCCAGCTCTGTGGAAGACAAGACAACTAGCCTAGCTGAGACTCTCCAGGAGCTGAAGACTCTGGCTGATTAATGAGTCAGAAAACAGGTTCTCCAGAACAGAATGTTATCTACTCACCTGGTGCGTATAATACACACTGCAAAGTGTCAGAACAACCAAATGCTGACATGTACATTTCCTTTAAGAATACAATAATATTTCCTTGCAATTGTCCTAGTTTCAGTTAGGATGGAGTTAACTTCTTTTATAGCAGCAGATGGAATGCTGTGTTTGAGTGCTGATAACACCCTGATGTTTTCAGTTGAGTCAAGCAGTCAAGGACTTTCTCAGCTCTTCATATTTCCCTATTCATGAGAAAGGAGGGGACGAAGCCAGGACAGGTGACCCAAACTGGCCAAAGAGAGTTTTCCATGCCAATTACGTCCTGCTCAGTATAAAGGGGGCTGATGGGAGGAGGAGTGGGCGGCTCCGGGACACGCGGTTCTTGGGACGACTCTGGGTGGCACGGTCTGAGTTGTGGGTTCGGTGAGAAACTGCATTGTGTATCAACAGTTCCATATATTTTTTGCTCTAAAGTCCTGTTAGCATTGTTATATTTTATCTTTCTTCTATTTTAGTAAACCATCCTTATTCCAACCCACGGGCTTTTGGTTTATTGGTTTTGGGGTTGTTATTTGCCCCTCCCTTTTCCCTTCCCTTGCCTCACCACCACCACCCCCCTTCTCCCCCTCCTCTTTTGCTTTAAAGAGCAGGCATCTGCATGGATCTCAGCTCTCAGCCAGGGTAAAACCATGACAGGAATATATGTGAGGTTCTCTCATCCCAGCCAGCTCCATCACAGACTAAGAGTACCAGGTTGATGTGTTTATAGTATTTGACCTACGCCTTTGTGTAAAATAATCCATCTGGATTATGATTTTGTTCTCTGCAAGTTAGTTTTATTAATTAGTGCAGCATGTCTAATTTAATATTACCTGTATTTCTGTTTATTTGACATGGAAAGACTACACAGTGAAATTCCACCTGTAGAGCTGTCAAGTAGAAAGCACTTCTACAATAGCTTCTCCACAGCTTTTCAAATTCTTTCTGAGTGAGTCTGTCACTAGCTGCTCTTCTCTTTCCTCTTAAACTTCTTCTGATTTAACTGTGTATTTTCTCATAGATTACTATCAATCAGGGAATTAATCAGATCTGTGACACTAAATAATATACTACAAAGAATTCTCTTATTCATCATATATAATAATTCAATTCTTATTATGTGCTTATCAAATGAGTGTTTGCCTATTAAGTATTCAGTAAATGATACTTCATTTTGTCTTATTTAAGTCCTATTCAAAAAACATTGCTTGTGATCCCCTCTCCCCTCCTTCCTTACTCTGACCGGATCATCATTCTGAGAATAGAATGTTTCCTCATGATGGTCACCTCCATGTTGTTCTTTCTGCAGATAAAAGAAAAATACAGGAAAATGCTAGGGTCATGTTAAATTGGTAAAATGTATCTAAATACTTAGAGTTTTAGTACCAGAGTGGTTCCTTCAATGGCTTCTCTTCCATCAGAAACAGATGACTGAGGACAAGCCCCTGTTGTGGCTGATCCTGCTTCTTTGGAAGGAGTGCTGTCTTAAACCTGTTAGATATAGACAACATCCCTAATCTATGGCAAGAAGGATTATCCAGATCAGCAGTATCATAATACCTTTAGCTCATCAGGATAACAGCACAGAAAGATAAAGAAGTGAAAAGTGAAGAGCAGACAGGTGATGTCCTGAATATTTATGAATGGGAACCCTGGCCAGGAGATTTTATTAATTTCTTTAAAAATAGGGTATTACTTTAAATTTGCTTTTAATTCTGAAATATTCTATTTAATTTTCATTTCCTATGTTTTCCCTCTTTCTTTCACTATTATGTGGAAAAATTGGTAAAATCTTTAAAACAAAGAGGGGATTTAATAAAATCACTTTTTTCTTTTGCCTAATGTCAAAGTAAATCGATTTCACTGTAGTTGGAGGTGAATACATTTAGGATTCACATTTTATACATACATTGACTATAAAGATTATTGTGCTTTCAGGGTCATTTGAAAACAAGTGCTTGTGAAAGATAAAATTTATGAGGGCTTCAAAACACACCATCTCCCAGGAGCTGCAGTAAATAATCTTAATTATTAATTCACAATCTCAAACATATACTCACAGCTGTTAAATTCCTAGCCAGCTGAGTTAAAGTGCATGGATTTGGGAAGCCATTTTTTTTCCCATACTACAGGACAAAGACACAGACTTATCCTTACAGCACATATTAACATCCTCACACCATACATTTCAATTTCAAGCAGAATAGTTTCATGTGCCTTCTTTATCTATTCATTCTTTGATAAAGGGGAGTGGGGGAAGGAAATTTCATGTGAAAATGCAACATGCAGCAGTGAGGCTAAAACAGTAGGTACCAAAAATTAGTAAAAATTAATATCTTTAAATGCAGAAGTAAAACTAAATTTCACTCAGCCTATTTATAGCCATATGCAACTGGTATAGTGCTTATATAGTGATAATTACTTCATTACTAATATAATGCAAAATAGATCTGTCTGATTTATGTTAATACAGGTAGTCCTGTATTGTTCTCCTTTACTGTATTTCTGTGTTGAAAAGACAGCGTGAAGCCTCAGTGCTTCTTATAGCTCAGTTGGTGACTATTTGACAAAGTCGCATGACATTCTGCTCTACAGAGCATAGCAACTATGAGATGATGATGTAATAGAGTCATCCTGACCACACATTCCTTGGATTTTATATTGCTTTCCAGATGTTAAACAAATCTGTTTTATCTCTTAAAAATCTGTGTATCTCTTCATTCTCAATCATTTTAAAGTAAATGTACGGCCATTTATTTATTTTAGAGTTGAAAAACAAAACTATAGGAGAGAGTGGAACATATCCAAGAAACTAGAAAAAAAGTGGCAGATTATGCATAGTATCCAGAGTCAAAGATTTCACTGATGAGATCGTCTCTGTAGCATTTTCTTTCTTCTCTCCAGTGAGAAATATTGCTCTGGTGCTGAGGACAAACTTTGGTGGCTCTGTGTTTCAGCAGGTTTAGGCAAAATTGAAGTCACCAGTAATTCTCACCAAAAAGAAAAAAATGTATTTTTTTCCTCCCTAGCAGTGTTTTATCTTGGGAAACTTGAGTCCAGTTTTGTTTGTTTGCTTTCCTTTTACTCTTTTACTTCTAAGTCTTTTCAAATCGTTGCTGCTTTAATGTGCTATTTCCTAACTGCCTTCCACAACAGGAAAGTAGAGAAAGAAAACAAAACAAACAAAACAAGAGTGGTAAAGAAGGAGAAAGAGAAAGGGACATATGGAAAACAAATTTGGGAAAATATAATCACAAATTGGAGACATCTAACTTTTCCATGTGGATGTTTCAAGAATCTGAAGTTTGTTTTTCTCTTGTCCAAAAAATAAACATGAGCCCAGTTTGCCCTTTCTGTTCGTCATATTTGTGCTGTAATGATGGAATATGCCTCATCTTTCTCATTCAATGAACCAGAGGTACATGACTTCTGAAAATGCCTTAGACACCAATCAGAAGATTGTCTGAAGTTTAAGTATTCCTTACCCACTGCAGAAAAAATTGGAAATACTTCGAAACTTCTCTTTGATACAAGTCTAGTATGTATTGCTGAAAACTGGAACCTTTAGGAGATTTGTTTTCCTTCAGCATTCATAAGGAGTAAGTTTATTGATATTTCAATAAGAATTAATTAGTATCCATAAGAAAAAAGTGTCAAGGTGCAGTGTAAAATAATTTAACACTGTAAATTCTTGTATATTCAGTACAAATGGGGTCCAACCTGAGGTGAGTAGGCTAATAATATGTTGTGCAGCAACCATCTGAAACAGATGCATACTTACTACATCTATGAAGCCAGCATAAATCCAGCGTCTAGTGATAAATCAATGGTGGGTTTAACATCACCACCAAGAATGTCTTATATAGAGCATCATAAATGTGCTTGTGACCTTATACTGTATTTATTATCTTATAGTAGTTCTTTCTACATTTTTATATAATGCAAAAATCGAATTCTATAATGCTTTGGCAAATTCCCACTGCACCATATTAGTTTGATATTTCAATAGTAGTTATCCTTCCCTAACACGAAGGAAAAGCCCTACTGTGTTAATAAATTTCTTCCAAAATTCTGCCAAAAGCTTTTATCCAAAGAAAGCATTACTTTTGTATAAGACTAAATAGTTTTGAAGGTTTTGGAAGTAATCTGAGGATTAAACATCCGTAGAAGCAAGCATGAGAGGAAGTATGTCAAATAATTCATTCTGACCATAGGTTAATTCTTTTCCTTGGCTAAATCAGCTTACTTTCCACTCTCAGAAATTTTAAAATCATATATACTTTTCAATAGCTACTTCTCCTCCCTTCCCCCTCACTGTTCTCACACAAACACACACACAAAAAAGGAATTGCATTATTTTATTTCATCCCATCACAACCCACACTCAGTAGGAGCAAAATAAGAGATATGTTCCTCTGCTGGATACATTTAAGTAAATTTCTTATCTCCCTTCTCAGTGCCTGGAAACCTTTCCTTTTTAGTGAAGTCACCCTCCAGAGAACCTTTGCAGACACTGAACAGTCTTTGCCACAGACCACACAACTCCTGCTGTAACTAAATGTATTGTTGGTGAGGGAGCCTTCTCAGCAACAGGCACATTCTGAACATAGAGGGGTATCAGCAATTTTCTGCAGGATTTTCCTCTGGCATGGTTTTTAGGGAGTTGTCTGCTCTGTCTTTTCTCCTGACAGAGGCATTGAGCTGGATGGAGACATAAATAGGCCAGGTGCAGTCCTCATGCTACCGTTTTGTTCTTATAAGGTAATGCTACATCATGAAGAGGCATAGATGAGAAATAATCATTGGATTCATGATTTATAAGAATATCTTCTGTTTATGAAGCCTAAAGCACCTTTGCAATCACAAACTCTTCCTGTCTGTGATATGTCTGGGTTTTTTTAAATCTTCATAGGAAATTTATGTTCATTAAGAAAGCAAGAAATCCCCAGGTAAAAAATTTTTGACCTCTAACCATGAAACTCATTGAATACAAGGCAGTGTACACAGCAAAAACAGAGGTCAGCATGCCATAATCTCTTACAGACTTTCTCTTTTGTACAGGAACAGGGTGTCTTTCAAATTCCTTGTCCACAGACGATTCACACATTTAGCAGCTATGGATGATTCTCACACCTGTTTCTTCATAGTGCCTTTGCAAACACAACCAGAATTCAAATAGTTTTGGCACCAGAACAAGCAGAAATGGATAGAAAAAAACAGATATGACTCATACTATTTCACAGACGTTTCCTGTCCCAAATTGCAATAGATCAAAATCAGACTATTTCCTTCAACCTCCTCAGCCATTGCTACAGCCTAAATTAAGGATGTCAGCAGGTTGAAAGGACATATGATGGAGTAGGACCCTATTCTGGTTTATACCAAAAATGGATAATTTCAGTGTTGATTAAGGAACAGTGAGTATTTGGTGTGAGGAAAGTTGTTCAGAGCTGGGTGAATTTTCCTGTAGGGGAAAAGCACAGGTTCATTTAGCAACCTCAAACCATGTCCATTTCATAGACACCTAGAAGGTGTTAGATTGGAAGGGAACTTTGAAGGTCATCTAGTCCAAACATACTGCAGCTTGCAGGGACTTCTGCAGTAGATCAGGTTGCTCAGAGCCCCATCAAGCCTGACCTTGAATATCTCCAGGGATGGGGCCTCCACTACCTCTCTGGGCAACCTGTTCCAGTGATCTATCACCCTCATATTGAAGAACGTTTTCCTAATATCCTGGTCCCATAGACTTGTGTGTTTCCAGCTTTGATGGACAGATTTCCCCTACAGGTCAACGTAGATCAGTGCTTGCTTGAGATCCCTGTGTATTCCACTCCATATATACTCCATGTTCAAGGATTTACGAGAATGAGACTTAGGACATCATTGGTACTGGCTTCACATTGAGGTTTTGTCTGCTTGGTAACCATTGTTGAATTATTTGTAGATTTGCCAAGCCTGCTGTAAACAATGTTTTCATTTCATTCCTACATAGAAATATTTATAAAGCATTATACAGTCTCCTGTTATCCAGTAAATATGCTCAAAACTCAATCTATAATTTGGGATTCTAAGGAGATTTAGGAAACATTACTAAATGTAAAATAAAAAGAAATAAAAATCTGAAAGTCAGGTCATGGACCCCACAAATACACAGGCAATTCTGGAAAAATGAAGGAAAATGAAGTTTATTACCATGTAAAATATTCCAGGAACCATGAACTTTTAGGGAAAGACTAGGCTTTGGTTGTAGTTACTTAAATTCTGTGTTTTTAAGATTTTCGATCATAGGTTTCACCAAGGAAATCTGAACAGAGTACCCAGGGTCTCCCATTTTACTCTATTGAAGAGGAAGACTCTAAGGGCAACAATCTTGATATTCTACCACTTTAACATTTTGAAAAGAGACATAACATGCAGCAGTGTACTTATGGGATGAAGCCAGTGCCACCGCATCTGTGACACTAACCTCAGCCTTCAAAAGGTCTTAATGATTTCATCTCAGTACCCTGAGTATACTCTGTCTCATTTGTTAAAGTCAAACAGTGTTATAATTTAGCCTAAGCAAAATAAGATTATTAGCTTTCTTGACTGCCATCAACAGCTTAATAAAGAATTTAATTTGCTGAATTCAGTTAGAGGGGGTTGGTTTTGCTTTCCTCTAGAGTAGCATCACAGACTGGGATATCGTTGATTTGCAGCTCTAGCCACAAACAGAATCTGTTAAGATCAGAGTTTCCATAATATTATTAGTTTCAGTTGTGAGAAGTTGGCATAGGATTTACTTTTCTGTAAAGGGATGCTAATTATCTCTTGTTATCTACAGTTTTAAAAGCATTTTCAAACATGATGCTAAATAATTACATATGTCAACAGTCATACAAAAGATAACATAAGAATTAAAAATGTCTATCTACTATGAGTCCATTTTGCTCACTGCAAAAGAGCTGTGTAATACTCAACTCATAATTTGATAAACCCAACCCAGAGGAAAGAGAGGAAATGGGAGTTTTATGTCAGCATGAGAAATATTTTTTTCTTACCTATTATATTATTAGTATAGATTCAAAGGCACAGAGATGATAATTCTGGCCTAGAAAAGGAAATTCTTCTCCAGGGACCCTTTTCAAACTGATTTGCTCAATCAGTGCTCTCTCTTGCTACCTGATCATGGCTATGGTGCTTTAGAGTGTCTAATCAAGAGATGATTAGGGATGATGACATTAAGGAGGTTCAGGTTTAGTGCTATCATGGTGGCCAATCAATAATGTGATTGTCCAATGCAGTACTCAGGGGATGTGTGTATAAATCTTGTTATTTACTAACCCTTCATGTCCTGCTATGAAAACAAAACTGTTGTGCTCTTACAGTGTAGAAATGCTCATTATAAGAATATTTTGTCTGGCATAAGCATTAACACCTCCAAGACAATTCTTCTTTTGGCTTTATCATGATTACCAGTGTTTTCACAGTCCCAGTGATTTGTCAGTTTATCCATGCTTCATATGTTCCAAACTCCAAATAAAACCTGGCTGTAGTTTTGTGTATATCCAGATCTCTAGTAAAAGATGACTTCACAATATTTAGAGCCCTTTGATACTGGTTTTGGAAAGGCAGTGTGATCAGGGATTTTCAGTTTCTGAATTTATTAAAAAACACAAAGTAAAAAACCTCCAAGGAAACAAAGAACTTATTATGAAATAACAACAGGTTCCCCTACTTACACCATGAGAGTGAATCTGTTTTTTTCTTTTGATTTGAAACTAATAAAGTCACATCTTTGTTCATGAATAATTTTACCTGGAGAATCACAAGACTCAATATTTTGTGGTTCTTCATTTATGGGTCAAAACAGTTTGAAGAGAAGCATTCTTGGCACAATAATTTCATCAGTCTCTATTTAATGAGAGGGGAAAGAAAAAACCTTTGTCCTGGCATCATAGAGAAGGCTTGTTGCCTTGTTAAATGCTTATTGTTTGAAATTTGATCATGAGATCAGATCAGGTACTTGTCATTCATAGATGTCGCCAAAGGATAGGGGGTTTTCTGTGACGAGTCAGACTTAATTATTTATTGGTATATAACACCTATATAAAAGCCGAAGAAGCATCAAAAGGTGAAAGTAGAAGTACGAGTTGAAATTTAAAGCTACCAGGTTTTAGATACTTCAAAGATTTAAACCTGTTACGTATAATGGTTTGCAAAAGCACCTTTTGTAAGTAGTTTTCCCTAACACTTTTGGGCTGTGAGTGAAATGTCTTCTGTTCATTGTTTTCATGAAGTTCACACTCTTATCCAATAGAGTGTAAAGGATTTGATCCTGAAAAAATGCCACCTATGACCTACTGTGATCAGGGGTTACTAACAAAAGCAAGAAAGAAAACAGTACTTAGGTTCTGCCCTACAAAGAGCATAAATGAAGAAGCAACAGAGGCAAAGAGAGAAAAAGAAGATATATGATTTTGAAATAAAAAGTAAATGAAAATGACACTTAAAATGAAGTACTGAAGCCAGGTTGAAAAAATTTAAATACACTCCCATCAAAATAACAAAGAATTCAGGTAACGAAAGTAGAACTTGCTACTAGTCAAACAAGAAATGAACAGAAGGAAAAGGCGTGAAAAACAGCAGTGCTTTAGAACTAGAGATAAATAAGTGGAAGCAAAATCAAAGGGATAAACTGCTTGGTAAAACCAAAGATACTCAATTTGTTGTAAAATACCGCTGTACAGCAATAAAGCTATACAGACACCAAAAAGAACATTAAAGTTATCTGTATTTGAGACAAAGATTCAGGCCTCAGGTGTTTGCAGGAATGGTTGCAACAAGATTTTAAAGGGTTTTCAAACCACTAATGGTTTTATTCCCTTGCTTTACTTATTTTTACACAAGCAGTTGCAAAGTGATAAACAACATGATAAGCACAAAGTGATAATAGAATTTGATAAGAGAGAACATGTTCAGTGCAGCACAATTCATGCCAGATGGTGAAACTAGCAGAAGTTACAAACAAAAGATACTGTTCATTTGGGTCTGAATCTGACCTCTCAGAATTCACAAGAGGAATGTCAGATAAAAGAAAGAAAACATCTTTGCCCCATAGCACAATTTGACATGAGCTACAGTACAAGAAAGTTTATGCCTAACCAATTACCAGCCTTCTTCCACACTTATTACTTGATCATATTTTGGCCCAAAACCAATTCTACCCCAGTTCTAGGTTCTCAATTATGTTGCTACAGTGTCTCAATCATTAGATGAATTTCCTCTCTCGCACCACTTCTTGACTCCTTCATAGCAGGGAGGCAATCATTGCCCAGTTCTAGTCTAAGACTTTTTCCAGTTCACAGCTAAACTCTCAGGGGAAGAACACAGAAAGAGGAGGAACAACAAAGACTTCAGAATCAGTCATTCATTCTTGCAACTCACAAGATTACCCAAGCCCGAGCCCTAATTTGTTAAAAAAATTCTATCACTAAAGAGAAATTTTTATGATACAGACTCCTACCAAGAAATAAATACTTCAAGACTATTGATTAGCATCAGAGACACCATCATCTGGTAGAGTTTTGGCGTTTCTAGTCTGAGCTGGCTTCAAAGGAGCAGCTAAAAGAAAAGAGCCTTTTTTTTACTCTCTGCCAGCTACTCACTTCCCTACAGGCAGGGTACAGTTTGCCAACACTTCTGTAATACATTCATGGGCATAACAAGAATAAGCATTACTATTAACTGGCCACAGCACTGACTTCACACTTACTAACTCCTCTGATCTCCTCTTTCTCTGTTCCTAATTATCACAAGATGCTTTTTTATAGGCTTCAGGCTGGAAGCAGTCACCCTCACACCCAGTTGGATGCGTAGCAGTAATTGCTGCTGCTGCAAAGCCACCATTAATGTCAGAGGTCCCTCCAGCCCCAGAGGCCTGCTGCAGCTGTGCCTCCTCCTGCCAGTCTAGCCGCTGCAGTGCGAGTCTATGCCCAGCTCCGGTGACTGCTCTGCTTCCACAGCTCTTTTATAGAGGGCAAGGGCCTGACTCCCCACTGCCTTGGGCAGCCAGCTGTTATTTACCTCTATGCAAAGTGGGAATAGCATATTGTTGGAGCATTATGTCAGACAGATGAAAACTACTAAGTTAAAGCTAACAACATGAGATAGTTTCCTCTCAGCAAGAGACTTCAATAAGATTCTTTCCATTTAAGTGTAAAATTCTCTGCCTTTTTCTGTACCATAGATTCAGGAGGGGCTGATTCTTTCACAAGTAAGCCTCTGAGTCGATTGTTTTTTAAGGCTTCTTCTTTTCCACATAGCCCAGTAAACACTTTCAAGGCTGCCACTGTAAAGATATCTTACCAGGTTTACCTGATCCACACAGCAGGCTACAATGAGAACCACAAGAGATCAGATGTGAAAGCAGACTCATCCAGAGGAGAGGAATAGAAATTAAAGACAAAATTAATAATGGAAGAGAGGAAAAAATCTTGAAAGGGCTATGCAAGAAAAAATGGTGGTAAATATTTCTTTTTTTTTTAGTTTTAATAACAGAGGACTGGGGGGAGGGAGAGGGGCAGAAAGACAACTTTTTCCCAAAGATCAACGTGGGTCTCCCCCCACTCCTTTATATATTGTAAGAAAATAGGCCCTTAATGGCAGGATGGATTCAGGAAAATGCAAGAAAAGAAGTCAAGACCATAAAAGTAATAAAAAGAAACGATGCAATACAGTACACATCTTTGACTTGTAACATTTAATGGCCCAGAAGAGACACATACCTAATTCCTTACTTTTGGTTTTGTTTCTTTTTTCTATGGTTGCTAGTTCTTCAGTCTGGATCATTTCCATTCTCCGTAATTTCATACAATATGGCAAATTCATTTTATAACTGAGTAGTTTTGGTTTGGTTTGCTCGGGGGTTTTTTTGTTTGGTTTGGTTTTTTGATTTTTGGTTTGGGTTGGGTTTTGGGTTTGGATTTTGGGGTTTTGGGGATTTTTTTTTTTTTTGTCAGATGAAACATATATAGGAATGAGAATACAAAGCTTTAAAAAATTTGTGGCTTTTACAGCATCTTCTCTTCTATCTACAGGGGTAAGGGCTTCCACAACATATCATTTAGAAAGCCAACAGTCCCTAAATATTTCGAACATTAGCCATGCTAAACATCCAAGCATGTCTGAGCAGCAGTCAAAGGTAAAACCATGCAAACTAGCTGTGAACTAAACAGCTTGTGTGCCAACAGCAATGTATCTCAGCATCACCATGGTTCTTCCTTCACAATTCCAAATTAATTCCTTGATATAATCTTTATGAAGATAATTACAGAGCTCAGCACACCTGTTACTTTAGCCTGCGTAATGTTAGTAATAATAGTAGTATTCTTCTGTAGCAGAATTACAGTGATGTGTAAGGGGAATATGATGCATAGAAAATACCATTTTAATTAATCCTAGGTTGTTTTGTGGTTTGTTTTTTTTTTTTTCAGGAGGAATATCATTGTTCCATGTTTAAGCATCAGAAGGGTCTAATCATTATATTTGATGAGTGCTCCATCCATCCAGCCAGCCAGCCAGCCAGCCACCTGTTGAGAAGAATATCTCACAGTATGACGCATTTTCATCTCTCTCCATCAAATCACAGTGTTTGCTGTTAAATAAAACAGGGGCAGGGACCAGTTTCTGGGCAAATGGTTTGGCTTAGCTACATCTGAGGTACACAGCACTTAGCATTCATCTTTCCACAGGTCTTGGTCACCTTAAGTCATACTTATCATCTCTCTACATATGTTTTTTACAGTTGAACCTGTCTAGACTATTGAGAATTCTGTGTTTGCAGTCTATCAGTGTTTCACTTCCTGAAACTGGAGGGGTTTTGAGGGCTCCAGAGTCTAACCAGAGTGTGGACACATGGGAGTGCTAGAGGATGCCAGTCTTGATGGGATACTGTACAAGGCAGAATTGTTGCACTACATATCTCTCATGAGCAGGGATATGAGAGCTTCCTGACACATGCTATCCCCCAAATTATACCTGGACATTCTCAGAAAACCTGGAGAGTGTCAAAACTACATCTGGGAGCTTGATAGCAATTAAAAAAAAAAGTGTGATGACAGAGCAAGTCCTTAAACCCACTCCCTGAATCTGGTTTGTTTAGCAGTGTAGATACAGCTTGTGATATACACATTACTGACTGATTTTTCCACTTCTTTTTCTTGGTTTTTTTTATTAATGTCACAGGAAAAAAACATATTGTACAATGCAATTGAGTCAGTGGAACCTTTCAACAGGACCTAGTAGTCAGCAAAGAAAAGAATTAAGAAACAAGTATAAAGAAACAAAAACCTGATTACAGTGAGACTACATGCAATTAATGATAATCCAAACCCATGAAGGAAATAAAGGCTTATATGGCCATGGCAGCAATATTTACATTGATGTGGTGACCTACTCAGGTATGCAAATTATTAGATCCCTGGTGTCACAGATCAAAGCTACAAAAGATGTCTTAAGGTTTGGGGGTTTGTTTGCTTTTATTCAAGGAGAGAGAAGGAAAGTAAAAATCTAACTGCAGAAAGAGACTGGGCTGCCTTTTACTGACAAACTTCAGTAGCAGTTCAGATGGTTCCTTGCTGCTTAGCAATTAGTTACGAATTTTTGAAGCCCTTTTCTTCTTGCAGAGAAGACAATGAAGATGATGAAGGCTAATAGCGGTGTGTGAGCCAACACTCCCATTAGCAGGCTTTGATGCAGTTGCAACTCTGCTAACTACATCTGAGCACTGATCAGTCTCCAGCAGAGAAAACCTGAAGTAAGAATAATTGTAGACCACAATCCTATTTGTAAAAACACCGACAATGAAACTGAAAGCTTATAAATATGTGCAAAAGAGGATGTGCCCTGTTTTGCTAGGAACGTTCGCATTGCAACTTATTTTGCTGCAGTTTGTCTTCAAAGTAAATGAAGGTAAAGTCATTAGCTGCTGACCAGTATAATTAGAGAAGTGATTACTTTAACAAGTAATTGGTAACAAAATACCTAACCAGTAATCAGAAGCACAGGCCATATGTTTTTAAATATGACCAAATCATTTGCATAGTGTTTATGTGCAATAAATTTAAGCCAAATGAAAAATCTGCTGACAGGAAATAAGTAGCAATAAGGGTAGAGCGATATGTTAAATCCTTCATTCTGGATCATTTAGGTAATGTTCCATTCATTTTAGATTCATGAGTAGAAGCCTTTACAGATTGGGCACGCATACCATAAATCTCAGGTTATCCATTATTAGGTGGCATTCTGCTGTTTGCAATTGTACATGTTTACTTTGTGCATAATTAACTGCATAATAGCTGTCTGTGTTCTGCACAGAATTTACACTCAGGCTCTCATCAAAACAAATGACTCTAGAAAGTAGGGCAGTTCCATTAAGCTCTCCGCAATCTGCATTTTCTAGTACTGGTTCTCAGAAAATGGAGCTGGAGCTTTGATTTTCCATCTGCAATCAGAATAAAATCCAGTCTTTCAAAAGGCCCTGTGTTTGTTTTTCAAGGTATTTTATTAAATCTCACAGAAGTAGTTGGAACACCGAGGGGTGGAGACAGAACAGAGCTGAGAATACCTAACACAAGCTGGGATGATACATTTCCATAAAAATAATAAGTAGGGAGCAGATTTGGACAGGCAATTGATCATTGCACAGCTCCATGCTATGGATCAAAAACTTCACCCTGCAGATCTTCTATTTCTGTGCACGGTTACCACTACTAGGTCAACTACTTCTGCCGTACACTTTCTTTATACGCTGTGTGTCAGCAAAAGCTCCCAGGTTTCTTTCTCCATAATGCAAAATTGGATGGAAAAGAGAAAAAATAAAATAAAATAAGGCTGAAAGAAATGAGGGAAAGTTGATAATAAAGTCAGACTCAAAGAAAGAGGAAAAAAACTGCTAATATGGAGGCCTGCAGCCACAGAGAAAAATGAGACAAAATATAGAGAAGTGGTGAATTTGACTGCTTCATGCAACTGCAAGCTGATGTCTCTATATTTTTAAATGATCTAGATGCTACATAAAGAATATTTAGTACAAATGCAGGTATGCAGTGAATATTATTTTACAGCTGATATGCTGCATAAAGAAAGTGTTTTATAACAGGAGTTGTTTGAAAAGTGATTACTAAAAATGTGTGGGAAGAAATCTTATAACCTACCCTTATGTTTGAAGGAAGCATTGTGATAAAATGTGACTATCATGCTGCTGAACAATATACATATTCATAACAAATAAAATGTCTCAGATTGGGCAGCTCTAAGCTAAAAAGCATGAAGAATGTAAATGGCCCACTAATGCTAATGAGCTTCCATTTTTCCCCAATAAGTGATGTAGGGCTACACTTGAGGGAAACAAATTAAATGTGAAATTAATTGCAAAGATAATAACATGTGTTTTATATAAATTCCTTTGTTTCTGTAATTCTACAGGTTAGCATAATGTAAAATTACTTTTTTTCTTCTTCTTCCACTGTATTCACTTGGGAGCAAGGGGGAGGTAATGCTTTGCTTCCTGGTTTTACTTTTTGCTTTTAAAAGAGCCCATAGCTTCTTCCAGGACAGCAGCGGGAAGGTCTTTTAAAATTATTTTTCTAATAGCATTTTTTTGAAGGGATCTCCCTTTGCCCACACGCTATATCCCTCGGAGAAGTTTAGTGTATCTGATTCATTTAATGTCAGAATTTAGGATCTTTCTTTAGAATAAATTCAGAAATCTTCTGAAGTAAATGACGGTGCCTTTTCAAAAGTCTTATTAAAACAGATACATATTTCTACATCCTGGCGTGTTTTCCTTTCCCCCTCCTCCCCACCTCCCCCAAACTCTTCACTACTGAAAAGCCCATATATCAAAACATATCATAATCAAAACATGCGACATTCTGCAAGCTGATGTCTATACATTTTAAAATTATCTAGATGCTATGTAAACAATAATTAGTACCAATGCAGGTATGCAGTGAATATTATTTTTACACTGATGTGCTGCTTTATAACAGGAGCTGCACACAGTCCTCATACTGCTCAGTCTTAATGGTTTTTTTTGTCCTGTTCCCCTTTTGTTTTGAAATACAAGGGATAAACAGCAAGCAAACCATTTTCTACTGCAGGATTTTCCAGGCTGAGATTTATTTCTTTCTTTTGAACTCAGATGTTATAACCTTGTTGCTTTGTATCTTACCTTTCAGCAAAACACCTTATTATTAAAAATTCCTTCTGTAGACAGTTATTTTGTTTTCTTTTTACAGATGATTTATTAACATATGCAGATAGCTAAATTTAATCAAAAGGGTCATAAAAGGTTGTTAAGTGCCCAGTGGAAGTCAATACACGTTACTGCTTATTTCCCACTCATGCCTTTGAGAATCCCCATTCTCACCCCTGCAAGCATCACTGTGCAAGTTGAAATAGAAGCCTGCGTTCATCAAACAGCTACTCCAATAGAGTCATCCTTTTCATTCACAAGCCCAATGAACTTTCTAGAAGAAAACAAAACCCAAACCCCAAAACAAACAACAAGCAATAAGAAAAGAGATGGAACTCTTCAAAAAGAAGCAAAATAAATCCTTAGACATTAAATGCCACTGGGACCTGTGCACATCCAAGAGTTACCTGCATAAAACTATGTACTTAAGCAAACTCTGCCCATCACAGCTATGATTAAATCCAATATTTCACTCCGAATATCTGCTGCTATAAAGTAGCCCTGTCTCCTGGCTTGTTCATTTTCACTGATGGAGCATTTGGTTCTTTTCAACTTATGTTTGCTCTTGTTTTGATTAGATTGTATATACATACTATACATGTGCAAATGCATATATATGTATATCTTCACTATGCAGTATATAAAAAACAAATATACACACACATGCTGAAATAAATATACACAAAAGCAGACTTGCTTCAACAAAACTGGTGTATTTGGAATTTTAACATCCTCAGAAGAATATTTTGTGCCATAAGAAAGGTAAAGCATTAAAAGAATGAGAGATACTTCAGGACTTGTATTAGCTTTAGAATGCTGATTATGTACAGTATTGAAAATCATGCTTGGATGAGATGAGAGCATTTGCTAATAAGCTTTTAAATGTGCATAATAAGTACCAAGAAAATAGCATTCTCTGGTAGGGTCCTTTTTAAATAACAGCTGATGATTCAGTAGCAAAAATCTTTCTTTTTCTTTATAATAGTCAGTGGTGCATAAGTGGCTCCTGTGTAAGAGGTCCAAAGATGAAGGGAGGATTCTTCTGTAAGAAAAAAATTGCCCAATCTGGCACTTTCTTGTACCTGAAAGTAAGCAGTAAATCAGGGAGTGTGAAGATGAATGTATGCAGCTTATATTTAGTCAAAATTCAGGTAGATTAATTTCTAGGAATGGCCAGAGAGGAGAAAGATATGTCTGAACAGCTTCAAAGAGCTGCTTCATATTTGTCTGCAGCACCCAAGACAAAGATGGAGTATAGTGGGTTGACCCTGGCTGGAGGGCTGATGCCCACCAATGCTGCTGTATTGCTTCTCTCCTCAGCTGGACAGGGGAGAGAAAATATAACATAAAGCTCATAGATCTTCATAAGGGCAAGAGCAGCACAGGCGGGTGATGAATGGTTCATCACACATCTCTGCCGCTCCTTCCTCCTCAGCTGGCAGACTCCTCACCCTCTTCCTCTGCTCCAGTGTAGGATCCTTCCCACAGGACACAGTCCTCCACAAAATTCTCCAATGAGTCCTTCCCATAGGCTGTGGTTCTTCACATACTGCTCCAGTGTGGGTCCCTTCATGACCAGACTGCTACAGCCTGGGTCCCCTGGCTGGATTCAAAAGTCCTTCCAGAAAACCTGCTCTAGTGTGGCTTCTCTCTCCACAGGGGCCACAGGTCTTCCCAGGAGCCTGCTCCAGCATGGGCTTCCCATGGACTCACAATCCCCTTCAGGTGACTTCACCTGCCCCAGTGTGGGGTCCTCCACAGGCTGCAAGTGGAATGTCTACTCCCCATCAATCTGTATGAGATGCAGGGAGACAGCCTGTCTCACCATGGTCTTCTCCAAGGGCTGCAAAGGAATCTCTGCTCTGGCTCCTAGTGCACCTCCTTCCCTTCCTTCTTCACTGACCTTGATGTCTGCAGAGTTGTGCCACTCACATCTTCTCTTTCCTCTCTCTGCCTGCTGAAGTGCAACAGGTTTTTTTCCTTCTCAATTACATATCCCAGAGGTGCTACCACCATCTCTGATGGGCTTTGCCTTGGCCAGCAGCAAGTCCACCTTGGAGACTGGGGTGGTTTTGCCCTGGCTGGAGGCCAGACGCCCACCAAAGTCAGTCAATTACTCCTCTTCTTAGTTGGACAGGGGAGAAAATATATATTAAGAGGCTCAGGAGTGAAAATAAGTACAGGGAGAGATCACTCTGTCATCAACAACGTGGGCAAAACAGTCTCAACACACAGTGAAGAGGAGAAAAACTACTCTACTTTAGTACACTACGCTACAAAGAACAGTGAAGAAACTGGAGTTCAGAGCATGACCAGATCTTAAAACAAACGGAACCAGATCTTAAAACACTTTCCCCCCACCACTCCCTTCTTAGCAGACTTCAGTCAGGATTTTCCTCCCTTCTTCCCCCTGCTCGCAGTACAGAGGGACAGGGACTGGGAAAAAATGGGGGCTTCGGTTACTTCGTCATGAGCTGTTTTTCTTTCGCAGATCTTAAAACACCTCTAACCTTCCCCCCACCCCCTTCTTAGCAGACTTCACTCTAGTCATGATTTCACTCCCTTCTTCCCCCTGCTCGCAGTACAGGGGGCCAGGGACTGGGAGATGGGGGCTTCAGTCAGTCCCTTCCCTTGCAAGTCGGTTTCCTTCTCGGCTGGAGGTGAGGGGGCATTCATTCCACATCCTCCTCCTGCTGCACCATGGGGTCTCACCCACAAGAGATAGTCCTCCACGAATTTCTCCAACTTGAATCCTTTCCCCAGGGCTTTATCTATTCACCAGCTGACCTGGCGTGAGTCACTGCTATGGCGGGCAGTCATAAATCACAATGTCTCACCAGCAAACCTGTTCCAGTGCAAATCTCTCTCTCACTCACCTCTGTGTCTCTGTTTCTCCTCATGGCTGCAAGTGCTGGCAGGGGCTTGTTCCAACATAGGGTCACAGCATCTCCTCTATGTCTCCACCTGCTCCCTCCAGCGTGGAGCCCCTCCACGGGCTGCAGGTGAGGTCTCGGCCTTTTCCATGGGTTTCTCCACGGGCTGCAGGGGCATCTTTCTCTCCAGCACCTGGGTCGCCTCCTCCCCTGCCCATTCCGGCCTTGGTGTCTGCACAGCTCGTTACATTTTCTCGCTCCCTCCTCCAGTGGCAAAATGCAGCTGCTTCTGGATTGTTTTCTCCTATATGTGATTCTCAGAGGTGCTTGACTATCTCTCGGGCCACCACTTTGGTCTTGAATTGCTTGTTGTTTATAGTTTAGGCTGGCAGAAAACTCTAACTGCTGCTTAAAGAAACCGTCTCAGTAGCACAGCCTCACAAAACTGCAACAGAGAGGGGAAGGTTTTAGCAGCTTCTGTCAGAAGCCATCCCTGTAGTTTCCCTGCTATCAAAGGCTTGCAATGCAAACCCAATACTGGGAGCAAGGACTTCTCCTCCTTGACCACCTGGGTTAGATTTCTCTCACATGACTACAGTCATTGATGATACAGGCATCTATGTATGAACTGTAATGCATGCTTTGCCTCCTGGGCAATGGATAGAAAAAGTCACTTCTGAGGTTCAGTGACCTAATGTGGATGGTTTCTGTGGGATGAGATATTTTGTACCATAGAAAATCTCTTTCTCTGACAACAAAGAGAACTAAGACACCTTAGTAATAAGCACCCACACTGCAGATGTGTGTAACTGAATGGTCAGACAAATTCAACCATTTTGTCTTATGCAGTTTCCAGGATTCGTATTAGTCCTGTTCGAGGCTGTGACTCAAAGTAATTGTTTTTCAACTGTTGTATCTCTCTGGCACAAACAGTAACAAAGTTTTTATCTATAAACCTGTAAAGAGAGAAATCCTGCAGTAGCAGGATAAGCTGATTTTGCCAGCTGAATCATTCTAGAAAAAAAATCTAGATCAAACTCTTAGTCTGAGTAACTGAGCAAGTAATGTCTGACTTATGGCTTCATTGTTTTGGGCCCTTTTCTGTGTAGACAATGTATATAAAGTGTGGTCTTTCTTTCCAAGGTCTTTCCACGTTGTTGACAGTGCTATTTTTTTTTTTTTTAAATAGGGGATGGGAAAGCCAAGCCACAGGGAAAACAGGCTGCCCTATCTCAACTGCTGCTGCTGACATGAGGTCTTACTGCAAGGGTTTCCAGCCATTAATTCACCACAAGCAAGCAGGCAACAATCTTTAGACCTGTTATGAACTAATCCTGAAAATTATATTCACTTCCAGACTGGTCTTAAAATCTGTAGAAGAAATTATCCTAGAAATTCTGCATTCCAGAAATTTTTAATGTCTCATCTATGCAAATATACTTTTCGTGACAAGAAGAATGGGGCATGCATCTCTATTCACTAGGTAAAATGTTCTGTTCCCCTGTGAGCCAGCACATTTTTCAAGAACAAACAGAATCATGAATGTTTAACATATAAAAGTGTCATCAAAGGCTGTTTATTGGATGCAAATTTACTTCATCTGAAACATCCCTTATAACAGCAGACATTTTTAAAATGAACTGATTTTACATCCTGCCTGTCTAAATCACAGAGGTTCCTATTTCTCTCCGGTGGCTACAAAGGAAGACCCCACTGAGAAAATCAGGTGAAGATACCTAATCAAAAACTAAGCAACATGAATGCCAACATTCCTCTTTTCTAATGAAGTTTTCATTCTTGCAAATCGTACATTTAAATTTAGAGCTCAAAGACAACCTCTCTAGTGAGTTCTAAATATTTACAGTGATCATCTTGGATATCGTCCTGGGTCATGGCTGTCCTGCTGATTTTTCTTATTCTAGGATCTTGATCAAAGATTCTGTTGGGGAAAGTCATCTTCCACCCTGCTACTTTTGCTTATTCAAGGTAGCAGGAGTTTTTCTTAGATTGAAATATTTTCTTGTCTCTAAACTGTGGTATGATCACAGTAAAATCTTGAGTTTGTTTTGCTCAGCAAGAATGCTGAACTGATACACGTGAAAGTGATGACTGCTCTAGACCTAGATTCTATAATGTGCATAGTGCAAATAAAACAAGTTGTCATTAAACTGACTTCTTTAGGAGGAAGAGGGGTTATAATACCCTAGGCATTTTTAAGTATTCTGCAAAGGATTAGATTATGAAGAAAAGCTACTAACATTGACATTCCTAAGAACCATTTCACAATGTGTCTGCCACAGCATTATGCAAAATTTCCTTAACGTTTGATGCTTTTATGTAATTCCTCCATACTATGTAAATTAATTTGCTCACACAGACATAGAAAATGAGTGTTCAAGTTACTTGATATGAACAACCTACGGAGTTTGTGTAAGTGTTAACAGGGATCATCCATGTCTGTTTTTCACAGAGGCTTGAATCCATACTTGGAGTTCAGTTGAAGTTGCTTTCAGAACATGGTAGCAATTAATACCAGAGGAAAGTATTTGCAGCAGCAGGAACTGTGACAACGATCACTTGAGCCCCTTCTTCAGCTGCTGCTTAGACATCAAATCAGGAAGAGACAAGAGCATACTTAGGTCCACTGCAAAAACAAATGCTTCTCAAAGATGCTGCCTCACAGTCAGGTTCACTGAGGTTGAAGGTGCTTTTCATACTGTTGCACAATGAAACTGCTCTATGTTCAACAAGCAATTTCTTGCACCCTTGTAAAGTCAGCCCAAGCCAGACCCTATATTAATCACATCACTGGTATCGACTGTTTCATTTATTTTCCAATCTAAGTGTCTCAGGCATACTTGAATGAAATGCATGTCAGCTCATAATGCCTGGTTTCTATTCAGTAATAGCAACGACAAATGTATAGTCTGCAGCAATTTATGTCAAACCAGTGTCATGTTATTTTTAAACTGTATTTGGTAGGGAGATTGAAGTGTTGTGAATAGGGCTATCAGTCTCTCTACCACCTACGACATTTTTGGAGACAATTTTCATCACATTTGAATAATGTTTTGGCACAGGAACACTTTATCTCTGAGATCTGGAAGCAGCACTTGTACGCAGTTTTCTTACATTTATCACATCCTATATATGCTGGAGGAGTTAGAAAGAAACATGCCATTTTCCTTTCTGTCTGGCTGGAAGTTTTGTTAGTGCTTGTCATCTGTAGGGCAGAGAGAGCACCACAAACAAAACTAGGCATTCTGCAAAGACTTAATCCAAACACACAGGCAGAAATAACACCATTTCTTCCCCAGGAAAGAGACTAACATGTTCTAGTATTGGTGTCTGCTGTCACTGTAACAGTCATAAAAGGAAAGTAACTTTACTGTCTCCCACAGCCTACTAATGCATGATGAAAGAGCCATGTATCATATATACTGGAAGACGGAGTGCTTCCTAAAGAGGAGATTTCATTGATGAAACGGAGAGAACTTCTATCAAAACCTAGTGAAGACATCTCCCTAAGGTTTGGTGAGATCCTTTTATACATAACAATGAGAATTACTACTGCCTCTATTCTTGTCTGAGCAGCAGTCGGGGGCTTATCTGCAAATAGTGGCAGATCACCATGACAACTTACATCAGCCTGGATACTTACGGTTTGTTGCTTCTGGTAGAAGTTTAAATTCTTTTCCTTCCTCACTAAGCATAGCACATGAAGACTAAACTAAGAGCTTATACATTTATTTTTATTTTCTGTCTGCCGTTTTATGCCTTTTCTGATCACTTCAATTTCTGCTTGCCTGTCTCTGTCGTATTTGTAATGTATTAAATTATTAGGAACATTAACGTGAGTTAGGCATTGCAAAAGAAACTCTGAAAAGGAGAATGAACAAGCTGACTTTAACCCAGAAACTTTTATATGTGGTAATAATTTAATGAGACATCACATATGAAAAAGAGAAAGCATGGTAATACAGCTAACATAAAAATTTTGTATCAGAATTCATGTATTGGTCCTTTCTAATGAAACATTAATGAGCCATCAGCTGCACAAGCCAAACAGCAAATGCTACAAGTATATATATTTAATTAAAAAAAAGGTGCAGATTGCATACTTTGATTTAATTGTTCATTAATTTTGATTTCTCCTACTGTTGATCAATTGCTGTTATAAATAGCTATGTTTCTTACAGTTTATGGGGTTGTTTTCTTTCTAATTCAGCAAAAGACCTTTTCTATTTTATTCTTTATATAGAACTCCATCTCTTAGAATTAGTGGGAAGTGCTTGGATCAAGGGAAATCCGTCTGTTAATCCCAAGATCCTACTGTGCATGCCATTCTCATCTCCTTACTTGAAAAGGAATTACTGCTATTTTGAATGAGGAGGGCAACACTTCTCCACATTAATCACCACTAACCACCATTATTTAGAAGACTCAGATCCTATCCTTCTGTTTTAACACATCCCTGAATTTTCAATGTTCAAAATGGAAATTTTGAAGAGATAATATGAAAATTTTAAACTAACATCTTTGCTTCAACTGCAAACAGAAAGGAAACAATTTAAGGTCTCCACTACAATGATGTGCTCCCATACACAGGCTTATTTTGAGCAGTCAGTATTTATGTAAAAGTAAACTGTGAAAGGGAATAAGAGCACCAAAGGTCTGTCTAGATCAGTATACTGTCTCTGACTGTATTCATAATGTTATGCCTTGTAAGGGTAAATATGAGGCAAGCATGTCTAATGCTTTCTCCTAGCTTCAGTTATTTTCATTTCAGTTCCTTATAAAAGAAGAGAGGTTTTCCTGTGATAAATAGGGCTACTAAATTATGACTATACAGAAGACTACAGTATTCTGTAGAGAAAACAAAATGACCTACCAATAAACCAATTCAACAATCAGAAGTAATTTAGCCTATGCAAGAAGCTTTGCATAGGCTAATTTATCTTGATTATCAGCGAATTATGTCATATACAGTTGGGCCAGATTGCTTCTGCTCTTGAAGTTGACTAATTTAAACCTAGCTTTACATTAGCATGATGTCATTACACTGACTGCAACATAAAACAATGGGGCTTTTTGGAGAAATGCTTCAGTGTGAACTTGATGCTCCTCAGGTACATTCACCACTGCTCAAAAATATAGCTAAAAAGATAAGAGTTTCTTGACTTTCTCTATTGACTAGGGAGGAACACAAGCCATACCACTCGGATGTCTAATGAGTAAAAGTTGAAGTGATACATGTCCTCCCCTTGGCACTTCAGCATGTATCACAGTTTTCCAGTATTGTTTACTAGCCTAGTTTTCTAGTATGCCTAGCATTCTCTATAGCCTGTGCTATAGAGAGGTGGGAGGCAGAATATGCTGAACATCTAAATGTGGAAATTTTTGGAGCAGGGACATCAAACTCTATTCCAGGGGATCATAATGTTTATGCTAGGTCATAAACTCAGTCAAACATACTTAATAATTAAACACAGTGTTGCTAACATGTGCTATCTGTAGTTTCACCTCAGATTTTGACATATTGAAAAAACTAGAACAAAGTTATAACGTTATCATATGTATTTACTGCCCCATTACTGCAGCTTTGTTACAGATATAGACACAGGTCATGTCTACAATGCATTGAGACATTGACACAACTTTACTTAGCGTTTTCAAATCCATTTAAAAGGTATCTAATTAGAAATCATCTCAGCAATCTCTTCTGGTTCATAGCCTGGACATGAGGCAAGTAATTACTGACTTAATTTTACTGTGTTTTCTGAAACCACTTATTTAAATGAACAGAGAATCTCTTCTCTAAGAACTCTAATTTTGTAGATATTATATAGCTGATCAAAGTTTCCTAACTTATTGCTGAAGGTACAGAATTATTTCTCTGAAACCAAGTAAGCAATTCACTACGCATGGTCTTTGGCAAGGTACTGCACTGTTACTAGAGTTGTTATCCTTCCAATGAGGTGTCTGTTACAGGGAAGCCACATCTGCTTGCCTCTCTTGACAGATGGAAGTTAAAAGACACCCAGTAGTATTACAGTCATGCTAATTCTGGTGTCCTTGCCAATGATCTTTTATCTATCAGTCAAACAGTCCTGATGCTGGGTTGTCTAGGGTTGAGTCATTGCTAATCATAATGCATATTGCAGTAGGCCACACTGGCATTGCACAACTATTTTCTAACCTTATTTTTTGAAATATTGTCAATACTATAAATATGAAACTGACTTTGTAGAGCTAAACTTTGCCAAAACCACATACCTGATCTTTTAGAGTTTGAAGAAACTTTTACATAAGTAATTTGGGGAAAATAATAATTTACTTCCTGTTTTGCGAAATGCATGTGAAATCACAGGCACACCTCCTGGATCTGTCCTTGAATTGTATGGATGTTCCAGGATCCAGTCTCCAGAGAGCTGCATCATGATCTGAATTCTATCATATAAGACTGACTTATAATGTGAGTAAGACTGTGCTGTACCCCAGTATGCATATAAAAAATAATGATCTTTCTTTACTCTTATCTCTAAACAAAGCTTCAGCTCTTCAGTCTTTTCTAATATACATTTAAATGACTTTAAGTCCTCCTTAAGTTTCAGTGTTAAACTGACATTTGATTTATTTCTGCTCTGTGTGGTTTTTGCTCAAGGAAAAGAAAAAATTGTAAAAAAAATTAAAAGTAGAAACTTCATTAGATACTAACTTTGACATTCGGGCCCCAGAAGAAATAACATTAGTGTCACACTTATCCATCTGTTTTCTGTTTTAGCTGGAGAATCTCTGCTTATAATTTTCTAGGGATATGTAGGCGACCTTCCAGTTGTGCCATTAAAATCCGTTACATCCTAACAACAGGCTAATTAATGTTCTCTGATGGCTCTGTAAGAAAAACTGCAGTGGAAAATGTGTCCTAGACTGAAAAAGTTTAGAATTCAAAAGCAAAAGTCAAATGATGAATCTTATTTTTCTTCAGTTGAAATGAAACATTAGTTTAACACAGCTGCAATCATACTTAAATAATAACAGTTTGAATTTCAGAAAAGAATACAAGAAGTGTTTTTTAAAGTCAGATTTCACAAGAAAAAGGCTGACCACTCAGGTTGCCTAGCAACTCCATTTTGTAACAGGGAATCCAGTATTGGATTGTTATGAAATGGGGAGTGCTAGTTTGAAGTAATAATTTGCATGAGAAATACATTAATGCCTGTTCTCATTAGGAACTACATGTCTTTTCTAAAACTGGTCAGCAGTAGTCCAGAGTCAACCATCTGGCTGGGTATGCTTTTCTTTGTAAGAAATGGCAGGTGAACATTGCACTTTCAGCAGCATACTGATGGAAAAACAAAATGGTTCAGAAATTAATGGGGGCGGGGGGGGGGGGGGGGGGGAATGGAATCTTGTTTGGGCTTTTAAGCATTTCAGAGACCTCTACAAGAATTCAAGTTAGAAATAGTAAGCTATCATACAAGTCCTCATAGGCAGGTTTTCCCCTGGTCGTTTCTAGCAAATTTTTTTTTCCTTTTACACATTTTTGATACTGGTTTAGTTTTCACCTATCCCCTTCCTTTTAGTTTAGTCTTCCCTTTCTGTAAAACACTGATAATTAGCACTTGGGATACAATTTAGGCGTTAAAATTATGAAACTGTATCTCCTCCCTCTGTGTTCCTACCTAACATTTCTATGGGCAGAGCCACTTTAGGCAGGCTCACTCAGAAACAAACTTAGTGGCAGGAAATAGAGCATTACACATTTTGGTTGGTCCTCACATTTTTGTTTAAATATTGGCTTTTAATAAGCTCACAAAGACAAAAATCACAATAGGCACTGATCAACACATCAATACCTCCAGGGATGGTGATACAACCACTTCCCTGGGCAGCCTCTTACAATGATTGACAGCCCTTTTAGTGAATGTATTTTCCCTTATATCCAGTCTAAACCTCCCCCAGTCCTATCACCTCTTTTACTTGGGATAAGACATCAACTCCCAGATGGTTGCAACCTTCTTTTGGGTAGGTGTAGAGTTCAATAAAGTCTTCATTCTGTTCCTCATCCTTGTCTTTCAGCTCAGGGAACTGGATATCTGGAGAACAACTAGCCTTACTATTAAAGACTCTGTGTGATTTAGCCCTGGCTGGAGGCCATACTCCCACCAATGTTGCTCTATCACTCCCTTTTTCAGCTGGACAGGAGAGAAAATATATATTGAGAGACTTAGCAGTTGAGATAAGGACAGGGAGAGATCATTCTGCAATTAGCGTCATGGACAAAACAGATTCAACACAGAATAAAGGAAAGAAAGCTATCAAATTAGCTACACTACACTATACACACTGTGAAATTAGAGTCAGATAATGAGAAGCGTGACCAGATCTTAAAACACCTCCCCCCACCCCTCCCTTCTTAGCAGACTTAACTTTAGTCATGATTTCACTCCCTTCTTCCCCAGCATTGTGGCACAGGGAGGGGCAGGGAATTGGGGTTTCAGTCAGTTCCTCACAAGAGGAGGAACTCATGAGGAGGTGGGAGTGGGGGGGTATTCCTCTCACCCTTCCTCTGCTGCACTATGGGGTCCCACCCACAGGAGACAGTCCTTCATGAACTTCTCCAACACAAGTCATTTCCTGCAGTGCTTCAGTGTCCTGGTTCTGGCCAGGCCAGAATTAACCTTCCCAAGCAGTGAGCACAGGTGAGCTGAGTTATTCTGGGCTGTTTTCCACACCACCTGATACCACTTTCCCATAAAAGCAGCTGTTTGGAGAAGGATATGGGCTTGTTGCTTCCAGGATAGTCTGAGTGTGGTCTGTCTGCCCTCCCATCCTTGTTGTCAGGCAGCACTCTTTAATCTTTGGGTCAATAAGGTACTCTGTCTTAGCACTGGGGGTGAGTGTAACTGGCCATTGTTGTTCTACATTCATGGTGATTTTTGTCAGTAAACTGTCCTTATCCCAACCTACTGAGGCTCTGTCTGTCTCTCCTGTGGGAGCGAGTGAGCGGTGTGTAGTGCTCAGCCACTGTCTGGGGCTGAACCACCACATTCAGCTCTTCACCAACTGCCCCAGTGTGAGTCACTTCTATGGGTGCAGTCATAAAATCTGCAAAAATGTGGAACTAAGGCATTCATTACTTTGAGTGGTATAATACAAACATCCTATCGTTGGACAGATAGATCACTAAAGAACAGGTTGTGATAATGATGAAAGAGATATCTTAGAGGAAATCATAGTAAGTACCTTACTACACAGCTTCCATACATCATACTCATTGAGAACATCAATGTGATAGGCAAAGAAGCACCATCTCTCTTTTCAAGCCATTGGTGTTGCATCTTCAGCTGCATGCTTTCTCCAGTGACATGAAACACTATAGCTACATATACAACAAAGCTATATGCAAACATGTTTCAAACTGTATCATTATCAGTCCATGGATCAGCTTGAAGTAAGCAAACACTTAATCAGCTGACTAGTACAGTGCACTGCTTCCTCTGGGCTGATCTACAAAGAAATTTCATGACTTCTAAAAAAACCCTCAAACCCAGCTACATTTTCTAGTAGCTTACTTTTATTGCACAGTATTAGATCTTCTGGCAGTTCATGGTAACTGTATTGTCCACATACATCTTTCCCTTCAGAATTAGCAGAAAGTTCAGGTCCTGGTGCAGTTCAGTACAAACATCTGCTGTAGCTGATTTGACCTGGACACCTAAATGCAAAATTTGGTCCTCTAATGTCCTATGATGCAAATTTAGTTATTCAGTGATCTTTAAAGTACCTAAAGATGCACTGTGGTTGAATTTGACATTCAAAATACAATATCATCATGGCTCACGTGAAAAAGCTTGTTTACTTCACCTGATTATTAAAGCATTTCATTGCAATAGACTGCACAGTGCATGTATTCAGATCTTTCTTACACACATGGATTATGGAAAACAGCTCATATACCTAGTGACAAAACTTATTCACAAAAGTACTAGACATTTCCTAAATTGAAAATGCTTATGAATACATGTACATTAAGCTTCACAGAAGCTGCTTCTTACATGCAAAAATTTTAAAATTCTTTACTGGTGTGTATTTCCAAACAGCTGTGGCATTAGATGTTAAGAACCCAAGCATTAAATTACATAGATTAATGCACATTAAAAGATTTGTAATTATATTGTTACTTAGACCTCAGCTTTCTCAAGGAACAAGAGCCTCATAATCTTTTTTCTGAGGACAAGAAAAGTTTTTAATAGTATCAACCACTATTTGTATTTTGCCAACTGAAATATATTAAAACACTTGATGATTAAAGAGTTGGAAAGACCATTGTGTTTTGTCCTTTACATGTTGTTTTCCCATTAAAATGTCAAGCCCCATACATCTTTATTTAGGTATCTTGCCAAAATCATCATGTTTGGCTTCAGTATTACATGTAGTTAATGCCAATACTTTAACAGTGGAATTTCTCTATAAAAAGCTTAGAGGACTGAATTGAGAAGAAACTTGAAGTAAGATGATAAACCAGTCATTCTGGAATGTCATCAAGTAAGCAGATTTACTTAAGATTTTCTTAGGATTTTATTGGTTTTTGTACAGTTAAGAAAAGTTAGCAAATTCAAATAAAGATAGAGAATCCTCATTTTTTTTATTTTAAAGGGTCTAAGCAGTGACACTGACATTCAGGGGGTTGCATCTCCCCACCTCCTACCCAGGTGAAGTGAAAAAACAATTACCATCTTTTGCAATCAACAATAGCTCTTGAACCCTATCCATTCTGATGCCTCACTGCCTGCAACTGCTTCATTCTACTTTGAAATCATATTCCTAAATTCATGACAAAATGTGCTGTTTTGAAAGCACTGAGGTTCAACAGTTATTTTTAAAAACTTCTGCAAACATAGGATGAGGAAACACTTCTATAGCATGCAAATATTTCTGATATGGGATAACATAGGATGGGAAAAATGAAGTGCTTCTTTCCACCTCTTGTCACAGCAACAGATGCATAGTGTGACTGACAGGAATAAAAAGAGAACCTGGACTGTAATTTACTACCCCTCTCATCATCAACTATGCAAAATACTGCATGGACCTCCAAGCAGATATAATAAGCAGGTACACAAACCACGGAAGTAATGATGTGGTCTTTCTGCCAGTCTAGAGTCTGTCTGCAGTCTCAGAGTCATGAACTACAATGGAAAGCTCTGTTATTCCCAAATATGGCTCCAGAGAATGTCTGTCCACTACAGCTGAGCAATGCAATGATTGATTTTCCAAAGCAGGCTCTGCTTTTCTGATTATCATCAGAAAACTGAAGATGTTCTGCATCACAATTCCTGTACCAAGGAAAAGTCATTGCTCTTCTCTGGAAAACTCTGGATCTCAGTTTTCCCTGCTTGTAACTGTCCAGTGGACTGCAACACTAATTGAACATTATCCATGTTTCTATGCTTTAGTTTGATGTGGTTAATGTTTTTTCCAGTGGACATAACTCCCTTCAGGATTAGATGAACTCAAAAAAACCCC
Source organism: Gallinula chloropus (assembly GCF_964237585.1). NCBI lineage: Eukaryota > Metazoa > Chordata > Aves > Gruiformes > Rallidae > Gallinula > Gallinula chloropus. The sequence goes on along the minus strand of NC_140087.1, from coordinate 13,695,285 downwards.
GAGTCAATATCTTCTGAGAAGCAGAAAAAATGCTTTTATAAGAGAACACTTTCGTTTTAGTCTTTCTGTGGGTACCTGTTTTTTTGTGGTACATTTTCTAATTACTGAGAAAATTATATATTTGCTTCAAAGCTATTGCAAAAAGTTTCTCTGTGAGACATTAGTCTGGGTCACTGACAAATATATTCCCAAACATTATAGTGTCAGTGTAAATTCTACACTACTGTTACCAGAAGGTGTTGGCTCATTCCTTATGTGAACTGTGGAAAAAATACATTGCTGATTCTCCTCTAACATCTCTGCTCAACAGCAGGTATTGCTAATACTTTTCATGATTATCACTTCAGCTTCTGAAAGACTCACATTTTTTTTTAGTATTTTTATTTTCTGATTTCTATGTGTGTGTGTTTATTTCTCTCAATTAGCAATTCTGCTTGGAGTTTTCAACTACATGGGAACCGGATATTCAAATCCTATTCATGTTCAATTAGATGGTAAGTTCTAATAAGCATTCAGTCCTGATGGAGACCCAGTGAAAAATCTAACATTCTTTCTGACCTTGTTCTAATTTAACACAATATGGCTTATTCTTCCCCCCTAAACTGATTTTTGTTTTCTTTCTCTTCCTTAAATAAATATTGACAGGGCTACCCATTTAAATCTTAACTCAGGAGGTATTTTTGCCATGATCTCAGTGTTACTGTTGAGGCTTCTTAATGTTTTTTCTACTCTTTACAGACAGAAGTTGACTGTCAGACCAGGCGGACACTGTATTCAACCTAATTAATCCATGTAACTTTTTCCAAGTACATTTCTTTCCAATCATACTGAAATTATTACAAGAAACCTAGAATTTATTTCAGTGGAAATCACATGGCAGGATTAATGTTTCCTCATTTCTTAAGGTAAAGTAGTCTGCGATTCAGGCTGATGTCTTTGTGCTGTATGCTTTGAAGAACACACAACAGGGAAGAGATATATCAGGAAATTTATCAGCCTGGATCCACAGAAGCACCTTTTCAAAACAGTTTTTTGTATGTATTTGATTTACCTTACCTATTTATTTCCTAAATATTAATTTACTGGCCAAATCACTGAAGTAATGAATTCCTGATGGTTATATTAGTCACTTGCATATTCTTACTTTTCTCAAAAGTATGTGTTAGTAAATAGCTAACTACAATTTATCCTAGCACTTCTTTAGCTAAACAAACTTCTAATTTCTTCCTTTTTCCTTCTAAACGAGTTTTCAAGATAGCAGAGAACCATTAGCATTTCCTCAATTCACTTCTTTAATTAAGAACTCATTTCAGCCCTATCTTTTCCAGCTAGTCAGGAAAGAAAAAAGAAAGAAAAGTAGAAAGTCATTAAGATCATAACAGAAAAGTTTCATATAGTCCTCATACATGACTCAGAATATTATCTTTACCTTGCTGTCTCTTTAGAATCAATTAATTTCACTATTTTTGTGTTTATTCTAAGCTTCAGCCTGAACCTATTCTCTAATCAGCATAACCATGCTGCTCTCATCACTGTTATACTTCATTACAGCTCCCCTTTCCTTTTGATGTTTTGGGCTTTATTATCGTTTCTGGGAAAAAAAATAAAACAACCTAAGGACATTTCAATGCCAAAAAACTTAAAAATTAATAAAAATACCAATTTATTTAGATTGTTCTTTGTTCTTTTAATCTGGAAAACCACTTAGTTGAATCTTAGTTTTTGAAAGAATTCAGCAATTTAATACAATTATAATGGGAAAACTTCCCAATGAAAGTAATATGTATGGACAAAAACATTATTTTGTCAGTGGCACTGATTTCAAAAACATGTTTTGTAAGCATTTTTATTTAATATAAATATTTACCACACAGATATTGTTGGCTACTTCTATCCTTTTTTCTGAGAAAACAGACTTTTTTCATCATGAGCCTCTAAAGACATCTTTTTCTAACCCAAGCACAATTTTTCCCTGTTCTGTGTTGACACAGATGGCCAATTTTCATCATACACAAATTTAACACAGCATTTCTCATTGAATTTCCCATTCAGCAGCCACACACAGTCATAGACAATGTGAAATACAATTAACACGAAATTTGTGAGAATGAACAAATAGAATTATAGAATCATAGAACCATAGAATGGTTTGGATTGGAAGAGACCTTAAAGTTAAATCCCTCCTGCCCTGAACACACTTCACCAGACCAGGAACTAGATGATCTTTAAGGTCCTTTCCTACCAAAACCATTCTGTGACTCTATGATTCTACAGACAAGGTTGACCAAATCCCCATCCAGCCCTGCCCTGAACACTACCAGGGAAGGTGGAGCCACAACTTCTCTAGGCATCCTGTGCAGGTTCCTCACAACCCTCATAGTGAATAATATCTTCCTAATAGCTAATCTAAATCTTCCCTCCTTCAGTTTAAACCCATTACTCTTTGCCCTGTCACTACACTCCCTGATAAACAGTCCCCCTCCAGATTTTCTGTAGGCCCCCTTTAGGCACTGGAAGGCTGCTGTAAGGTCTCCCTGGAACCTCTTTTCCAGGAGGAACAAGCCCAACTCTTTCAACCTATCCTGTTCCAGCCCTCTGATCACCTTTGTGGCCCTCTTCTGGACTTGGTCAAACATGTCCATATCTTTCTTGTACTGGGGAGCATAGATATTGGGAGGTCCAGAAATAGAAATACCATTACTTACTTTCTCATTCATCATTCGTAAGTTTCACCAACAAACTGATCACAGGGTGTCTTTTAGTCAAAGAGGCTTGTTTTGGATATCTGTGTCTAGGCATTGGCAGTTGGTGGGCTGCAAGGGTCACCTCTGTGAAGAGGGGCCAGGGGATGCCCCCATGCTGGACACAGACAGCTCCAACAGACCCACCATAGGACATGGCTGAGCCCTTCAGCCAGGTGGTATCTTGGGCAAAACATATTCAAGAAAGGGCAAAATGTCATGAAGCAGTGAGGTGTAAGGAAATAAACAAAACATGGTGAACACCAAAATCAGAGAAGAAAGAGGGAGGACATGCTGCAGGAGCTGGAGCAAGTATTTCCCTGTGGGCCATGCAAAGGACCACACCAGCATGGGTGGATATTTCCTGGAGGAACTGCAGCCTGAGGAGATGGGCCCAAGCTAGAGTGGGTTTAGTTTGAAGGACTGCAACTCATGGAGAAAACCCATAGTGGAACCGAAGAAAAATGTAAGGAGGAGAAGGGAATGGCAAACAGGAGCTCACAATATCATTCTGCATCCCCCTGTGCTGCTCAGTGGGGGTGAAGGAGTCAGAGGAGTCAGGAATGAAGGAGTGAATTTGAGCCTGGGAAAAAGACAGGTTGAGAGGAAGGTTATGTTTTAATTTGTCTCTTTCTCACTATCCAAACCTACTTTAATTGACAATAAATTAAGTTAATTTTCCCCAAGTCAAGTCTTTTTGCCCTGTCTTTATCTCCACCCATGAGCTTTTCCATCTAATTTTTTCCCCCCATCCTGTTGAGGAGGGTGGTGAGAGAGCAGCTGGGTGGGTGTATGGCAGCCAACCGAAGTCAACCTACCACAATGTCCTAGGTCCAGTGTACTTACCAAAGTTATGATCTTAGTTCAGGAACAAATGTGTAGATTTTTCACAAATAAACAGATAGCTTATTCTTTAGGACCCAGAACTTTTGACATGAGCTGTAGACACTTTCTGGGTTGGGTTGGTTTTTTTACAAGTTGGAAAGCTGGTTTTGGTTTGTTTAGTTAAAGTTATTGTGAAGTATATGATGTTCCTTTAGTGCTGAGTAGCATTATGTAAGTACATAGCAAATATGATGCATTGTACAACAGTGATTAAGTAAGCACAGTGTGTTGCAATAAACAGGTTCATTGTATTAGCAAAGGGTAATTTTGCATATGCTGATGCATCACCAATCTGCAGGATTTTGTCTGTCAAGAAATGAGATCATTATGAGCTTCTCGTTTTTACCACTTTATCAAAGTGCATCCAGTGGAACTGTGCATACAAGTGGAAACCACTTCTACTGGAATGTGGCAGTATGAAATATTATTCACTAACCATTCCCATTACTCATGTTAGATAGAAGCAGGATGGCATCAAAGGAATCTAACTGCAGAGGCTCGAGTGGTGAATAAAACTAATTAGAGTCCCATTTAATATCTTTATGTGGTTTATGTCAAACTAACAGTATGTCTGTACTTCTCATGGCAAGTAATAGGTCTCTTAATTTTTTCACAATACATCACTATAGTACTCCATCTCGGATAATACTTGAATAATGTGAAATTACAAGAATTCTGTTAGAGAAGTATTTTAATCTTCTGTCTACCTTGTCAGAAGGAATGTTAATGTATAAAACCAGGTTTATGGTTAATGTTTCAGTCTGAGGTGTGACATTATAATAACTTCTATTTTCAGCATTGATATAGACTACATAGATTACTAAAAGGACCATGTTACTTATTATCAATAAAATAGTTTAAAGAAAATCTCACCAGTAACAAGAGAGAGGGCTTTCTTCCATATTCTATTATACAAGACTTATCCTGTGAAATAGTAAAATTATTATCAGAATCCATGAAGTCACTCGGGGTTCAGACTGTCACAAATTAGAGCAATGCTTAGATCATTGAGTATAAATACCAAAAAATAAAACCCAGCATTTTTCCTCATACAAATTCCAATTATCTGAATTATTGATTTTTGGATAAGGATAGTTTTCCTATGCTTAAATGCCTACAAAACCAAAATGGTAGTAAATATGCCATTCAGTTCCTTTTGTAAAAATACGTAAGATGTGTGTGAAAAGTGATCCAAATTTACCTTGGAAAAGGCAGATGTCTTAAATATTATGAAGGGATTTTATATACCTCAAATTAGGCACATTAATGTTAATCATTCATAAGAAAGATAGGTACTTCAAATCCATTTCAAAGACAATGGAGAAAAATAGGTACCTTGTGTCTATCCTAAAATATGCTAGAATAGGTGTCTAGAATAGGTGAAATGAAAAGCTATGATATTATTTTTTGCTTCCGGGTTTAAACAAAAGACTACGAAGGATGATTTAGAGTCAGACCACATACATAAACAGCAGATGTCTGGCAATGTCCACATGAATGAGGGTTGTGAAATTTTCTTTTCCAGCAACAAAGATGGGTCAAGAAAATGATGTTTCCCATCAAGTACAAGTGTTATCAACAATGATAGCAGAACTTTCAGTCCAATTTCACTCCAAAATAAGAAAACAGCAAGTTAAAATGAGTTCCCATTCATTTAAAAATTATAGAAAAGACACCTATGTGCAGATACGTGGCAACCAGGGCTGTTAGAGATCTTTATTTAATAGTATTTCTAATTAGTATTCCTATTTAGAACTAGTTAGAATTAATTAGTATGAATATTTATTACTAGGAAATATTAAATGTCTGCAAAATAATCAATCAATAGGATAAACCCAACTTGCTCAAAATTCTCTCAAAATCAGAAAACATTCTACATTTATACCCGAGCAAAGTTTGTTCCGGTTGTAATTACACTGATGAATGTTGTAGATTAACTTTTCCTTATTGAGAGATGTGTTGACATTTTTGGGAGGGAATTTTCTTCTGTTTCTTTGTGTTCACCCACACACATGCAAATGAGCTTTTAAAATGTTTACTCCTTATAAAACACTGCAATTGTACATTTCATGAAAAACACAAGCAAGGATCTAACACAGTTGCTAGCTATGTACATGCTACGAAACTGTCACATTATTTTTAGTATCTTTCAACAAGCTCCTGTATAATAATCTACATGTTAAAATGCCTTATTTCAAAACTGTTAACTTCTTAGAATGATTTATGTTCCCTAATGTAAGGAACTACTAGTGTTTTCCCAATACACAGAATTTTTAAAAATCATCATCTTCCAAATGTCAGTTATATTTCACAAGACAACTATATATAGGGCATATGGGATTGAGATTTTAAAATAATCATGAAAATTAATTACAAGCTGATGATTAAACATAGGTTTAATATATAACTAGCACTTACTAATGTCCAACAAGAGGTCTGTACAGTCAATCTCATTCTAGCAATTAGTCTACATCTTAATCTGGTTTATTGTTTTCAAGTCACTTCTTATTTTTTTAAATGTTTGAGGCCAGCTTTAGGAAGTTCTGCAGTTAAGACTGAGACACAGATATTTCTATCAGCAATGCTGGGAGTTGAAAAAGCTCATCTTGTAAACCCAAGAATATGTATTTCTCAATAATGAAATTGGTATGATGTTTTCTTGTTGGAAGGCAGTGAACAGCAAGGTAATTTAATCTTCCACCATTATAGGTGAGACATGGAAAAGTCTTTCAAAACATATTGAATGAATTTTTCTGGAAAATGATTTTTTCTGGAAAAAAAATAAAGGGTGCTGTAAGCATTCGTAATGAGAAAAACTCTTGCATCTTTAGAGAACTAATCCTATTTGGGCTACTGTTATTAGCAGAACAAGCTTGTAGGGAGACATATGCAAATGTAATACTTCTGGATGTGTTTGTCATGGTTTTACCCCTGGTCAGAAACTAAGAACCACACAGACCCAGTGGAATGGGGAAAAGAACTGCAACATTGAAAGTGAGAAAACTCATGGGTTGAAATAAAGACAGTTTAACAGGTAAAGCAAAAGTCATGCACACAAGTAAAATGAAACAAGGAATTTTTTCACAGCTTCCCATTGTCAGGCACATTTGCATCCATTTCCAGGAAAGCAGGGCTTCATCATGCATAACAGTTACTTGGGGAGACAAACACCATCACTCGAAACATTTCTCCATCCACCCTTCCTCTTTTACCAGCCCCTTATGTGCTGAGCATGACTCTATATAGTACGGAATATCCCTTTGGCCAGCCTTGGTTCCCACAGTCTTGGCTGTGTCCCCTCCCAACCACTTGTGCACACCCAGCCTATTTGCTTGTGGTGTTGTGTCAGAAGCAGCAAAGGCCTTGGTTCTGTGTGAGCACTGCTCAGAAGTAATGAAAACATCTCTGTATTACAACACTGGTTTCAGCACAAATCCAAAACACCGCCTCATACTAGCTACTCTGAAGAAAATTAATTCTATCCCAGACAAAACCAGCACAATGTTCTACAGCATTATGGTACAAAAGGAAGGCTTTTAAAAACATTTTTACTTGTTCAACAGCTAGGCATGAGATCTTGAGAATAGAAAGCCAGACTCAAAAATGTCCAAAAAAGCCCATAAATCCATTATGGGCAGATAGACATAAAAAGTCCTTGTGTATTTCTTTTTAAAAGTCCTTAAACACCATGATTATTAACCACCACCTGGAAACTAGGTAGTTTTCTGTTAACTTGTATATTTTGACATTCACCCTACTGAGTATTGTTTCAGAACATCTCTATACTCTTGAACAATTCAAGCATCCACTTGAATTGTCTTTTTAACTATGCCTCTCACTTAACATCTGAAATACATGTTAGTCTGATTTTTGTTCTGGCTAGAGATGTCTTCAAGTAAATTGGCATATGTCAATCATTTTCAAAAACCAGGTGTCTAGTGAACAACTTCTAAAGTCTACAAAGGAAGTAGCTCTGATTTCATGCCACTGCCCCTGAGACTCTAGACATCAAACAGCCAGGTGAAGAGCCCTAACACTTATCTTTACTGGTGGTCCTGGTCTATGCATGCTTCTCCTAAGGCATTTCCCCAGATAAAGGCAAGGCAACTGATGTCATCTACCTGGACTTGTGCAAGGCCTTTGACACAGTGCCCCACCACATCCTTATCTCTAAATTGGAGAGATGTGGATTTGATGGGTGGACCATCCAGTGGATAAGAAACTGGTTGACAGACCGTAGCCAAAGGGTGGTGGTCAATTGTCTATGTCCAGGTGGAGGCCGGTGACAAGCGGTGTCCCCCAGGGGTCTGTCTTGGGACAGATGCTCTTTAACATCTTTATCAATGACATCGATGATGGAATTGAGTGCACCCTCAGCAAGTTTGCGGATGACACCAAGCTGAGTGGTGTGGTTGACACCCCAGAAGGAAAGGAAGCCATCCAGAGGGATCTTGCCAGGCTGGAAAGGTGGCCCCAGGTGAACCTAATGAGGTTCAACACTGCCAAGTGTAAGGTGTTGCACTTGGGCCAGAAGAATCCTAGACATAGATACAGACTGGGAGAAGAGCTTATTGAGTGTAGCCCTATTGGGAAGGACTTGGGGATTCTGGTAAATGAGAAACTTAACATGAGCCAACAGTGTGCTCTTGCAGCCAATGGTATCCTGGGCTCCATCAAAAGAGGCCAGCAGGGACAGGGAGGTGATTGTCCCTCTCTACTCTGCCCTTGTGTGGCCCCATCTGGAGTTCTGTGTCCAGATCTGGGGCCCCCAATACAAGAAAGATGTAGAACTGTTGGAGAGGGTTCAGAGGAGGGCCACAAAGATGATTATAAGGCTGGAGCACCTCCCCTATGAAGAGAGGCTGGGGGAGCTGGGCTTGTTCAGCCTGGAGAAGAGAAGGCTGCGGGGGGACCTCATTGCAGCCTCCCAGTACCTGAAGGGAACATACAAAAAGGAGGGGAATCAACTTTTTAAAAGGGTAGACACTGGCAGGACAAGGGGGAAGGGATTAAAACTAAAGGAAGGAAGGTTTAAATTAGATATTAGGGGGAAGTTTTTTACAGAGAGAGTGGTGAGGTGCTGGAACAGGCTGCCCAGAGAGGTGGTGGATGAGATGTTCAAGGCCAGGTTGGATGGGGCCCTGGGCAACCTGGTGTAGATCCAGGCTAGAGGTTGGTGTCCCTGCCTGTGGCAGGAGGGGTTGGAGCTCTATGATCCTTTAGGTCCCGTCCAACCCATGCCATTCCATGATTCTATGATTCTATGATAAAAGAACTAGTTTTCTGCAAGTAAAAACCCAATGTCCCACAAAGTCCATAGGAACTTCCATGTGGAGTGAATTTTGGTTTGGTTTAATGCGGTTGTCATATTCAGCTTTATGTCAACTTCACTGTTGTACAAAACATATGAAAGTGGGATTATGAATCTAGATTAAGTTTTTACAGCTATGCAAACTGTAGGCATGAAGACAACTGAAGACCTCAGAGAAGTAATGGAGAAAAAGTCTAAGAACTAAATGCTGACCACGTCTTTAACTGCTTTATTTTGATTATTTCTTATCACACTAATTTTTCCTCCCAATAGCAGTTTGGAAGAAAAAAAATATATCTGTGACTCCTAACTGGGAGAAGAAACAAAAGAAAACAATAGGTAGTAAATACGTTGGTTTGCCACTCAAAGATGAAGTGCACCATATCAATGCAAAGGTTAATAAATCTTAATATGGTTTGTCTACCAGATACCCGTTTTTAAAATATTAGGTACTTAATGGTGTCAGTAACAGTAGATTGCAAACTTGCATTCTGTTATAGAAAAAGTGTTTTGCAATGTTTTCACTTGCCTGGAACTTTGTTTGCTGGCATCTGTAATAAGCTATCATCTGCAGGTGATTCACAATATGATTCACCACGACTTGTTCAAGGTGAACAGCAGCACACCAGAATTACTCTCTAATCAGTTAATTGAATCCCTATTAAGCAATATATTGACTTAGTGTTGCTCCTTTGACCTATAAATCATTACATAGTAGTGATCCTTCTTTTCATACTTAATTGGCCTGCTCTATGTCTGCACTTTTTAATTATTAAAGATGATTTAGGCATCCATTTTCTTGCTATTTATATCATCATTAAATATGATTGATACAAAGCAGGTACCCAATTTAAACTGGGATTAAAAGTTTTCTCGTCTTTTTCTCATCTTTTCTTCAGTGGGGGGTTATGCATACACCTTGCCTTAAAGAGGCACCACTTAAAACATCTGGAATTGATCTGACAAGATGGAGAAAAGGTAAGTAAAAGTACTACTATCTCAGTTTGTAACCTCAAAAGAGTAACTACATTGCACTGAGTCGTGTTCCTCAGACATGCAATTCAATTCCTTTGTCACTAGATTTTCTGGCATTTGCTTCTTCACAATGCCAACTCCAACAAACCAGTTCTTCAGTCATAGGGAAAGTGTAGTGGATTTGTTATTCTTTTTGATGGGTAACGTGTTTGGAGGTTTGGGGTTTTTTTGCTGTTGGGAGCAGTGAGTCATAACAACCTGGAGTCAATCTGGAGTAGTATGAAACAAATGTTAAAGTCAGTGTCATAAGCCTCATCCTCATCATCTACAGTATTAATTGTGTTCTAGGGTTGTATTAGGGAATAAGACAGAACTGCTGGAGTCCAGCCATGATCCCACAGAATTTTTCACAAGATCAGACTCAAGCTGTGCAAAGTCAATTCATTTTCCTTTTCTCATCTTGTCAATATTGACATAAACCTTTTTCAGAAGGAATATGAGACAGACAAGACCTACTAATTGGGAGGGGGGGGAAGAGGAGGTCTTTCATTATCAGCACAAGCTGTGCTGCCTCATAAACAGTGAGTGATCAAATCTAATAAAGATAAACCCTTGAATTCCTGCTGCTCTACTGCAACAACACACTGTGAAGGCTTCAGGCACTGGTTTGGGGGAGACTGAATCCCAACATATGGAGGGACTGCCAACAGACATACAGGAGAAAAACAAAGCTGAACTCCTGCATCTCTATTTCCTGCTGCCTCTCTCTGGCCTTAGGCTGCAAAGCCATTTCAGATGCTGATTTTTAACACCATACAAACAATGAAAAAACAGTCTTAAAATCAGTCTTAACATACAAAGAGATTCTCTTTAAGGATGCCAGACAATTTAATATGGGATAAAAAGGGACAGGGAAGTTAATACAGAGACAAGTGAAAAGTGAAGGTGATGAATGCAGTTTTCTCTACAGAAAGTCACATATTGAGGATTAAACTGCCAGAACATCACATATATATGCTAAAACCCCCATATTTCTTATCCTGAAACAACATATTCCTGAGAAACAGGGTATTTTTCTAACATTTCTGTAAGGCATAGACTCCAACATCCTCCAAGAAGTGACTGGGGCGGGGGGGATGATAACTAGTATTTTGGGAGCTCATAAAGTTTCCAAATGGAAGGGAGGAAGGAAGGGAGGGAGGAAGGAATTAATTTCAAAAGGATGAAATAAGGAAATAATTCAGGATATGACGCCTGCCGTTCCATCTGTATTTCTAATGCAAATATTAAAAATGGAAGTTGAATAATAAAAAAATTAAAAGGAAACACAGAAACAGAAGGAGGATGTTTGGGCATGGTCATCTATTTAAATGCCCCAAAATACAGGAAAAAATTTAGAATTAAAAATTTGCAATTCAGGCTGGATCTCCTTATTCATAATGAAGCACTGAAGTAAATTATTTAGAAGGCTGGGAGCTCTTCATCAGTGGAGCTATTCTAGATCTGCAGAACAAACTTCTGACTATAATGATACAGGAACAGTTTAATGCTGCCTTCAGAAAAATGTTCTGTTTCAAGGTTCTCCCCACTTTCATTCACTAAGACACATTGTTTATTAAATGCACTCTCTTCAGAAGAGTGTGAACATATTTAGTGTTGTGCTATGATAAGGACTCTAGCTGCATGATGTGTTTAAGTGGGCACAGTTGCCTTCTCATTAACCTCAGCAGAGAAAGGATCAGAAAAATGAAATTCTATTTCCGTTACCTGTCTTTGTCTTCAGTTTTTCATGATCCACCAGCCTTTTCATGACATTGTATGAGCAGTAGCAACACAGGTCAAGAGCTTACTGTTCAATTTTGTAAACCTAATAACTAAATACCTCAGTATAAAGGAACACACTTTTGTATAATAAGGGCTTTTCCATGTGAAGAATTTAATGAGAGAAGTGTAAAATGGTGAAATACTGCTACTTCAAATATCATAAGGCCCTCACAATTGTGTTTTTTAAACACCTTTGGAAATAGTTACTGGTTTGTGTTATTGAATAAAAGTCTCAAAGTTGGCAAAAAAAAAAATAAATACAAAATCTGATTCTTTCCGTTACTGTGAAAACATGTGAAAAGCCTTAGGCTTTGGGCTTTTGTTTTTGTCTGGGATTTTTTGTCATTTTGTTAGGGTTTTTTTCCCCACAGGAACAGCAAGGTATTGCTATGCCCTCTTTTTAAATAAGAAATGAAGATTTTATTTCCATGACTAATAAACGTCAATCTAATTGAATTTAAGGGTAGACAGGAGAAGAGACATTAGAAAAAAGCCAGACTCCTGAATCTCAATCAAATTAAAATATCTACATTAAAATGGCTTTTTTCATCCCTGGTACCTACTTATCAAGTCTCATTCTAAAAAAATACATTGAAGAAACTGGAACACTGCCAAATCTGGATACACTAAAGCAGATACACTTGACTACACTAAGACAAGAGATAGAGGATTTTGTGGGATTTTTGAAAGAGATTACATCCACTAATGCCACAGAAGAACATCATGATTTACATTATTACGGAGGAGTGCCAAATGAATTAGTAATCACTGGACATTTATTCTAAAGTGTCAGAAGAAACTCTTAAGCAATCACCTGCCAGAAAAGCACAAGTTTAAAAACTTGCCACACAGAGAAAAATGTCATAGTAGGTAATGAAAAAGCTAAAGTAATCTGCAGCATAGTTAACCCTCTGCTAACCCTCCATTTTATAAACTTGAGCTCCAATTTGCTCACTACCTGTGATGTCCAGGACAACAAAGCAAAAAACTGATGCAGCACCTTGTGTGATGCTTGTTCCACAGAAGCAAGCAAGGGTGTGAATTTTGCCTGATTAAGAAGTGAAGCCACTTTAGCAAATAAAAATAGATTATCACCTGGCAGAAATCTTGTTAATTCTCCAGGGATTTGATGTGTCTTTTTACTATAGGCTGTTACAAGTTTTGGATTGGATCGCTCCTTATCTTTCATGTTGCCACATGACTACAAGGAAGGAAAGATTCATTAAGGGAGCAGAAAGAATAGGAGCAAAGGCAGTATAAGTTAACACAGAAATGAGTGCTTTGCTGCGAAAGAGGCTTCCAGGGCCCTGGGGTATCGATGGACCTTGCTGCTCCTGCCCAACCCCCTCCAGGGCTTCCCCAATCCTGCCCATGGCCCCAAGACACTATTTCAGCCCCCAAGGACGTAAGTGCCTACACCTCAGTGCTGCTGCAGTAAAGCCAGTCTCCAGATTTCCACAGCCCTGCCTGTCCCCAGGGATGTGACCAATGCCCAGGGCTGGGGCTGTCCCCAGTGCTCAGCTGCTACCCTTCTCCTGGCTCGGGTGGTGGGACAGGTGCTGACTTCCAAGCCCTTCCCTGCCAAACCCCAGGGGAATCCCTTACCAGTCCAGCTCTCAGGGAGTGCCTGTTCCTTGCAGTACCCCAAATGAGATAGGTCACCGTACAGGTCCCCTTTTCCAAAGCAGATTGAGATATTTTTCCAATTACTGTTTACATAATGAGGAAAAAGGATCAAAATCAGAGACTTGCACACTTGACTGTAAGCCCCCTGACTTAGGCATGTTTTTAGGTATAACCTGACCTTAAATTCAGATTCAACTCTTTCTTGGCTGAAAATAATGGATTGCCAATAGACATTGAAATTAATTCAGTATGACATTACTAAGCTTGTATCAAGTGGAAAATAAGAGAGTTAGTTGAAGACATGTAGAAAGTACTTCACATCTACTCCTACAGCATTACAGTCAGTCTTTTTAAGATAGGCCTCTTCTCAGTCTGTAACTCTATGTTTTCAACATAGTAATGAAAACAAGTTTCCAAGGAACAGGTATTCACTTGGTACATTGCCTATTTTAGAAACATTTGTCTAAAAACATCACTGAAGTCTGAACACCACCCTCAGACAGTAGTACAGTGCGGCGAGTTTTTATAATTCCAAAGAATTTGATGTAGCTGTTCCCACTAACTCCAGATGAAGCATAAGGATAAAAATACTAAAGCACCAAGGCTGAGATTTAAGGAAAAACAATTTATTTTCAGATCAGATACCTGCTGCTTCCAATTTAGATATTGGATAAACTATCTGAAATGAAAGCAGCAGACTGAAATTGAGTGTTTTTCTAACCTACTCTAATTAGAATCAGCCAGTTCGGTGCATCCATAACCAGAATCACCTCTTCTTCTTTGCCTGACCAGGGTGACCTGCCAAAGAGGAGGTGTGAAGGTTGTCAAGGAACAACACAGCCTCCAGATAAGGAATGAAGGCTTTGAAGAAACTGTGAAGGCCCTCTGGGGAAGAAATTAGACTTGTGAACTTAGAGGGGGGGGAAAGGCATACAAACAGTTTAAACAAGAACTGAAGACAGAGGTCAACAGGGATGTTTCCAACTTGAAATCACCTGCTGGGGAAGAAATTAGCTTTGAACACCTAACACAAATCAATGAAATAGAAGAGAAACATTTTAAATTATTCATCTTTGTTAGGAAATCCTGTTTTCTACCTTCTATGGTCTCCTCTACTCAGTGTTACTGGAAAAGTATAAACTGAGTTGAACTGCAGTCTAATAATAGGGACAAAAACATAACAGCAGAAAAGCAAACATAATGCATCTAAGCAAAGGCCCATGTAGCATGCCCCATCTCTGAAAGGGGCCTGTACTGAATGGGTGGTGAGAGAGAAGAGTGAAAGCATAGATTGATACTTTTCTCACTACTTGTCTGGTTTCCTGAAGTCTGCATATAGAGGTGTTGGAGGGGTTTTTCAGTTAAAAGTGACATCTGCATCCTGTTTGATAGCACTTATTGATTCTTATTCCATGAATTTGCCATAAATGTTTTCTCAAACCCATTTACACAAAGAGCCTCCACAGGAGCCACTAGTGATGAGTTCCAGATTTTTTTTCCTGCATACTGTGTGAAAGGGCACTCCTTTTTCTTTGATTCATACCTGCAGCCTGACCATTTCATCTGATGCTCCACTGGACTGTTGAGAGAAAAGGGGGAAAATTGTTCCATGTTACCTCTTCTCCATGCTACTCCATCATTTCCCCTCAGCTGATTTCCAGACCGAAGAGTCTTCATCTCTTGAAACTCTTTTCAAGTCTGCACTGGGTCTTGCTGAGGTGGAGCTATCTTCATAGCAGTATATATTGTACTTTGTTTTAGATCTGTGACCAAAGCAATGTTGATAACACAAAGATGTTTCAACCATTGTTGAACATTTTTTGCACAATACCAAGGCTGTCCCTGTCTTTCACTCTTCCCCACAGCTAGGAGACTGGGGATGGGGGAGTAAATATGAGAAAAATCATGGGTTAAAACAAAGACAGTTTAATAAGTAGAGAAAAAGCTGCATATGCAAATACAAACAAAATGAAGATTCCATTCACTGCTTCCCATCGATGGGCAGATGTTCAGCCATCTCCAAGAAAGCTGGGCTCCATCATGGATAATGTTTGCTTGGGAAGACAAACACCATCACTCTGACAAAATTTGTGTTCTCCCTGCTGTCCTTGTTCTTCACCCAGCCCCTTTATATAGTCACTATGACGTCCTGTGGTATGGACTATCTCTATAGTCAGGTGGTGTCAGCTCTCCCAACTCTGTCCCCTCCCAGCTTCTTGTGAACACCCAATGTTCTCACTGGTGGGGTGGGGTGAGAAGCAGGAAAGGCCTTGGCTCTGTGTAAGCACTGCATGGCAAAAAAAATAAATAAATCTCTATATTGTCAATAATCTTTTCAGCACAAATCCAAAACATATGCCTATACTAGCTACTACGAAGAAAATTAACTCTATCCCAGCCAAAACAAGCATTTAGTTCCAAGCTTCCTGCCATGGGCAGGGACAATCTCTATTAGACCAGGTTGCCCAAAGCCTCATCCAACATTGCCTTCAGGAAGGAAGCAGCCACAGCTTCCCTGGGCAACCTATGCCAGGGCCTCACTGCCCTCATAGAATTTTTTTTTGTCTTTCTATCTAATCTAAATTTGCCCTCTATTTATTTAAACCCCTCACCCCTCATTCTATCACTACATCATGGGAATAACAGTAGATTAAAAACAAAGCAACAGTCAGTGAGGAGGATTATGCAGAGCAAAGAACAACATTTACAGCATCTAGGATAACATCCCATTCAAAAATAATACTTAATGCAAATAATTAGAATTTAATGCAAATTAACTAACTTTTCCCCTAGGATAAAAGCTTATGTGCTATAGAATACTGCAATAACCTTCATGATACAGAGGTATCGCCAGGCTCGAGTTCTGGTAAGCAACACTAACATTTCAAGAAAAACCTGTTTCAGAAAAGCTGTTAAATTTTGCTTTTTGGAGGGGTGGGGAAGGGCAGTTAGCAAAGACAGTCAAATCTGTAGTTTATACTTGCTTTTCATCCTTCTTCAGCATACATTATCTTCTAAAACTGCAACGTAACATACGTACATATGTTCTTTGAATTAACTATGAATTTTATCTTACTGCATCATTGCAAATATTTTAGTTTAGATCTTGGCTGTTCTTTTGAAGGATATTTCCACAAACTTCCCATTTACTGAGTTTCAGTTCACCACGGAGTGGAGTGAAAGGGCCTTCGTAGTGTCTGAATTCCTTTCAGGTAAACCTAAACCAAATTGTATCTATTTCTGCAGATTCACTTTCTCCAGTTCCTATTAGACATTCAGTCCATGAAACCAGATTAGAGCAAGTGTGAAGCAACCTCCATAGCACCTAAACACACATAGTGGGGGCTTCACATCCTCCTATCTCTCCAGACCCACTCCTACTATACTCGTTAATGCAGACATTGCATAAAAAGACAGTTAAATGTATAAAGTCATACTGTGAGAGATTTCTTTCAGGTATGTTGGCGAGATTCCCTCTCTGTTAAAGCTTATTTAAATTAACAGTTTCTAAATTGTTCTTCACCTACAGTGTCTACAAGGGTTCTTTCTTAGGATAAGCCTTCCAGATATACAGAGATGCCGGTGTGTTTTCTGGTGCCTTCTAAGAATGAGTGTTTCTTTGAGGCCTTTTAAAAAGTGGTTGCATAGAATACTACTAGAAACTCAAACATTTTATAAAAAAATATTTAGAGAGGGAAGACAGAAATAGGAATTCCCACATGAGATCACCATAGGAATTGTCTCATGGGGAGATTATCTGAGCTACTAGTGCACTGCCTGCTCTTCCTGCCTGCTTCAGTCCTCTCCCCTGCTCTCAATGTCTGATTTCTCAAGGCCCTTTTGACCTGCCAGCCAATTACCCAGGACAACAAACAAGGAGCAGAAAGACTTTGTGTTTCTGTGTGTGTGTGTGCATGCATGCGTTTGCATGTGTGTAAGAGAGAGAGTCTACATGTGCTGTAGAGTCAGAGAATAAGGAATTTACTCAGAGTAGTTTATAAAGTAAACTATGACCCAGGATATAGAGGAAGTCAGAAATAGTCTGTCCAAAACAAAGACCTAGTTCCTTCCTGACAAATCTAAGTGTCAGTTTAGCTGAGCACATGAATAAGACACCTGAACCGGGCAGGGGTGGCAATTTCCCAAAACCTGTTGAAGCAGAGAGGCACCTGCAGAGCATCTCCTGTCCAGCTATTGCCATCTGCAATGCAGCTGCAGAGGCTGGCAAAACACCAGGATGCTCAGAGCAAAAGGGACTCTGTCAGCATCCTACAGATGCTCTGAAGCATGGAGAAGGTTCAAACTTAACTGGAGTGCTTTTGTTAGAAGATAAGAGAGAAGACTTATCTTTTCTCATGTAAACAAAAGAAATAAGTCCTCTTGCTTGTTTGATGTGGTCAGACATCCTCAAAGAACACCACCAAGTGCATGAGTCAGGAGAAACCATACTGTTTCCCAGCATCCTGTGTTTTATCATGTGCTCAGTGGTCTTAACTTATAGATATTCTTACCTTGTCAGGGTGGAAATCAGACTCTCCTCTGTAGTCCCCAGGTTCCCTTCTGTTGGTCCCAAACTTTTTGTAGTACAGTAGACATTGCATTGCAGTGCCTGCAATGCTAGCTTTCAAGGCTTTGCCAGATGGTCTTCAGTTTCACATCTGAGTTATTCCAAAGATTTCTGTCAAATGTCACCCACTTCTGGAAACTTTTCTATTTGGTCTAATTCCTCCTGTATATTCACAACTATAACTCTTCTGACCAATCTGCTGAAAATAGTGAGGAAGTGGCACCTATCAAAGTCTTACATAGTAGACTAAAACAAAAATTTGTTATAAATCTCTGCTGTGTCTTGTTCATCCCTGAGTACCCCTGCTATGTCTTGGTCACCAAATTTCCTGTTTGTCTTCCCACAGATCATGAAGAGCTAAGTAACTTCTTACTAGGAACTGGAACATTCGCTGCAAGCCACTCTTCAAATTCTGTTCTAGTCTTCAGATTTTGTCTTTAAACTCCAGCTGCTGCATTTTATGGACTCTTTTTTCTTCTCATTTAGGCAAGCTTTCAATTTTCTGTAACACTGACCTTTCCTTATGATAGCCTCCGTAATTTCTCTATCAAGTCAGGCAGGTCCAGTAAAATTTGGACTTGGTTTGGGGTTTTTACTTTTTTTTTTTTTAGCTTTACCTTTTATATGACTATTACTAATAGCAGGCATTTATACAGTACTTTTCTTCAGCAGATACCAAAGTGCTTTAGGAAGGAGATAGATAGCACTAGCTCCACTTGAGAAAGGAAACACAAGTTTCAAATAACTGTCCCTAAGCCTTTTAACAGGTGACTAGCAAACCAGGAGTAAAATCCTCCTCGGTCCCAAAAATCATTACACTGCATGCACCAACAGGGTGGAATTCATATGTGTGTTTATACAGTGTAGTGAGAATCCATCCGGGCATTTCAGTTTCTTGTAACACAGCAAGACCTCTACAAATATACGTGGCTTAATGGGCACTAACAAACAGGAAAGACTTCAAATAAAAAAAATAAAAAATAAAAGAGTTGCTGCAAACTTCTTTATTAATAATGAGCTGCGATGGATTGTTGTAAAAAATTGCATTTACATTTCAGTGCTCTGACAGTTTTCAGACTGAAAGTTTCAGACTGGGACATAGCAAAGTCAGCTTTGCAGTGTTCCTTGGTCCATAAAGGAAACCTTTGAAATACCATTCAAAAACAACCTTTAATTAAAAATAACCATATAAGGCAGTGAAAAGAGAAAGCATATGACAGGGGTTTGTGCTAAATGACAAGCATTGACAGCAGGCTGACCAAGATACATTGAAATGTGTTGGAATCCAATTTTAAAGCAACCTAATTCTCTATTACATGAAGGCTCCTTCCCACTGCCTGGCTGGAGAAACAACCATAAGGTAAATAAGAATAAAACTTACTGGCACTAGGTAATCCTTGTCACAATCACTTAGTCAAAATGGTTCAGGTAATCACTTCAGTGTGAGATCTATTATAGCTCAACTCCATCTTGAATTTAAACAAGCAGCAGAGAAAAAGGACACAAACAAGCAAGGAGAAAGCAATGCAGAAGGAAAGAAATTCTAATTTAATATTAAAAAACATCACAAGTAAAAGCTGGAGACAGAAAAAAATGGCTACAGTAGTTCAAACAGAGGTAGTAAATACATTTTAATCCTGATTTCAGATTCTGATTTGATATCACTGTAAAAAAAAGTGGATTTTTTTTTTTAATTTCCTGAAATTATAATTATTTCTGTATTGTCACATGGTAAAACATGCAAGTAAAATGTCAGAACCAAAGGGACATTTCTGCCAACTTTTTTTAAGGATGCGTGCTCTTGAGTAAATGTATTTTTTGTCCAACCCCAAGTTATAGAACTGCAGTCATTGCAACCTGGGATATTTTTCTGTGCTAGGGACTTCTGCAGAAGCTTTATTTCTGGGACACTTTACCCTGTATACATTCTGAGATCATCAAGATCCTGGTACATTACAGATTTATTCTCACTGTAAAAATATATGTAAGTTCTTAAATCACAGTTACTAGTATGCAATAAATATTTGAAGCTTTTTTTTTTTTTAATAAGATGTTTGTGGGTTTAACATCATTTTACCATCATTTACCATTAGCCACAAAAGACTGACACTATCCCAGGTACTCTTGGAGCACCTGTAACCTGATCAGCTTCTCCCTTGCTCCTACATGCAGCTTTTCCTGCTTGTTTGGGTTTTTTTTTTCCTAAATAATGATGAAACAGCACATGTGGTATTCCCAGCATTAATGGACATCTTTATGTCCTTTGTGTGTCTTTTATTACACTTCTTAAACTCTGGTCGAGGAAAGTTGTGTTGTGATAGCCATGAATGTCATACCCTCTGTATACTGAATGAAGACCAGAAATAAATATTATTCTTGCTGCATCAGTCAAGTTGTCATAAACCAGAGCTGTGATAACAAGTTTTTTTGTTAGCTTAGCAGTTTTACACTGCTAAGAGTATGCATACTCATCATTTCTACTTCTTCCTACAATGCTTTTTCTTTCCATGAGACCATTTACAATTGCCATTTTAAATTTCATTCCTTCTGTGAGCATGTTCCTGAGAAATATAAACACATATCTCATGGTAATAACAAGTGATGAACTACAGCATGATTTTGAAGTTTTGTATTCTAAACAAATACTTGGTATAAATCAAATCTTGGGATTTAAAATTCAATTCAGACTATGTGTTATTGACTTTCAGACTTCATGGCAACAAGAATGTTTGACTGATACATCATAAGAATTATTCCTTTGTGTTCTTGATCATGGCAGCTGTGCTGAGAGGAAACACCATAGCTGATGGGGCCCATGAGAGAAAGCTGTTACTCTATTCTGTATTCATTACGGAGCCTAATTACTCACAGATTACAATGCAAAATGCATCTGCTTTAAATGACATTCTAGTAATAGGCACGCAGAGTGAACCAAATAGCTCTTCATAATGTCATACAAATGATTTCTTCTTCAAGAGGGTGAATGGCATCGATATGCACATATATATTATTCACAACAATTTAACACTAATTATTCACAGCAGTTGAATGGCTTCTTTTCATTGTATCCAATAATACCTCAATTTTGTAAGTGAGATCTATATTACTGGATCCAGGAGTGCATCCATGCTCTCAGGTCCAGACTACCTATTTCTACCCACTTCCAACCCAGTCTGAAAGAGTGGTGGTGGCCCAGTCCCTCCTTTCACTCCATCTCTACTGTTCCTTGTTTCCATACAAATAATATACGTGCATGTAGGCTAGATGGGAGCAGCAGAGCTCTTCAATTAAAAACAGATCAGGGCAAAAAACAGTCTCTTCTGTGAGTGCTGCAACAAGAGGAGTGAATTCATCTGGAGAGTCAAGTAACTTTAAAGAGAAACTGAATTGCCACTTAGCAAGATTGCTTCTGTTCTGGTTTTATTCACTTTTTCTTTATAGTTATTGTTCCAGTTTGCCTATAGTAACAATAACATTCAAATTCCATTTTTAGAGGGATTTAGTATCTCTTACAGAACATTCAAGGGACAGCTATTCTAATACTACATCAGTCACGATGGAAAATAGGGGTGATATTTTTAGGAAGAAGTTTCTTTGTCTTTCTCTTTTTTTTTAATAGAAAGATTTCATGCGTCAAAGAAGGATGAAGAACCAGCAGCAAACAGTGTCCATATTAGAATTTTTTGATGTGTATACTGTAACTTTATAAAAGCAATCTAACTAGAAGAAATGTTTTCTGTGGATTAGAAGTTGTACACCAAGGTTTAGCCTGCAGTGAATTTGTACTGTTGAATTATAAACCACTCAAAATCGTAGTGTAAACAACCATAATAGAAATCCTGATTTTGGAACTTTACTAGCATGTGACAGAGCACCACTGTAATAAGGCCTTTTCATTTGCATAACTCTTCAATATTTTATTAAAATATTTTAAACATGCTCTAAATACACTTAGCCACACTTAATACTAATATATTGTATTTTCATGGGGGTTTTTATAAATAATTCTGCTTTATATTAAAATTACCTAGGTTATTTCACCACAACTACACTATAAACTATGTCTCCATACTTCTCACAGGACCTCTTTCCAACGAAAATAATATCCATTGCTCCTTTCTTTCTATGAAATGATAGTGAAGACTTTCTATGATGACCTGAACATGGAGCTTGAGAAAGATTATTTTAGTTTGGGTAACTCTAGAACCTCTAGGTAACATCACTTCCATCTTCCCCTACTATCCTGATTCCTAAAGATAAGGGAATTCTTTAGTCCTTTCTAGTTGCACTGATAAAAATGAGAGTATCAAAAGAGGGAAGTAGAAAATTGGTTATAAGACTTAAAAAGAGTGGGGAAATGCAGCAGTGCAAAAATAGTCGATTGTAAGAGAAAAAACTGTCAATATGAGAGCAAGGGACTTCCACAGCACACATTGCTTTCAAAGTCAAATACAACAGGTAATCTCTTGTCATACTTTGGTAGTAACATGGGAACACCTGAATAAAAAGAATGTTACAAATTGCAAAACTTAAAACTAGACATAGAAAACTGGAAAAATTTGAGACCAAATGTTTCTTCATTTAAAATTTACTGTCTTTTTACTGTCTGATAAATCTGAAAAATTATTGCATATATATATATATTTGGATTACACAGGGGACATGGAAAGAAGCAGATGTTTCTTTCAAAAACTGAGTACTGAAAAGAATAGATAAATAACAGTTTCCTTCATTCACAGACTTTAACAATATATTTTAGAGTTTCCCCATGAAAAAAAAAAGGGGGGGGGAGGAGTGGCACACATCTGATATGGGATTTTCAGCATTACTATTTGGCAGTAGGAAATAAACAGAAAGAGATCTGACTGACAATAAAAGCTTTTCAAGCAGTGCAATGTGGGGGAAGCCTATGAAGTTTATGGGATTTCACAACAGAGAGGACTGTAAAATACAGTCTGTGATAAAACAATTCTAGAGGAACGTCCTACTAAATGTAGGCAACATCTGACAGGGTGGAAAGGTTGCTAATTCTGAAGCTGAAGACAGCATTGGAGTTGAGGAGGCCCATAGAGATTAAAAGATTTTAGAGAATCTTTCCCTTAAAAAGGAAAACACCAGCATTCCTATATACAATTCATCATCCCACTTAATTATTTCTAACTGTCACAGATATCTGATAATCAAAACAATCTGGATTGATTGCTGACTATGAAGCAGGATTGCTTAGTCTAATGTCGTATTCTGCTTCATTGTTCCTTTGATAAAGAGCACTTGTTTGTTGAATAGCTTTAAAGAACCCCCAAATTAATGCAATTGGAGAAAAACTGTCAAAAATGTAGAGTGTTAGTTCTAACAAACTCCAATGAATTGGGGAGAAGAAATTATTTATGTCACTACATTGTTTCAGTTCATTTTCAGCAATATAATTCAAGAAATTCTACATATGAAAAGCAAATAAAAGGGGAAAAAACACACACTAAAACAAACAAAAAAACCCAAACCAAAAAAGACAACAAACTCTCAGGGGAGAGCACATAACATGGAAGTGTAAGAGAATCTATTTTTTCCACTCTTGCTCTCATTCTTCTACCATATTCTCTCAAACTATTCATAACATTTAAAGGTGATATGGTGATGTGTCAAGTTTGGCAGATATGTGAGTGGTTACATGTATATACACAATGCAACAACTATGTGCTAATTGTGATGATACCTGGTAATCATGAGGCATCATTATAGCATTTTAATGTGTCTTATCATTTACTTGGATGTAAAGGATGTCTTCAAGAAACATAACCCAACCTGAGGTTTTGCTGGAGGCAGGTATTTACCACTGTATAGGAAACAAAACAAAACAAAACAAAACAAAAACCCCAAACCTGTTGGCAGTACAGGTGTTTCATTTCAGCTTTACTTACCAATAATTTCATAGCAATCCAATAGTCTTTATGTTTCAGAAGCAAGTTTCTTGGTAAAAGAGACAGAGCAAAGTCATCAGTTTTACCTGTACAAAAGGGACTTTTATTGCTTTTATTGTGCAGATCCTAGTGCTTGCTGTAGTTTAAGCTTTCTTCTGGGCTGCTCATAGATTGGACTCCCAGAACCTGTCTTCACTAGACACACATTAAATTAGCAAATGACAGGAAGACAGCCTTTGTCAGCAGGCCATGTCTAAATATTCTTCACTTTCTCCTGTTTATAGAACAACAGGTCAAACCTTGGTCATGCTGACTTAAACTTGTCTTAGCTGCTACAGACAGATGCTGAAAAAATTTGATGAAGAATTATAAACATGTTAAAAAAAGTTGATTGTGAAGTATAGAATGAAATAATAAGATTTTCTTTTTTTTTTCTTTGCCTCAGTTCAGTAATCAGATTTAGAGTTTATGCCTAATCATATATTTAGCTAAATTAGTAAAAGAAAAAAATCAGCAATTAGATAGTCAAAAGCAATCTCTGTATGCATCCAGCTATACAATAGGAATTATTAGTAGAAAAACACATACTGAAATATTTCGATTACCTTGAACTGCATGCAGTAAGGACCCTGAGACGTAAAGCAGCCCACAATCCCCACTCCACCAAGGAGAGAGAGGACATACACTGGAGGGAATTGCTGAGTGACAGGTTAATTGTTTGGGTAAATTTGTTCTACTTTGTTAGAACAGTAGCCTGTGATGGGACCTGCTTTTACTGGAATGAAAGAACAATTGCATCCACTGCTAACATTCACTAAAGTCCTTAAACTTTATTCCCATCATGAAAAACTTCTGAAGCTATTTTAATATTATATTTATTCCAAAACTTTTCTGACCAAAATTACACAGTTCTGTTTTTATTTTCCTTTCAGCTTTCTATTAGCTTTGTTACAAATCTTCTGTTGCAAATCAAAGAAAGCACACAGCACACTTCACAGAGAGCTAGCCTTGCGTTATCCTCTATAAATAGAATGGCTGAGGTAGACTTACTGTTTCTTTGCCTCTAGGACAATGCAACATTTAAAATCAGCAAAGCTTTTCAATACTGCTTCGTAAAATAAGCTTAAGGAAATACTTAGTATTTCTAGATTCTAAAGCAAATTCTGACCTTTTTGATCTTCGTGTATCTTCTACAGTATTTTCATTAAATCTGAATAGACACTGGGAAACTTTGCTGTGTCCTCTAAAACTTTTTGATGCGTTTCTTTTGAAGATACCAGAAAATCTTTGTAAAAGTACCAAAGCATGAGCATAGACTGCCCAAGCTTCCAAGTATCGAGTAACATAAATACTTAAAAGACAATCCACTACTTCAGCTGTTGGTAGTTTACAGTAGAGAAAGCTTTTCCACACTTCAGTGTAATTTCTATTCAAAAGATCACGTTCAAATGCAATCCCATTTGATCCTGCACAGTAATGAGCAGATCCTGCCATGGGAAGGAGCTGCTGTGCATCCATGGTATCTCCCAAGGAAGCTCAGTAACCTAAGAAAATAACAAGGCCTCAAGCTAGACCAAAACTGTCTAAAGAAAACAACGGTCTAGAAACAGCTGGTGGCCAGTGCTTAACACAACCAAAAGGCTGACCTCTTTCTGTATAATATAGCACATCAAGCATGATCAGGAGTTAACATGGTTGGTTTGAATCCCCAGTGAGGTTCCTGAAGGACCTGTATCCAAATGCAGGAGCAATGCTGGCTTGCACTGTTCTGTGCTTTGACACCACACAGAGTCCAAGCTTCCTTTTACTCTGTTTAATTTCTGTGACTTTGAGAAGTTGACAGAAAAAAATGTATTTAACACAGTTGTGACTGAGACCCTAGACTGTTACTTTTGATTTCCCTTCATTTGAGATTTAGGGCTGATCCTGATAAGACACTGGGAATGAATTTCACAAAAGTTGTTTCAAAAAACTTTCAAAAGACTGTCTTCCACAGAGTCACACCTTCCATGTCCAAACTTTGAAAAGAAATGCTCTCTTCCTCAGAGTCTCCTCCAGGCCATTTTTATTTATTTTTTCACTATCAATGAGCTCGTTTCCTGTCTAATGAAAGCTTTGAACCTTTTCACAGTATATATATTACTGGATCAGCTGCATTTTTCCCACCAGCTCAGCAAAGAAGTGATATTGGGTAATTTGGAACCGCAGGTACAGCCCTTGAACAGACTGAATCAGAGCTCTGTTCCTGTCATCTATGTGAGCAGTGCAAAAGCTAGGGAGTGGGGAGATGAAGCCAGGCTACCCAGGCCCTGATTTAACTTCATATATATACAGGTTGCATGCTTGTCACTTATATAATAAAATGTTTATGTTACAGTATTTATATGTCAGCCAAATTAAGGACTCCTGTTCTAAAGTGTCGGATGTCAGCTGGATGTGGTAGCCCTCATAAATAAAAGAATTACTTGATCCTCTGCTATATGAAATTTCTTTGAGTGTACATACCTTACTTTCTGTCTTTTGAAAGACATTATATCCTTATATCACATCAAACACAGACATTCAATATGACAGAGAAGAGCTTAAAGAAAGAACATTTTAGAAGGCTAAGGTCAAAAGATAAATATGACTGTAGCTCCACACACTAAAAACGTAATGGATATCAGCATTCTACTTTATTATAGCAAAATATTAGTATCTAAGGCATCTGCACAGGGCTGACAGATCTGACACAGGTCTGAAGGTATATCTGCACTTTTGTAGGTCAAGAAGAGGATGCCAGACCATTATTTAAGAGGACAGCAAAAAGCTTTATCTAAATATCTTTGCTATAGTTAGTGAAGCAAAACTCATTTCCTTTGTCTGCTCCAAATTTGTATTCCAGAGACAACAACAAGCAAGAACAAAGAAAATAATAATAGCCAAAGAAAGAAACAACCAACCAACCATTCTTGTGGGGAGATAGAAAGCATTATTTAAAAAAAAATAAATTATAAAAGCAACACCAAAAAAGAAATAAATAAACAAAAAAAAAAAAAAAAAAAACAAAGCAGAAACCAGTTTCAAGAGGGTATATCTTAGTTTTGAGACAGGAATAAGAGACCAACGCCCACCTGGCTACAATCTCCTTTCAGGTCACTGTAGAGAGCGATAAGGTCTCCCCTTTCTGTAGTTTTATAAAGGCAAAACTAATTGTTGACAGATACTGTGAGACAATATTACGGACAAAGATAATTAATATCAAAGAGTAAGTGGAATCATAAATTATAACTGTATCTGATCTTGACTGTATAAATTGTAGCTTGACACCCCTATTCACTCCATATTTTATCTGCATAGTATAACTTTCTCTTCCAGTCAAATAGTCGTGACATTATTATTTTTGAAGATACTCCTTGGTTTTGCCTTTCCTTTTTGAGTTGTCTTTTAGTTATAAGAAAATATGAAGAGGTGTAAGTAAAGTGTTTCCATTCCTAATTGTTTGAAAAACATTAAAGCAAACATCACATAATTCACTATATACTTGTATACATTTATAAACTTTTTTTGAGACAAAGAACATATTTCTTCATCCTGAGAGGTGAACAAATTTTAGTTATTATATCACAGCACTTAGAACATGTTTTTTTTAAAGGACATGTGGTTTAGGGGATCTTTCCTCTTATTTTGCTGGGGGAGGGGAGCTGTGTTTTTTTTTTCCTTAATGGCTTTTCATCTTTAATTTCACTATGTTTGCAAGTAGTTGTACTCACCTGTTTCATCAGATAAGAGAAATTAATGGAAGTGGGTCCTAAAGAGAGGATTCACAAGGCAGCACACAGAACTTCCCAATGTCTTAAATATTTCTGACTTGTCAGCAGCGGGGAGATGGAGGTTGGATGTACTGCCAGGGACCCTGGTAACTGAATCTGTAATAGCCTTTTCCATTAGTCAGACTACTTTCCTCCTCCATAGTGCCAAAGGAACTGCTGGAACCTGAAAGATGCTGAGAATCAGCCTGGTCAGTTGCTTTGTACACCTTTTTTTTGTTGTTTTTTTTTTTTCCTTTTTTCCTTCTTTTTATTTTTTTCTCCTTTTTTCTTCAATTGGGGCTTATCTGTCTCAAAAACACTTCCACAACCTCACAGATGTTGATGAAACAGGAGGTGGACCAAGACATTCAAAAAAGGAACTTAAAGAAATGTTTCACTGTTACAGTTTGCAGCTGGTGTACAGTGCAAAGAAAAATCCAACTCTTGGGGTTGAAAGATTTGAGATTTCCCAAGTGGGTGTGTCTACATACAAAAGGAAGACCTAATATCTTTGCAGAACAATGTTCTCCTATAATGCCTCTTCTCCCCTCACCTGTTTGTGAGGACAAAAGAGATGAATTACACTAAGCAGCATCGAGCCTGAATAAAGTACACTGAGCTATATTCTGTAGGACAAACAGCCTAAAAGTTCTGCCTTTTTGTTTTAATATAACTGGGAAAACCATGTATGCTACCACCACCAAAAATAAGTCACAGTACTTTCTGCCTTACAACACAAGATTCTGCAGTATAACAACTTTGCCTTGGTTCTCTCCCCTTGCTCCTTTTTTTTCCAGACAGTTCTAAATCCCAGCCAATTAATACTGAATATAAGAATTAACCTAATAGCAGGATAATTTGTAAAGTGCTTTGAAATTCAGTGTAAAGAATTTAATAAGGCTAATGTTCTTTTCTCGCTTAAAAAAAAAAGTATAAGATTCCCAATTACTTTTCCTATGAGCAGTTCACTTTTTAAAGATTTTTTAATTATAGGTGTACAATGAAAATAAAATTAGTGGGTATTTTTAGAGAAAAGTAGTTGTAATGCATACTTTACTAGCCTAAGTGACATCAGAGATTCCCTAGTGTTTGAAAACCTCTCATAGAAGATTTCTGTATTTAGCATTATTTTATTACTGGTTTTACTGCTGTGAAAAGAAGAATTCTTTCTGTTCTCTTGTCTCTTTGCAGTTGTTTTTCTATAAATTATACTTCATGAGGATATCTACTAATTATTAAAAAGAAACAAAACAAAAGAAAATGAACACTATTCCAAGATTATATTAGTGATTTAATAATCAATCTATTTCTTCTTCAGAAGAAACAAATTACTTATTTGAAGTTGATCCAGCACACAAATGGCTTTACTTATTACCCACATTATGGCTTCAGCCTCTTGACATGCAGTGATACAAGTCAGATTGTAACTGCATGTGTACATTTTTCCTGAACAGCCAGCTCTGGATTTCTCCCTACAGCCTCTACAGATCTGAGACTTCTATGTTCCTTGCAGCAATACTAAGTTTCCACATTAGCTCTGGGCCCATGAGATATATTTTTAGCTGAGGACTCTCCCAGGAATTCCCAACTAAACCACAGTCCAAATTCAGAAAATTATTGAAATATTAATTTAATTATATATTTAAAAGCTGATTTAACTTGGCATTAGTTATAATAAACATTAGTGCTAATAACATTTCCTGATTATCATTTCAACAAATGATTATGCATTTATCTTTTTTATTATCAATTTTAAATAGCTTTCCAACTGCTTAAGCTGTAGTCTCGGCTAGAAGCTTATGTCCTCACTCTCAGAAGCTGGAGACGCACATTGTGAGCTCATCAGTCTGCAAAACCGGAGCAACAGGCAACTCCAGCAGAGGAAAAAGGAGTGCATAGCTGAAGAGAGGAGAGCAAAACCTCTCGTTTCTTGCCCTCTTACTGCATTCAAGCAAGGTGCATTTCTCTGATAGAAGTCATCTGTTTGCATAGCCATATAGCTCCTGGTACTAAGTTCTGCCTTGAGCTTAAGTTTACCATCACTTTTCCTGCCACTGAACATTAAATCTACCCAGTGAATGTTGTTAAATCTAATCCTCTTGCAACATGAGGAGGGAGATGATGCTATGATGTTATTTTAGCTAATTAATGATTTGGTGAGGAGATGGAAATTCTGCCCAGAGCATCCATGAATAATACTTTAAAAAAGAATTTTGCACGTGACAGTGGAGAACAAACCTGAAGGAACCTGAAGAACACAGAACTAGGAAACCAAATTAATTCAGTGATATTTTATTTTTCCCCATCTTACCGTTGCAGCAGAATCTAGTGTCCTTATGTAGAGTTTTGATCTGTCAGAATATGGCAAGAAGTAAAATAATGACAATCTGCAGGTGGAATTGTGGCATTAGCACAGACATCATCTTCCTGGACTTGTGCAAGGCATTCAATACTGTCCAGCATGACAACTTTGTCTCTAAATTGGGGAGACATGGATTTAAAGGATGGACCACTCAGTGGATAAGGAACCAGCTGGATGGTCACACTCAGAGTTGCGGTCAATGGCTCAATGTCCATGTGGAGGTCTGTGACGAGTGATGTTCCTCAGATGTCAGCACTGGGACTGGCACAATTCAACATCTTAGTCAGTGACATAGACAGTGGGATAGAGTGCACCCTTAGCAAGTGTGCCAATGACACCAAGGTGTGTAGTGAGATTGACATGATGGAGGAGGGGATGCCATCCAGAGGCATCTTGACAGGCTGGAGAGATGGACTCGTGCAAACTGCATGAAGTTCAACAAGGCCAAGTGCAAGGTCCTGCATGTGGGTGGTCACAATTTCAAGCACAACTACAGGCTGAGTGGAGAATGGATTGAGAACAGCCCTGAGGAGAAGGATTTTAGGGTGCTGATCGATGACAACCTCAACATAAGCCAACAGTGTGTGCTAGCAGCTCAGAAGGCCAACTGTGTCCCGGGCTGCATCAAGAACAACCTGGCCAGCAGGTTGTGGGAAGTGATTCTTCCCCTCTGCTCTCATGAGACACTTGCAGTACTACGTACAGCTCTGGGGTCCCCAGTACAGAGTTGGAGCGAGTCCAGAGGAGAGCCACAAAGATGACTGGGGGCTGGAGTACCTCTCCTGTGAAGACAGGCTGCGAGACCTGGGATAATTCAGCCTGGAGAAGAGAAGGTTCCATGGAGACCTAATTATGGCCTAGCAATACTTAAAGGATTCCTACAGAAAAGCGGGAGAGGGACTGTTCATCAGGGAGTGTAGTGATAGGACAAGGTGTAATGACTTCAAGCTGAAAGAGGGTAGATTTAGATTAGACATTAGGAAGAAATTCTTCACTGAAGGTGGTGAGGCACTGGCCCAGGTTGCCAGGAGAGGTTGTGGAAGCCACATGCCTGGAAGCATTTGAGGCCAGGACGTATGAGGCTCTGAGCAACCTTGACTAGTGAAGAGTGTCCCTGCCCATGGCAGCAGGGTTTTAACTAGATGACCTTTGAGGTTTCTTCCAACCCAAAGCACTTGAGGATTCTATGATTCTATAAGCCAGTATGGACCTTCAAGAACTCAGAAGTTTGTTCAGCCTCTCAGGTGCGATCTCCAAGGAATTACTAAAGCACAGCTCATGCATTTTCAAAGCATAGCCACTGAGCAATTTTATCTGGACAGACTTAACAAGACTGTTCAACAAGACAAATTCAAAAAGACTGGCAGAAAATACTTAAGGAAGATAACAGCCACAACACGACTGAATGCATGATTCCCAGCAGGGAAAAATCATCCAGGCAGAAAATAATAATGGCATAAAATATCAGTGGCAAACTATAAATTCATAAGGCAGTCTTGTTGTAGACAGATCTCACTTCAGGATTTGTACTAGGAGGTATTACATAGGACAAGAGAGGCAGCTATCTTTGCCCTGTTTCACTGGTAGTATGTAGTCATTTTGGATACCTTTCTCTTAAGAATGATTCTGGCAAGCTTCAGAGTCCAGAGAGGAGAACTGGGGAATATATGGAGAATCAAAATGGTTTAGAAAACATTACTCAGTAAAAGGTAGAAAATGTATTTAGCTCAAAGAAAAGGAATGGCTGGCTAGAAGAAAACATGACTGCTTTCCATTGCTTGAAAAGCAGTTGGAAGAAGAGAAAGATTTCTTCAGATACAAAGGGGGAAGGACAAGAAGGAATCAGCAAAAACTTCAGGTTTAGAGAAGTAAAAATGTTCTAATGAGGAGTAATGAGGCACTTCAGCAGCACACCCAAGGATGTGATGAACTATTCTTCACTGTTTTTAAGAACAGATTAGACAAGTATATGGTAGTTTTACATGATCCAGCTTCAGTGCAATGGATTGAACGCAATACCTTGAACTCTGGAGGATCTTTCTGACAACGTATGTCTACGATCTTTTCCTCTTTTCGTGTTAACCTGAAATGTACTTTCAAAACATCACAGTGATTACAGTTCTTTGAAAAAAGATAGTAGCAGTCAGTATAGAATGCCAGTTTAATTTTGCAAATAACAGAAGTTGAAGTATTCTCATACTTCTGCAACACACTGAATGATTCCTTCATTTGCAGTATATTGGGAAGGAAGAGTTTCAATGCCATACATTCACCTAAAGCATATCTCTAATACAATGCTCTTTTCTCCTCTTAACTGCAAAAAGAAAGGATTTTAATCAAATATCCTTAAAAAGAGATCTGATGAGTAAAATGAATCTATTTAAATATAGCAGAAGCAGGCATGATTAAGTGCATAAAGAATTGAGGTTAAAAGTGGCTACAATAAAAGGTTGAGTAAAAATTAATTTTAGCATATGCTTTGTATAATACTGCATAAGCTACTCCTTTGTTTCGTTGCCTCTTTTTTGGAGCCTTAATTTTCAGTTAGTCACTGGCTTACATCTTATCTCACACCATAATGGCAGAAATTAATGGGATAAAAGTACTCCATTCAAAGACAAATTATCATTTCACTGATCTACTTCACTGAGTGCAAATTCCCTCTGCTCCCATTAAAAGCTTTAGAGCAGCAGAAAAATGCTAGTTAACTAAAATTGTGTTTCTTTTCTTAGACCATAAAATTTTCATTTATTCTGTCTGTAATACCCTTGTGTAAATACAGTAATTTTGAAGCCTTTCAGTATAGTGTGATACATATTTTGGCATTGTTGCATGTCTGGATTTCTTCCATGGTACTTTAATTTTGTGGTTCAGTGAGCAAAACTAAGAGTTCTCCTGAAGGGCCTGTGCTTAAAACAGTCAGGGGCGTGTTGCCTGCTGAAACAGTCAATCTTTCCCCTTGATGAGTGTGTCCATCCAGTGCTTTTATGAACTGCATCTTTGTTTAAATTTGCATCAGTTCTTAGCAGCAACTTCTTTCAGGCAAATAACAAGACGTAGTAGACAACAAGACAAGGAAAAATGTTTTCATGATATGATACAAAAATGTGATTTCTGTTGGAACAGAAGAGTTTTCAACAATTGGAGAGGAAGCTACAATTCAAAAAAACGCTGAGAGATGTCTTCAGCTGTTTGAGGTTGAAACTCCTCTAAAATGAGAAGAGAGCTGTTTAAGCTCGAAGGTAAAGATCAAGATTTCTTTTTAAAGAACAGAATATATATTAAATATCATTTTCCAAGTCCAGTAATTACAATTCTTTCTACTGCTAGGAAAAGAATAGGAAAAGTTCCCCACTGTGATTAGAAGAGCGGAGTTCTTCAATAATGTTAATCCTTTAGATCAATCCATGAAATAAAGTGTTACTTAAAGATTTTTACCAGTATAATATATCATCCTTGCCCTTGAGAGAGCTTAAATATATGCTCACATCCCATGCACATGTAATAAGTACACACACACACACACAAATTTGCCATTAATATGTTTATGTATTCAGTATCTGAAAAACCATTCATTAAAGGAAGGCTACAGCTGCCAATGTCAACTTTGAACTACAAAACAGAATGTTTCTGGCTCTCATTAATTATCCCAGAATATTCATTAACAAGGCCTAGTATATACAACTGCAAACAATATGTATTTAATGTATAACAGCAGTCATAGCTTTCAGGGCAAAACAAAATAAATCAACAAAACACCAAAAAAAGTAAAATAACCATTATTTCCTTAAAAATCCAAACCAGAATAGCCACTAGAAGCATTATGAAATAAATAATTTTAAGTCTTAAGAAAGCAAATAGGCATTCCTTCTACTAATTTTTGCAAACAACTAATAAACTGATTTTCATCTGTTTGTAAGGTTACTGCTCATTTGAATAATCTTTTACCTTTATTCCACTCACCAAAAATAATATATTTGAAGTCCTGGAATTTCAGTCTGTACTGGTAGAAACTTTTCATTAAAATCTTACAAATTAAGCCCAGCATTGCTCTAAATGCTACAAGTTTAATTGATTTCAGTGAACCTTTGCCTGATCAAGTCTGATATGACAATGAAGATTAGTCTTTAAGATTTTATCTCCTGTGTAGGTAGAGTAATGAAGGATGTAGCACTGACACAAGGCTGATAGAGTAAAACCAGGCACAGAAACTTTTCTGTGCAACTCATCTCAAGGTGCCTTGGAAAATCACCAAATGAATTGCTAGATCAGTGAAGACAAAGTTTTATCCTAGAGAAAAATCAGGACGTTATTCAGTCAGTCTTGGTGCCCCTGGAAATGTAACCACTTATAATAAGCAAGAGCTTTGGGTTAGGGAACTCCATGGCAACAAAGCAAAATCAAAGATCCTGACAAAGACAGTGTCTCAGCTGTTGCAGGCCCAGCAGCAAAATAAAAACTCATTGGACTAAGTCCATTTGCAGTTAAGCTCTTTCATTCCACCCCTACAAGTAGAATGAAAGCAAATCTACAATTCTCTTTATTTAATTTACACATCAACCCTAAAACAACATAAATACTTTTTTTTTTCTTTTTGACAGCCAGACAGAAAATGTAGAAACTTTTGCTGAGTCCTTGAGGAAATTTTAAGGACATGGAACAGCTAGGTTCTGGTAATAAAAGTGTATTTCTGTACATGCTAGCTGGGAGAAACCCAGTCTTCTCTGTATAATGACCTTCCACCTCCCTGGTCTAGGTAGAAACAGATCAGAATTGACAGAACACTATATACCTGCCAAGGAAATGCCTTTGGGCTGTTCTTCACTGAAGGAGTATTTCCAAAACAGTAATGCAAAGGGATAATATAAACTGCATTTCCAAAAATAACAGAAATTCAGTCTTTATAAACTATTAATCAAGTCTGATTTAATGGGATCATTATATCTGGCATTCTGCATGTGCTAATAGCATCTAATGCACAGATGCTTTTTTTTTTGACTGTTGAATGAATAATGATCTCGGATTCAGGTTTCCTTAATGGTTCCTTAATATCAACCACTTTGGATGGAGCTGGAAATAAAAATACATGGCATTTATTTTATATTAGCAACATGGAAAATGTGTATATTTGCAATCAAGGTAAAATTTGACAATGTAGACTTAATGACTTTTACTGAAGAGGGGATGATTATGAAAAGCACTGCTTCCAGCATATATATGGAGTGCTGTCACATTAAAAAGTGATGGGAGAACAAGCAAAATATTGAAAAGAAACTATGAATTTACACAGCAAAAATTAATTTTTTTCTGATAGAAATTACTTCTTAGGCACTGAGCAAAAGACAGGAAAGCAAGCATCAGAATCACTTGTGTTTTCTGCCATGCAGCACAGTAGGTAGAGAAGGAAAATACACAACAGAAATAACTTGAGACTGTACAATGCATACATAACCATTGTATTGATTCATGAAGTTAGCATGAGAGAGACAGCTAACCCTGTTGCTACACAGTTCCTATCTGTGAATTTTACATCAACCATCTGTGTAATACATAACTTTTACAGCCACTTATTGGATTTTTACTGCTATGGAGAAAAAGATGCAAAAAAATCCCCAAAACCATGAGTAAAAATAGAGCATATCTATTATGTAGTGCCATCAGAAATCTAACTTCAGCATGCACAGGCATATAAAAGAGCGTGAATATTTCTAGGCAAGTATGAACAAGCCACCTGTGAATAAGCAAAGACTCAGCTGAGATTGTGTATACCCAAACCTAAAGCACAAGCCTCTGAGATTTTGTTGCTATCAGAAAGAGCTACATTGAAAATAATACAGGTATGTTTACTTTCAGTACAATCACAAGTTGTGTTGTTGTACACAGGAATTGTTTTAATCTTAACAAATGTTCCTAATGGTTACACTGTTTTTATGCAGATGCTTGTATCGTAATAAGATGGAGTAAAACTGCATTTTGGGGAAGACTGGTACATAAGTACTTGTCCATCTCAGTTTTAATGGTGCAACTGTGGTGCTTTCAACTTTACCTACTCACAATGGTATGTGTCAGTAACTCACTAGGAGGAAGGAAATTTAACCTCCTTTGAAGATATATTTTGTAGAGGACTTAACTCTAAATATTAACATACTGACTAGTGCAGGTACACTATGAAATAACAGAGTCATTGAGTTTGCAGGTGACTAGACCATTCAACAAGATTTAGAAATTGCTCCATATTTGGATTGAAGTTGCCTGGTAAGGGATGGGACTTGATATAGAATGTGTATTTGAGTTACAGATTGGTTTAGGTTTGTAGTAAATACAAGACCTGTTAGATAATTATAAGAAAAAAATCATTAAAGAAAATCCTTAGTTTTGTCACTTAAGTACATACAAGGAAAACAAGAAGTATGAAGTGTGAATACTTTTATGTAATGACATAAAGTGACAGCTTTACTTTTGAAAAACAAAGCATGAATACAAATGAAAAATAGCAAATTTAGATTATTAAAGAAGACATGAAAGAAGAAAGATTTAGAAGGTTAAAGTTGCAGTCTAAAAATGAACTCAAAAAGTTAAGGAATGTTCTTATCTTGGGGCTAATTTCTCTCACACATACACACTCATTGAGAGGAATATCTCAAGAAAATGTGTTTTAATGTTAATTAATTTTGTCAGACTGAAAGATTGTTCAATCTGGGTTCTGTTAAATTTATGGATCATTAGTCTCTTATCTTTTCATTATGGTCTCCTGAGAGGAACCATCATAAAGTTAAATGAACACAGTAGGAAGTTATTACAAGCCTCCTTTCCCTTTCACCCTACCTCCCTCAATGGAGGAGATGGGGTATCAGAGCATTCATTCCATGCAACAAATGATAAATATCTTATATGCTTTAAAGTCTCTAAGGATCTGCTTTATTTTGTCATTTTATAAGTGTTGTGATTAATGAGGAAGATGTAATGTATGGGTTTTCCCCAATAACAAAAGCACCAAGCCCACATTAAATATTGGCTGCCAGTGCTTAAACAGAAGGCCAAAAACAAAGGCATGTTTGGAAGGAAAAAAGTTAATGATTTGTTGCACTCCAATAAATTAAAATTAACACACACGCACAACTTCACAGTTAAAACTAAAGGCTTCTGCACACACACGAAAAATGTTTTTGTCTAGAAATATATGTTCCACTCTTTAGCCCTGAGCTTATTTTTATGACTGACTGAAAGACCATTCAGTACTTCAGAGAAGTGCACAAGTATACCAGTAATAAAATAATCACAAAATTCATTTCTTGTAAATCATACTGCCAGAAAATAAACTCTAAGAGTGATCATTCGTAGACCAAAGTAAGCCTACAGCATTTCTTGTAAATGTTGCAATACACTACTTCTGGTCGCCCTAGGAAAAGAAGTAGCTCTTTAAAATGCAGAGCTCAATTTTCCCTGGAATCACATTTTGACTTACTAGAGTCTTCAGATGTATTCATGAGAACTATGTTTCAGGGGGTTGTTTGTTTTCGTGTTTGCTTGCTTGTTCCCATTTTTGTTTGCATATCTTGCCTGCTTGAAAATATATTAAAAGTTTCTAAAAATAAAGGGACAGGAAAAAAAAGTGTTTTGTGCACAAGAGATTCAGTGACCTGAATGTTTGTGCCTCTGCACTTTATCTTCTGCAAACAGTTGCCTCCTTGGCATGAGGTATAATTCACTAAAATAAAAGGATACAAAGGGCAGCTGCTTGTAATAACGAGAAGAAAGCAATTAAGTGTTCACAAATGTAATCTGAAAGGTCCATGGTGCACAAAAGGGACTTACATTTAATACTGAACCAAACATGTATACTTGACTGTTGGATTAAAGTTGCCGTATTTTCTAGTCTTTTTTTTTTTTCCCTCATTTACCAAATGGGATGGGAGAAAATTCAATTTCACTCATTGTCCCAAAGATTTCCACACTAAGACCAGTAAGATTCATGCAGTACCTGATAAGCTGGCCTACCATTTTCACGTTCATTGCATGGTGCAGCTCGTAGCAAGATACTGCAATCAGAAGTCATTACTAAAAGCAAAACTCAGCAGTCATTTTAATCAGACATTGGCAAAGTCAGTAGCAAGTGTGTTAAGAGGATATATTATTTCTGAAATCTGCCACTGTGATTTTAGTAGTGTTCTTGAAGGGAAACGACATGATACTATGTAAAATCAATAATGACAGAATAAAGTACTTCCTTGGATGGATGTCACACCTGATTGTATAAAGAGACTGGCCATTGCTTATTCAACTATAGCTGTGGTTAATGACTCACATGATGTGCAAATAAAGAGAGTACCTGCTGACCTTAAGCTATTAAGAGAATGTACAGTTTAAGAAACAGAATACGATTGTGATTTCTTGTTGTTTTCATGCCTATGGAGCCTTACAAACGTAATTTCTGAATTTGCCTATACAACTGAAGACAGAAAGACATCTCAGGCACATGAAAGTCTGCAGAGAAACCTGCAATAGCGACTTACTTCACCATGCAACAATTCTTTCCAGTCTTAGGAGTTATTTAAAACGTTTTTTAACATATGGGGAGAAGCAGAGATTTTCCAAATTCTTGAGACAACTGACAAAATTCTCTCTGGTGCCTAAACTTAAGATTGAATTCCAATTTACTTCAGTGTCTCAAGTCCAAGCTTCTATTTTAAACCACCTTCTACAATAGTCTGCAAGCTGCAAGAAGGACCCTGAAAGGAAAGAGCAACAACACACATTGCCATAAGTGGACAAACTAAATCAACAAGTAAATTAGTTGAAATAGAAAGTAAAGAAAACTTGAGAAATATTTTTTTCACACTGAGTTGATCTAAAGCCAGGAGCTGGCTGAAAGGAGCTTTGTAGAGAAGAGTTTTAGTCCTGATAGTGATCTCCTGGTTCTTCATACCATACTTCTTCAGTTTCACCTTTGCCCCTAACACATTAGAGCGTGCAAGCATGGGGGAAAACCACCAAAATAACAAAAGGAATTGTCTGGCTGTATTTGAGTGTTTCACAAAACTACAAAGCAGTAAAGTCTCTTGCATTCAGGAAACAAGAATATCCTCAGAATCCAGGAAATCTCTGTAAATATGAAAAGTACGTGGGTGGCTACTGTTAGAATCCATCAGCTGTTACAGCTCCAGAAACCTGACAGACAGGAAAAGGTAGTTTCTCTCTTCTTGTGAGCTGGTAGCTGGTTTCTTTCATTCAGATTCACTTCACCTAACTTAGGTGCAGAATTCAGCCAAAAGCAAGAAAAGGTGTAGAGGGCCATAAATCATCTACTCCAAATGTCTATCTCTCTTCACTCCCCAAGGCTCTCACCAACTTAGGACAAGTGGGCTGTTATTTTAGATACCTTAGGAACATGATGAAAGACCCGAATATCTCCTTACTCCTCTGGCACAAAGACTGATGACATTTTTGTTTTGGAGATGTCAAGCAAGAAAATTATTTGAAGGAAATATACTCAGGTACGTTTCAAACAGAACTTTATCAGTATCCCAGTTTTTATAAAGGATACACATTGGTCCAGAAGCATTTGCAACTGAAGATACCATCAAATCTTTCCACTCAAATAATTTGTCTGAAAGGATGAGTGAACAGGAAGGCACTTCTACATGATCAATATACACTTCTTTAATAGAGACCAAACATTTTATTGCTCTATATTTAACTGCTAATTAATATGTAAATTTGACATTTGTAAAAATATATTAAATTATGATCACACAAAAGACATGAGCAATCCTTATATCGTTCATCCTAAATTGTTCTTGTCTGCCAGTTGTGTTTTTCAACAACATTCCTCTTCAGCATCTTTTACTATTTAAAAAATAGTTACAATAAAAACTACTGAAAGCTATTAAAATTAAAATAAAAATTAAAATCTCATCACAGGCTAGCTTTAAGGAAGCCTATGGTTGGCAGATTTGTCACTTTGTTTTCAGCCATGAAACATACTGGTCCTTGTGCAGCACCTCCTTTCTCTTAATCTCTTTCTCATTCATTCTCTCCTTTCCTCCTACATATTGAATGTATTTTAGTGTACATGTGTATTTAAAGGTATGCTTACAGGATCTAGTCTGTATTTGAGCTAATGAGGCAACCATCCAACATTGACCTACATACATTAGCAGAAAAATAATAAAAGTTGAAGAAAACTTCTTCAGAGATACTAGACTTTCAAAAAATTACTTAATAAATCAATCATGAAGTATAACAAACATATAAAGAGCAAAGAAATGTAGGCACATGGCAAATTTATGTACTACAGTGCTATGAAAAGCACCCAAGTGATCAAAATGTGTGTATAGGATGAAATAAAAAAAAAATGTAAAAATTAAGAAACACTTTTCAAGGCAGAAATCTTACCTAGTTTGGCAGTGTTCAATGAGCATTCTTTAAGAAGTACTAGGATCTCTGCCTGAACTCAGGTTCATGGACAGGAAACCATAATTACTATTTCAGTGGTTTACTATTTAAAACCAAAAAACCCAACTTGATAAAATATTTTTTCTTTAATATAAAATTTTATAAAAATAATGTAAACCCATATTTTAAACCTAAAGAATGTGTAGAGTATGTTTATTGGCTGATAGGCCAATCAAGTCCTCTCTTCCCCACTCATCTACACTTCCAGACTGACCACCAGATCACTGCTTAGCCTAACAAATGCTAAGTACCTGTAACAGCTATCAATACATACTAAACTACTGCTATGTTGCAATCCTGCCTCGACTTAATCACATTCTCTGTTACAAACTTCTCCTATATTATGTTATGCCATTGTTATATATATACATCTATGGAAGAACTTCACAACAAAACAAGAAGCCTGCATAATGTTTGACTACCTTCACCTTTCAGAAAACCATTCTGCAGTGGCACACATTCCTATTCACACCCCTTTCCAAGCACATACCATGTGCACAGTCTAGGCTATAGCAAATGGAACCCAGAGAGATAGACCACAGGCTTGGATAAGGGGAATGTCTGGTTTAACCTGGGAGATGCATTTCGCATCCCAGGATGGGCTGTATTCCTCCCAGCTGTTCCTGTGATGCTACCACACACCTCCAGCAATTCAATGGAAATACCAAGTGTCGGCTTAGTTACACATGGGAGAGTATTCAACAATGCTTAAAAAAAATCACTGTGCTTTGTGTAAGCTACTTGGTCACTCCAGCATTGCCAGTAGTTCTACTCATACATTTTTTTAACTGCTCCCCCAGGCTTAGCAATGCCCAGTGGCTTTACATCCAATCTTCTCAGAGAAAAAATATTTACTCAACATAGTATTACATTTAGATGCGAGTGCTCTGGAAATCTCTTGGTATTTCCCAAGCTATTTATCATGGAGCTACATTCCTCTTTCACCTTTGAATACAGATGAGAAAGCTCAGAGAGGTAACAAATAAATCATAAAAAGCATACTTGAGAATTTGGCTATAATGGTTCAAACCAAAGGTACAGCAAAGCCAGCATCTTGTCTCTAAAGTCAGCAGCAACTGTGCGGAGAAATCACACAAGAACATGATAATAAAGGGAATCTTCCCAATCAGATTCCCTTTCTATAAACCTCAGATGGTTGCAAGACTTTACAGCAAAGCAGACGACCCATCAATCTTCCAAAATAAAAATACTTCCACACGGAGTTTGTTCAGCTAGGGCAGAAGCTGATGTTATTCGAAACTGGGGGAACATGAGAGCCTGACCATGAGGGTCTGTTGCTGTAGGAAGCAGACCTTGGGAGCAGGGGCCATCAGCCACTCTGTTCTGTACAAGTAACCAGAAGTGAGAGTTGCCCTTAGATTGTATTAACAGGGCAGCATGGACCAAACTTAACCAGGAATCACTCTACATCCCAGGTGTCAATATTCCCCTTCATAATTATATCCTTACATCATGGCTATTTATCCATGACTTCTCGATCTGATACAGGTGCCCAGGCACTGACAGTGAGGGGCTGCAGGGTGGCTTCTCTGAGCAATGAGTGGGGCTACAGGTGCCAGGTACAGGAGGAGGAGGTACACCTGCTAGAGCAGGTATTCACACTGCAGCCCATGCACAGACCACACTGGAACAGGGCAAGCATGTGAGAAGGAAGCAGCAGCAAGAAACTGCTGTGGCCTGACACTAACCTGCCTCATCCTCCCCATGTTGCTTGGGCTTGGGTTAGAGGAGTCCAAGTGCAGCTGGGCAGGAATGGGGAGGAAACGTTTTGATTTATATTTGTCTTTTTCTTTCTCAATACACAAACCTATTTTAACTGCCAATAACTTTAGTGTTCTCAAAGTCAAGTCACTTTTTCATCCTATTGTTCCCCCTACCCCACTGAGGTGGGGGGAATGAGGTGGGCATTTGGCTGCTAACCAGGGATAACCTGTCACAACAGAAGAGATGGGAACTGGCAAAGTGGACATAACACCAGCCTGATAGTCTGAAATATCTCACTGCATGTCTCAGGACATAT
The DNA here is from genome assembly GCF_964237585.1 of Gallinula chloropus. Classification (NCBI taxonomy): domain Eukaryota; kingdom Metazoa; phylum Chordata; class Aves; order Gruiformes; family Rallidae; genus Gallinula; species Gallinula chloropus. The sequence goes on along the minus strand of NC_140087.1, from coordinate 13,652,789 downwards.
CTTAGATACACTTCTTGAAAAGAATAGTATAAATAAAACATTTATATCATTTTTGTATACTTGAAAAAGCATGGCAATTGCTATGCACTCATCTTTCTCTTATTGTTGGTAGCATATCATCAGAAAGCAAGATAAGAAAGCCCACTGAAATAACAAATTCATTGAAAAATTAACACAATTTGAAAAAAGCAACAACACGCTATCTGCAAGTCAACAGCTGCAAACCAGCACTGAAATATAATGTTGGGAATCTGGCTGTGCTGAAGCAACTCCTTGCACACATTGGAGGGTAATCGAACAGGGTCATATGCACCTATTGTTCAAGTGATAAATGCTAGGACTGTACAGAGCAGAAGGCATTAAACTTCCTTAGAGGACAGAGTGCAGTATTAGACTAAGGTTGTCAAATTATGATTACACATAAATTATAGTGGCAACAAGGGAAGGAGTAAGTCTGCTGAACTGAGATTAGCAACAAAAAATTCCTATTAAATATGTGCATGTGATGAGGGTTTAATGACTGAATAAGTCTTCTAAAGTTTCTAAGATGTTCCCTGCAAATAGCCAGATGATTTTTCAGGGATAGGTTCAGAGAGATTATAAATCCAAGATCAATATAATTCACACCACTAATGCTTGCCTAACACTGGTTAGGCACATTTATACTGAAAATGAAAGTTTCATTTGAGTCTCTGTGGAATCAACTGTATTATGAATCAAGTCTAAAGTTAAATTAAGAGAGACAAGATGTTGCAGCTGTAAAGGCACACTTTTCTTGGCCTACTATTCATCCCAGTGATACTAAGAATCTCTTTAACTAAAAAAAAAAAAAAGCCATCAGAACCATGCAAAACAGTGCCTAAGTCATGAAAACACCAATGAGTGGGATTTAAAACTATAATATTTTCTAAATAAATACTACTAAATGTACTTTCAAATTAAAAACTCTGTCCACATTTCCTTTAGAAGGTGACTACTCACATTACAAGGTTCATAAATCAGCATACCATTATCAATGCAGTAGGCACTTTCACCTGACTGACAGTTTGTTGTACCCAGGGACAATGAAGAACTATACAACAGTATTAGGCAGGACACAAAAATGGATCTTGATCTAAGGAGGCAAGACATGAACATTTGCTGCACAGTAAGGCTGTATTGTACCTGAAGCAAGCTTTTGAATCTGGGTTCCATTCTTCATAAATTTTAGAATCCATTCAGGAAACATAAGCAGGACTCTAGAAACAGAGGAGCTCATCTCACTTTTGTTTTTTGCTATTTACCTGATTTTGACTTTTACATACTCATCTTGGAAAAGGGACCAAGGAGCAACAGAGTCTGGAATAGCAACACAATTCTCAGGAATAGAAGTCTCTATTGCTTGGCAGATGTTAATATTCAAATAAATTTATTTAAAACTGTATCTTTCTAAAAAGAAAAGTATTGATTAGCCTAAAATACATGTGATCAGCTTTCAACATGTGCACACTGACTACACACCTGTAGGAAAGTACATGGCCTTTGTTTTAACATTTTTAACAAAACTTTACCTGCCTTATACTAAATTATAAGATTCAAAACTCTGGGTAAGATCATTCACTGTTATACACCAGTAAAACTAATTTTCTTTTTGTTTTTTCCTTTTTAATTACAATTTTCTATAATCCTAAAAAGAATAATTACTAATCACATGAAGTTGTTTTCCCTTGATAAATATTTTTTTATTTCATTTAACTTTTACTCTTTTATTACTAATTCCACCAAAGATCATAATTACTGAAGTCACACCCCATCTCTCAGAAAACACTAACAACAAAGCAATTGCCTTATTGCCAAATTTTCAGTTTAGAGTGAAAAAAAAAAAAAAGCAAGAAGCTATTACAGAACAAATTACAGCCTAGATACAATCCTAGCAAAATCAAGCAAATTTTAAAATACAAAACACGTTTGAAATTCTGGAGGAAAGCCATCAGTATTTTAAGTAGGGTTAGTGATCAAATATTCTAAGACAGTATCCCATCAGATATTAAGTATGTTATAAATTCTTTAAAAATAATAACAAAAGAATTTTTCACCCAAGAAAAGTGGTAACATTCTAGTACAAAAACCCACTGATTAATATTCATTCTGCAGGACATTTTTTAATTTTCTGCTTTTGTATTTCCTAGACACTATGTATCCTTCATCTCAACTTTATATCCTTTAAAATTCTTTTAAACATAGATCTTTTACCATTCTTTTCTTCCTCACAAACATCATCATTACCAGCATTCACTTAAATGATAGTTTTTATTAATTCTGCCTAATTAAATACATGACACTGAGTTTGGCCTTATGCTTTTGCCTACCAAAAATCATCGGTAGGCAAAATATTTTGAATCACTACAAAGATGATCTGTTATTTATGCTCTGAAAACCTCATACTTTTTTTCTTTTTTAGATTATTAGGAGAGGAAATCTTTTTTCATCTTCTCTGGTTTGAATGAAAATGCAGAGGTTTAAATTTCAAAGGGCCTCCTATTGTAGACTTTTTGAGATTCAGCCATTATTATTTTCCTGTTATTCAGTTTGAAACAGTGGTAGGCACTAAATGGGTTCTTTTATATTGTGATTTAAGAGGAAGGTTTTAAAAAAATAGGGAGTAATGTAAGGATATATACAGTCTTGACTTGAAGAAAAAGCAAAGCTAAAAAAAAAAAGGACCCTTGGACAAACAGAAACGACAAGCTCACATAAGTGTTTTTTTAACTTGCAGCCAAATGTGACATACAGCAAACAAAGCTCAATAAAATTTCAGTGTCTATGCTGATTAGAGTACAAGGATTTTTATTCACACTTCAGGCAATGCCCGTTCTCAGCTCCTTTTGCAAATTATGCATATATAATTTATTTTTGAAAAAATGCAATTTCATCCTGCAATGGCAAGTTTCTTTTTTTTTGTTGTTCTTATGCATAACAATAATCTCTAGTAAGTCTGAGAGATGAAAAAAAGAAACCACAAAGACCTGTAGGGCCAATCTTCTATGGCAGCAAACATAAGGCTGAGCTCCAAGTATGAAACAGCGAGACTCACAAACCTGTGTGAGGGTACAATACAAAGCTGTAGTTCCAAATTTTTAGATTGCTTCAGAGAACATAACACAAGATTTGGCAGTCAAATAGAGTCTAATCAAGCAATATTTCCACAGGGAAGTGATCCTGCCTCTACCATGTATGTTTTGGTCACACTGAATCCCCACCTAGCCTGTTCCCCTCACCAATATCTAACACCCTCCACCCAACCTAACCTGCTTTGCTCCCCTCTCCAATTGTACACTATCAGTATTTGTGTCAGTCTTCAGATCATCTGCCTCATCACTATGTATCAGTAACAAGAATCATTAATTTCAAACAATTTGATGCCATTTACTGTGTGTTCAACACATTTATCTATTTCTTCTCTATAGCTCAGCTCTAACCATATTTGCAAGGACTTTAGTCAATGAGAAAACAGTACAGCAACAGTAAGACGTGCACTGATTTGTTTAGCTTGCTTTCCATGTTCATGACAAAAGGACATTTCCTACAAGGCACAAAAAAGACCTTAAGAAATTTTGGGTGATTAATTTCTTCTCCATTGCTTTATCATACTAGGTTTCCCTGTGTGATTCTTTGGGTTTAGTTTAATTTTGGATGACACAGACTTCCATTAAAAATGGAAAAGAAAGTTAATTATATTAGAGATTTCAGATACAGTCTCACAGGTGGTACTAATACCTGAAGTGTGGTAATCTTTTCTTTTCTAAATGCCCTTTACTAAGGAGTGTCCCCATCCATATCTCAGCCACCAATCATCATCCATAAAGCATTAAAACCTGTAAGAAACATAGCATTATAGAATCACTTAGGTTGGAGAGACATTTAAGAGCATTGATCCAACACCACAGCCTAACCCTGACTAGTCCACCTCTAGCACCTCAAGCACAACATCTACACACCTTTTAAATACCTCCAGGGATGGTGAACCCACCACTTCCGTGGGCAGCCTGTTCCAATACTTGACCACCCTTTCAGTAAAGAAATTTCCCCTTGAGCAACTTGAAATTATTCCCTCTCATCCTATTGCTTGTTACCTAAGAGAAGAGACCGACCCCCACCTCTCTACACCCTCCTTGCATGTAGTTGTAGAATACAACATCTCGAGTTGGAAGGGACCCATAAGTATCATTGAGTCCAACTTCCTGCTTCTCACACGACTACCTAATACCAAACTATATGACTAATACCATTGTCGAGACACTCCTTGAACTCTAACTGGATTGGTGCTGTGGCCAATTCCCTGGGAAGCCTGTTCCAGTTACTGACCACCCCATCAGTGAAGACTCTTTTTCTAATGTCCAATCCGTTCCCCTGATGTAGCTTCATTCTATTTCTCTGTGTCCTATTGCTGGTCACCAAAAAGAAGACATCAGCACCTCCCCTCCACTGATGTCCTGAAGAAGTTGTAGACTGCAATTATGTCACCCCTCAGCTTTTCTTTGTACCTCAGGAGACAGTTGGCTCTTTTGGCTGCCAGGGTACACTGATGACTCATATTCAACCTGCTATCAACCCAAACCCCCAGATCTCTTTCCACGGAGCAACCAAACTCAATATTGAGCAACCTAAACCTAGAGCTTTAGGGCTAAAATTAATCTGAGGTGGTAGCTTATCACTTCACTCCAAGTTCAGAGACCTGACATCCCACTTGCTTGAAAGCCAGTGGTTTGTATGGATGCAATAGCACAAAAGGTTGAAATTTCATTAGTTCTTTATGACTTCTACCTCTCATAAGAGAAACAAATCTGCTATCTGTTGTTTCCTTCATTCTGTGACAGAATGGCAAAGACATGAGGACTCTGTGAGTCTCTTTTACCTCATGTGCTTAGGAGAGTCTCTTATATGCAACAGCTTTGGTGTGGTGGTCAAAAAAAGGGAGCCTTGGAAAAGACTCCCTTGGAAAAGACAAAAAAAGGCCTTGGAAGACAGAATTATTTAGATTTACTGGCCCACATATACATCTATGAGTGTGTTCTCCATGATACTATCACACAGGAAGAGTCTGCTTTGTCACACACTCATGTTATCAGGTTTTGGGTCTAAGGATATCTTCACATATTCTGAAAAGCTAGTTATTTCAAGCCTGACATGTAGTAGGACTATTTAACTGCATAGTTGAAACAGGAGCTGCCAAATGAAACCTAAAAATTGGTTATAAAAAACATACAGCAAAACAGTTTTAGTGAAAGAAGGATCAAGTTCAATCAATTTTAGTGATGTTTAAGATTTTAACTTTAATGGGGTTTAGGCCATTACTAGATAATTATTATTATGGTAGGTTTATCCATTTCATTGATAAGCACAAGAAAGATTCAAAACATACCAACCTAATTTGTAATTAAATTTTGGATTTAAAACAAATCCACTTGAAACATGAGAGATGTTGAATAAAACTCTTCTCAGTAGTAATGCAAATAGAAGTGTTTTTACAATATAAAGTCCTAATTCTGGGCACAGTCAAAGTATCATACATGGCAAAATTGAAGCCTTCATAATGAAAAACACTCATCCAAACTGGCCGTTTGCTTTGGGAAGCACTAGCTGTTCAATTTCTCTTTCTAAAACATAGTTTGTATTGCTTAATATATTTCATATACTTTCTCTAGTTTCTGAGCCCAGGATAGAATTCAGATGCTCATTATTCCTTAAGCATTTTTATGATTAATTATACCTATTCAGTATTGCAGCTTCAGAGAGCCATTAAAAATTGTGTGGGCATTTGTAAAATAAATTAAAGCAGGGTTCCTGAAGAGGCATTCAAATCAGGCAGGTATGAATTTTTTCACTAGAGACCCAAACAAACATAAAGAAAAGTTTCCCTAATGTTTTTAATTCCCTGGAAAGCTGCTAACTGGCACAAGATATTGCCTTACATAAGACATTTCCCTGACCTCTCTCTTTTCATCTTTGAGCATCAGAACTTGCAGTTAAAACAAAAAGCCAGACCAGGAGCAAAAAGGAATAATAAAAAAAAAGACGGAAATGCAGATACAGATAAGACTCTGCAGATGAGAACATTAAGGAATAAACTTTCACTGTTCTTCCAGAAAGGCTGTTACTTTGATGCCAGAGCACCTGCTGTGATGGAGGTCTTCTTTGAAATGCTTAAGGTGATGTGGTATTATACAGCTTTGTAATAAAATCTTCTTGGAAAATGAGAGACATTGAAAGCTGATGTTAAAGGTAATTCAGTAGGTGACCAGCTGGATTGTGCATCCAGACAGTTGCCTTAAAAAGTAGGCAGCCATAGGACACAAAAGGGCCAAGTTGCTTCTTTTGGCAGCAATATCAACTCCCACTGGCCTCTGGTACTGAAGGGTAAAACTTACTTTCTATGCATTGTTCAGTAAAGGAAAAGTGATCTTGTACATCCATACTGACTACCATAATACTACAGGTAAGAAATAAGGTATTACTCAAATCCTATGAATAAAACTTCCAGAAGTTTAACCTTGGGTGCAACATCATGATAGCTACCTGCACCTAATAACTGAGAGTATTCTAAGTTAAATTACTAAATAATAACTATGCTATTAGATTATTTAATATTGATAGTGCCTTTTATTTGCAGATGTCAACAACTTTCATGCATAGTTTTCACAATAAAACAAGGAGCAAGCTCAGCATATATGAGCAAGATTTATACTCAATGAATATGTGAATGTGTGAGGCAATTAGATTTTGCATATTCCATACTTGATACACATAATTAAAAGGGGATATTCTGTATAATTTTTTTACTCACACCTAGGCTATACTGTAAGCATGTTATCTTTTTCCCCTCCATTACTAGTGCAACATTTACATTTTGCTCTGTTTAAAATGGAAGATGTTTTGTCTTTCTGAGGATTTTCTAGTTCTTATTTCTCTAGATACAGTTGGATTTGATCAAGGCTATTCATACAACCTCCTTGGAAGGAGAGAAATGTTATACAACCTTTTTGAACTTCCAAGAAACTACACCAGCTTTCATCCCAAACATACCTAAAATTACCAGACAGAATCCACTCTGCCTAGTTCTTATTTATTTACTGTAAAAATGAATATTGAGAAACAGGACTGGGTTCAGAGAATAAGAAATTTAAGGTGCTCAATAAACCCATTTTGTAAAAGAAACTGAATCAGTGACAGATCTTCAAACATAGGGAGAAAAAGAACACTTCAAAATATAGAAGGAAAAGACAGTATGATGACTAGAATTAGAATGACAAAACCTTAAAATAAATCATAGTGATTTAAAAAAAAATAAGGTAAATTAATTATTGATATTTCTTGAGAAACTTTGTAACTTATCTGAATCTTTAAATGTGGTCTAGAAAGCTTTGACTGTATTTGTTTCAATTATGAGGAAGACATATTTTGCCTCTTGAAATTACTTGTGAATGTAGCCATTGACATGAAAGGTCAATATATATTATTGAACATGCTGAGCTTTATCACAACAAAAAGACACAATACAGCTCTGAGGTGAATTAGCCTAAGACAGAGAAAGGCCTGTGAAGGACAGCAAATGGCAGCACAAGGGCAAGAGTCCACACCAACCTACACACTGCTATTTTGGAGGAGTATGTTCTATCCCTCTGAATCTTTCCTCTCTTGTCTCCCTGATTTTTGAACAATTTTATGCCTCCTAAAGACTTGCTGTCACTAGTCCACTAGAAAGCTGACAGACAAGTTCTGCTAACCAGTTTACTTGCATTTATGTTATGCTAAAGGCTTGCCCAGCAACCTGCAAAAATACTGACAAGAACTTTGCTCTACCTGCACTTACTTTGGATTATAAGCAAGGTCTGTAAGAATGACGGACTTGCCCCTGTGAGTTGGTATAACTACTTCATAGGGTGGTCAGGAATTTCCAACATCAAATTATTTTCCCAATAAATAATGCATGGAATGTATTTCTTTTGTCAGCCAAATGCCAATCTGGCTATATCTTATTTTAAAAATTTGCTTCTTCATACTCCACCCACCAAAATCCCAGAATCTATGTTGAAAATTCTTCTTTTTCTCCCAAAGAGAAAAATAGATGGCTGAAATGGCAAATACATAATTTATAGACCCTTAATTGCAACAGGTCTTTTTCTGTACATTTCCTTTTAATGAATATCTTAAGAGCAAAGATTAAGTTCTAACTAAATCTTTTTAATGATGATGCTGACTTCCTAGAGAAACAACAGGAAAAGAAGACTAAACACCAAATATTGTTCCGGTCATTTTTCATCTACGTTCAGTGATGGCCTTGTTGACATCACTATTAATCTTTTCATTCTTCAGTGAAAGCATCAATAAAGTCTTCAGGGCCTCCCTCATTACATGACCCTCAATACATGCCCACCCAATCACAGACTTATTTGCAATTGTCAGAACACATTAGAAAGTTGAATTTGTATGAAAATATTTACATGGAAAAAAGCTAGTAAACCTCACATGCAGTGAAAATCTAAGAAAATTGTATGTTAAATATCATAAATTATGTATCACTGACTAATAGAACTGTTTGGCTTGGAAGGGACATTAAAGCCCATCTAGTTCCAACCCCCTGCCATGGGCAGGAATACCCTCCAGTAGACCAGGTTGCCCAAAGCCCCATCCGACCTGGTCTTGAACACTGACAGAGAAGGGGAAGCCACAGCTTCTCTAGGCAGCCTGTGCCAGGGCTTCACTGCCCTCACAGGGAAGAATTCCTTCCTTATATCTAGTCTAAATCTACTCTCTTACAATTTAAGCCATTCCCCCTTGTCCTGTCACTACACATCCTTATAAACAGTCCTGGTCCAGGCTTTCTGAAAGCCCCCTTCAGGTGCTGGAAGGCTGCCATTATGCCTCCTTGGAGCCTTCTCCAGGTCTCCCAACTCCCCCAGCCATCTTCACAGGAGATTATCTACAAAATCCATATTATATGATTGTATAGTTATGTATACTATATGTTTAGAAATAGTTTCTATTCTAGAACTTATCTTTGGTTTATGTCCATTATGTGTACAGATGTTATGAAGATTTCATTTTTTATATACCTTGGCAGTATTTTAGTATGGATTTTCAAGGTGATTTATATTATTAAAATGTTCGGGCAACTATAAAATTAGCATGTCCTAATTATCAGGTACATGAATTAAAAAAAAACCAAAACTTTACCTTATTGCAGGAAATTTCATAGATTCTTGGAGAGGGCAATGAGGTTTTTTGGGTGGAAACAAAGACATTCTATTCTATTCCAGTGAAATAACTTGCTTGTGACACTTTCAGAGGATTTGATTTTTGTAACTTCTGCCCTGGAACTACAGTATTATAGAACTGATTCATGGGAGGAAAAGAACCATTGATGAAAAATATATCCATTTGATTTCAAAGAGTTAGGAGTTTTCCTGGGCCGTATACAAGCCCAGAGAAGTAAATTTACTTTTTTTTTTAAATGGCTCTGTTCAATCTCTCTCAGGCCTCTTTTTTTCTCACCAGAAAGCAGGGGTCCCACAGTACCATAGAATTCACTGCAGCACAGAAGGACTGTGGTTTTTAGAGCTGTCTACTAACTCAGGAGGACCCACAGTTCTCCTTGTTCAGAACTCCCTGCTTCAGCGCTTCCTAATTGTTCTGAATGGATTAAATGTATCAATTGCTTTTGTGAAAAGATTAAATCCTCTTGTAATGTTTCCATACTTAAGAATAAGCCAAATCTGAAGTCCTTATTGAGTATAGGTACTCCTTGAAAAAAAGTAATAGTGATGATTTGGATAAGAAAACACTTTAGCTGAAGAAAAACAAACCTAGAATTTAGAATTCTAATGAAATGTAATTTCTTCTATAATTAATTTTATTACAAGGGAGAAAAATCAGGTTAAAATATCCAATGAGCACTACATAATTTTTAAGCCATTTCCTGTGAGAATTTTATTTGATGAAATGCTGAAACAAAATTTCAGAAATATATGTGGAAGGAAAATTTGAATCAGACATGTAAGAAGTTTGCAGAAATAGAGTTCTCTCAGGGGATGTATTTCCTCTTTCTAACATCAACTGCTTACATTTATTCCCTTTGTAAAGAATGACAAAATATCCATACAATATAAATTTTCTGCTTAAATACATAAAATTACAGATCTATAACTGAGATTTTTAATAAACTTAAAAATAACAATGACACAATTATTGTATCAAATGTATTTCACACTAGTCTACATCCACAAGTGACAACAGTTTTTATCTAACAAAATCTTGTTTCATTAATTGTGATCAGAGCCATCTTCTATCAGAAAAATTAACTACAATCCTTAAACATATCATAATTCCAAAATCTGATGAACCTAAAATAAGACAAAAATAATGATCTTTATCATATAATACAAGTTACTCAATACCACAAAGCACAGGACTAATATAAGACTAACTAAGACTAATATAAGAAACAAATTCGAAGTGTATGAAGTTCAGATGAGATATGAATCACAGCATCTTTAATTTTATGTCAAATATGTGGAAATTTATGAAACATTCCACATTTCAAATTCTGCCCTATTTTCTCCTTTTTTTTCAAGGGGACATTTGAGTTTATTCACATCTCTGCATACAACCTTCATCACACTGATGATATTAAATTTTCTGCTACCCATTACAGCTCACCACTACACCAAATATGCCTTTTGGACAGTCATCTGCAGGTGCAGCTGCCAGCTCCTTGAAATCTCAACAATTACAGAGGTTAATAGTGAAATGACCCTCTGTACTCCAGCTGTTTCTTACATAAGCAAGAGAACAGACCATAAACAAACCACTTCCACTTATACCTTCTTGTATAAACTCCAGATAGGTAATCTGATTCATGAAATGTTCTTCACCAGTACTGAGAACCTATTATAATCCTTACATTAATCAGTAGAGGGGGGGCCAGCAGGGACAGGGAGGTGATTGTCCCTCTCTACTCTGCCCTCATGAGGCCCCATCTGGAGTCCTGTGTCCAGGTCTGGGGCCCACAATACAAGAAAGATGTGGAACTGTTGGAGAGGGTTCAGAGGAGGCCACAAAGATGATTAGAGGGCTGGAGCACCTGCCCTACGAAGAGAGGCTGAGGGAGCTGGGCTTGTTCAGCCTGGAGAAGAGAAGGCTGCGGGGGGACCTCATTGCAGCCTTCCAGTACCTGAAGGGAACATACAAACAGGAGGGGAATCAACTGTTTAAAAGGGTAGACACTGGCAGGACAAGGGGGAATGGATTAAAACTAAAGGAAGGAAGGTTTAGATTAGATATTAGGGGGAAGTTTTTTACAGAGTGGTGAACAGGCTGCCCAGAGAGGTAGTGGATTCCCCGTCCTTGGAGGTGTTCAAGGTCAGGTTGGATGGGGCCCTGGGCAACCTTGTGTAGATCCAGGCCTGGAGGTTGGTGTCCCTGCCTGTGGCAGGAGGGGTTGGAGCTCTATGATCTTTGGGGTCCCTTAGAGAGAACACCAGGCAAAATTGTCTGTCTGGTGTGACATTGACTACAGTGGCCACAATAGCTCCTTCTAGCCTTGAAATCTATCGCTTATGAATTAAAACATATCAACTGAAAGCAACTTTTGTGTGGCCTCCTTGAAATACTAGCTCTTGACATAGCCATATTCACTCCCAAGAGGTATATGTAACAAAGAGAGTTGAGCTGTATGTAGTAACATCATGTCCTCAGAGCCAGACACTGTCTGTTGCACACAATCTTCCAACAGCCAACTGTACAAAGGAATTATGAAAGCTCACTGGCATTGAGGGCAAAAAAACATGATCCCGCCAGTATCTCCAGCTCTCTTCTGGACTTCTTTGTCCTCAGTGTGCACTACAAGGACCAGAGTCCTTTCTATAAACTACATCATTGTGCCTGAAGAATTTCTAAGTAAAATTTATAAAGTATACAGGACAGGGTATGGTTTCTTTCCCCAGAAATTGCAATGTGAATTTCACTAAATAGACTCCTCAGGTAATCAACATCTATGAAAACTGATACAAAGGACAAAAAAGATCCTGGCTGAAAATAAAAGAAATCTACTCAGTCAAATATTAACTGATGAAACTAAACCAAAACTGGAACAGTAAATCATCAATAACCTTTGATATAATTGGATGAATTTGCATGGAAGTCATAGCAATTGCACCTGCTCATACCAAATCTCATTTTCTTCAAATGCTTTTCATAGCTGACATGTTATTAATTATTCACTTTCCAACAGTGCACCTGGAAGCTCCAGTGTTCATCACTTTTCTAGATATTACACAAGCACGGGGAAGAATTATTGTCTTTAGTCTTAGAGTATTTCAAGTAGTTATTTACCAATAATCCTAAAAACTATTTAAAATACATATATATACACACACACACATCTTGCACTTCATTAGTAGGATATTACCTCTATGCATAAATATTACGATAATAGTGTCACCAGTGACTAATTTTCTAGCATTCCCTTTACAACGTGTAAAGATTCACAAAACCTGAAAAGAATTTCATGGAAAACATCATGGGAAATTTCTAGCACAATTTCATAGTCATCACTCATCCCACACCTAGTTATAGCAAAAATCTGATTTCAGAAGCACACAATAAGAATGAAAGATAATTGCTGTCCATAATTAACTACTTTCTACATTGTTCTAGTCCTTACTTTCAACATAAACTTACAAAAACTACATTTTAATGACACAAAGCTATACTTTTGATGATCTTACACAGAAAAAAAAATTATGTAGAAAAATATATTCCCAGCCACTATCCATATTTATAACATGTGTCTCTTTATTGATGCAAGTGTAATAACTATTAAGGTGGTCCTCAAATCATACTCTGTTTTGCATGTTGATTTGTATTTCTTATTAGGATGGGACATCTGTATATAGCCAAGCTTTGTTTGCAATACTTATTATTTCTATTTGCTTTTGCCTTTTTGAACTTTAAGACTTCATTCTTAATCAAGGCAGTAGATGAGAAATTTGATAGAAAGCTCTTCAGACTTTTACAGATTAGATTAATGCTCCTAAAGAAGTGCTCCAACAATGCTTTCTGATTTCACTATCTCCTAACCTTTAAGCAATGACTGACCATCAGAACGAAAAGTTATGCATATTTGAGCCAACTTAACTCTCTTCCTACTTGAGACATCAAAATCTCACATTGAATTCTGTACATTCACTCAAATAGCATCTTTTTGATACATTCAAAATTACAAAAGAATTCCTCATTTGTGACTTGAATTTATTTTTATAAATTCAAGATCTATTATTGCAAGAATTCACAAGCATTAATTAAATATATGCCAATTCATCCCCATTGAAATTCTGCTTCTGAATTTACAGAACAATTAAGTTCAATGTTATATACAAGAACAATTAAGTTCAATCTCTTTATTCTAGAAAGTGTACATAAAGGAGAATTGAGCACCATCCAAACAAATATGGTACTAGAAAAACAGCAATTTCTTTCAGTGTTTTCCCAGATGTATTAAACAATGACTGATATTCTTCCTATACAGGAAAAAGATCCTTTTTTCCATACAAGTCTGCTGTCTTATTAGCAGAAGAACATTTTAGAAATATATTTAAAATTTTAAGTGCTGGCTTCCTGCAGAATTAATTTTTAGATGTGATATGGGATTGTTTTTAATATTAGTAAAAGTAGTTATTAAGGTCATGAAGGAAAAGAACACTTTATTAATGTAACTAAAAGGACAGTACAGTGATGGTTTTGAAAGCTAAAATGAACAAAATAACTATTTTACTTTTTCAGAGTTACTCTGACTTCTAAAAAGAGATGGAGTAGGACACCAAAATACTGCTTTTACAGCAACTATAGTCTCAGATCATTAATTATACCTGAAGTAATATATGTTAATATACGTGCACGGCCTCAGAGCACAAATATAAGAAAAGGTATGACTGAAATTTCTGTATAGCAAATTAGAAGATTTCTCAGAGCACATTTATATCTGCACCTCCAGATCTGCAACACCACCAGGGACAAGTTACAAGTGATTTACTACCACTGAGCTAAGCCTCCCTCCACTCCTGCTTTTGTTCTTCTATGTCCCTCTTAGAAGTACATTTTACTGCAGTATGTGCCACTGGATGATGGATCACTGGGCACTGAGCATATATTTGTTGTTTCAAACAGATTTTAAACAATAACCAAATGAAATAAAAGAAAAACCATGTCTCCTTGAATTGCTTTGCTAAAGGAGGATACTATTTTATCCTTCCTAAAGTGTATATAGAGAGAAAAATTTAAAGATACATTTTCCAGGGTGAGCATGCTACCAGTTGTTGCCAGTGATTCATGATATGTGCTTTTACTAGCCAGTAGCTCTGATAAACCAAAAGGAGTTAACAGCAAGATCAGCACATATAACAGGAACTGGGTGAAATGTGTTCAGTTACATAGAGGGGAAAAAAATCTAAAAGGAATTTTAGAGAATAAGGCTTATAGGTAACTAGTTCAATTCCTAGCTGGTCTCAAGAAGATTTCTAACAGCCATAAAGGGCAGTTTGTTGACTACTTTCCTCTTGAAAAGTACAGAAACGTGCATGCTGAATACAACAACAGATTAGTCAGGGCAAAATATGAAAGAATTAATAACCTCATACTATCAAGAAGATGGATGAAATAGTTTATCGAGTCTTTTCCTTCTCCAGCTTCTACCATTCACAATCTATTTTCTTCCTGTTTTCTTTGATTTTTCAAAGCATTCAACATAAATCTATTTCAGTCCCGAGAGAAAAGGCAGCCTGGTGACCATGAAGGCTATGAAAACTTCTACAGCATGATCGGGAGTTGTAAGGATTCAGCTGAGTCTTCCACCATGCCTTGTGCAGAGGGACATCTTCAGACAGAAAACCCAGCATAACTCTGGTCATTTTCCATCTGAATATTGGAAAACACTTTTTACTATGAAAGTAACCAAGCACTGACACAGATTGCCCACGGAATTTGTGGAATCCGCATCACTGGAGATATTAAAAAGCCATTCGAACACAGTCCTGGAAAACTGGCTCTAGCTGGCCCTGCTAGATCAGGGAAATTGGGCTAAATGACATGCAGAGGTCCTTCTCAGTCTCAGAGGTTCTGTGATTCTGTGACATCTTTATTCAACTGACACTGACTTTGCAACAGGATTAGGTGCTGTAAGCCTAAATCTGACAAACCTGCTTTTCCTTCATCAATAAAGGAACGAAACCACATCAGGAATACGTTCTGGCTGTCACTTTCTATGTGACTTGTATATATTCAGACTCTAAATTCAGTATGTCATTTTAAATATGCAAGCATATGAAGAACATTTCACAGTGTAGACACAATCAGAGCCCCATTCCCACACCATTCAGCAGCAGAGATCCCAAATGTTTGCTGGCTTCCCAGCCCACTAAGCCTAGACACCTCTGTATGAGTTAAAACCATTATGTCCCTCCTGCCTAAATCTTGCTCTGTAGCAGCATGGTAGAAAAAACTGCTGGCACCTCAGATATGCATATGATGTTATATCAAGGTGACGACTTTTTTATGTTTTCAAACTGCCAACAAAAATATTTACCACCAAGGATAAATCTCCTAATAGTGCTTGAAGACCTGCAACAGCCATTTGCTTGCAGTATCGAACTCTCCAGGCAGACTTTGACAATTATTATTCTGCCTACTGATATATCACTAGAAATACAATCTGATATAATTTTTTTTATAAAGTGGTGGTATTTAGCAATAGTAGCATGCACATGAAATCTGATTTTATTTTTATGCACATCTAAATTCCACTGCACAAAAACCCTGCGGTTAACTATTGTTACAATACCTGTTGGCTATCTTTTTCCTTTTATTGATGTGCACTAAGCACTTCTCAATGATGTTTCATGGTTTGCAGAACATATCTGAACTTAGCTGAGAAATTATTTCAAAAGTAGACTTCCACTGGGAATGTCAATGAGGTAAGGACATTTTTGACATATTATCTGCATTACTGAGCTTTATTTGATTTGCAAGATTAAAAGAGATTGAGTTGAAAGAAGCAGTGAGCTGCACCTTAATGGAACAATAGCCTGACATCAGATGTGTGTGATTTGAAAGACTGAGTGGCAGCTGCTACAAGGAGATTATAAAATCAGAATCCAGGCTTCAATAGCGTACTCCAAGTCTTGGTGTGGAACATAAACCTGCAGTTCAGTTCAGGAATAATTTTAGCACATCAAACATAATCTAGGATGACTATTTTCTCACTTCCATCTTTTTCTCTAATTAGATAATTATCAACAGCTTACATGAGTGACTGAAATATCCAGAGATAACTATGTTTCTTTTCCACTTCTGACAGCTCTATTTTCAGCCTATTCTTAAACTCACCGGTCTCATGATCTAGGGAATGATTTGGTGGGCTGAGGTCAAAAATGGCAATCCAGACACGTAATTTCACTTCTGAAGAAAGGAAAGCAGAAAGAAATCACTTGTGTCAATCCCTCATTCCTATGCTGAGGATACATAGGAACTTGAACCTACAACTGTCTGGTTCCTGGGTAATGTATCAGTTGGGGAATTCATTTCTAGGTAAATGTATTCTTTCTTCTTCCACTTTTTGTCTTCTTTTTGAACTAAATGTCTGACCTGGTTTTGTCACTGATCTATAGAATAGGTTTGGCAGCTGTGTGTCTCTCTGATCATGGGGGTATGCTCCTAAACGCTCGCATGATTGGTGTAGGGCCATGAACTGGCCCTTCACCATGTTCCAGTGACCAGCTAACACTTGCTAGCAGCTGCCAGTTTCATTCTTAACCCCTTGGCTCCCCTCACATCATGTATGGAAAGCCCTAGCATTTAACTTGGGCTCATGAATTCAGCTGCATGGCAGGATGCCTAAAAGCAATTTTAATGTTCTGTCTTGCAAAACCTGAGCAGTGGCTTTTACCTCATTGTTAATATAAGAGGTACTCTCAAGTTGGTAAAAAAAAACCTGAAGGTTGTAAAAGCAGTCTGAAGGGCAAATCAGGAGCTTTCATATTTGGGCTATGTTGCTTTTGGCAAGATAAGAGGCTTGAGGGAAGGGACTTGGCTACAGACACTCACATTCACCTTCTTAGGCTGGTAGCTTATCCAGAGGGTTGTTTCCCTTTATAAATATGTCAGCTCATATTAAGAAAAAAATACATAATACAGAAGAATAAAAATAATCTTATATACGACAGGATGGAGAATTGGAGCTTATGTTTCAGTTGGAACATTGGATCATCCCAAGGATATTGTCATACAGAGATGTGAAAAAATGGAAGCTGCTAATTGTGCCTGTTACAGCTATTTGCCATCTCCTTTCCTCCCAGTTACTCACCTAATTCAAGCAAGATTTTCCAAGTACTCTGGAAATATGAAAGGAGTATATCAGTAAAACCCAAGTACCTATAAGTTACATCATCTTGGAGTGCAGTTCTGTATCTTTGAAAATTAGTACCTTCAGTATATTATAAACATGCCAGTCCAGTACCAAAATCAGTTTTGAAAAACTGAGTTACATTTACAGTGAACAGGTCAGAGGTCAACAAGGTAGAAGTCTTCAAACCTTCTGAAATACAGCTTTCAGCACAAAACCCTGTGTACTAGTCTTATTTCATTTCTACTACGATTCAAATTTGTATTACAACATCCATTTAGTGAAGCGAGTCTGGCTGTGAAATTCGAAGTCTTTTATTCCTTATCCACATTGTTGATACACATGTAGGTCTGCATGATCAAACAGATGTGACGAGTGACACATTGTTTTATAAAGATGCCAGACAAAATCGGATGTAGGTGTCATCCTTTTATAACTGCTCTGTACAGTGCATTGGCATTACTGAGGATGCTAACTGCACTGAATAAAGAAAATTCCTTTTTCTGTAGGGAATAATTCCAAGCAACGAGCTTTGGCAACAGCTAATTTATCATCAGTAACAAAACAAAAGCTTTGTCTCATAAGCAAATAAAAACTAAGTCCTTGAAATTATTAAAAGCCCAGAAAATTCAATAGGTAATACAACAGAAAACAGTAAATTGTAATTTTTAGGAAAGGAAAACAAATTTTCATTTAATTACTGTGCTAGTTTCCTTCCCTGTGGCCCATTTTAAGCATGTTCCTAAACCCAGATAGGAGTGTCAAATAGAGCTTAACTAATAAAACTGAGAACAGTTAATCTTCTTGACTTGATAAGCTTGGTTATTCAGTTCACTGTGGGCTTTTGTACTATCAAATGCTTCTCAGAGACAACATCCTATATATGAGATAATAATCACTTTCAGAGGTAAGCAGGATAAATCATCACAAAGGGTTTTCTTTTTTTTAGAACATGATTTTTATTATAAATACTTACGTGATCAAAGTAATTAAAGACTGATGAAATAACACCAACCCACCATTTAGAAAGTGTTTGCATAGTCATGCAGTGCCTAGAATGGTACACGGTGTTTAAAATGGCAACAGATCTCATCAGATAATGGCATTTTAATTATCTGAACATTAAAAAATATATACTCTCAGTTCATACTATGGACAGTATTTTTTCTTAAGTCTAATCTCTGATATGAAGATGTTGAATAATTAATCTTTCATAATGCAATAATTATGTAGTAAAGAATGTCATGTAATGTCAAAATAAATATTTCATCAGTCAGGAACAAAATTACATAGAATTGTCTTTTTGGAAAATAGTTGCAAAAAAGTAGTTAAATATTAAATCAAATTTATAAACTCCTCTATAGTTCTGCTTTTAACAAATTAATATTTTTTTTAAGAAATACAGTGAAAATATTTGAAACAAAATTAGCAATTAGTTATGAATATTCATGTGCAGAACCTAATGAAGCTGAAAAAAGGACAGTGAATACTACAACTATTATTGCTGACCCAGCATTTTTCCTACCAAGACTCCTGACCTTGCTTCAGATGCTGCACATGCCTCCATCTGGTACACAGAGTGATAATATCAGTGTCATCACAAGTATTATTAGATCAATGGTCGTTCCCATGTGACTGCAATCTAGAGAGTCTCATGCTTCATCATTATGGGCAATGCTATACAGAATATTACAAGCTGCCTATCAAATACCTATGAGCATTTCTATTTCGATATTAGATAATATATCATCAAATCTCTTCACCTATGTCTTGATTTAGTATAATATGTTCAATATAATGAGCCCTGAAAAAGATTTGAAGAGATGTTTGTTCTACGCCAGCAAAAAAAAAAAAAGGACATGCAGGAAAACTATAGATGATGCATTTTGTTACTGCTTAAGATAAAACTGCATGTGACTAATCAGGAATTTATGTAATTTTTGCATAATTTATGTTATGAAAAAAGCTATTTTTATTGAGATATATATATCGATAAATCAATTTTAATAAACATTGTTTTTCAGTGCTTAACCAGGTGTGAATACCATATAAATTTAAGTATTTCAACTCTGCACCATTTTAATAGACAATGGGTTAATATGATTTTTCTGTCTTGTATCCCTTTTTATTGTTAATATTCAAGTAACTACATAGCCATAGAAACACTATATGAATAAACTGAAATAAATCAAGGAAGAAGACGGAAACTAGCATGGAAAAGACTACCAACAGAAAGAACGAATGCTTATGTAAATACCTCCTGAAATAAAACTATTTCACCAGGTAATTAGTGGGCTTCCATAAACAGATGCACACATTTTCTATGTTGATCTAATCCTCTAGAGTTATTCCTATGTGAAACATACATGGAAGTCTAGTAGTATACATCATGCATCTGTTTGGAGTACAGCCTGCCTACAGGTGCTTGGAAAGCATTTACTATACAAATGTGTGTTACCAAACAGATTTAAAAAATGCTTATCTTCCTTCTGATGATACCACACTTCTGAATCAGCACTTGATACCAGCATTTCACAAGTTCTTCTAAAGGCTAAAATGTCACAGAGCCCTTAAAAATATTAGTATCTTTATGTGGTCATAAATTAGTGCATGTGGACAGTGAGAAATCCTGATTACTGATGGATGGGCTTAGTAAGTACAGAGCAAACCTGCTTTTTCCTGTAAACTCAGATCTACTATCCATGACATATATGGAATCATGTTGGTTAAGTTTCTTCAATTGGATTGTTTGTTGAGTACATAGCACTTGTTTTTTTTACTAATGAAGGTAAAAGGCATATTAATTTATCTGATCTTTATGACTCAAGAAATTACCATCAGTAGAGAGAGATTGTGTGAAGTGAAAGACAACTGAAGTAGTGGGAAAAAAAGAAAAAGGGGAAAAATTTTCCCCTAGAAGCAACAAACAGAAAAATGACAGAATGGAAGCAAATAAAATTAATGTTTCAGAAAAATTAGATGGGGTTTTGTTAAGTACCCTTTTTTCATTAAAGAGGAACACAGGGGACTGTATAAAAATGAAAGGCTGAAAAATCGATTTAGTAACAGAAAAACCTTTTCACCCGACACCTATTAAACTACGGAGTCTCCTCCTGCAAGTTATTGCCAATCCTAATAGACTAGTCAGGTTCTAGAAAAGGATCAAATACGTAAAATATTATAATAATGATTCGGGCTAAAGTAGAATAAAAATCTAAGCAGAGATTTTGCTAGACATGTTTTCATACATCAAAGCACAAACAGTCCTTCACTAGAATGGTTCAGCCCTTTACAGCTGTAGTTACAGGTCAAATTTCAGCTGTAGGATCTTCTCAAAGATCACAGATTCCCTCTCATCTTTTAGCCCTGGTACATAAGCCTTCCACTGTCACCTGGATATGGTAGCCACAGGTCAGCCTCTATGAACCAGGCTGTTTGCTGGGGTAGAAGTATTAGACTATTAGGGGAAGAGTATTTCTTCCAAAAGCCACTGTCATCTCCTTTTGCTTTCTCTCATCTTTCTTTTAAACAGGTGGTACTGGCCACTTCCAGGAACAGGATAATAGACCTCCGTTCTGGATCTGTGTGACGAATCCTGTGTCTGCATCTGTCAGCATCGGGCAAACCTTCTGCTTCCTCTGTCTGGATATAAAGAAATATAGGCAAGTTTTCTGTCAGGATGCTGGGAGGTTCCCACATTTTTAAACAGTTCTAAAGCTACATTTTGGCAGAAGAAATGTAGCCACTGTGCTGATATACTTGATCCAGTTAATGTCGAAATTCTCATTCTGAAAGCACAACAAGAGCCCTGACATATAAATGCATAGAAGTCAATGTTCTTTCAGTATTTTTTGTTTAAATACTATTCATATCTTGTGTTTGAAAGGAAGAATGTAGCAAGAAAAATTCACCTGAGAAAGTAAGAACCCTTACCCAGAAGAAGAAAGACTCAATAATAGTGTGAAGTTCTTTCTGTATATAGGATTTATAAATATTTTGCTGGTGGTAGCATTCATCTCTCTACTTCAGACAGCTCATTAAACAACTGTTAAAGTGTTTAATAAATTAACTTATGATAATAAATTAACAGCTTGCCCAAGATCAGAACTATTTTGGCCACACAATTATCTCCAGTTCCCCAAGGCTCCCATTGTACCATAACCTTATACCTGGTAAATCAGGCAGTACTTAAAGAATACTTTTTACTGATAATTATATTAGCTATATTGTGGGGTTTTTTTCTCTTTGAAGATGCTGCTGCAAGGTTATGGACTTCATATAACAGCTTCTAGAAATAATATTGACTCTACTATAAACCATTAATAACATAATTACTATGCTCTATAAAGGATGGCAGTCTGAGATTACTTTGTTTTTAAACTACGAGTAAGAGTTAAATCTGTATCATACCAACCTTATTGAGAAAGTTCCATACATATAACAGTATGTCTCAGAGGAGCTACTTTCACACCTGCACAACTAGCAGGAAAAAATAAATTAACAGTGTGCATTTGAGAAGATAAAAGCAGCTTCTAAAATCTAAGTGTGCGAGGATATCCCTTCCACAAAAGTTTCTACAGTGGCTCGAGCATCAAAAGAGTAACCATTTCACATGCATCTCCTACATACAACCATTTTGCATACACCTACAATTCCTCCCATTGCACTACAGATGAACCCTAACCATGTAGCAGAAAAAGAAACATTAAATTTTCACCTTTTTTGTATTTGAATATAGCCTTTATTGTGATAATTCCATTGTAAGATCCAAAACATATTTGTAGAAGGAAGATCAAAAGACCAGTGTTTATTGCCTGAATGATATTATGTATATACTCTTCTGTAGTTTTAAGACTGTGAGAAGCTGGCACGTAATATGGTTTAGTAGAGGACAGGCATGGCTGGACTTAATCTCAAAAGTTTATTTGAACCTAATGACTTCGTAATTTACATTTCTGTAAATGACCACTCTAGGGAGTTTGACTGAAGAAAACCTATATACCTTACAACCATAGAGTGCACTTGTAAATAAAGAGAGGAGTGGGTGCCATTTACTTTTTCTATAGCAAAATACTGCCACGTAAGTAATTCATGTAATCATGTTAGGACATCACAGTCTGGATTGACAGACAACTAGGTGGGTCTTGTTTAATACCTCTATCAGTGATATGGAGCAGGCAATGGACTGTGGTCTCACCAAGTTTGCAGGTGACACTAAATTTGGGGGAAAAATAGTACACCTGAAGACAGGCTAGAGGAATGGGCCAATAGGAACCTGACAGAATCCCACAAGGTCAAACACCAAGTCCTCCAGCTGAGAAGGAAGGACTCCCTGCAGAAATGCAGACTGAGGTCTACCTGCCTGGCTGGGGAACAGATCTGCAGAAATACCCTGAGCGTGGCAGCAGTGAGCCTAGGCAGCAAAGGTTACCTGGGACTATATTAACAGGGTGACAGCCCCTAGATTGAGGAAGGGGTTATCCCCCTGTAGTCAATGAGAGCACATATGAACATGCAACTTTGGTCTCCTCGATTCCAGACAGACATCAATAAAATAGAGTGACCAGCAGAGGGATGCCAAGGGTGGAGCACTTGCTTCATCAACAGGAACAGGGCTTGTTGAGCCAAAAGAACTGGCTTCAGAGACCTAATGGCAGACCACTAGCACCTATGAGGTCATCAAGAAGATCTGAATGAAGACACACCAAAATCTTCACACTGGTACATGATGGTCAGACAAGTTAACAACAGGCAGAAGTTGAAACTAAGAGAGACCCCCCCTGAATATAAGGGCAAACATTTTCTCCATGTAGTAGACAGTTTAACAGGTTGTGCCCAGAGAGGTTGCATCACTGGAGGTTTTCAGCACCTAGCTGGATAAAGCTATGAGCAACCTGGTCTGACCCTGTAGCTGACCTTGCTTTGTGCCACAGGTTGAACTAGAGATCTGAGTTACTCTATTACCCTGTAAACAGCCATATGAACAGGCAATCTATGTGTATAAGTGTGGAAAATATTTTTTAAAAATGCTTATTTCAATTAAATACTTTGATAATTTGAAGAATTATCTGAAATGAGCTAAAATTTACTTACCTATCTGTATTTCAGGTAAAAGGTATACCTTCACCAAATTAAGTTTGAGGTGTGTTTGAAAAACCTGATATCTACTTTTCCAAATTTCACTGCATCTTATCTGTTTAGGAATTTTAACTTGTGTCTGCATACTAACAAACTTATGTATTTTTATCTCTTTTTCTTACCCAATTCTTAGTCTGGTCATTCACATTACACATCAAAAGAATACAACTTAGATGTTGGGGAGGTTCAGCCCCAAACAGTATCTGAGCACCACATGCCACTCACTCCAGAGGAGAAATGGGAGGAGTTGGGATAAGGACAGTTTACTGACAAAAGAACCATGAACAAAGAACAATCACAGCCCATAACAAATTTCACTCACCCCTCGTGATAACACAGAGTACTTTACCAATCTGGCAATAACAGATTACTGCAGAGCAGGAGGACCAATCCAACACCCCAGCCACACTCAGGGTACCCTGAATGCACCCAGGAGTACCCCTCTCTGACCAGCCCCTTTTATGGGGGAGTGATGTCAAGTGGTGTGGAAAAAACCCCTGGGTTAATTCAGCTCACCTGTGCTGGCTGCTGGAGGAGGCTATCTGGCCTGGCCAGAACCAGGACACACGCTCAGATGTAAGACACCAAAAGGAGACACTGAAATTAATTTTTTTTAATGAGTGCTACAACAGTAGATGTCATACAGTGTTCTCAAATTACTTCTGCCTTCAAGATCATAGATCAGATTTAAAGATGAAGAGATTAATTAGAACTTCCATAATGTGCCTGAATATACTGCAAATAAATTCCTTTCTTGGGTACTCACAACAGACATATTCCAAACAAAATCCATAAAGCTCTCTCATCAAGGTTCTTTTATGATGCTGTAATGAAACCTGTTATTCATGCATTTTATTTTCAGATTTACATTCATTTTCTGTACTAATAAAACACCAACATATAAACTAGGTTCTGGTTTCTCAAGGACCACTCTGATGAGAAAGTTGGCAATCTTTGGAGGGTAGCATGCCAGACTGCATTTTTCTTTCTTAACTTACACATCAAAGAGGTCGAAGAGCAATCTCAGTGAGGACCAGAAGAGGCTGCCTCTCAGAAACCACAGGTGTCTTATCGGCAAGTGTATCAGCCTTTCTGAGAGGCCCAGATAGCAGGAAAAGTGGATCTCAGTAGGAGTGAGCTGTTGCTGTTTTTCACTGCTGTCTTGACCTAGATGCTGTGGCTTTCCTAGGCCTTTGATCTGACATCCTAAACCAGCCTTTATACTGGCTTTTGCTCTTCTTTAATAAATTGCTGATCCCTGAGCCAATATTATAAATGATTGCTTTTGGTGACAAGGTAGACACACTATAATAGGAGCTGGTAATCTCAGCTTTTATCTTTTCTGTGGAATGAATCAAACCTTTCTAGCTCTGCAAATTAAAAGGAAATGCTCTACAGGATTTCATAGAGATGGCATACATCTTATAAAAAGGTACAAAACCAGATTAAGTCAACCATATCAGGATCACATATATGCAGATACAAACACAACTTTTAATTAATAAGGAATTACTTGCAAGAATATGGATTTCAGCCATTTCAACTCAGAAAATGCTGAAACAGTAAAACAGCATGAAAACTTTATCATACTACATTAGCAATTTCCCATTATATATTATTAGGAATTGTCATATTACCCTAGAGTCCAGCACAATCATGGATCCCCATTAACTTAGCAGAGGGGCTTTCTTCTCTCCCTGACATAACTGCTAAACTACACAATACGACTCTTTCCTTCTGTCAGAATACGGCTCCATCAGATTAACCATCTGGCCTGAAATACATTCCTTTCCTGTTCAAAAGCTGTTCCATATTCCACCCAGAAGAGTTTTTGAACACAAAAGGGCTATTCAGGCCTAACCATTTATCTGGCAGAGCAGACTTCCATCCAAGTGCAGATAGACTCACAGCTGTGATGGTGTTCTGCAGAGAGTAATTTTCTATCCGCAAGAGAAACTGTTTAATGGAAAGAAGAACCTATTCTCTGATTCAGAAGGAAGGCTATATCACACAAGCAGAAGGGTGTACCATAAGTATAATTTCTCTTGGTATTTGTAAATCAACGCCAGCTAATCTCAAGCAATTGGGGCCAGATTATTTTGGATAATTGTATATGATATTCACAACATATTTCAGGTGAACAGTCATGGAGTCTTCATCCTCTAAATTATCAATATAGGCATTAGCTATAACTGAGAGTGTCATAGTATTACTCTACCATTTTAAGCAAGGTAAAGTTCTGTATTACAATGACAAATACTGGAACCCAAATAGATAATGTGATTTTTGAACAAAAATTAGACCAAATAATCAAGCACCTTTCACTAAATACTATTTTAGCTCAAATGCAAGGGAATCTGAATTGCACAAGGGAATTAGTACATCACTTAGGAAACACTGCTTGCCTTCTTCAAAGCATGTAGTCAACAGAGCACCCTGCGCTGTCTGTTGGAACATCCAGTTGCCATTGGGTTCTATGAAGAGCTAGAGCAGGGGTGCCATAAAGTCAAGAATCCAAATAACATCAAGAGCTGTCTAGACACTGGTGTACCTTCACTACAGTAAAGGTTGAGAGTAGAAAATACTCAGAATGTAAATGACCTCCAGTATAATACTGTATAACTGCTCCATGCTTCTCATGTTGCTTTTATTAGAAACTATTAAAAGATTACCAATGACAGGTCACCAATCTAGGGAGATCAACGTTTAGCTTTGACTTCACTGAAATAATCCTCTATAATAACAAAGCAATATGATCATGCACAGGAACCCACCTCTGTCAGAACCTCCGTAACCTATGTGTTTGCCTACAGAGAGCATGATTTTGGGAAACAGAAAGGGGTTTATCCATCCCTGATGGCTGAGGCACACCATACAGTGGCATAAATATAATATAGGTGGAAAAATATGAAACATTGCTTTGCTGTTCAGGTCATTAGTTCCAACCTAAATAATTCTGGAGCTGGTGTCTTTTCTTTCATCTCTTTCGGGGAGAAGACCCTTTCCAAATATACCTCTGGCTAGTGTTCTCCTGAAATCCACAAAAGTAGAGGTTTGGAAGCAAAGAGGTTCAAGACATGCCCCTTTTTTTCTTTTTTTTCTTTTTTTTTCTTTTTTTTTTCTTTTTTTCTTTTTTTTTCTTTTTTTTTCTTTTTTTTCTTTTTTTTCTTTTTTTTTTTTGGCTAGTTCAGATTCACTCAGACACTATTAACAGGATAGTATATACTAAAAATATCTAGTGACAGTCTTAAAATTACAAGGGTTAGCCTAGAAACAAAGAGATTTTTGTTTTCAGATCATCTTATAGTTGCTAACAGAAGACTTTTTATGTCATTCAGAGAATGTGAACCTTTCAATTTGTTGCTCTTTCTATTATGAAGTGTGCATCTATACATGTGTTTTAATTCTTTTATAGATTTTTTCTATTTCCCAGACAGAAGTATTCTCCCTCTCTAGCTTTATCATTCTTTTGGCAGATTATGAATTCATTAGTTCTTTCCGGTATTTTTTTCCATTCCCTGTTATTCTGGTTTTTTTTCTTACAACACAAAAATTTCTCCCTGAGATTTCAGGTTCTATTTGTTTCAGATGCCACCTTCTATTACTATAGATTTTATTTTTTACAGTAAAATAACAATGTGCCTTTCATGAGACTATTCATATATATAACAGGTATATGTATAACAGGTATGTATATGTATAACAGGTACTAAAGATAGATACATTAATATATCTAACTTTTCTCCACTGAAATGTGAATCTTTCTTCTCTTGATTTTCTTCCAGAATTGTGAGGAATTTTTTGATTACTCAAGTTTCTAACATCTGGGACCTGGGAATGAGGAGGGATCATTTTTCTGGAGAAACTTTAGATCATGACAGTCATGAACTATGAAAGATCCTACACTTTGGTACACAAGTAAGAGATACAGTCAGGGAAAATCGTATTTAATTAATTAATTAATTATTTTTAAACTCATGGAATCAGCTGGCAACTTTGTCCCTACATTGTGTTAGGACATATGTTTTGATGTGTCTCACCTACCACTCCCATTTTCAGCCTTAATTGGGACTATAAAGCAGTTTGTATGAGCAGTGGAAGTACTATTAACTTTAGTGAGACTGCTTATGCAAGTCATTATTTGCTACCAATTTTAGGTAGTTGCCAGAGAGTTCAATGGGTTCAAATTCACATACCCAGCTGGGGATATCAATGGGGGAAAGATAAAAAGCATCTGCTGCCTTTCTGAGGTGTGGTCAGCAAAGTAATCTGAAGTTGGGTGGCAGTATGGTTTTGATGGCTGTGTTTACTACAGGGGACTCGGATGCCTGTGACTTGCATCAAACCAACAATCCCTCCTGCCTGAGGAATCTCTGACTAGTGTAACAGGATATAAATGATTTTGTTCTTGCTATTTACCATCAAAATAGCATATATTTTTCTATGATTCAAATCTATAAAATGAGAGGTGATAGAATTATTAAGACAAGTCTCTGGACCAGTAGGAGAAGCTGAAGAAAGCATGTGTGATATAGCAATGTAGTCTATACAAGTAATGCCAAAGCTGCATGATAGTTCAGTGAAACATATATCAACCTTTCCAAACTGTCTATCCTTTTCAAGGAACAGAAAGATTATAATTATATCAAGCATGAATTTGCAGTCTGAACATTTTATTACATGTAAATCTGTTGAACTAAAATAATAATCAATGCAAACTTTTCCTTTTTTCAGAAGTAGCTTTGAAAGACTTTCTACTATAGGGCATCCTGAAGGTCATTTGCTGAAAGAGAACTTAAACCTGGTAGGGGTCGTGACTGTCATAAGTGTCTAATCATTGAGGATCAGACCAAATCATGCAGGTTACTATTGATAGCATCCTCTGTGGCTGCATGCGGGCCAGCACAGCCCCAGCTGCTTCCCACACTCTCTGTTGCAGGTTCAGCATCTGAGACTTTCCATTAAAAGGAGCTATTTTTAGGTAGGCGATCAAATGCACTTTGCACTTGTTTTAAGGAAAGGCATTCAATAGCAATATAGGTGATCTGAAAACCAAGCAGAATCCTTAATACAGTGTAAGCCTTCCATCACTTGTACCAGCTTAAATATGACAGCTACAAGAAAAGACAGGGTATCTGTTTTTCAAACACACACACACACACACATACACACCTCGCTACAGACAGACAAAAATTTGGAAAATAAACAACTTAGGAAGGTGACAGTATGATTTATAAATTTAGGGGGTAAGAGAAAAACGTTCAGAAAAACAATACACAGATTTTTTCCAGTGGGTACACAGTTTAAAACGTGATTGTGCCATATGGAACATTGATGATTTATAACCTTGGGACTTCAAGCTTGTGAAATGTATAAAACTATATTCCCAGAATATTTATTAAAAAGAAGAATAGTTCTCTTGCAAAACAGCATTTGCTATGCTAATTTCTCCTGTTTAAATGGAAGAATTAAGAAAAATAAAATCCATAATTCAAGGGGCCAACCATTTATTTGTTTCTTTGTTCTGAACAATGCACTTTAACACAGCAGTTTATCCTTATTTATTTATTTTCCTTTCAGGCTAGCCTGCAAGTCTGGAAGGTGTCAAGAAGTATTACCAAAGAATCGAAGGTCATGGGCTGCTGCTGGCTACTGTGGCGTGAAGCTGACGCTATCAGTCAGCCAGGTGCAGCGCACAGGCTTGCTGACATATGGAAGACACTATAGCGTGAAGAACCACTCGCCCAGCAGCACTGGTCACAGCTGCACGGCACACAAAGAACAAGAAAAGACACAGAGGAAAAAGGACCAGCATACCCCAAGCAGAAACAGCTCTGTGTATGTTTTCTCAAGGTATGAATGTGTTGTGGGTTTAGCTTTGGTTTGGATGTCGGCACCACACAGCCACTTGTTCACTCCCCCCCCCAGCAGGAGGTGGTAGAACATCAGAAGGGTAACAGTGAGAAAACTTGCAGGCTGAAATGAAAACTGTTTATTAAGCTAAAGCCACACGCACAAGCAAAGCAAGACACCACTTGTCCCATGGGCAGGCCGGTGTTCAGCCAGCTACAGCAAAGCAGGACTCCATCACACCTAATGATTTCTTGGGAAGGCAAACGTTGTAACTCCAAAAATCCCCCCTTCCTTCTTGTTTCCCTAGCTCTATATACTGAGCATGATGCCATATGATATCGAATATCCTTTTGGTCAGTTGGTCCCAGCAGCATCCCCTCACAACTTCTCATGCAACCCCAGCCTCCTTGCTGGTAGGATGGGATGAGAAGCAGAAAAGGCCTTGTTGGTTGTGTGTGAGAACTTCTCAGCAGTAATGAAAACATCTCTGTTACAAACACAGTTTTCAGCACAAATCTGAAACACAGCCTACTATGAAGACAATTAAGTCTATTCCAAATAAAACCAGTACAGAATGGTAGTCCTTTCACGTATACAGTAGGAAAAAAAAATCTTATATTGAGAGCCAAATAACAGCAGCCGAAGAAACCTAAATCAAAGGTCTTTTACAGCGCTCTCTGTGACTGAGAAAACAAATCTGTCTGATCTACCCATTGCAGTTAACTAGATGGATTTTGCAGGATAAAAGGAGTCAAGGAGGGTAAATTCTCTGAAACTGAGAATATGCTGGCCCTGGCTTGCTTCTCTCTTGTTCTAAGACACTAATTTGACCTTATTCCCTGCAGTCGAGAACAAGGGAAGATCTGATCTCTAAGGCAGACATTACATACTGAGATGCTCCTCAAACAGAAGATGGCTTCTGCCACCTTCCATGGTGGTCAGCCATGCCATTTTCAGACACTGCCAGCACCATAGTCCTAAACATTATATTGATTAAACATGCTGGAGCATTAATACGGCATCCATTAACATTCTTTGCAACAACAGGATTGCTACCTTGCCAGGCATTTTATACTTATTATGCCTAGCAATAATTATGTAATTAAGCACTCTTTGAATAAATATTAAAAGCAGGGGAAGGAAAAATTGGTGAAAATGAGTGAAGTTCAGGTCCAAATTAGGAATTATGTGACTACTGATAACATCTCAAGAGCATCTATTATTCTTGCATTTCAGGAATGATTATTGGTGTTAGTGAGCCTTGTTCTTTCTGTGGGCTACTATCGCCAGTGGAACTGCAGCCTAAACAGGAAACAATGAGTGTACCACTCTTCCAGTAGTAAAAGCTGGTAGACATTTCCATTTTAATTTCAAGTAGAGTCTTTCTTAAGATTTAAAAATAGCTTACCTTATTTTTCTTTATTTCTTTTCTTCCTTTTCTTTCTTCTGATCACAGCTGGGGCAGACACAGCTGCAGCTGAAACATAAAAAGAAAAACTTCTCTAAATATGACTGAAACCAGGAAATACCACTGATTCCAGCTTGCTGGTTTATTGCAAATATCCAAGAGATTCTAACTGCTGTGATTAGGTTCGGTTAAAGAGCTGAACTAAATCTTTTCTTTTTAAATATAATAAGGACATGATATTTAGACATCAAACTTCTCAGCTGTTATTTGAAAATAAAGTACCTGTCAGCTATTGCTGTAGCAAGCACAGAAGTACTTAGGATCACTAATTTCTATATAAGACCCCAGCTTTCACAGTGACTATTCTTTAATTCATTTTCCAACCCCCTCTTTTTAAATTTTGCTACAAAAAAAAAAAAGAAATCTGAGAGAGGGATACAGCCTCTATAACATATCTTTAATATTCTGTCTTACACTTTCACTAAGTGGTTTAATTGATTCCCTTTCCTGAACGATTGATGTACAGGATTTTATGTGCTGTTGAATGCCACCTGTTCTATAATCATTTTAATTATTGAATTGCATCGTTGTACCAGCATATAACACCTCCAATTTGTTTAAAATGACAGATCTATTTATGCCTCTGTGTGATCTTTCACCACATTAGGATCTGAGCTGTCATAATACAAATTCAGAGGTCCTTATTTATGATCTGGAGGGCGTCTTTTCTTTTTCTTTATTTACTCTGTGAAGTCTGAAGCAGCAAATAGTTGGATTACTTCAGGGCAATTTTTGGATCTAAAATGGGCTGGATGAGCCTTTTCAGGAATTTTTAATCACTAATACTACTAATATGTGGGGTCAAACACAAAGGGAACTGTTTTGGGGTTTTTTTTTCTTTAAAGGTGGGATCAAAGAGAGCCAAAAACCCCAGGGAATCATTTCATACATTTCACTCCACAATATAAACTCTTTTTTTAGATCACACCAAAGAGCTGTGCATTGAATATATATGCTTATGGCTATGGCTGTGATAAAACCTTTGAAGAAAATCCCCTCCTGTAAGCACATCAGTTGAGGAACATAGAAAACATAATGTATATCCCACACCACTAGTTTCGGTGCTTTTTCTTTAGCATGACACTGTTTTAGGTTTATCTACAAAAGCCTTTGTAAACATTTTTTGAAAGAAGTCACTTATGGTCAGTGTAATGACTAGAATGTACAAAATAAGTATTTCTCAGGATACAGAGTGAAATCAAAATATATTACAGTTTTTAGACAAATGGACAAGTTTCACAACGAAATTTTCCATTTCCAGTGTAGCATTTTGAAGATTCAGCTGTTTATTCATCCAGGTGAATCTCCATTCACACCAACTTGAGTATAATGGGCAGGTATAGGTAATATAAAAATATAAATAAGAACATGGAAAGGTATGGAGTATATTCCTCAGTGGTGTCTGCACATTAATTTTGCATGCTAGTTTAATAGAAGTGTTATAGGAATGAATTAATAAATAAATTAGTAATCCATTCTCTATTCTTTACGATGCCTTTAACTATTTAGTCTAGACTTTAGTCTCACTTCAGAGACAGAAGCAAGGAATTCTCCACATATGATGAAATGGAAAAGCTTCCAGGAAATTGAAATGAAAATCCACAGCTCAGTTTTCTATTTTGTTGTTTCATATAACACCAGAACAAGCTGTAACTTCTTGATTTGCTCTTTTACCGTAACATAGATTCACAGCATCAGCCTTCATTTTATCTCTGAACCTAAAATAATATATGCAGCTTTTATGTTGTGACATTAAAATAGGCTTTCTTGTGACTGCTACTGTTTTATAGCAAAATTTTATTTCCAGAGGTAAAATTCTGGAAGTGACCTAAATCTATAGCATAAATCTATGAGTAAGACACTGGATAGCTAAGCTGAAATAAAAAGCAATTGAACAATAGAATGAGAGAATATTAGCTTGCCTTCCTCAAGACCTAAACTGAAATCCAAACTTGGATCATAAAAGAAAATTAGTTTGATCTTCTCATTTTGGCATCCATTTGCGGAAATCAGAGCACTTCAAAGGAGTTAACAGTCCCTGGTCAAGGGAAGCATGAAACTGGAAGTTCCCAAGTGTTCAAAGTGAGCAGATGAAGGGTGTCCAGGGATGAATAGCATTCAGCCATTCCCTTCCCTAGGTCTATATCTGACAGGAGTGAGTGCAAATCATCCGTATTTAGAGAGGGTGCAATAGACCAGGTAAGTCTCAGGATGATAACAGACTTAAAAGTTATTAGCAGAATGGACCTGGTACTGACCATAAAATGGCAACAGCTCCTCAAGAATGTTTAAGAACTGAACACAGATATTCTTTACATTACTTTCAGTTTAGCATTTTTAGGGCATGAAAGTTCCAGATGTTCCTCATTTGGAAAATGTCTTAAAATCTTCTGGAATAATACAAATTAAATGGACCAAGTTTTGTGATTTGTGAGTTTTCTGAGAGGAGTTGGTTGACTTTGTTATGCAGCTGAGTCCATTAACATTTAATTAATAACATTTTCTTCAGTGTGGGCTTCCATTGAGAACCAAGAAAATGGATATTACAGTAAGGAAAATGCGGAAGCCATTCTCACTATCTCTCTTTCCATCCCTGCTACCCAATTTTCTGGATGCTGGGAATACTTACAAGTGTATCCATGGAGCTCATCTTCATCTTTCAAAGCAAAATATTTTTAGCCTCTTCAAGAAGTGGAATGAAACCCACTTGAGGTCTTTTGACCTCAGCTTCATTTAGTCCAAGAAATCACTTCTGTCTTTTGGGCCACAGTGCATTGACCACACTGAATCATTTCAATTGTGTGACAACAGGTAAAAAAATGTGGGCTTGGGGGGGGAAGAGGATTATAACTCTGTAAATAACCTGAAATCCTTTTCCCCATTATGGTAACTGTTTTTCATCCTATTTTTTATTCACATACTGTAATGTATGATCCAGTACTGCACAACCATCTGATGGGTCTTTTCCTTAAAAAGGTTTAGGGAAGTTTTCTTAAGTTTCCTGATGAGGCAGAGCGAAAGGGCAGGTGCTGATCTCCTCTCTTTGGTGACCAGTGATAGAACCCAAGGGAACAGTATGAAGCTGTGACAGGGGAGGTTTAGGCTGGCTATTGGGAAGTTCTTTCCTGAGAGGGTGGTCAGGCACTGGAACAGGCTCCCCAGGGAAGTGGTCACAGCCCCAAGCTTGACTGAGTTCAAGAAGCATCTGGACGATGCACTCAGTCACATGCTCTGACTTGCCCTGTGTGAAGCCAGGAGTTGGGACTTGATGGTCCTTATGGGTTGCTTCCAACTCAGAATATTCTATAATTCTATGATTCTAGAAGTATCCACCCATTTTTGAAAAGCAAACTCTGGAAGCATTTATACCTCTTATTCAAGTGGGGCTTTAAAGTTAAATTCCAAATTTCGGTACTTTGAAAATACAGCTGCAAGCTCACTTGATATAACATAGTCCAATGGGTTTTTTAATTTTTTTTTTCTGAAGAGTATGCCAAATAATTTCATAAAATAGCCTTAAATAAGACAGTACCAATAGGCCTGAATTTGAAAAGAAAAAAAATCTAAAATAAGAGCACCAGGAATCAGAAATAATCCACAAAACTGTACCTTAGACATTACATAGAAAAAAAAAATGAAACTGGAATGCTATCAGTTTAAAAAATACATTCACTTAAAAAAATTTCTTTTTTTTTTTTTCCTTCCACCTTACAGGAGACTTGGAGCAGAAAGATCATCACAGAATTATAGAATCACAGAATGATTTGTGTTGGAAGGGACCATTAAAGGTCATCTAGACCAATCCCCCTGTCCTGGGCAGGGACATCTTCAACTACATCAGGATGCTCAGAGTCCCATCCAACCTGACTTTGAATGTTTCCAGGGATATGGTATCTACCACTCTTCTAGGCAACCTGTTCTTATGTTTCACCACCCTCGTTGTAAAAAATTTCTTCCATATGTCTAATCTGAATTTACCCTGTTTTAGTTTAAAACCATTAACCCTTGTCCTATCTTAACAGGCACTACAAAAAGTCTGCACTCATGATGTTCACTTGGGCCTGTTTCTTGAGCTTGTCTAGGTATCCCATCCCTTGGGCGGGTCAGCTGCAACACTCAGCTTGCTGTCATCTGCAGACTTGCTGAGAGTGCACTTGATCTCAGTGTCTATGCCGTTGATGAAAATATTAAACAGCACTGTCCCCAGTATGGACCCTTGAGGGACACCACTCATCAGCGATCTCTATCTGGACATTCAGCCACTGACCACTCCCTGGATGTGAAACTTTTCACAGCTGACAGAACGCTAGATGGTAAAAATACTGGAAGTCTTTCATGTGCTTGGAAAGATCTTATTAAACATTTGGCTAGAAAAAAACACTCATTCTCCATCACCTCTTACAAGAGCTCTAGGTGCTAATAACATTTTAATAGCACTTTGTTTACTATTGTTCATAACCTCAAGGTATTGTGCACTTTCAGACATAACTGTATATGCTATCTACTATTATTTTTCAAGCATTCCAGTTCAGTCACTCATTGACAGCTACCTTCTTTTCTTTCCCCCAAGGCATGCTGTATCAACAGTTCAACAAAGCTGCTGAGTATTTTTGATAGGTTTCCAGGGAAAGCAGTCCAAAACTCAGTACTTAATACCGTTCTTCGCTGATACAAATGGAAAAGTTGGCCCTGCAGAACAAAGAATTGTCATGAACTGTGATCTCCATACAATGTTTACTATTAGCTAGTACAAACAGGTTTTCTTTTCAACTGCAGCTCTTATTTATGCAGTATAGATGAGAAGGAAAAGCACAGCATTTTTTGCTATGATCAACTGTTTCCTTTTACTGTTTCTCTTGATCATGCATAAATGTATATTCCCTGAGTAATTTGCCTAGGTGTGTTGAGATAGAAGGAGAGATACACATTTAGAAAAAGACCCAGACATATCATTTACAGGGAAACAAGTCACCATGCATCAACTGGTCCATGGCATTGTGGACACAACAAGGGACAGATAATTGAGATTAATTTAGCACTCAGTAGGAGTGTGTGTCTAGTCAGATAGCTCACACTGATCAGCCAATGGGTGGTAACTTGTCCTCTGTGACTAAATTGTTTGCCTGTTTCAGGCCTATCTGTGATGGAGCACTGAGGCTTTATATAGGCCGTGACTTTAATGTATGAACCTTTTGCTGTGTTTGTGTAGTACAGTGTTATCAAGGCAATGCTGAGGTTCCTAACCAGGTATCATACATAAGATGTGCTTTGGGTTTGTGTGGCAAGGTTTTGGTAGCAGTGAGAGGGTGGGGGAAAACTACAGGGGTGGGTTCTGCAAGAAGTTGTTAGAAGCTTCCCCTAGATCCAACAACCAATGCCAGTCAGCTCCAAGATACACCTGCTGCTTGCCAAGGCAGACCCAGTCAGCGATGGTGGTAGTGCCTCTGTGATAACATGTTTTAAGAAGGTGGCTTTTTTCCAACAGAGATAGGAGCGAGAAGATGTGAGAAACTCTGAAGACACCAAGGTCAATGGAGACCTTGGAGAGGGAAGAGGTGCTCCAGGAACCAGAGCAGAGATTTCACTGCAGTCCATGGAGAAGATCATGGTAAAGCATGCAGTCCCCCTGCATCCCATGGAGGATGATGGGGAGTAGAGATTCCACCTGCAGCCTGTGGAGGCCCCCACGTTGGAGAAGGTGGAGACACCTGAAGGAGGTTGTGGGAAGCCTATATTGCAGCAAGCTTTTGACAGGACCATGGAGAGAGGAGCCCAGGCTCCTGTGACCCTGTGGGGGACTCATACTGAAACAGTTTTCT
Source organism: Gallinula chloropus (assembly GCF_964237585.1). Classification (NCBI taxonomy): domain Eukaryota; kingdom Metazoa; phylum Chordata; class Aves; order Gruiformes; family Rallidae; genus Gallinula; species Gallinula chloropus. Next base: position 13,616,080 of record NC_140087.1, on the reverse strand, counting down.
CCTGAAGGTCTGCACCCATGGAAGGAACCCACACTAGAACAGTTCATGAAGAACTGCAGCCTGTGGGAAGGACTCACACTGGAGAAGTTGGTGGAGGACTGTCTCCCGTGAGCATGAGGAGTCCTGACCCTGAGAAGGAAGCTGTTGAGACAATGTGTGATGAACTGACTGCAACCATCACTCCCTGTCCCCCTGTGACACTTCAGGGGAGGAGAGAGAAAATTCAGGAATAAAGTTAAGCCCAGGCAAAAAGAAGGGGTGGGGAGAGGTGTTTTAAGATTTGGGTTTATTTCTCATTATCCTACTCTTTTTTGATTGGGTAATAAATTATATTAATTTAAATCCATGTTGAGTCTTTTTTGCACATGACAGTAATTGCAAAATAATCTCTCCCTGTCCCTATCACAACCCATGAGCCTTTCATTATATCCTGTCCCTTGTCCAGTTTGAGATGGGGACTGATAGAGCGGCATTGGTGGGCTTCTGGCCTCCAGCCAGGATCAACCCACCATAAAGTGCAACACAAATTACAAATACAAGACTCATGTACTTATGATATTTCACTTCTGGAAGCAGGGCTTCCCTGATTCTACCACAGTCCAACAGACATATACGGACTTTGAACAACCACTTTTTGCATCTAGATTCTTAAATCTTTCAGTCCGTCTGTAAGAGACACACTCGTGACAGAAAGCCTTAATAATGTATTGTATATGTTAAGCATCACTAATAATCATTCTTGAGGAAATGTAAGAAATTATCAACAGGATATTCTGATATCAACAAGATGAAGAGAAATGTGAAGTGATTTTCAAAGAAGAAAAGTGGAATACTACTTAATTCACTGTCTGATGTGAGGGCATCAGGAGATGTGGCCCAGAAATCAACCCATCTGAGATGTTCTCAGTGAAATACATGGCTTCACATTTAAGAGTTAAGGAGTAGAAGGGAAAAAATTCTGTGGTTGTTAATGGTAGACTCTGTTTAAGAGGTCATTCAGATTCTGACAGTTACTTCTAAGTCCCATAAGTTGTGTTTGACTTTCAGAAAGGACATCCAGCCGTGATTTGAACTGCAATACAATGAGAATTCAAGCACTTCCTTTGTTCCAATGGTTAATCAATCTCACTTTTAAGAATATTGTGTCTCATTTTAATTTTAACTCGTCTGTCTGCAGCTCCCAGTCATTGGTTCAGTGTTCTCTATTTTTCCCCTGTAGATACTTACACACTATAATCAAATTATCTCTCAGAGATTGTGCAGTCTCTGTAGGGCATTTTATGGTTCTTTTCTGTACGACCATTCCAACACCCTTTTAAAAAATGTTGATACCAGAACAGTGCACGATAGTCCTGTACCAGGCTTGCCACTGGCATGAGTAAATATTAAAATCACTTTGCTGCTTCCATTTATTGTCCCCTCCACCCCCACACACCCCACATTCCCCATTTATACATAGAATCATAGAATCGTTTAGGTTAGAAAAGACTTTTAAGATCATCAAGTCCAACTATTAACCTAAGTTTGGCAAGTCCACCACTCAAGCATGTATCTAAGTACTACATCTACATGTCTTTAAATACCTCCAGGGATGGTGACTCAACCACTTACCTGCGCAGCCTGTTCCAGGGCTTGGCAACCCTTTTGGTGAAGAAATTGTTTCTAATATCCAAACTTCCCTGACACACTTTGAGGCCATTTTCTCCTGTGCTATCATGTGTTACTTGGGAGAAGAGACCAACACCCCCCTGGCTACAACCTCCTTTCAGGTACCTGTAGACAGCAACAAGGTCTCCCCTCAGCCTCCTTTTCTCAAGGCTAAACAGCCTCAGTTGCCTCAGCCACTCTTCATCAGACTTGTGCTGTAGACACTTCACCAGCATTGTTCCCCTTCTTTGGGCATGTTCCACCACCTTGACGTCATTCTTTTAACAAAGGGCCCAAAACTGAACACAGTATTCAAGGTGCAGCCTCACAGGTGCCCAGTACTGGGGGACAATCACTGCCCTGGTCCCGCTGGCCACACTATTTCTGATACAAGCTGGGATCCTGTTGGCCTTCTTGGCCAGCTGGGCACACTGCCAGCTGCCAAGCAAAATCCCAAGGCCTGTTCTTGCAAGGCACTTTCCAGATGTTCTTCCCCAAGTCTGTATAGCTGCATAGGGTTGCTGTGACTCAAACTAAGATTCAACATCAAAGGATCTGAAGGTTTCTCACTACACAACACAATCACAAATTCAGTTTCTTGTCCACTACAACCCCAAATTGTCTTTCAATGCTGCTTTCCAAGATACAGTACCCCATGTAATATATTCTGCATGATTTTCTAATTTTGTTATTTTCTCTCTTTTTCAAAGATATCTTGTTTGACAGTGTATGTCTTAGATCAGAAAATTAATTCTGCAGTATCAGTAAGGACAGTATTATCTTCATTTGGAGGTAGTAAATTTAACTAATGACGATTACTGTTTAGAGTTTGAAATTCTGGACATGCCATGGACACTTGTGGTCATATTAGCATTAGAACACTAGGAAGTAAGAGCTGTTACATCAGCCCAAAGCCAAATCAATGAGATAAATAGAAAAAAATATGTATGCTTGCATGCATACCATTCTGGTTTCAGCTGAAATAGAATTAATGTTCTAGTAGCTGGTGTAGTGCTGTGTTTTGGATTTAGTACGAGAATAATGCTGATAAGACACTGATATTTTCAGTTGTTGGGAGGTAGATGTTGTGACTATACCAAGTCACCAGTGACTTTTCAGTTTCTCATGCCCTATCAGGTGCACAAGAAGCTAGGGGAGCACAGCCAAGACAGCTGACCCAGACTGGCCAAAGGAATATTCCCTACCACAGAACATCAGTTACCTCCTGTAACTGGGTGACCTAGCCAGCAGGCAGAATTGCTGATTGGAAATAAACTGGGAATCAAGTTTTTCCACATGTGGTGAGGAATCGCATTTATGCATCACCGTTTTTACATTCATTATTGTTATTATTATTTTATTATTGTTATTCTCTTACCTTTTTATCTTATTGAACTGTTGGGATCTCACGATTTTGTTTTCTTTTTTCCATTCTCCTCCCCATCCCCTTGGGTAGGGAGAGGTGAGTAAGCGTCTGCATAGTGCTTGGTTAAACCACAACTATATATAGATAGATATATATGTATAACACACACACACAAACACTCAACAATTAATATATTGCAATACTCATTAATATTTGCAGTTTTACATAATTTTAATTTTACTGTTTAAGTTTATATTAAAAATTCTTCTTCCTTTTTTCATACATTTCAAATTTTATCACACCATCTGCACTATACAAGTGTCTGCCCACTTCACTGTAATTGTATTTTAAATGAAAAAAATATATTCATTAAAATTATATTATCTGTATAGTTGCTAAAAGTTCTGGGTCTGCAATCAACAGCTCTCATTTGGGCAGGTTTATGCATTTCTACAGCTAACCATGGTACTTTTGGTCCACAGAAATTTTGAGGTGAACTCAGATTTGATCCATTCATTCTTTCTAAGTTCTCAATAAAGAACCAGAAGAAAGGGTCAGAAGAGACCAAGAGAATCATCAAATAACGAGGCACAAGATCAAGCACAGCCCAGACTCAGTCCTTGAAACTGCTGCTTCCCATGTGTGTGGTTAGATAAATTGACAAATGATTCTGCAGGATAGATCTCACCACACTACAAGGCAACAACAAAAAACATCCCTACTAATTTGACAGAGGAAAATTCCTTCTGGACTCCAAAGCTGCCAAGCCTGATAGAACCATTTCATTACTCTCATATCCTGCTTCAGACAAAGAAAGTAAGATTTATTTTATTTTCTGTAAGGAAGCCAACAGACCATCTTAATCAGATCAGCATGTTGTTGCAATGAATGAATGTGCAAAGCTCTGATTTTTGGCCCAGCTGGAAGAACCTGACAAGTAAACAAACATCACTGCAAATGCTAGGGCTATGCCTCACATATCAGGCACATAGACTCTTGAAAGGGCTCTTCTTGTGCTGACACCAAAAGGAGGGTCTTTGGTGAACATATTCAACCCCAAAGCCACTACTGAGCTGTGAAGACTGAATGCTGTGCAGCTCTGATTGATCAGGGACCTCTGCAATATCTCCCCTCTACAGTGAGACCCACCCTCAGGTCATCAAGATTTTTTTATCGTAGGAAAGGGCTGTCATTTTTTCAAGTTTACAATCTGAAATATAAACTAAAAATAGTGTAAAACTACAAAATACAAGGCTACCTGTACATAACCCAATACATCTGAATTTCATGAAGAGTAGTCAGCATGGATTCACCAAGGGGAGATCGTGCTTGAGCAATCTCACAGCCTTCTATGATCTCATAAGAGGCTGGGTAGATGGAGGGAGAGCAGTGGATGTCATCTACCCTGACTTCAGCAAGGCTTTCAATACTGTCTCCCATGATATCCTGATAGCAAAGCTGAAAGAGCACAGGATAGATGAGTGGACAGTGAGGTGGGTTGAGAATTGGCTGTCGGACTGAGCTCAGAGAGTGATGATCAGTAGAGCAGAATCTGACTGGAGACCTGTGACTAGCAGTGTTCCCCAGGGCTTGGTGTTGGGTCCAGTCCTGTTTAATATCTTCATTGACGACCTTGATGAGGGAATAGCATCCACCCTCAGCAAGTATGCCGATGATACAAAGCTGGGAGGAGTGGCTGACACGCAGGAACACTGCGCTGCCATCCAGAGAGACCTGGACAGGCTGGAGAGCTGGGCAGGGAGAAACCAGATGAGATTCAACAAAAGCAAGTGTAGAGTCTTGCACCTGGGAAGGAACAACCGCTTGTATCAGTACAGGCTGGGGGATGACCTGCTGGATAAGAGCTCTGTGGAGAAGGACCTGGGGGTCCTGGTTGATGACAGGTTGGCCATGAGCCGTCAGTGTGCCCTGGGGCCTAAGAGAGCCAATGGGATCCTGGGGTGCGTCAGGAGGACTGTGGCCAGCAGGTCAAAGGAGGTGATCCTCCCCCTCTACTTTGCTCTGGTCAGGCCCCACCTGGAGTATTGTGTCCAGTTCTGGGTCCTTGGTATAAAAAAGACAGGGATCTCCTGGAAAGAGTGCAGAGGAGGGCTACAAAGATGATTAAGGGCCTGGAGCATCTCCCCTATGTGGAAAGGCTGAGCGAGCTGGAACTGTTCAGCCTAGAGAAAAGAAGACTAAGGGGGGACCTTATTAATGTTTATAAATATCTTAAGTATGTGATGCAGGGGGAATCAGTCAGCCCCTTTTCAGTGTCTGTGGAGACAGGACAAGGGGCTATGGCTGCAAGTTGTAGCACAGGAAGTTCCACACCAACATGTGGAAGAACTTTTTCACAGTGAGGTTGACAGAGCCCTGGGACAGGCTGCCCAGGGAGGTGGTGGAGTCTCCTTCTCTGGAGATATTCCAGACCCGTCTGGATGCCTATCTGTGCAATATGAGCTGGGGAGCTGCTTTGGCAGGGGGGTTGGACCCGATGATCTCTTGAGGTCCCTTCCAACCCCTATGATTCTATGTTTTTATGATTCTGTATGCAAAAATATAGCCCATTACATGTTAGTTCCATCCTTCAGGTCCACTTATTTACCTTCACAGCTAATGTCCAACAAATCTTTCCCTTCAGGAAAACTGGGTCTGAAAAGCAGAAAACATTTGGCAGAAATAACCATAATGAAGATAAGTGTTAACACAACATGCTAAACTCAGTCCAGCACACAGGCTTTCAAACTACTATTTCCAGCTTGCAGTTGAGAAACTGTTTCAGACAACATAAAAAGCTGTATCTAACACTTTCTGACAGTGCCATATTGTCTGGGACTTACAGAAAAAGGAGGTGTACGTGAAAAGGCAAGGATGATTTCACCTTCATTCCTACAAAAACTTCTAAGCTATCAAAATAATCAGAAAATTAAAAACCAAAACACTGAGAAAACTGCCAGCTTGCCTCCCAGCAGCCTCTGTTATAAGATCAATAGGATCTTGACAGTATTGGTACCATCCTTGCTTTACTGCTATTCAGATGTTTGTTTAAAGTAAATTAAAGAAAGCCAAGCTTTAAGATTGAAAACAGAAATAACGATAATAGAACAACTCAATCAAGGGAACAAAACCGTGCTATAGTCCACATGGAGTCCAGAAGAGAGGTGTGCACTTAACCATTGATCAGTACAAATAAAACACAGAGAATAAAGGTTAAATAAAGCAATAAGAAAGGTTCCAAAAGCCACTGAAATGACAAGAAAAAGGACAAGCCGTAAACCTACACAGACCTTTAAAGGAGGGCTGCCCAAGCTTTGTCTAGCTGATATGTATATTGCCAACAAGCAGAGAGCTAATCTGCATGTAACGGGGGAATTCAGCCTTCCTCCTTTCTTTCTGTTGAAGAAAATATTGATTTAAAATTGGCATTGTGTGACATGAAAAAACAGCAAGATCTTCCCAATTCAGTGTCTCAAAGTCTGAACGCTACTTTGCCTCCATCAATTACTTTCACAGTGTTTTGTTTCTACAGTCCTCAGCACAGGCAAAACTTCCCTTCAGAAGCAGGCTGATTTGGATAAGGGGTCTGTAAAAGTTCACAGTCACTCTCTCTATCTCTGTGCAATTAATCCCTCATAAATGGACCTATGAGAGCCTCTCAGTTTCCTTCCTCTCGCCAAACATCCATAGTATAGACTAAACTCAATTCAGCCACTTCAGCAATCTTAAAAGTTCTTTTTCTTATAAAAAGCAGCTTTTTTTTACTTACTGTCATAAAGTATAAAAATACTATTCACATAGTTTTCTTTCATATTCTTACATGCAAAGTAAGGCCATTCCACTGGCTTCAAGAAAAAGCTTCCAAAATAAGCAAAAGGTTTGCATACAACCTCTACTTGCAAAACTTGAAATTAATGTTCCAAATCTAAATGGCCAAGGATATCTTGATAAGATAAAATGCCTTTCATAGGGGTGCTAAAACCAGTGCATGGGCAGACATGCTCATCCCTTAGCTCAGCCCAAGGAGACAGGAGAAGCTCAGCCACCAGTGCCCTGAAGGCTGGCAGGGTTGCTCAGGAACTTGTATGGGCAATAGATGGAGTCAGCGTGGCAGACAATGAAGCCATGTGGCCAACCTAGTGCTCAGTGCTAGATTTACTCACTTGTGACTACTGTGCAGATGTAGAGCAGTGTAGACATACAGACAGCTTTTATGTTAAGATATCAATGTGAACATCCAGGTTGAAGAGATATATGGCCTATCATTATGCATCAATTGCAAAATTAGATGATCTGATTAAAAATAGTAATATAGTTGTTCACAGACTCTAAAAGATTTTATTCTTCAGCAGGACATTTGTGAACTGAAGGAAGATTTCTGTGCCTAAGCCACAGGTGATAGGAAAAGAATGGCAAAAGCTACAGCCAATGAGAACCTAGCTGGTAGAACATGTTTGGTGACACACAGAATGAAGACTTTAAGCCAATACACATGGCTTATACTTAGTGCTTTGCTTTTCATTTGTTTGGGGTTTTTAAATTGTAATAACATTGGGTATTGCTAGAATAAAAGAAAAAAGGGGTTATTAGAATTTTGGAGAAGGGAGAGGGGACAAAAAGCCACAAACCACCTTTCTGGCTTGGCAAGTACCAACTACTCAAAAGTAAAGACACATAAGAAATGCCTAAAGCCATAGGTATTTGTCAGAGTCCAACCAGTGTCCTGTTGGACACGCCGGTCTCCTGATACTGTGGGGACTCTTTCCAATGTTTTCAGAACATGAACACTTTGGAAGTTGGTAGCACAATAAATAAACTTGTTCCAGCTCCAAGATCCATCTCTTTCATCTGGGGATCTATTTTTCTTCCATACATGTACAAAAAAAAGTATGCAGCTTCTTCAAAGTTAATTTCATCACAATATAGACTTTGAATCTCTTAACAAGATTGTTCTGCTTTTTTCTCCCAACAAAAGAAATATGTGGATGCTTCAGGAGGGACTTTTTTTCTTTTAGATTTTCACTCCAAAATTTTTGCAGGCATAATATACCAGGTATTTTACCCTCCTAACATTACCTTCACTTTGCTGCATGCAATATAGATATATTTAACTATCAAAATATTTAAAAATACTATTTTATGTGGGAAGTCATTTTGTTACAGAATTACAGATATTTAAACATCTTTTGGTATAAATACCATGAGCACACCATGTTCGTAGCAGCTTTAGTGACAGCTGATAATATTAATTGCTCTAACTTTTGCCTTCATTTCTCTCTCATCTTTTATTTTGTGCTGTCTCCCTGCTGGAGATAAAATTTTGTGCTCAAAGTAATGCAACACTTCAACAATAAAGAACAGTTGAAACCATATGGTTAAGACCTTCAGTTTACCTAGTATCCGCTGACTTCAGAATCAAGCTGGTCTCCAGAGGGCTTTGACAAATGTATTTGCACCTGCAAATTATGACCTTTTTGCAGTTTGCACACCCCAGATCAGTAAACAGACGCGTTAATGAACATCTGAAAAGGAAAATTCCTTTGGACGTTGCTCATCTGTGACCACCTGAAAAAACTGTTTTGTCTGGTGCTTTGGTTGTAAGGGATAATATATGAGCTGTATCCTAGGAGGATAGCCGTCACTTCTGTCTCTTTCATTGCCACAAATACATGAATCTGCTGGGACACGGGAACACCGTTGCGAGCAGGGAAAGAAGACAGCATCAACAGTGGAAATACATCATACATAAAAGTGACATGCACACAAAAGACCTATAAATCAGATAACAAATTAGCAACAGAAACAGGCAGCTTCCTTGCTGTCAATATCCATCATCACAGGAGCTAGGGAGGCATTAGACAGGCAATGTGTTGCTCTGATTCAGCAAACCTGAAAGTCCCTGACAGCATTCATTTGATGATCAGCATGTGTAGGTACAGTGGTTCTCTTCAAACATGCAAATGAACTCTGAGGAGACAACTCCTGTGCACAGTTAATGCCCTGCATATGATATTTTTTTGAAATTATTTTGCTGAAATGAGACTTGGGGCATTTATAAATGGGCTCATTCTATCTATCTGATGTAACTAATTCCCCAGAATTTTATCACCTAAATTTCCAGGGGATAAAACTTAATGATATCTGAAGCTACATAAAGAAACTGATATGAGTGTATCCATATACATACACAAATGTACGTGAAGAGAGGAAAAGAGACAGCATAGGTTAAGAAAAAAGGCCAACAGATTTCATATTCATTTTCTTTTTGGAGGCTTTGAAATTATTTGCATAATACTCACAGGTTTACATAGCAGTTAATTCTATTATTTTTATAGGAAATCACAGAGAAGAAATGAAAATAAGAATCCCTTATTAGAGATATAATCCCTTATTAGAGATACAATTAACTGATGAGCAACAACTAAGTAGGAAAAGAAAAAAAACCAAATACATACAACAGCAAGGTATCAGTCAGTTGGTAAAAAAGTCTTTATTTTATCTATAACATACTGGAACATTCTATAAATGTCATATTACAAAAGAAGTAACTTCCTTGAAATGCTAGAGATGAATATGTTTTCTCTTTGACTCAAATTTTGAGAGAAATGACATCACCAAGGACAGGCCAGAAGACTATGTAACTTGAGAATTTTAAGAGGAAAACATGTTAGTGTTAACATACTAAAATACAGCTTACTCGGGAGACTATATTTTCTGAAGCAGCATTTACGTTTATTTTCTAACTGTGAAGAAGACAAAGTCTTTCTCATACACATACATACACATGTGTACACGGGGGGGAGGGGGGAAACAGGCAACTTTTTTTGATTCTGCATGAGACAGAATACTGTGGCCAAACACTGGAATCATTCCAAAGGTGTGAGAAAATTTAGACATTTTCTTTAGAGGCAAAACCAAAAGCTATCTATGTCAACCTATCCAAATACATAAGTGGAGTCTGCCAGGAAGATCTGGCACAAGGCATGTCTTTATATCTAAAAATATTCTAAAATCATTTAGGTCCAATCACCCCTAACATAATTTAATTTACTAGGGCTGTTGACTGTGGTTTTAATTGATTTAACTGCAGTAATAAAAAGACAGGCTTATGAAGGGAAGCTTTAATACTCATCCTCTTCAGAAACTCTTTCCCTATACTTCATAGAATCATAGAACTATAGAATGGTTTGGGTTGGAAGGGACCTTACAGATTATCTAGTCCCAGTCCCTTGCCATGGGCAGGGACACACCCTCCACTAGATCAAGCTGCCCAAAGCCCCATCCCACCTGGCCTTGAACACTGACAGGGAGGGGGCAGCCACAGCTTCTCTGAGCAGCCTGTGCTACAGCCTCACTGCCCTCACAGGGAAGGATTTCTTCCTGATATCTAATTTAAATCTGCCCAGCTTTGTTTTAAAGCCTTTACCCCAGCTTCTCTCTCATGTGAGAAACTAGGCTCAGCAGAGTTACTGTATAATCCAGTGCAGCTACAGCTTTACACTTTACTAGATGTGGAATTTTGGGTAATATATTTTCGTCAGATATTTCCATTTATTAACTTTTCTTTTACTAGCACTGTATTCAAAAAAGAAAATCTGAGTTTCCTACAACAGCTCTCTGGGGCTGTTCTATATGGTCTGTGGCTGTGCGCTCCATCCCTTTGGGTGTTTAAGGAAAAGTTGGATGAGCTACTTAGGGACATGGTTTAGTAAGTAATATAGGTGGTAGGGGACGGTTGGACTAGATGATCTTGGAGGTCTTTTCCGGCCTTAATGATTCCATAATTCTGTCTTTATCTGCAACCAGTAATCACAGGTGGGAATGTTCTCTGAAGCCATCTACTGTTCATTTTAAGATCAAACACCCAGAACGTAGAACATCTGAGCTTGAGACAGGTTTTACAAAACAGACCTTGTTTTCCGTTAAAAAGTTTCCCACAAGACTTTTTCAGCAGATGGTGGAAAAGTTGTATATTATTAATGCTATCCAACTCCATTAGAAATCGTGAGTTTGCTATGTAGGACAGAGAGCTAATTCATAATCTCCATCTGTACATGAGGTTTGATTCTGAAGAAGTTTTATGTAAGAAATGAAAATAGGAATGTCTACGCAACTATTATTGCAGAATCAGAGTGCTGTATAACAGACACCTACTTTTAAACCCATTAGAAGTTGTTCCTTCTTCTTTATTTTTAAACCCCAAAATGTAGACTGGTAATGGAACTTAATATATCAGCCTGAACTGAGTCTAAAATCAAACCACCATTTGCAAAATAGATTTTTTTTTCCCATGAAGTTCAAAATTATCCCTAAGAAATCTACTTGGTTTGTAACTGTGGAAAATGTCACAACCACAAAATAACGGACTTTTTCATCCAGGAGATGTTGATATTAATATTAAAACTGTCTGAGGCTACGCGCTTTCATCTATATTTCATTTCACATTTAGGTACACACTCTCCTGTTTTACAGAACCCATCTGCATCTCTATCTGTCTTTTTAAAATGTTCAGTGGGCAGAAATCTCCCCTCTGATTTATACCTTGATCAAGCTGAGTGGAACACACACATATGTTTTGGAGATCAGCTTCAGGTACTGAGTCTCTTACAAACGCTGAGAAGGTTCCCAGCTCATATTGATTGTATCGTTGTATTTGTCTTGCTCTCTGCATTGCATCATCTTAAAAGGATGGCTAACTGAGCCATAAATAAATAGATAGATAGATAGATAGATAGATAGATAGATAGATAGATAGATAGATAGATAGATAGACAGACAAATCTAGAAATAAAACATAAATACAAAAATTAAGGGCTGTTAGGATCACAGTCTAAAGAAAAAGAATCCTTATCTTCCAACACTGCATAAAAGAGCCTTTTACCTAATATGGATTCCAATTAATATTTCTGAAAGGTAGAAAATGTCTTTTCCAGTATTTTGGAGACAATAAAAAACAAAGAAAAAATTTTGAAGTCTATCTTCCCACACACTCTGTTGGTCAGGCACAAGTAGCACAAGTAGCTCACACTTGCCCAGTCTGTGGGTTATTCTGGTTCTTTCCATTTCCAGAGAATCTAAAGGTTAAATATTCATGCTACCTAAGTAAATATATATTTATAGTCCACCTAGACACCTAAATAATTGGCCTTTGTACTGCATAAATAGTTAACAAATAACAATTTGACCAATACTCTTCAAATTCACTGCAGAGTCTGATGGCAATAAGATCACCACCATTAATGGTGCTGCACTGTTGCTGGTCAGCCCCCATAGAGGCATCCCAGCTTCCCATTTCCCAAATCACAGCCATGACATCACATAAGCTGATGTCTGCCCAGCAAGTCCTGGTGAGCAGCCCATCGAAGTGGATGTCTGCGTTCTTCGTGGTCTTCAGCGGCAAACAGAAATGAGACCCAGGTACCTTTGAGCAGCACTGTATATAGTTTATCGAAACAGGATTTTCCCTCCACTGTTCTGAGATGAGATGAGATCGCCTTCCCACTGGAGAAATATGGCAGGGGTATCTCAGAGATCTCAACTTTCCTGGCTGAGGATGCTGAGTGCTCAGAGTTGACTTGCAGTGTAGTCTTTGGGGAACAAGTGTCTTTCTGTCTATGCCTGCATACTAATTTTCCTGCCCATGACTAGAGTGTGCAGGCATATTGATAACAGAAATATTCCCTAACAAAACAATAGCACTACACTAAAACATGAAACAATAACTCTGCTTTGGATTTTTACTTTATGCTATTGCATTGATATATTGGTGTACTGCATTCCAATATTTACAGACAAATTTAAATCATGCTTATTATGGCATACCTACTCTACTTAAGTGTCTTGGAAATACCTCTTTGGGCTTTCCAGCACCAAATTGATTTCAATGAAAAGCAATTCCTTTAGTCTTTCAAAAAAGAAATGCTTGAGTGAAATAACATCTCAATATTTCAGCCTCTGCAAATTTGAAACTCATATATGCTAAAGCATATGATGGTTTCTGCTGGCATACAGTATATAGATGCTTCCTGCTAATCAAGAAAACACGAGGCATACAGCACATGACACAGGCTCTTGAGGGATGGTGATAAGTCTGGTCTTCCAAATTTAATATATCTGACTGGAAACAGGGGAAGCTCTTTGACTTTTACAAATACTGTATTATGATACTTACACCCAAATTAAATGGGTTGCTGAATTTGGTCTTGACTAGGTGGACAGTATTTCTCTAAGACAGAGCAAGTTGTGTTTTCCACAGCACAGTTTTCAATGTAAAGGAGGGTTAGGATGATAGCCTTAGTCTGAGCAGAGCCTTGCTCTACAAACAGTACGGCTTGGTAGGGCATCTCATTTGTAAAGTACTACATCAGGCAAATGAAGTCATACAAAGCTGACCCTTATTTTCATGAGTATTAAATAAGCATAAGAGCTCACATTTGTTTGGTTTGAGAATATTGATTAAATTCACAGAAAATGTCAAGGAATCCGCTTCACAAAACTGTTAAGCAGAATGCTCTGGGAGGCTCCAGTATCACAACAGCTCTGAAGCAACGTAGACAGCGACAGGGAAAACATGATATTTCCCTATTGGCGTTCCCAAATTACCTCATACTCTCTCTTATAATTCCCTTTATTATATACATTTATTAAATAGAAGACATCATGTGATGAAATGGAGAGTTACTTTTCACGCTGTTGAAAAAGAAATCACTACCAAGTTACAGTGAAAAGGAGACACGTACCTTCAGTGTGTTCATGTTATGAAACATGCTTGCCAGACAATAAATGTATTAGTTGGTTATACTGTCTGGCTAGTTCACAGGGGAATCAAGTGCTGTACTAGAGAAACAGAGGCTGATGTCTGACTTACTTGTAGTTAACAGTGAGCTAAGACGAAGAGATGACAATGAATATGACAGCAAAAAAAGAATGATCAGCAGGAAATCTAATTTGGCACAAAAAGGGCACTCTTTAGTCCTTTCATGACAAACAAAAGCTTTCCTTCTCCAGCTGAGTTTGTTTGGCTTTCCAATATTCAGAAATAAAGAGAATGTATTAAAGACCATGGGAAGTTTTAATTTCATACCAGGTTATATTTAATTCACATTTTCAAGTTTTTCTGCTTAACTACAAGAGACCTAAACATGCAATTTTTTAAAAGAAAGTTGAAGTTCTAGTGTAATCACTGAACTTATGGCAGGCCCTCAAGAGAAGATATTTTACTGCATTAAAACCACAAGAGCTGGCAAGAATGAGTATGATTCTGACAGAAGCTTTAGCACTTTCTAACTTTAGCAGTGCTAATTAATGATTAGTGAGCTTCTGTTTCACACAACAATCCTTTACTTTCCATACCTATTTTAAAAATTTTGTGTACATATACTATCAACACATTACATCCAAAAAATCACAAGTACAATATCCATAACATGGGGAATTATGAGGCAAAAAATGGATATGTGACCCTGAACACGTTTTGGGGTTTTTTTGTTCATTTTACTTTGATTTGCTTTTTCCTCTCCTGGGAAAACTGTGCATAAATGTTATTTTTATCAGCATATGGTGGTTGGATAATTTAGGGAGGAGGCTTACAGAGCTTTTTATCTTAAAAAGAACTAGCAATTAAAAAAATCAAAAAGCAGTCTTTGACTCAAGCCTTAAATCAATTCACACTAATCAATATTATTAAAACATGTGTCAGAAGAAAATTTAAAAAAATGCAATCCTTCTTCTGTAGCTAAGGTGGGTGAACCAGGAGTTAAATAAGAAGAAAAGCTTTTAGGAAATATCTGGTATACTTTCCAACGTTTAAAAGCATTTCCTGGCACAGCTCTGAGAAGTAATTTAGAGACTCCGTGCTGCCCAGGGGAAGAGGACAGTTCTGAGGAACTTTATATAAGTTTAATATAAGTAACTAATTTTTCAAGGCCTCGGAAAGGTGAGCAGTGTTTCAGCTAAGCAGCCTGCAGCCACAAAAGCAGCATTCCACAACCACTACCTGCCTGCAGCAGTAACTGTATTTTGGCCTCTACCTTCTGTCTATTCTGTCTTGATTTTTTTCAAGGTTGTGCACTTCATCATCATCATCATCGGCATCATCACTTCTTTTGAGCATGCGTTAGTCCACACTTGCCCTGCTTACCAGCACCTTATTACAACCTGACCCTCCTTCTACTGCGTTGATCTCATGTAATGTGTCTTTATTTTTTTTCATTCCTGCTCTGGAAACTTGCAACACCCAGGTTAGCGCGTGGCAGAGTGGTGATAAAGGCAACAAAAGAGTTTGGGACAGTTGGTCCTGTGGGTGCCGAGTGTCCCTAATTTTTCAGCTTCTCCCTTAAGTCACTGGGGACACAAAGAAATCACCCGTATTGACAATGCATGACAGAATGTTTGTTCCTGGAGCAACTGTATATTCTTGGAAATATTCAAGCATAGCCAAACAGCATGAATGCCATTAGATGAGTAAGGACCACCTGTATTTTCTGATGAAAATAGAAGCTTTAAACAAACTGGGAAAAGCTAGTACAGCTGGTGCAATGCAGTACTGTTTTGCCTTAGTTCCTACAAATAAACCAGCTCTAGTAATAAAACACCTGATAATGGATCCACGGATCTAATGAACACTTCACAATCTGTAGTTCTGTAACTATTTTAAATGTATTATCACCAAAACATGGAAATGGATCAAACAGCATACGCAGGTTCTTTTTACAAATTTTCTAATACACTGAGATTTTTGTGGGTTCACTGGGTCATACAAGGTTTGACATAATAGATAGGCAAGGGGACTAATACAATAATGATTAATTTTTCATAATGTCTGATGTTTTATGTTGACCTTATTTGTCCCTTATTTTTTCCAGGCTGCTCCAAAATGCCAAAGCACATCAGCTTACCCAGACAGGACAGCGAGCATTTTTAATGCATAAGAAAATCATGTATTCCTTTCCAAAAAAACCCCATGTGATCTTTACTAATTGTGGGAAAAGGAGAGAAGAAATTGGAAGAAGCAGAGCATAAAATGTTACAAATTAAATTTTATGAAAGTTATGTCTGCCTCACAGCGAGGCACAGCCATGCATTAGTTAGAATTCATACTGATGTTTACCCCAAGCATGAAGTTGCTTGAGTAATTAGAAATTTAATGGTACATCCCAGTGTAACTTTTCTGCCACATGTTTGACACCAGGCAAAAGGGTCACGATCAAGGATTCAACCAATAATTTCCTCTTGACAAAAACACAGACTGCTATCCAACATATGAGAAAAAAATTTTAAATCCTACTTAAGAGGTTTCTAGCAAAGAGAATGTTATCCCCGTAGGCAGGGTATGCAGGCAGGCAGGAAAGTCTACTTGGCAGACCTCTGCAGTTCTCTGCTTGATCTGTGGTACCTTAGAGTGCGACACACGGCCATTTGCAGAGCAATGAAGCCCTCACAGGGGGGTAAAGAGCACTTTGAGGTGAGTCCTTATAGCTTGGAAAAAAGCTCTTTTCTTGCAAGCATCTCTAAGACCTGCTATTTCCAAAAAAAAGCCTGACACTCCTCTAGAGGTATGTGAATTTTTCTGCAAGCATCATCTTGCCTGATTCCAGTTGTTCCTAGGTTCCAAATACATGTAAAGCTGCCTTCTCTATGGAAGTACATCTCTTCTTTTCCCGCTAGCTTTTTAACCCTGAAATTCTCATGGGTATGAATGGTACCTAGACTTCTTCATGGATGGTGAACTGAAAGGATAGGAATGTGGTTAACAGGCAAAACTTTTGGTCTAGGGAGCCTGCTTTGGCAGGGGGGTTAGACCCGATGATCTCTCGAGGTCCCTTCCAACCCCTATGATTCTGATATTCTGTGATATTAACGGGCTAAGAGCATTCACTTTCCTTTACACCATGAGCAAATGAGTATGAGCAAAAACTAATCTGAACAAGAAGGATTCTTTGAGTGAGTAATAACAAATAAGCACAATAAAACATCCTGCTTTTCCTTAATTGTTTGTGGGGTTGTGTTTTTTCCAGTTTTAAATATAAAAACATTTACAGTAGCTTTCAGTGTTAAGTATATACTGATTCTGATAAGGTTGGGGGGGATTGTTTGTTGTTTTTTAATGTATAGTATCTTAGCCAAGGTGCGTGTGCATGGATTTAAAAGTTATGTTCAATTGCAAGGTCTCCATAATGTAAATCTTTTAAGACTAAGATCTTTCCTGAACCTAGTTTTAATGAATTAAATGGGTGTTGAAAAGCCACTGGGTAACATAAACAAGGGAACTACACTCAGCTGCTACAGCAGCCTAATTACTGGAATATAAGCAGGTATTCATCTTCTTCCCTCTGCTGCTCTCATCCCAAACTAAAGGACAGATATTCTTTCCTACTACAAGAAGGAATTCTGCATTCACAGAATGATGAAAGGAGGGGGGAATGATGTATTAGTATTCCTTCACATATTCCTGTGTGGTTCCTAACACTGAAGCTTACTTACTGTATTGGGGGGGAATCTGTCTCTTTAATAGCAGGCTTTTTCAAATCATACATTAAAAAAAATACATACACAAAATATACTAATACTTAATTTCTATAGGAACAATTGGCTAAAAGCAATTTTTACTTCACCAGTTGGAGAAAAAAAGAAGCAGAGAGAAGCAGCTGCTCTTTAAGACAAATACTGCTGAAGCTTTTAGATAGTTTCCATTGGCTTTAGATAGATGTTTACATGAGTGCCTGCATGACCAGGCAGGTAAGGTTGTATTCCATCTTGCCCAATAAATTAGAGAGAATTGACATTGAAAGGGGAAAAAAGCCTTACACAGAAATTTGTATTTTGTTTTCAGTTTCTAATCTGAACTTTTTCAAGTGTGAATTCTACCTAATGTACTTATTAATGGTTAAACGCTTCTGTTAGGAAAAAAATAACTTTTAGAATGGCATACCAAAATGGGAAACAACATTATTTCCAAGTCTATCATTTTCTTCAATGTGGTATATAATTCAGTTTGTTGTGCCATTTATTTAACAGAATATTTTTAGCAGCATCAGTTAATTTTACTCTGATAAAATTATAAGAATCCCTTCAACTGAACCACTGTCTATTTTTATAAACAGATGGGATTATTCTTTAGGGGGCAAATATGATTTATAATATTTAAGAATTTTAATTATAAAATTAAGTATGCTAAAGTATTACTCCTGCTCCTCAAAACAGACAAATTTGGAAGGTATCAATGAAGAAGCAGTAGAACTCATGCTCTTCACATTTTAGAACAGAAGGTACACAACCATTTTACACATAAGGAAAGAACACTCTTGTGAGCTCTTTAACTCGGTACATGTTGTCGCAATCCACAAACAGATAGACTAATTTGACAGAGGTTAAACCCCCCTGTGTTCCAACCGACCTCAGATTGTTCTGGGTGGCTGGGGGCAGCTGGCCTTAACCCCCGAGTGAGGTCCAATTAGCTGTTTAATCGTGACAAGGTCTTCACAATTCTCGGGAACAGAATTAAGACTCAAAACGAGTCAAGCCACTTTATTTGTCCCACAACAAGCGTGCAAGAGAAAGGGGAAAGAAAGAGAGGAGTGGAAAAGAGACTGTGCAGTAGCTACCTCCACGGATCTGCGGTATCCCATCCGTCCGATGTCTTCAGGTCAGGTGGGGGAACATTCCTCTTCATCTTCCTTGGTCTTGCCTTTTTACAGTGTTGTCTCACAGCATCGGCAATAAATCCTTGGTGTAACCAGGCTGCCTTGGAGATTATCTGTTCCTGGCGGGTGGAATTCACTCAGTTGCATGGTGATGACTTTCGGTAATTGTTAGGGTGATTCAGAGAGAAGTACGGTGATTGAGAGAAAAGAAAGAGAGGGGGGTATGCTACTTTCAGCAGCTGTTAAGGCATACCTCTAGTCCCTTACACATTTGTCCTTTTGCATGATGATCTGGATTTAATTACATCTTTCATTTACTCATTTTGAGTACCCAAATAGACACATCAAGGAAAGGGAGCACTCTTTTCAACAAAACCCCATAATAAGACAGAGACATGGAGAAGGGTCGCTTACATCACCTCTTCTACTTCCCATAGTACAATCAGTGAGAAGTCGAGAATAGTTCTCAAAATGCCTACTCATGCCACAAAAAGCTCATGAATACCCTTATACAAACATACCAGTGTGACAATGCCAAAAGTCGTACCACAGAAAGAGCACAATGGACATTACAATTTTCATGAACAACTACAACAGTTGATAACTTATTAAATAATGCTGAAAAATATTTCTTAAAAGATTTTATCTCATCTCCCAAGCATGCCTATCTCATATAGAGATAAATCCTTTATGACTTTAAATCAGAAACAGACTTAATTCTTATCACCTGAACAGTATTTACCAGCGAAGAACTTCAAGTGCTTTTTTTTGGTCACATTCATGTACCCAGGTGTCCTTTCCACAGATGCAACCACCTCTGGTGCATCAGAGGAAGAAACCTCTGGTGCATATCCTTGCTGTTCCCACTGGTGTCCTGAAACATGGAATTAATGCTATACAAACAAGGTACAACCAAACAGGTCTTCAACGTCCCTTCAACATCTCTGGAGAAAGCACTGGAATAGGTACCCAAGGACACTCTACAAGCTGAATTTTCTGTTAGCTGAAATGCTGCAATTTATCATATAGACCTTTCCAGAGGTTCAACAAACTTCATCTTAGAGCATGTTTTGCTCATCACATTGTAGCTGGGTTGTCAGGTTGCTGTTTTCCTTTAGTCTTGAGATGGCTGGGAACTCTCTATTACAGAGAAACCTGAGATACATTACTCCTCTAGGTCAGCAATAAATTAGGAGTTAGCAATATATAATTAAATCAATGGAAAATACAGTGTCTCCACTTAAAATTTATTAATATATGTATTGATAAAAATAGCATAGATCAGCAGGGCCAGGGGGCTGCTTACTCTGTTTCTGGAAGAACATGTATTTTTCTTTCATGTGGCTCATAGGTGCAATGCTACTACAAGGGCCAAACAAACACTAGCACTGGGAAGCAATTTGCTTCTATTTCTGACAATGAAAACATCCTTACAAAGCAGTTCAGTATTATTCCCTCTATTATTTAGAGTAATCTGAACAGAAAGAAGAAAACACTGATAGATGGCAAAAGATAAATAAGAATATTTTCTAGTAGCTAATATGTCTGGGTGTATGTACATGAGCATGTAAATAAAGCATGTAGTGGGTAAAACAGCAGCTACCTATTCAAGCTCCTGAACATTCGGTAATGTAAACCCCATCTTCAAAACCAGTGAGGGTTTCTGCACAAATGAAAACTCATTTCTCTGCATGCCTTCTGCATAAGATGCATCAAAAGCCCTTCATACAGTAGGGCTTCTGTACAAGTACAAGAAAGACTGCTGGAGCAAGTCTAGAGGAGTGCCACAAAGGTGATCAAAGTACTGGAGCACCTCTCCTATGAAGACAGGCCTGGAGAAGAGAAATCTGTGGGGTGACCTTATTGCAGCCTACCAATACCTAATTAGAGGGTGCCTACTGGAAAGGAGAGGGACTGTTGATCAGGGAGTATAGTGATAGGACAAGGGGTAATGGGTTTAAACTACAAGAAAGTAGATTTAGATTAGATATCAGGAAAAAAATCTTCCCTGTGAGGTCGGTGAGGCCCTGGCACAGGCTGCCCAGAGAAGCTGTGGCTGCCCCCTCCCTGGCAGTGTTCAAGGCCAGGTTGGATGGGGCTGTGGGCACCCTGGTCTAGTGGAGGGTGTCTCTCTCCATGGCAAGGGGATTGGAATTAGGTGATCTCTGAGGACCTTTCCAGCCCCAACCACTCTGATATTCACAAACAAAAAATTTATTAATGTCCTTCACTAAATTTAAAATGCCTTTAGATAATTTGAATTACAAATCAATTCAGTACATTCACATAGAGATAGTATTTCAGAAATAAATCATATCTAACCACTTGACAACTTTGATAGAGAATTCTTCAGAGAGTTTTATCATCTTCTTAGGAACTATTTTCAGATCCAAAACCTGTTATTTAGTCCCAGATGATTCCTATCTAATATGGACTGCTATTTATGTGTACTACTGGAGCTACTAGCAGAGAAAATTAATCTAGTGTAATTTCTTACAGATGAATAGCAGAAATCAAAATCAGGAATGGAATCACTTAAAGTAAACAAAACGAAAAAGGTAATTCATACAAATAGAAGTGCTTGTGACAATCACAGACTTAAAATCAAGCAGCTCAAAAAAGGTTGCAACATGAGCCTTCCTTATGGAACTACAAAGACCAGTCCAACACTCAACGCAACTACCCAAAATCATCATATCTAGGAGGAAAGGTTTGTTCCCCACCCTGGGGATACTGGTTCCTCCCTGCTGTATGCAAGCAGTCAGGGTGTCTTCAGCTTCAGTACCTTAACCTGCACAAATAGAAAGCAGAGAGAAAAATTAGCACCATCTCACCTCCACTTCCATTCCTTTTTAAAGAACAAGGGCTGTCCCATGGGATGCTTAATCTTACTGTGTGTGTTTCTGTTTTAGATTCAGATGTATAAACTAGACAAGTCACACCCTTCCAGCCACTTTCTGGATGGCAGATCCATGCAATTTTGATTTTTAAAATTCTTGGCAAGGGAAGGAGGGCTCTGCACTCTCCTGATATAACATATTCATCTTGAATTTCAAAACACATTATGATAAAAAATCATTTAACTGCTTAATGAGGTTCTACTCAGTCAGAGAAGTCATATCACAACTCTTCATTGTCTCTTGATGTAGATCATTAAGTTCTAGAAATACTGTCTGAAAAACTTTAGTCATCTGAGTCTCTGTCCACTTGCAATAAAATTCATGACCTTCTCAAAAAGAGATTCTATTTGAAATTGTGCCTTCATATAAGAAACAACAATGTTTACCCTTACAATTTTTTCTTTAGTCCCCAGGAATAAAGAAAGGAAAATGTTTACTCAGGTTGTTTGGATTCTCTGAATGTCTTTTACAACAATATTTAATGAAAATATGCATTAATTTAATCTTTTCCTGTTGGTATGTATGTTTATGTATTTAAAGATCACTTTTAAGAAACATCAAATGCACACAGGTCCATAAAGTAGTTATATTCACTGTCATACATTCCAAAAATGTGGAAATACAGTTCGGAAAAAGAGTAAATCTGAAGTTCCTGGCACTCACAAAATCACAAATTGAAGCAACCATCCTGGGCAGTCTGCAGTGCATGGTAGTTTCTGAAACACTACGGAAAATAGAGGGGTTTTTTTTCTTTTCCATGCTAGAAAATTCATGTAAGAAAAAAATATACTATACATTATAATTATTTTTTATTTCTTCATATAATAAAAAATATCTTCTCTGGTTGACTTTTAGAATCATGTTTTAAGTCACACATTAATAACATATTCAAAAGAGGAGAGACATTTTACCAGTTCTACTTTGTTTAATACAACATTTTACATGTATACAACTATATGAATAAATAATTTTTAAACTGTGTTTTTTAAATAAATACATAAATCTGATATGGACAATTATGAAAGGATAATGTCAAAGAAAAAAAATTGCCTGTGTTACTCTATACTGGAAAGGCACATAGACACATAGTGAAGATTTCAAAAAGTTGACCATACTTTGGATGCATATTTTCAAGCCATTCTTTTATTGCTGATTTTTAGAGTCACTTCATGCTAATGCTTAGATTTTTATGAAGCCTTGGAGCCAGGTGCATTTAAAGTACTTTAATAGAATACAGCTAAACTGAGAGAAAACTGAAATGCAGCAGGAACAGTCAACGCATGAGCTTCTCTATGGACACCTGTGCCAGCTGATTCCTTTGTGTGGATGGTAGGAATTGAACTGTGTGGGGTAAATCAGTCAGTTTTGACACAGCTGGTAGATATTGCTCCCCTACACCCTGTCCCAAGTCCCCATGTTATTCTAAAACAATTAAGGTAATGTGCATCCACATTATCCTTTTTTCCTTATTATTGTATTATTACACTATACAGCAGTGCATAAACTGATTTCTGTACATCAGATGCAAGGAAATAGAAAGCCAGGATGCAAGCGTGTCTCTCAGTGTAGAATCGATGGTTATCCCATCAAAAGTGTATTAATAACAGTTTGACAGGAAATCTCAGGAAGGGCAAAACTATGAAATCCTTCAAAGAACGTAACAAAAACATCCTCATATATTGGTTTTCAGTCTCTTTTTTACTACTTGTGAGATGAAATTTTATGAAGTACATTTTAATGGGTTACTGGACTGGCCATAGAGCAGAACTGTTTAACTGTTTGCCATGATAAAAACTTTATAACCTTCAAAAGATATCTGGCCAGTTCTACAAAGTTCTCTGTAGACAGAGAGGCTTTATTTTGTGGGTAACATATCTCTGCTGCCTTTGATGAATTATTGCACATGTTTTTCTGGGCAGTGTTATATTTTATTATTGTTTTTGCTAGCAGTCTCTGTGTGACAGTGAGTATATAAAAATGAAAACGTTTGTGACCTGAAGGGCTTCTGTTTTAAGCAGTGAAAAAAGCAAATAGGAAATAACACTGAGACTAAAGGAATTTAAAATTGAAGCAATATTTTGATAATCAGCTTCATTTTGATTATACAATATTAGAATCGTTTCAGTTTTTCTTTATTTCTGTGAAATCCTGTGTTCATCTACCACAATGTTATTGAAACAATGTACCAAAACAGGTATCAGCCTTGGAAGGGAGTTTAAAGGTAGTACACAGAGATTTTTACAGACCCTGCTCTGCCACCAGACATAGAATAGTTTAAAGTACAGAGGAGACGGAGTTCACAGGAAAAGTAACATCTTCAGTTGTCATTGGATACTCCAACCCATTACTGACAAAACCTTACAGGCTTTGAGCATATAATGCTTTGTGCTGATAGAAAATATGATTGTATATTCTAAGCTTTGCCATTGTTTTGGGTGGCTATGTGCAGGGAAGAAACATAAGGAAAGATATTAGAGAAATAAATACAGCTTAGTTGTGAAAAACCAAATATTTTATTCCCTTTTTACCCTCTCTTAGTGAACTCCATGCCAGCATACCTTCCCTGAAAAATATATGCTTAAGATTTCCTGTGCTGGTATTGCTTATAGTTTGAGAGAGTACTATTACAGAATCCATGATGAAGTCTCCCATTTGTGTCAGCTGCTGTACAGCATGTTCCTACACAGATCATCCCACCCACATTGTGGTGGTGTTGTCCCTTGTGCTGAGTAAGAGGTTCCGTGGAGGGACAATTTAAACATGTAAAGTTAGGGTGTTAACACATTCTTCATAAAGACTTAACACAGAACAAGTTCCCTAACAGAAATGTTTATCTTACAGAAAAACTCGGGTAACTCACTTATTTCAATACTGAGCTTGGCATAAACAAATTGATAGAATTTAAACTGCTGTTATATACTGTCATGGTTTTGTCACAGCTGGCAGCCAAGCACCACACAGCTGCTCGCTCACTCCCCCATGGTGGGGAGAGGGAGAGACTTTAAGAATGAAAGTGAGAAAACTCAGAGGTTGAGATACAGTTTAATAAGAAAAGCAAAAGCCCTGCAGGCAAGAAAAGCAAAACAAAGAATTCCTTCACCACTCCCCACGGGCAGGCATGTGGTCAGCCATCCCCAGAAAAGCGGAGCTCCATCATGCATAATGGTTATTTGGGAAGACAAACACCATCACTCCAAACATCTCCCCCTTCCTTCTTCCCCCAGCTTTATATGCTGAGTATGATATGGTATGGCATGGAATATCCCTTTGGCCAGTCTGGGTCAGCACAGGTGTGTCCTGTCCCAGATTTTATGCACCCCCAACCTACTCACTAGTGGAGTGGTGTGAGAAGAAGCAAAGGCCTTGGCTCTGTGTGAGCACTGCTCTGCAGTGACTAAAACATCTCTGTTATTAACACTGTTTTCAGCACAAATCCAAAACGCAGCCTCATACTAAATGCAATGAAGAAAATTAGCTCTATCCCAGCCAAAACCAGAACATATACATAAAAACTTCTAACAAAACTTTGCTTTTAAGAACATCAACATGTCTTAGTTATGTTATATTAGATAGCAAGACCTCCTTTTTCAATTTGTCTTTGGGTTTTTTTCTTTTTCTTTTTTTTTAATTATTTTTCACTCTATAAAATGTTGTAAGGTTTACCAACACCTTCCCCTTGAACTTTGGGTATCCAACTGAAGAGCAGTTATTTTTATACAAGAGCAGTAGATATCTGTGTGTTTGAAATGAGATAACTGAATTAAAGATACTGTGATGTAGAGACATGTGGGACTCTACTCAGGGTCTTTCCTCATAGCAGAAAACAATATCCTTGCCTCATTTTGTGATTTGAAAACCAGGTTCCCTGTATATATGCCCTCCCTTTTCTTTCTAATCCCATTCAGTTTCTTACCAATTTCCACAGAAAGAAAAGAGGCATACTGGCTACCCAGAATATTTATCATGTTTGGTATGTCCAGGTTAGACTGGCAGGCAAAGGACCAGGCAGTTGGCAAGGCCCTGCCTGCCCTGAGCTGAAGTTAGCTGAACAGGATGTGGAAAACTACTGGACATAACGCAAGATATTGCTGGATGTGCCAGAGATCGATGTAAGAAGCTGATAAAAGTTACAGATCATGCCAAGAGGGACATCTGGGTTTGGCAGATGATTAAGGGGAGTTATGTGAGAAATGGTTGAACTTCACAGATAGTGGATGGGAATCTTGCAAAGCCAGCAATGCCTAGATTACTATATCAGTAATTCCTTATGAGACCCCAATTCTCTTGATTTCAGTATCTGACACACCAAATTTGTGTAGAACTCTATCATAACTGGGACCAGTATAGAAAACATAACTACAGTTGGCCAGATTATTGTTTTCTGCTGTGTTTGTTCAAGACCTCGAGGAACCAGTTGATACTGTAAGTTATCAGATCAATATTAAGACCAAGGAAGCAGATCTCTCCATCAGGAAATGTTGCTTTTAGTTGAGGATGATCAGAGACCAGCACTGCTCAAAAAGGCATTGAAAAGAAGAATCAGCCGCAGCAGAGTCCTTCTCCAGGCATCTACTCCATCCCTTGCCAATGGGCCACACTTCCTTTCCTTCTCTGTATAGCACAGTACAAGCTGAACACCAGAGATGACAAAGCTAGCACCATAACTCTTGTCTTTCAAGTTCACAACATGTCCAAGGGCTTTTAGACAGCAGAAAAGTATTTCAGGTGATTGAGGAATTTAACCTTCAGGCCAGATAAGGATCACTGTGCTTTAATGATGTCATCTGGATGGCTTGCCACAATCTGATGAGGCAATGTTAAATTAGACATCTCTGCCTACATTATGTACTGACTCATGAAAGCACTGTAACAGTAAATGAGATCAGTGATCTCCTCTAAGTATTTACGGACTGCTCTGCAGTTTCAATTTTCCTCTTTTAACTTTTTTCTTAATTGATATGCAGCGCTCTCCTATGGATAGTAAAGATTGGCTGAGCCTTATGAAGAATGTCAGTCTTTTGAGTTCCCTCAAACCCTTTAAACTACGGATCTGTATCAAAGGGTAGAGCTTGTTAGAGGGCACTTTGAACAGCAGAAAACTATCGGTCAAAACAGTGGCTTGATATTGTAGCTGAGGCAGTAAATTATCTCAGAATGAACAGTGCCTCACCCAATTAACCTGATACCAGAATGGAAGTCCATCTGGAAAAGAAAAATTAAGGGGGGGAGGGAGGGAAGGGTGCAGGAAAGAAGAGAAGCTGTTACTCCAGAGGTTTTCTTTTGCTGCAGCCTTTCCAAGTACAAGTCCGCACAGATGATCAGTACAACAACCTGTTGCAGAGCTCACTTGTGGTCTGATAAGGTCAAAGTAAAGCCGTTTTCCTTCCTTTCAAAATACAGAGGTCTGGTAAGAGAAACTCGTTAACCAGAATGACACAGTCTAATTTTGAAGACTGTAGCATCTTTGGCAAGAAACTTTTGAAAATCCTGGTTTGCTATTTTGTTACAGTCCTAAAAATACCAGCAACTTTGGCTGAAGTTTTGCAAAAGTTTTGTAGAACAATTTTCATATGAAAGTAGTGCCTCAATGAATAAAGCCCTGATACGTCTGAAAACCTCGTACAGCATGTTGTCCCTTTCCTGTGCATCCACAAAAGCAAAAATCAATAATAGCTCCTATTAAATCAAATAATATTTAGCTGTTAATATTGGCAACCTGAAGGCATAAAACTGAGCAGCATGACATAATTGAAAATAAATGGCTGTTCTTATTGGTCACAGTGAGATAATCGTAAGCCTCACTCTCTTCAGCTGAATCAAAGTAGCAGAAACCATCCACTATATTTACAAACCCCAGGATCCAATTAAACCCCAAGCAACAGATCCCTTTTGGAGAGCAGTTTAGACTGAAATTTACCTTGTGTGATGTCAGACTGCAAACATTGCTATGCTTTCTGAATTAACAGCAACAAACTATCAATAATACTCTCAATATTTAAACTGCAATTCAGCCAAATTTATCCAGGAATTCAAGAAATGCACTTCTAACTACAAACCGTCCCATAATCACAGTAGGATTCCCCCGAATTAGTTGCAATTTACAGACAATAAATGCCCTTTTTTGACATGCAAGCCACTAATTCGTCAAGGATTTCTCATACAGCAGCATAAGGGAGAGGGAGACTAAAAGCACCTTGTTCCTGTTCCCTTACTTCTGAGTGGGAACTAATGTGAGATTTTAACCATCAAATCATAGACATGCAAACAACCGGAAAGGAAGCCAAGGCAGGAATCAGCTACATCAAGTGCAGTCAAATAAAGAGAAGTCTCAGACAGCTGTTTGTTTACCATTCTGAAAGCCAGCCAGCAAGAAGGCAATTTCTAGATTAACAGACTGTTTAAACATTTGCCATCCTAATAGCAACAGCTCCCTAGTACTCAGTCTAAATGCTCCTTGGTCCAAATGGAGTTAATTCCATCTTGTCCTTGCTCAGCAGAGGCAGAGAACAATTGCTCACTATCTTTTTATAACAGCCTTTAAGCACAAGAAGATCACTTCATGACTCAGCGTCCTCTTCCCTAAACTGAAGAAATACTCTTATTTCAAGCTTCCCTCATAGATCATATCTTTTAAATCCCTGTACTGTCTTTGGGCTCTTTCCTGGACTCTGCTGCATTTCGCTCACATCTTATTTTAAGGCCATTAAACAAACAATGGAAAAAGTATTCTTTTTGAGTCCTTGCCAATCCTCACCAAGCTACTCATGCTCTCTCATACGAGTTTCCTAGTAATATATATTAAAATTACCAGGCTTTACATATTTTTCAACAACTTAAAGTTAACTGTAACAAGTCCAGGGTGATGCCCACTCTCAGATCCCCATTTCATTTTTAGGATGCTTTTCAAGAGAAGCTGACTAACATCTTACAAAGGACACTTTTTGAAATTCACTTGGCAACTTGTATTACCCACCTCCCAGCTTAGAGGGGGTGTACTCTGCAGATTTCTAGGCACTCCTGAAACTCCAAAGGACTGGTGATCTTCTAAGAGTACTTCATAAACCCTAATTATGTTTTTTATCCCCTGTGGCACGAGAATCTGAACTTGTTAGGAGTGGTGTACCCCTGTACATGAAGCAACGCCCAAGAATATTGCTGGACACTTGGACACAACTGCCAGTACTGTTACACAGCCATGACAACTGGTCTTTTGATCTCTCTGGTCCCATACTACCTGCTGTTCTGCCATGTAGTTCCAAGGCATGATTTGGGACAGGCTAGGAACCCACTCTTATTTTAGTGCAAGATACACTGCTCTGGCATAAGGAAGTTTGGATACACAGGTGTGTATCCAAAAAAAATCTAGGGTAAATGGGATGCACTGCAGTAGAAATAAACAATATTCACCAATATTCATCCTGAAGTCCTTTTTATCCTGAAATAATATGGGGGGTTGGACTCTGTGATCTTCAGAGGTCCCTCCCAACCCTTTACATTCTGTGATTCTGTGATTAGTACAAAGAAAAGATTTGCAGGCAAAATATAAACAGGTTCATTCAAGTGAAAAACAGTTAGGATGTGATGACAGACACAGAGATAAGCACAACAGCTCACAACAGCTATAACCCTCTGATATATTGACTTAACTTTGGGATTATCTCCATGTTTCTTTCGGCTAGACTAGGTAATTGCACAGACTGAATAATCATCACAGTTTGAGAGAGATGGGCTTTATTCAGCTAGTGAGGATGAAACTTTGAGACGAAGGTATCATTCTGCACTGCTGACACTGACTTGTATGTAGTTTGTGAGAGGCCCTTTGCTCCCATCTATTGCCTTAGCCGGTCATTCCCCATTTGTGCATTTGATTTATCCTTGATGAAGTGCAAACCCTTCTACTTTCTTTTGTCAAGGGGTAATTGAAATCTGAAACAGCCCTTGAATGAGGTGGTAATCCTCCCAGTTTGATGTCAGACATAACACAATGTGCCATCTTTTCCAATATCCAAGTCATTAGCAAAAATGTGGAACCAAATTGGCCAAGGACAAATCCAGCTGTGTACCAACCTGGTTATAATTCCTCCTCAACTGCATTGCCTTTGGACTTGAGGGAGTGCAGGTTGGAGGGAGCCATGGAAATTGCTGTTTGACAGGACAATAGTGATATGTCTCACAAAGCCAAAGGACTAAAGAAACTGTTGTACAAATGGGATTGAATATAAAATAATGTTCCAGCAGTTCATGCTTTTATAGTAAGAAAATGTGAGAAAACGAGTCAGTAGAGGATTGTGTTTTCCAGTGTTCCGAGATATTTTTCAACTTCTGTGTCTTCTTATACATGTGTACAGTTGTAAGTCATTACACAACTAACATAAAAAATCTACTAGCTTTTTTCTATTGAACATTTTGTCTGAGACATCATTTTCTATTTATTTTGTTCAAATTTTGATTTACACAGAAATATAGAGTCCAGCTTCTTAGCTGCTACTTTGACTTCAGTGAGAAGATGGTATTTTATATTATTTCTTCACCCCTTCTTTAACATTAATGGGTAATGTTAAGGAAAAAAAATGTATGCTTCTATTAATGAGCATTTAGTACAGGAGATTAAATCCTGCCGCTTCAATTAATAACAAGCTTCAACTAATCCAGTGGAAGTTCATCCTATACAAAGACTGATTATTTTTGCCCATAGGAACTGCTTTATATTTCATATGCACAAATTTTAGCAGAAAGAAAAGTCAAAGAATGTGGACCTACTGTACTTTAGCACTGATTTGTGAAGACACTTAAGGACATAATGATTTAGATTTCAAGGAAGATGTTTTCATTTACTGAGTCCTTTTTTTTTTTAGGTTGAATTCTATGGGTGTTCTTTAAAAAAGACAATGATCTCCAAGGGGTTTGCACTGAAACTAGGTAATATTAAATATTTGGCTTTATTTCTCTGTCACTTGTAACTATGTGAAATAATTGTATCTATAACTAGTTTATAGGAGTAGCTTACAAGTTTTATACATATATATGTATACACACACACATACACACAAACAGAATAAAATTTCAATAAGAAATAAAAATAATAGTAACAGTTGTAGTAGCAGTGACATCAATGTTAATAATAATGCAGATGAATGCTTCAACACTGTACCAAGGGTTATATGCTGAAATATATAATGGAACAAGACTGAGGCCCATTTCTTTTGTGCTATATATACATTAAATAAAAGTGGACCTAAAGCAGCAGATAAGGGAGACAATTTTATTCAAAAACATGCAACTTCCAACCCTAAAAATTCTTTTGCATGGCCTGAATATTATTCTAAGATCTAATCTTATTTAATAGTATACCTAATCTTTAGAGACAGAAACAAACTTGGCAAAGGAATTTTTCAATGAAGATACTGTTACTGATAAATAAGTAGAGCAAGGATTCTTGTTCAGAAATCCCTTTTCCTCATACAGGCACTGCGACTTTCAGTTTGAAAATAACCATTTCTGAAGAGGACTAAAAAATCTGTTGTGTCAGGACTGAGTTTACTCAGAATCGGTGCTTGGGGTTTTTTTGCATCTTATCAAGATCAATATTTTAATAAGAAAATAAAAACATGGGGCATTTTGTCTAGTGTCAGCCCCACTCAAAAACTCCAAATATATATCTAATGTTGTGAGTCCAGGCTATTCCTACGCTTAAAATTATCCATAACTTCAGTAGTCTTCTGAAGTGAAGAATTAAGAGGCCTTTTCACATTAGTTCATCAGTCTTGAGGGAAAGAACCGAGTAAGCTTTCCATATGCAAGTGGTAAGACAAGGCACTTCATTTCTTTTGATGACACATTCATGCCTTAAATCCTTTTGGCTAAAAAAGGATGTCTTTACAATAAAATAATTTTTCAATTTAGGCTTAAAGATTTATGCTTTCCTTTCCTAAGTTAAGGTGTCATATGGCTCCATTCTGGACCATTTGTTATTTGGGCAGCAGTGTCCCATGTCATTTTGTGTCTTCATTAAAATTTTTGAAAATACCGAGTGGCACATAATGATCAGTAGTCACTGTCCTCTATGGCTTACCTGTTGGTTTTTTTGCTAGGTTTCCTCATTTTTTCTGCAATTACTTTTTGACATTAAACATTTCATGCATAGGTTATGAAAAAGATGGTGCTAAAACAGTGCTTTTCAGAATTAAAACTTAGAGAATCAGCTGGTGTAAAGCAATACCTCTAACATGTAAGACGAAAGTAGCAGTATCTCACATTATCTTTTTTCTCTAATTAGAAACATACTAAGAATATCCTCAAGGAAAGTTCTAAGGAGCTCAAGTAATGATTTTCTTTTGGTGATCCCAGCCATGTTTCCTCAATCAATTATAAACATGCTGAGCAAAACCAGAACTGCTTAAGCTATTAGCATAGCATTTTTGGACAGGAAAGTAAAGAAACCAACCATAGCACAGTGACTGTCTGACCTAACCAAAGAGAAGTAACTTATTACAAGGAGCTGCTCACTAAACACATTTTAACAAGGCAAGAAGTAGTGTTTTTAATTTGCAAGTACAGCAACTATGGTAATGAATGACTCTACATTCAATAAACTCTTGATTTTAATAGCATTTAAAACATCTCACATTTCTAAGGAAAGCATTTGTTTACAGCCTACATTGTTCTCAAAATTACATTCCTTCCTCTACAATAACAGACCTTCAATTTTTTCATAGGTACAAAGGCCAGAATTTTCAAAGAAACTGCTTCCCATTATCCCTTAAATTCTAAGGCTAGATGGACTACTAAACTGTTTTGGAAAGCCTAGCCAAAAAAAAGATGTCACATTAGTTTACATATTGCTCCCCTCTTCTCCACTAAGCCCTCCTACTTTCCTAATTGACTTCACTCAATTACCTTTTGTGCTCTGCAAAATGTTACAATCCATCACATTTATAGTGTGATCCTCTTAAGCAGATGACTCAGCCCTGATGTTCTTCATCCTGCATATATCACAAATACAAACCACAATGAGCAGAAAGTACTATTTGCATAATAGTGCTGGAAAATTACTCAGAGGTGACTCTTAGGGAATTTGTGGGCTTTTACTTTTAACAATGTTTACCACCAGTTTAATAGCAGAGGTCAAATAATAAGAAAAGATGGGATTGCCTGTACTACAATTTGCACCGTATGCTGTGTCCTGTTTCCAAGTAACGTTTTGAAAGATGTGTCAGATCTCCAAAGTTGTTTCCCTTCTCCCTGTTGCTGCAGTTTAACCTGACCGGTGACTAACACCACCACACAGCTATTTGCTCACCAGCCTCCCCTCCCTCCTGCAAGGGGTGGGGGAGAGAATCAGAATGTGGGAAAAAAAGTAAAAATCATGAGTTGAGGTAAAGATAGGAAAGAAAACAACAACAGTTATAATGAATTATTAATTGGCAATAATTATTAAGAATAATGGAAAGTACAAAATAAGGGATGTACAACAATTGTGCACCACCTAAATCCAATGCTTAGCTACTCAAAGTCATGTTTTCCATCCATACACAGGTTACTCCTTTTGCAAATGAAAGCCCTTCTTCACATAGTAAATCTTGTACATGCTGTTGTTGCCTTTAATGAGTTTAATAAAGTGGATAAGTGCTACCACATTAAATAGGATTCTTCAGATTCTTACCACTCTTACAAAAACTGGTTTGCATTTTTTGGACTAAAATGATTCATTTCTACAACCAGACCACATGCAGAAAAAAGCTACAGGGTCATCTGGCTGACCACAACAGATAAGCATCGTTTCTCACTAGTTTCTTTTAATCAGGAGTTATGAAGAGTTAAGAACTGAAAAAGACTGCCACGTTTATCAGCACAATCTGTGATTAAATACCATCATTGCAAATTTATTTTATTTATTCAACCCTGCCTATGGCAGGGAAATTGGAACTAGATGATCTTTAAGGTCTCTTCTTACCCAAACCAGTCTACAGTTGTAATTTTTGCCAGCTCTGGATAGATGGGTAGACATGGTTTGAGATTAAATTTGCTTCAGGGCCACAGGTAAAATTATTACCATTTCAACCGTATTATCTGTTTTATAAAATGGAATAATCTTTAAAATTTACACAGATATATCTTTTTACGTACGTTTTTGGCATCAGTATCAGTGTTGTCCTAGCATTATTACAGATCTTACACCTGTAAGGCATCTCTTGCACTGCTTAATATCTGACTGATATTTCAGTATGTTCCTGAAGAGTTTGCCCAGTAGGCTGGAAAGCAGCTTGGAAGAGAAGGATCTGGGGGTCCAGGGAGATGAAGATGATGAAGAGACTGTCCACAAAGATAACTGAGGGACTGGGGCCTCTCTCCTATGAGAAGAGCCTAGGAGAGCTGGGACTCTTCAGCCTGGAGAAGGCTCAGAGTGAATCTTGCTAATGGATATAAATACCTGAAGGGATGGTGCAAAGATGAAGGAGCCAGCAATAGGACCAGAGGCAATGGGCACAAACTGAAACACAAAGGGTCTGCCTGGACATAAGAAAACACTTTCTTGTTGTGAGAGTGACCTAACACTGGCACAGGTTTTCCAGGGAGACTGTGGAGTCTTCATCTTTGGATGATAAACAAGACAAGCAGCAATGGCTTTAAACTGAAAGTGTTAGACATTAGGAAGTAATTGTTTATGATGAGAGTAGAGAGATACTGGAACAGGTTGCCCAGAGGAGTAGGTGGATGCCCCATCCCTAGAAACACTCAGAGTCAGGCTGGATGGGCTTTTAAGCAATCTGATCTAGTGAAAGATGTCTCTAACCATGGCAGAGGGGACTGGATGATTTTTAAAGGTTCCTTCCAATTCATACTCTATGGTTCTATGATAGCTTGTGTTTGGAAGCAGTACTGTATAATTTTTTTTAAAAATTAAACATCAGTTTCAATTAAATTACATGTGATCTAGGTCAATTATAACTGGAGATTATGAGGGAGAAAGAATTATATGTATCACATATATATGCAATCATTTTATTCATATATATAAGCATGCACTCAAGTGTATGTACAATAGTGGGTGTCTTTCTGTTTGTTTCTCAAGGAACAAATTTTTCTAGCAGAGTGATAAGGTTTTAATTTTTCATTACTGATTTTCCCATCATTCATCAAAATTCATTAATATTGCAATATCTAACCTCGGCGGTGTAGGAAAATCATTATAGAATTAGCGATCTTACTACAGAACTGATTGTCTCAACCACATTCCCAGAAGTCTGCCTTATTTCAATAAAAAAGAACTCTCCTTTCCTTACAGCTATTTCTATTAACCCTTTCAAAGAATTCTTTGCTGATACACAAAATTCATTGGGGAATATGCCACCCTTTTCTCAGTTATTGTATTGCCTTAAAACCACTGCCAATAATGAGAAGCCACTAACATTTAATTAAACACTTAGATTTTTCCTAAATCTAGTTATTCCACATTTCCTCAATAGACTTTTCATAGTGTATGCAATAAGGACATCTTTAAATTAGAATTTAAATTGAGAATGGTTTATTAAATCTACTACAGCTATTGGAAGATTATTATGATTATCATTTATAATGTAAAAGCACCTCAAAGCCCTAAGCATGTACACATCCTTGCACTAGATGCTGTACTAGCAGAGAACAAAAAGATGGTTCTTGCCCTTAAAAGACTCAGTCTATTGTAGAGGAACAATAAGATTAAATCTTGTGTCAGTCATTTTGAATTATTGTCCCATGTCTCTCAACAGTCTCTAATCACTAAAAAATTCAAGGTGTTCAATAAATGCTCACTTTGTTTATTTTCTGCTTATGATGGGTAACAAGTCATTAGGGTCACATGTGAATACCTGTTCTCCTTAGTTGTATGTGCATTTCTCTTTAAAGAAATAATAATTTTTAAAAAATATTTACAGCTACATCTGTTTAGATTGGAATAGTTCTTGATATGCTAAAAGGCTGTTACCTTCCTAGCAGGTGTACAAAGAAAAATACATTTGATCAAATATTGCTGCACTGGAAATAAATAGGCCTGTCAACAAAGTGAACACATATGACAAAGCATAGCAACCACAACTTATCATGTGGCTGTGTCCTTGCCAACCTCTGAGAACCTAATGGTCAGGATTTCCACATTTACCACTCTGGACTTTTCTTATTCCAAACTCTTTTGCAAATAAGATACCTTAAGCAATGTAATAGTACTTGTAGCCCAGGGAAGTGCTGGAATTGCAGTTGCACTGTATTGGCACTCCGCACAAAGTATCGTTGAATTTCCACCTTTAGGCTGGTTGTTTTGAGCTCAGCTTGTATAACTTATAAATAACAAATGACTTTTGTTAGTGTGAAGAACTTAGAAAGAAGAAGTCAGACTCAGCTATATCTGTATAAAGAAAATATTTTTTGACCAAACTGTGATTTGTTGAAATCACACTGAAATATCAGGATAACTCCAGATCAAACCAACATGGGCAGCTCTCTCATGAAGGACTTAATGCCAGTTTAGATGCAATATAAAGAGAGGAAAGGGACTTTACAAGTTTGAATTTTGTAAGTTTGACTGATGTGGCAAGGCTTTTATGTCACTGTTTGATCTGGTAAACCCAGAAGTTCTACAAAAATGTAAAAGGTAGAAAAATCAAAACTAATCAGGTGTTCTTCCTTTATCCTGTCACCAATAGGAGGGCAACAGCTGGGCTGGAATTTACAGCCTCACTTTAATTTTGCCAGCTTTTGTCAATAATCATCAATATGCCCTCTTTACCGAGGGCAACAACCCCTCTCCATAGCACTGGCTATATCCACATACATGAAGATGTTTTCAGAGATCCAAAAGACTCCCCCACTGTCATACCGTGGCAAGGAAAGGCTTTAGTTCTCATCTGAGTGCCCGAGCTGAAGTTAAACGTAGTTTAGGTTGCAGTCTGGATAAGGACTAAAGAATAGGGTTGGAGGTCAGATGAATAAACAAAGGCACCTACTGCCATTTCAGAAGCTCTACGGTATCACTTCTGGCTCCCATACCAGAGACTCCTAATCCTGTGGCATACCTGTGAGCACCACAAGTGGGAATCACTCTACATCAGTCATTTTAGAATTGGAGTACTTAATGCTGGATCTTGCAGTGTCTCAAGGATCACCATAGAGCTACTCCTAGGATTAGGAAACCAGGGGCTGAAGAACATATAAATTATTTGCCCATGCAAAGTCCTGAGACAGGTAAGTGTTAAGTGCCAGAAAGGGAGAATGGTTATTATTTTGTTCTAATGCCAGGCAGGATCACTAGGTCTCTCGGTTAAACTGCAAGCTGTCATAAGCATGAGATTTATATGTAGAAAGGCTATAATTTGCGTTCTTGCAAGGGCTTTTAAGAGAGGACTGGTCCTGGTATTCTAAGGAGAAATAGCTTACAGTACATACTTGTATGGGTTTTTTCTTATAGTTAGGGTTCTGCTTACTATTTAGAAGACTTGTAACTCTTTCTTTAGAAGACTGCTTCTATTTGGACCCCCTTTAACTAAGTAAAAGAAGGGGTCTTGTGAGCAGTATTATAAAAAACTAATATTTACAAGACAGCTATCTTCTGCACATGGAAAATAGCTGGACCTAACAGTAATGCTCACTGTCTTGCTGCAGGCGCCTGACCAGCAGTCATCAGCCAGCTGGGGGAAGTATCAGGTTTAGTTACTGCCTGGAGCAGGATGATCCTTGATCTTGCTAAATTGCCATTCTCCTACTCTCTATATTTTCTCTCAGAGTTTTATGTCTTTCCTTCGGGCCAGTATTTTCCTCCTGAGCTACTGCTATTATTGACTCAAGTGATTTCACTTCTGACTTGGTTTTTGCTTTTCTTACCTTGCAGAACTGACACACTCTCCCAAAGTTAATTTTTTTATCTTCCAATAAGATGGAGCCAAGGTCACACAGCTGCTTTCCTCAAAACTGGGACCTGGGTCACCACAACTGAGTTTTGCAGAAAGATTATTAGCTATTATGATAATCTATTATTATTAGGGGATATTATTAGCCTGAAGTTTGTGCTGTGTTTAAGCACAGATGCTGCAGAGATAACCACAGTGCTACATTGCACAACATCGAGACAGGAAATAGACAAATTATTTTCCATTTTTCTTTTCAGACTACATTGCTGTAAACTGACAGTGGAGTGCAGAGGAGGGTTGGGCAGAGGAGCAGCAGAGACCAGAGAAATCCTTGCAGAACTCCATCAGGCTCACTGAATCTGTACAAAAACGAGTTTCAGAAGAAAATGACCATTTACTCCACTCAACGTGTATTTATTGGGTAATTATTAAGGCTAAAACTACATTAACTACATTTGTACTTATAGGGAGAAGCATAGATTAAAATTCCAAGGCACTCTTTTCACTGCCTGTTGAGCTTCAGCAAAGGTTGGTTCAAGAAGAAAACAATAGTCCATGGTTTAGTTTAAGGAGACTGAAGAGTTTTAGAGAAAAAGCTTCATAGCAGACAGGAAACCTTGGATTTCCTATGGTAAAAAAGAAAAACAGCTTGGTGCCAAGAGAATGGTTTCTGTAACTATAATCTAAATTACTTTTCCATGATAATCTGAATAGTAGATTAAATGTCTGCTGTTGCTAAACTTACATTTGAGTCAGAGCTATATTGTGAACTTCAGAAAAATAAGATATTCTCCTCTTGTGTGGCTTTTGCTTTGTTTAAAGTCAAGTATGAAAGAAGAAAATGGTTCATGTTTTGTCCCTGCCCAGAGATGTTTCTCTGGGTTTTTCTTAAATCCATGGAAATTGTGGAGGACAATAACCAAAAAGCTGTCCCCTCCCAAAGCTGCCTGGGTGCTTGTTCTCGAATAGAATTAATCCTGGTAGCAGAAGAAAGAGATTTGCTCAGTCCCTTCACTAATATTAATCTGAACATTAGTGTTCCAGCACTAGAATGTATCTTGCAAGAACTGTTACACAATGCTAGTTTTATAAATGAAGAATTATTTTTATGCTTTGGTACGTGACTAAGAATCTTTTCATTAAGCCTAAATTCAGATTACAGAAGAGGTCTCGAAAAGTTCTGAATCCCACAAAGTTAATCAGTTATTGATGAGTGATGATTCTGTAAGGGAGAATCATTTGTAATATTTTTTCCTAATCTAATAACCACAGTGACTAAGCCTTATTGTTAAAAACAGGGTGAGGACTGGGTCAGAATTAGAGAAAGACATTGATTTATTACTGAATGCTTCAAAACTCCCTTGCGTCAGATATTAGAACAGTTAATTCTAGAAACTGCAAGTGTAGAGCAAGTTTTAGAGTTTTTGGGGTTTGGCTAAGCAGAACAGCATGTTAGGAGCCACTCTTCTGACTAAAGCCCCTCAATCAAGGCAGAGAGTGGTAGTTTCTTCTGAGGTCTCTTGTTTACTGTTAAACCCTGGTTTAAATCTTAGGTACACTTAGGGTCATGGACAGCAGGAACCTGCTGATCCTGCAGGACTTCCTCAAAGGTGATAAAGAATTATTCAAGAAAAAGACAGTGACTTTGGGGATTTCCCACCCTCCCCCATTTTGGCAGCGATGAAAAATGGTTACAGAATAACAGATGTCAGAGCAAGAAAGTAGCTCCCATTTAATTTTCTTCCTTGTGCAGGGTCTCTATAACTAGCAAACCTATGGTAAAGAATGAGTCACAGTGAGTGACTAAATTTTATAGCTGGGGTTAAGATTAGAAAGGAGAGGGGATGAAATGTCTACTTTATTACTGGACCTTTCAAAGCTCAGAACATAAAAAGTGATCTAGTGCTACAACGAAAAAATAATTCCTACCTCAATCACCACCCAAGTGCAGAGTATCTCCACTCAAGCACAGTGTAACAGGTAAGTTTACAATTGCAAATGGAATATTGGGTAGAGGAATATGGCTGTCAGTGTTATATGGTGTTAGGCTTATAGGTAAGCACTACTTCTCCATGATGTCCTGAAATCCTGCATCCCTGTGTCAGGGGGAAACAGAACATCATCTTTTTACTGAAGTTTGGTTTAGAGTCTCAAGTTTTTTCGTAGTTTAGATTTGGATCTGAAGTTAGTCTTATGCTTACCAAAGCCTGTGCAACAGGTTGCTTTCCCTGTTCTTCCCCCTGTAATCATAGTTTGCTCTACAAGAGAAGAATAAAAAAACCCAAAACAAGAGAAGCCTGTGGAATAAGGTTAAGCCTAGCTGTGGACCTGTCATGAATTAGCATCACTTTACAATACTGTCTGAGAAATTTCCTTTATCTTCATTCCAGCCTGGTTGCTGGCCTAGAATCAGAGGCAGTTTAATTTATATTTTGTCTTAAAATGGCTTGGAGTATACACAGTATGTTTTTAAGCACAGTAAAAATTGAGAAAGAGATTAACTGCAGGTTCCAGGCAGAATTCCTGGCAGCCATTCCACAGAATGGCTGATATTTTCTTCTAGTCCAAAAAAGAAACTTCTTATGCATTGACAAAAATATAGTTATGGTTCTGGTGAGACTCACAGGCATGGTAACTGAGGACACCAGTTTCCTTAATGTCCTGTTATTCCCAGATGCAAACAATTGCAATAAGTTCACAGTTTACAGGGCTTCTGTGACCTAGGATGAGACAACATGCCAGGCATAAAGGATTATAAATTTTTTGTAACTCAGTCTTGGGGATATTTTTAAACTCTAGCACTGGTAGGTTTGAAATGAGAGTGAATGGGCTTTTCTGACCAAGGATAAAAATTAGTGCCCGAAAATTGCCCTTTAGTCCTATAAATTTATATACACCCTACCTGTCCTTATGATTGTTTCCTTTAAAAATGAAGACCCAGCCTTTTTGGTTGATCCTGAAACATCCAGCCATCTATTTTGATAAATTACGTCTATTTTATTTTGGTGGAATATGTAGAGATGAACCCTACTGGGCTCTGCTATTTGAATTCCGTTTAAGTTTCTGAGAGCAAAGCATGGAGAGGGGATTTTACTGAGGCAACCCCCAATACCTGAATTGTAAAGCAACAGTTTATGTTTTTCTTTTTTTCACATGTGTGTCTGCCACAGTGAAGCACAAATTTAGGATGCTGACTCTGCTGAGGCTTACAGAATACTGCATGGAAGTAGGTTTCAGGGAAATGACTCAGAAGAAAGCTTCTTTTCCTGTTGGGTGATTATTTTGTTGGTGTTTGTTCTGTTCTTGTAAACATGTCAAAGCTATTAGCATATGAGTAGAGCTGCGGTTCACGTTAACTTTCCTGGGAGCAAGGCCTGAAGCCATGAATGTAAATTCATGTTTCTTTATCCTTTAGGACTCACTGAGACATTTTGTTCCATTGTGGTGAAAAAGAAATAGCTTAATCTTTTTCTTCCCCCACCCCCAAACATTCTCCCCCATCCATCTCTATTCTATTTCAGTACCTGTGAATGGGGACAGAGTTATGACTAAGGTCATGGACTGGACAAGTCAAAGAGATTTATTCAAGATCCTGTAAAGCTCATGACCCTATGGATGGAGGTTTATTCCTTACTGAGCTGGGAACTCTTAATACAAACAGCACATATCAAAGAACCAGTTTCAGTATCTGGTCCTGAAAAGTATACCACTTTAGAATTAAGGTTTCTAGGAAAAAAATAAAAAGGACCTTTTAGTTTTCTTGTTCTGTATGCTGGGATGCTCGTTAGGATTTAGAGTTTG
This sequence comes from Gallinula chloropus, assembly GCF_964237585.1. Taxonomy (NCBI): domain Eukaryota; kingdom Metazoa; phylum Chordata; class Aves; order Gruiformes; family Rallidae; genus Gallinula; species Gallinula chloropus. Next base: position 13,574,847 of record NC_140087.1, on the reverse strand, counting down.
TGCTGTAAGAATTTGAAATAAAAACATCCGATTTATGGATTCAAAAGGGGTCAGAGTAAGGAAGAAAGTAGTTTCTGGAAAGGAAACAGTTAGTATTTTAATCTAGCCCAGGCAGGAGCTTGTAGATACATTTGTAACAGGGATTTTGCAGTACAGGAATTTAACAACTCTGTTACAGAGACATCCTCCTACCAGGTTCACCATTAGGAGAAAGGCTGGTTCCAGAAGACAAAAGTTTTCATTTTCTGTTGCCCAGGGAGCTGGTTGTCTGGGCTAATATTCATGAATAGTTAAATCTTGAGCAGGAGTTTGGTCAGGGAAGCAGAAACTGCAGAACTACACAGTCTCAATCAGTTTAGATTGAGATTGTTCTGAAAAGGAGGAAAACAAATCTGGGGGCTCTGTTTATCGGTTTTAAGACCTGCAAAGAAGTCTCTGGCCTAGGTTTGGTATAGCAAGTATGGTCTGAAAGACAGCAGCTGAAGATTAGTTTCACAGTGAATGATAATGTAAAATGAGGGGAGAGTTTCATTCTGTTCTGATATGGATAGGACTTGGGAGGGATGTAAATTCAGACTAAGGTTTTGCTCCAGAAGGAAATTATAATTAGCCTATTTTCCATAAGTTTTTGGCTACAGTTTGTATTGTATTGGATTAGAGTAGGTATAGGATCAGGAAACTTGCGAAAAGTCTATTTAATGTTTGAGGCCTCACAATTCCCTGGATGACACTGAGAACTTGTTTTAAGGCCAAAGTGGTCTTCTCTCAACAGAGGTCCCCACTGAGCACAGACATAAAACTAGAGCTACAAGTGAGGGGGACTGCAGACATCTATTAACTCATAGAGACAAAAACACCCCTACCTGTTTAAGATTACAGCTGGTGGTGACAGTAAAAGTGTCTTGCATTTTACTGCTGTGAATAGTCTCTAGCTTAGCTTTATATTTTAGGTTACCCATTGTATTTAAGCACATAGCAGAACTGAAGTTTAGGATCACATTTTGTTCATATAGAGGATTTGATTAAGTACTAGTCTCTATATCACTGTATGGAATCATGGTTTTTCTAGCACTTGTTAGATTTAGGACAAGATCATATATGCTTTTGACCACAGAAAATAAGGGTTAAAACTTGCCTAACCTTCTTTCTGAACGTTATACATTTATTAAATCCAGGTAATTTTCTTTGTTTTTTTTTAAATTATTTTGCAGTTTCCAAGATAAAAGAATACAAATTTGTTAACTCAAAGGTCTTGAGAAAATCATCCTTCCAAGATGAATTAGCAACACTGAAATATCAGATCAGATTAATAGCTTAGATGATTCTAGTTACTTAATGACATTTGCGCTTTAAAAAAAAGTAAAAGGACCCCAAAACTCAAAAAACATTATTTTCTAGAAAAAAAAAATAATAGAAATGAAAAATCTAAGGAGTAGCCCTAGAGAAAGTTTATTTCATCTCCTCCTCTGTATTTTCATTAGCAGTGGCACTTGTTCCTTAAAATAGGCAACATTTTCGTATAGACAAAATACCCAAGCAAACTGAAGCAGTCAATTTAAAACCAATCCAACTGCAAACAACACATATTTATTACTTGTATGGTTTTATCCAGCTCCTGAAATTAGCTCTTTAACACTAGTCTTCCACATAAAAACTAAGTGCGTAGTACACTTCAGATAATGATGCATCAACATTTGTGACTCTTTTATCTTGGCAAATTAAGCCTAATTCTCAAGAGCAACTCTATGAAGAAGTACATTTTAAAACTACTGTTCTATTTTAAACTTGCTTGACAAGTGTACTGTTGCAGAATTTGAATCCTTAAAGTGCATTCAACAGAAAAGGCTAAACACCAACATCATACTCCTAAGTGTTTTTAATAAATTTCTGGCATTTGCTCAGACTTCTTATATCATCGTTCAGGGAGTGATTAAGTTAATCAGCAGTCCCACTTTTATTAATCTTACATGCATTCTGTCTGCTGGAATACTGTCTTTTATAATTTGTCTTTTCTTGTTGTGGGTTATGGAGGTAGAAAGAATGTGTCCCTGGCTACATTTCATAGCAGGTCCTAAGTACATTCAGACAAGACTTTTTTTTGCCTTTTTTATTTTTTCTGGTCTCACCTCTTAATCATTGCAAGAAAAAGAATCTAAGCTATAAAAACCAAACAGGCATTGAAAAAGCCACAGGGAGCCTGAGATTCAAAAACCTACTCGTGTGGCTGTAGTCATGTAAATCACTCAAAATGCCAATGGAATGAAGCACGTACATGAGATGGTGAAGGCAAATGCTACTGTTAAATAGGTACAGGTTCAGGCTGATATGTAAAATTATATAAAGATTTCAAAATGAATTAGCTGCCTCTACTTTATGTTTCTCCTTTCACAGTCATCTACATAGATTCATTGCTGCAGTAAGACATCATCCTAGGTCTCACAGTACTGAAATATGGTATCTTTTAGCATAAGAGAAACATAAATCTTGCAAAGAAGGAAACATAAATCCTGGTAACTAGAAAAGCCAAAAAGACTGCAAAATATCCAGGTAGTACCTATTAGCTCATAACTTAATAGAACCAGCAGGTTTTCCCTCTTCACTTTGTAGAAGTCCAAAAGCCAGTGTATCTGTCTCTGTGAAGATCACTCTTTTGTTTAGGAAGACTGTCTGAACATAATAAACTCATGTAAAGGCTTGCTATGTATCTCCTTCTCCAGGCTTCCAGTATTGTGTAATGTGAATAAAACATAACCCCTGCTGTATACTTCAACTATAGCACAACTAGCATGAATAAATATTTCCCAGTGTCAATAAAGGTGGTCCCAGCAGTCATGACAGTGTGCCTTACACTCAGCTCTTCAATACTAGGCAATCAAGAAGTAATCCAGTGGTCTAATCAGGTAAACTGCAGCCATCCATTGCAGCTCTACAATGTCTTGGATGCAGAAACGGGCTTAAATCAGAATGCAAGATCAAAGTTCTCAGCATGAGCCCTGCACTTACTGCACAAATCTGAGCCTGCATTTTGAAAACACAAGTCGTCCTAGCTGCTTGCAAGTGGCTAGTTTTTGGCAAGGTCTCAGACATACTATTTTCAACTGATTTGTAAAGTTCAGTTCAGCTGGGATTCCTGTATAATTTTATGTCAATTTATTCACTAAAGCTACAATCCAGAAGGAAAACACATACTGCCTTTTGTTCTGTTACCTGAGTTTTCAGTCTAAATTTAAGGCAGTTTTAAGTTACTCCTGACTTGTTTCTCTCCAGCAAGGAAATAAGATCTTTGTGGTCGCATCCAGGATCCTGATCAAAAAAACCCAAAATCAAACTAAAACTTTCCTTGTATCTAATTGCATCAACATCACATTTTCTATTCACGTATTCAACTACATTTCCTCCATTTCTTACACTGTTTTCTTCTTACGCTTTTTCTGCTTTTGGTTAAATCCACAGTTTATGCCAACATATAAAAATATAGATTTTACTAGTTCATGGATAGCTAAACACAAACTTTTTTCTCCTTATCTCTTTCTCTTTTAAATACATTTAGAACAGCAGTCAGAAGGGATTTATCTTGGCCTACTTATCCAATACAAGAGGAATACTCAAACTATTCCTCTTAGGCGTTCATAGATTTCAGCTCCAGCCTGATGACCTGTTAATCATCATTTCACTGTTATTGAGCTAATAGTCTGCCACAGATAAAAAAAAAAACAAACCAAAATCCACAATCCAAGATAGTAACTCAGCTGAATCAGTGTCTACTTCACTTCTTTCTGATGAGAGCAGAACTTCATTTCCTCTCTAAAGGCTTCTTGCTTGGGTTTGTTACAGCACTGGCTGAGATTCCAGGGGACACCTAAACTTCCTTCAGATTGGCTCTCATATCTCTTAAAAATCACAATTATGTTTTGACCAGATACACAACAAGCAGTGCTGGAAGAATAACCTACTGGTATTTCCCAGTGTACAACTCTGAGATACTTGAAACTTTGACCAAACTATTCTGTCCTGACTGACAGTCTTGTTCAGACTAGCTCTGACTAAACTAGTCTCAGGATAATGTTTTCTCTTAAAAAAAAATCCAAACTCATCCTTCAGTTTTTCTTTGGAAGAAAACCTCAAAAGAAAGTAGAAAATGAGATGAGAGAATGGAATTAGATTATTTATGGGTGTTAGAATTCAAATTTAAGACAAAAGAGAATCTTCTCTGGGGGGAAGAAAAAAAAATTTATCTGGCGATAAACAAGATCACATGTATAGACAAAACAAAGTAAAGAAGAATATGAAACTCAACTGCTAGAATTCTTTAATTTTAAGATTCCTTTCCATGTTATGATTAATGTGTACTTTAAAATACAGAAAACTATTTGCATTCTGTTATACCTTGTGTAGATTCAGCCTGACAACACATCCATGAGAACCTTTCTGCCTTATAGCTGTATTCTGTTATTGTCTGTTTTCATTTATTGCATGTCCTTTCTGGCTTTAGTTCTGTCCCTGCATATGAATCGTTTAGAAGTAGGCTGTAATGCAACAGCCCTGACAGATACAGATAGACAGGGTGGGCTAGAACACCTTCCTCCCAGCACAGAGTTTGAACCATATATACACTATCTTAAGTAAAGAGAAGAGGATGATAGTTACCCACGGTAGGATGTTTGCTATCCACTTCTCAGATGCTATCAGCTCTAAAGACAGGAATGCTCAATGGGAGTATCGAGCTACTTGAAAGGTAACCCATGAGTTAAGTGCAGCACTTTCGATCCATTTATCATAATCCACTTCTGTGGGGGAAAAGTCCATCTTACTGAAATAATTCTGTCTGGAGAAAAGAAGATACCTATTGCATAAGTAATACACTCCACAATCAGAATGTTTTACATGCTGTAACGTATTTGTCTCTCAAGGAAAAAATATATATATATATATCTGTCAAAATCTTTCCACTTCTCTCAATCACACACACTTGTGTAGATAAAAAACATGTAAGCCTGAGCAGTTTGCATTTACACACAGAGAGAAGTGTCTCCCTAGATTCTCAGGCACACTGTTTTGGTGAGCATAATATGGCCATTATGGCCGTAACTACTGAAATACAGTATTGAACGCAGCAGGCAGAAAGTAATATGGTTTCTGCCACAGAATTATAGAAAACACTAGGAGGCACACTGCAGCAACAATACACGTTTACAGATGTCATTGCAGCAAGAGTCATGCTAAACTGCTGGAGGCCTGGATGCTTGCAGTGAAATTGGTTGTCCTTTAAATGGCTTCTTCTAAAACATAATTGCTTGGTTCTGGATAAGAAATAAGAGAGAAGGAGGGGGAATGTATCCCTTTTCCTATTTCAACTGTGTGATCCGGAAGAGTTACAGCCAAAATTCTGAGTCAAGATAAATAATAGGGTCACTGTGCTTTTAACTGAACGCCAAACAAATATTCTTCTGCTAGTTTTTAGACAAGATTCATTTACTACAAAAATCTCTTTTACACCTAAATACTTCTATGGTCACCATCTAAAAGCCTTACAAATGATCCTTCAGGTTTCAGTGTAAGACAATTTTACCTAGGTGCAAATCAAAGCCTGCCAAAATTTTAAGATATGCAGAAGGTTACTATTTTCTTTTAAAACCCACATTTGTGGCATATGCATATAGATTGGGCATCCACGATATAAAACTGCAAATGCAGACATGCATTTTTTCTCCCTACTACAAAACTATAGAACATTTCAGCTTAAGTGTGCAGTTACGTCTTTTGTATATGAAGCTTATGCACAAATTTTAAATGTATTGTCCTAGCTATCAATAAGCTATATAAAGCATGTTCTGAGTCTGTGTAAATCAAAGTATGATTTGGAAAGATAGATTAGATACGATTCAGCTAGTGCAGAGCTCCATGCCAAATTCACATATACTAATATTTGTGCCAGTAATCTACTCAAAGGAAAATACAACCAAGTTATGAACGTATTTCTATATGAAGAGCTTTCAAGCTCAGAAGTATAATGAAAAGAGGCAAGTAGAAGCTGCAGTGCAGCTAATGAAATAAGCAAGTGGACTCTCAAGAGAAGAACAGGAGACAGCTACAGCTTGAGACTAAAGCCCAAAGAGAAATGTGAATGAAATACAGAGATTGCACGGGAAAAGAGGTGATGAGACAGAGAAAAGAGTACCTGAGATTCATGAGAAGAGTCAAATCTGTGCAACTGGGAACTAATTATGAAGGGGAATTAATAAGTCTGTCACCAGTGCAGATCGAGAAACTGGAATAGCAAACTAACCACCAGAGTAAGGATATAAAATGTGGTTCTGAAGTTGATGGAAGGTAGAGAAAATTCTATAATTATCCTTTATCTGTAATTATCCTTAATTATCCTAATTAATCTTGATTGCTTTCCATGATGAAATGGCTGGCTCTGCAGACAAAGGGAAAGCAGTGTATGTCATTTACCTTGACTTTAGCAACGCTTTGGACACAGTCTCCCATTGCATTCTTTTGGGCATGCTGAACAGGTAGAGACAGGATGGGCAAACATCAAGGAGAGAGAAACATCGGCTGGATCATTGCACTCAAAGGATTGTGGTCAATAGTTCAGAGTCTAACAGGCATCCAGTTACATGTGGCTCTCCTCAGAGCTCAGTACAAGGACTGATTCGATTAAACACGTTTGGGATAAGATCATGTAGTTCACAAACAATACCAAACAGAGGTGAGCAGTTGATACACTGCAGGGGGAGCAGGGGATGTTGACAGATGGAAAAACAGCTGACCTATGAAGGTGGAGAGCAAAGGCAAAAGCAGAGTCCTGCATCTGGGGTGACATTACCCCCAGGTAACAGCAAGGCTAGAGGTGACTGCTGAGAAATCAGGTCTGCAGATAGGGGCATGGTGGACAGCAAGTTGAATATGAGGCAGCAGTGCACCCTTATGGCGGTGGAGGATGACAGCATCCTGCACAGCTGAAGTGTAGCCAGGAGGTACAAGAGAGTGGTTATTTCGTTTTGATTTGTCTTCGTGAAGCTCCACCCAAAGCAGTGTCTAGCTTTGGACGCTCCCAGTAACAACTGATAACTAGGATGGTTAGGAGACTGCAGAACCTGTCATAAGGAGATCAAAAGAAATTTATTTGTTCAGCCCGGAGAAAAGAAGGCTGAGGGGGAAACAGGGGTCTGCCTTCAACTTCCTTAAAAGTGATCTGTAGAGAAGAGAGACTTTTCATCAGAGCTGACAACCATAAACTTGAGAGAGTATTGTCACAAGGTGAAGCCTGAACCAACGAAAAACAATGCTCACAGTGGAAGTAAGTAGGCATTGAACAGGTTTCCAGAGAAGTTTTGGGGTCTCCATCCTTGGAGATTTTCACACCTGGCTCAACGTGATCCTGAGCAAATTTTGAAACTGATCTTGTTTTGAGCAGGGTTAAATGAGTTCCAGAAATCCCTTCCAAAGTAATTCAATGATACTAAGTTTGGGGTGGATATTAAAGGAAGTGGGTTCTGAAGAGACTTTTAGTGAAAATTTTACTTTCAGGCAAAGGATAGTAATAAGCAAAAAGAGTAAGGAAAATTATTGCTTGTGTTAGAAAGAAAAGTTGATGATGATGACTTGCCTGTTGGTTCACACTCACCTTAGGGAAGGAAGGATTTTCCTAGTGATTTGTACATTAGTGATGAGTTCTGAACTGGGATAGTCACCCTAACATCTACATAAACAGTGTCTTTAAAAATTATACCCAAAGAACAGCAGTCTTTCTGAAAATTAATTAGCTCAGTATATCGTTTCCTGCAGTTTACTGAGATGAGGATCAAAATCAAGTTAGAGTCCACAGGCATTCTTCAGATATGAATCTGTATTTTGAAGGTCTGAATCAGAAGAGAAACTTGGACAGAATTGATGGTACAAAAGAAAATATCTATCCCTAAAATAAAGATTCTCTTCAGTAAAAATAATAATGTTGGAGCAAGATTTTATGTAACAAATCCTTGTGTGTGCAAGTCCATCTAACCACCTCAACAGCTTGTTTGATCAAAGAAAGAAAGAAGCCCTTTGGAGATGATCTAACGTACAGATTTTCTTTTATGTCTGCTCGTTCTCTAAAGATAGTAACTGAGCTGTTAATATTTGGATTTTATAAATACTTACTTTATTCTATCTTAACATTTCTTGGCTATAAGGGTAACTGTGGGGAACTGGCAAGCAAGATATTTCCTGTATCTGATGATTATTAAAACCAGATCAATGCTATTCCACAAAGGTACTTAAAAGGTAGGGAACATCTTTCCAAAACATTCACAGACCAGCTTAGGAAACAGCAAAGCAATGAGCAGCCCTGCCAGAGGGTTTTGGACATGCAACATGATTTAAGTAATAGGATAGATAAAGTGAAACTGGTTATATCAAAATTATTTTAAGGGAAGACTGGTATCAGGGCAGATTTTTGTAAAACACCTGAATCAGAGTTACATTCAGATGGAAAGTTTATTTTCTTACTATAAAGAATAAAAAATACCTGGAATTACATCAGGAAATATAAAGAGCCAAATGTTTCTGTATATTCCACTTGATTAATTTCTTCAGCAGCAAGCTTTGGAGTCAAAAATGTTAGGTCATCTTTGGGTTGGCTAATAGTAAGTATTATTGAAATAAATTGTCACAGCTGCCTTAAATGACATCAAATATGTACACAAACCACACATTTGTAACTGAAGTTTCCAAAGCTTGAAGAGGAAGAATTTCTGGGAGCTTGTAGATTAAGTCTGGTTGACTGGAAGGCTCAAGGAGCCTTATCCTCTGAAACAGTAGTATAAAAGTATCTTTAACTTGCATTCTAAGCACTGTGAAAAAACTCACATAGAAAGTTCCCGTTCTAATTGCATGAAGCAGTATCTCAAAAAGGTTATGGGAAGTCACAGGAGACCTAACAAAGGGAAATACTGACAGTTTGCCAAAGAATGATATAAAGGCCTTGCTATCCTTCAGAGCTCTCAGGACCTCAACTTCAGTAACTGAGCAAAAAAAAGTAATAAAAGAAGGTGAAGCAGTTGTTGCTGTCTGTTCTGCCTTGGTATCCTCAGTCTTGAGAAGGCTGCCTTGTATCCAGAAGATGCTTCAACTAAGGCAAGAGGAGAGCATTTGGTCCTGGATAGTAAAGTCCAATGGGATGAGGGAGATCAATTGGAACATTTCCCTGGGTGGTGACTATGGAGGTGAAGGGCAGGGGGTAGGGATGAGTTTTGCCTATTGCACAGGTGCAGTCATCCCTGTGAGTACATCACATGGTTGTGACTGGCTTACCAGCCCTCCAAAAAGGCAAAAAGAAGTTTTGTTCTGTACATAGGAAAGGGGCAGTTAAGACTAATGCCATTTGTGTTTTCATACCTATAGCATTTGCCCTGCAGGTAAAATAATGGTTACACTCTGAAAAGACATCCTGAAAATCAAGGATTTTTGGTCCCAAATGTCCTTGGTTTGGGATTCTAACTATTGGTGTCTAAGTTAATTTTATTTTTCCTTTAACTAAATAAACTAGGGCTGCTTAAATGACACTAGATGGAATGCTTTCTGTAGGGAAAGTGCTAATGTTGTTTCTGATCAAATCAGTGCTTTTTCCCTATAATTTAGTATTAATAGCTCAATATATATCAGCAGGATTAAAAATGCTTGAACTTTCCAAATGCATTTCCACTTCTGCCAATTCAGCTGTGTTACAGTAGGAGATTAACTACTAAGAACTTGGGAATCTGACTGCGTCAATTTTGTATATTCGTCTGCATTGGTATTTATTTGTTTGTTTGCTACAACTTCTGTACCTCAGGTTATGCCTCAGGAAACCTTCATTCACATCATGGAAAAATGGCAAGAAACTAAGGAGATAAACCTGTCCTTTTTTTATGCCTTCATCAATTTGGTTTATACTTTAAGAACCTGCAGCCAATACTTTTGTAATGGGCATCAGTAGGAACTTCTCCTTCCTGTGTTTCTTCTCCCTCTTCACAGATGGTTCTTTTTTTTTTTCTCTCTCCCCTTCAGTGATCATTCTATGTGTGAGTGGACAAAAGTGGTGAGGTGCTCTTGTCGTTTAACCTGGCCAGCAGCTAAAACAGCCACACAGCATTGGCTCACTCCTCCCACCTCCCATGATGGAATGGGGGAGAGAATTGAAAAGAAAAAAAGGTAACATTTATGGATTGATATAAATACATTTTAAAAGGTCAGAAAATTAATAACAATAATAATAAACTAGTGATGCATAGCACAGTTGCTCACCACCCAGAAACAATGCTCAGCCAGGTCCTGAGCCACACCACCTCCCAGCCAGCCCCCACAGTTATATACTAAGCATGTCATCATATGATATGGAATATCTCTTTGGCCACTCTGGGTCAGCTGCTCCAGCTGTGTCCTCTCACAGCTTCTTGGACACCCCCAGTCTTCTCACTGGCAGATCAGTATGACAAGGTGGAAAGTCCCTGATTGCCTGACAACAACTGAAATATTACTGTTATCTATTATTTTCATCCTCAATCCAAAACACAGCAACAGCACTATACCAGCTGCTAGTAAGAAAATTTAACTCTATCCCACCCAAAACCAGGACAGACGCTGAGCAAGTAAACTACTATCAGCATGATGGTCGTTATGAGATGCTCAGCAGATCTGAGCATCCTTCAATGTTCAGGGTCTCTGCCTTTTGGTCCAATTTGAAATGGGTCACTTTCTCAGGTGGACCTTAAAAACACATACCAAAAGCAAAAGTCACCTAAACTTTTGATTTATGGCATTTACAAGTATACTGCAAGAGTTTCTACGGAAGTGACCTACAACAATCTCAAAACAATTTGGGAAAGAGATCTGTAAGGGCAATTGTGTTTTCAAATAGAGAAGCAAGAGTTGTCTTCTGTGACAATTGTGCTGTTTTGCCATCTGCACAGCACTAATGGAAAAGGTACATCCTGACATACAACTTGCAATCATTTCTCTTACTATGTATTTACAACATTAAGCTGTTTTGTGTACTGTAAAATAACAAGCAGGAATACACATTTTTATAACACCTACTTTAAAACCATGCCATTTGTGACAAAAACAACCCTGACGGTGCTTTGTGCCATCGAAATCAACAACTAGGTTATATAACCTTATTCTCTGTGATATGCAAATTCCTTGGCTTAAGGAATAAGCATCGCAAAACAAGTTGTGCTAGTATTAGCCTGGTCTGAATAGAAGGCTGGATAATAGTGCAAAAATAGGCTCTGTTCTCGATATTCAAGTATGGGGATCAGAGAAAATGGATACAAGTCATTAATCACATCATTGTGGGGTTCTTTCATTGTTTCACGAGGAAACATCAAGCTGCATGGCTGGCAGACTTGCCCTTTCTGTCAGTTAGAAAATGATAAAAGTGTTTCTTAAAATAATCTTAGTCTAATACTGTGACTTTCACGCAGAATATAAAATTGCCAGGTCGCTACCATACTTCAAAGAATATGATTAGCGATGAATGCACTCTTTTTCTTTTGCTCTCATTTTGCAGAGACACTTGAAAATGGTAAATCTACTCAATGCTAGTAGTACTTGGCTGGTTTTATTTTTCTTTGTGAGATGTTAGAGTGTTTAATCATCTAGTTAAAGGCAGCAATCATTTGCCTAAACCAGATAATAATTCAAGTAATGAGATATGCAAAACAGACACAGACGCAGACAAGAAAAAAAAACTTAATTCCCATAAGACTCTCTTTCTGAATTGGCAAAAAATAATGAATCTTTATGTCTGCAGTGATAAAGCAGGACTCCTCACTCTCAGTATCTCCATCTTCAGTTAGATTGCTTGCAGATCCACTGAAATTAGATGTCAGTGTAAATTATGGTGTAGGCCGAGTTACTAGCCAAGGCTATGAAGGGTAGACACATAAAAACAAGGTGCTATTGAAGGTAATTGCTTTTGATCTTAAAGTTCTTAAGTGACAAAATTGGTGCTGATGTGGCATTTGCATCAGAGGCTCCCTTTTAATTGACAGTGACTAGATGAAGGGCTTGCTTTTTTTCCTACAGGTTTTATTTTTTCTGCTTAATTCTTAAAATCCACCTTGTAAACCAGTGGCAGACTGCAGAACATAATTCAGCTTAGAAGGAAAAGAATATTTGTTTCTTTCATGGGATTCAAGGAAAAAGCATGTGTGCATGTGCACGCATATGTGTCACCTACAGATCTGTATGTATCTGTGTATGTATATGGGTTTTATACAGAGGGGGAAAGTAATTGTAAATTCATAAGCAAAGCAGTTGTCTATGAAGGGTTAAATCTGAATGAATGATGGCTGGGCTTATCATTGCAGTATCTATATCTTAGACAAGCCATAGTGTAGCGCTCAGCTGGATTTTGTTCCCCAGGCTCCCCATGCCATCTGTAAATAAAAACTAATACATCGAAGGCATCAAGTCAAAGAAGGCACCACCTGACCTAGCCAGGAGAAAAGGATAGGAAAAGGGCAAAAGTTAAGCTTCATATATTTAATGCTTTTAAGCGTGTTAAGCCAGAGAGATGGGCACACCAGGCTTCTCAGTTTTCTAGCTAAAGCTTTCTCAGAAGGGTTCTTCTAATGGAGTGATGCTTTAAATATGCAGAAGGCACATAGCTACCCCTCACTAGACTTCCTTCAGACAGGTCTCAAAAGACTTGCATGGTGCCCTGGCTGTTTGCCTCACACACGCACAAGCCCTTGCTAAAAAAGTTGTTCATTTAACACTGAAGTGAGATTACATCTTGGGAAGAGAAGAGTAGGACAAAGAAAAAACTGTGGATGTTAGGTGCAGAAGCAGAGACTAACCATCACTTCTCACCTCACCACTTTGTATTTCCCTGCAAACCTTGCCACAGGCTTTCTGCTGACCACTCATCACATCCTTTCAAATAAGGCAGCACTCAGGTGGGATTCATCACAGTTTATTTTAACCATCTAAAGGGCATTTGGACTAAGCTCTCTAAGAGCAATTTGAATTTAGTGGAGGGAGGTGAGCACTTCACAATGACCACTGATTTATGGAGGTGACAGCTGTCTCGGACTGGAAGCAAAGCTTGTTGGTTACAATAGCCACCGGAAGGTGTTCCTCCTGCCATGTTTCCTACAATGGAGAATGGATGCATAGCACTTTAGTTACACAACCATATCCCTATTCATTACCCAAAGAAAAAGTAAGCTACCAATAAGCATTAATTTGTTATTACTTTTATACTAACGTGTACAAAGCAAAAAGACAAAGGACTGGAGTTCAATTTAGATTGAGAGAAACCCTATGATTCTGTTCTGAATGTCCCTCTGGAGAAGTCCATCTACAAGACAGTCGTGAGACTAACTGCCTAGATTTACCCAGTGCTCTCCTGAAAATGACTCAGCCCATGTCTGACCATTAAAATCTGGAGCCATAAGCCTGGCCCACTGCTGCCACCATAGCCATGTCCCCCTGGGAGCCATACCATCTCCTCAGTTCTGCAGACACATTAGCATTTTTAAACTTCTTATGTTCAACACAGCTCCCACGAGCATTCTGTTCCCCAAGAGGCAACCACAGCTGCAGCCCTTGGCCTTCTGTTCCCACCACCTTGTGTTGCCACCTAGCCAACAGATACTCAGCACAGTTCAGCATTAGGCAGCTGAGGTAATCCTTTGATGGTACATTTTAGGTACCCGGAGCATCTCTACCATCTCTGTGCAACTACATGCTACACAAAGACTCTTGGCAGCATCGCCTACAGGGGGGCTGGTTGCAAAATGCACATGTGCCACTGAGGAAGATGTGGTGCTGTCTGGGCAAAAAAGAAAACTACAGCAAAATGTAGAGAACTTTCTGAACCATCATAAACATGAGTAACCTGCAAGGCATTAAAAAAAACTGCTACAGTGATCACAGTTCCTCCTGGTCCAGTCAGAACTTTATAATTTTATAGTGATTCTGTACATGTGTCTTGGAGAAATATTGTTAAAGGACAACTAATTTTGGCATAATAATGAACTCGGTTTAGCACACATTTTTTCCCACAATCTCTTTTTCCCTTCAAAGAAGCAAATAATAATACTTCAAAACATGACATTTAGTAACTTAAACTGAGGAACTGCCAACACCTACACAGTTTCTCTTAAGGCTTTGCTGATACAAAAAAATGCAGCTATCTATTTCTATTTTCACATCTTCCACGGTTATGCATTCTTATGGATATGCTCACATAGTAATTGACTAACAGAAAATTTACAGGATGTTAGCACACATGTATATTATAGAAAACCCATATAAACTCCATTCTGGGGAGGGATGTTATGACCATGTAATTCAAGAACAGAAAGAGAAAATTGAGACCTCTGCATTTCTCTCAAAGAAACTAACTCAACCTTATTTTACTATGTAATCGAATTTCCATGGCCACTATTTAAAATCATAGAAAGAATAAAATAAGAGCATTTAGTCACAAACTGTGCATGGATACATTGTTTTCTCAGATCTGTAGTATATTTATGGTAAAGGTCTTTACAGCAAAAGTGATTCTATTTTCCTTTAAATCTTTTTGATACTAAAGTATTGAAATTTCCCTTTTACCTGGGTGTAGTTAGAATCACAGAATAGTTTTGGTTGGAAAAGACTTGAGATCATGATGTCCCAAACAATAACCTAGCACTTCCAAGTCCACCACTCAACCATGTCCCTAAGCACCACATCTACATATCTTTTAAATACCTCCAGGGATGATGACTCAACCATTTTTCCTGGGGTAACCTGTTACATTGATTGAAAAACCCTTTTGGTTGAATAAATTGTTAATGATATCCAACCTAAACCTCCCCTGGTACAACTTGAGGCCATTTCCTCTTGTCCTATGGCTTCTTACTTGGGAGAAGAGACTAATATTCACCCTGCTACAGCCTCCTGTCAGGTAGTTGTAGGCAGCAATAAAGCCTCCCCCGCAGCCTCTTCTTCTCCCAGTTCCCTCAACCACTCCTAATCTGACTTGTGCTCTAGACACTTCACCAGCATCAGTCCCCTTCTTTGGGAATGCTCCAGCACCTTGATGTCATTCTTGTAGCAAAAGGCCCAAAACTGAACACAGCACTCAAGGTGCAGCCTCACCAGTGCCCAGTACAGGAGGACAATCACTGCCCTAGTGCTGCTGGCCACACTATTTCTGATAAAAACTGGGATGCCATTGGCCTTCTTGGCTACCTGGGCATACTGCTGGCACATACTCAGCCAGCTGTCAACTAATACCCCCAGGTCTTTTTTTGCCAGGCAGCTTTCCAGATGCTCTTCCCCAAGTCTGTATATTGCTATCAACCAGCCAGCTAGTTGGAGTCAAATTTACCTATCCTTATGTTGTATCCTTAGAGAACCTATATCATCTCAATCTTTCAGTTTTCCTTCCCCTGCTCCCTGCCCCTAGCAGTTTATTCAAGAGGTGTGACAAACACCTTTGAATTTTAAAAACTGAAAACTAAGTGGCACAGAAGGCACAGGAAAAAACTATTCCTACAGATTATGCAAAGCCTTTGACAATAGCTAATCAGTTAGTGTTCAGACACTACTGTTTAGCACACCCAATGTATTGGCTTTCTAGATAGCTTTCCCTCCACCCCTCCCCTGCAATTGTTTGTACTCTTTTACTGTTGTGCCTTGTCATATGTCAAGATCGTAAGCTCTTTACAGCAGAGATGGTTTTATTATGCACATGGATGGTGCCTAGAATAATAGGGTCTTGAACCCTATTTGGGATCCTTAGATGTTACTGCAATAAAGAGCAATTATTATTATAATAAAATGAATTGGGTTGAGAATGGTTGGCATAGTATAAATGCATGGAAGCTGTTAGAAAGACAGACCCTTTTCCACTGTCAGAAGCAGAAGGTTTGTTCAGACATTTTCTTTAAATTGGTGCCTGGCTTTTTCCCCTTCAGAATACACAGGTGCAAACTACTTGCTTGTTTGTATTCTGAAAACAAAGCTGGTTCTAGTTAAAGGTGGAATCCACTGGATATGGCTAGCAGATAAGGCAGGAGGGAATGAGGTTTCCCATATTAATTTTATTTTTATGTCTTCTGAGTTGTTCCATTATATCTCTGAATGACAAAGAAAAAAAGCACAGTAGTCTTGCATTTTCTCTCTTTCCATTTCACATTTAAATAATATATTTCCTTTAAGTGCCTTAGCTGTAATAGAAGCATGTCCTGATAAAACTATTAGGAAGGAAAATACAAAAAAGCTGCAAAGTAACCTTCAAAGCCACCATAAAAATCACAACAAAGGAATTAGAATTTAAGACATCAAAGTATCCAAGCTACTTTAATCGCTGAAATGGAGGGGAAGGGGGAAGGAGGGAGGGGTTGCATTTCCTACCGTGTTATGTTTCTGCTACTTAAAGATCCATGTACTTCAGCAATAACCTAAGAATAAAGCGACTGTATTTTAAAATACACAAACAAATGTAAATAGGACACGTCATTTTTATTTCTTTCTCTTTTAGCCATTCTTTCCCTTAGCATGACATTCAGCGTTCATCTAAAGTCAGGAGAGCCTGTGCACACCTCCATTCTTTCTCAGCTATTGTGATGTGCCTCTATTTTCTTGTTTAAAGTAGAGCACGCAATTTGCTACCTAAGGTGATTCAAGTGCAGTGAGGGAGCCTGAACACTCCATGACCTTAGCTCAGTGCCCTCTCACTACAACGAATAATGCAGTTCCTTCCAATTGTCACAAGAAGGCAATCACATTAAAACCTTAATCTTGCTCAAAAATTCTCCCTGGATAAAAGCATATAATTTGTACACTCCAATGTATCTAGCTGTCAGACATGGATTTATTAGCTTCACCTAGGACCACTTTCCTATTCTGCTGTTCCTGTATCTTGCTTTAGTGATTAGAATTATTTTCATCATCTGCTGCTATTTTCAGCTTCAAAACTCCTGTATGACATTTATCTAAAAAGCAGGATTCTAGCAAGAAAATGTAGTTGGAGCCAGAACTCAGTTTCCTTTGGGAACTCCACCTCCAAAACATGATTTTTTTCCCCTGCCTACAGCATTTCAATTATATTAAACTCTCTAAAGCACTGCTGTAATGGCTGTTAAATTATTTTCCTGGTGAAAAGGGATAAATAAACATGCATAGAAAATAACTTCCATGTTTCTCAGGCAGTGGGAAGCCTTAAAAATCTCAGCCTTTAGCAAAATTTAATTCTTACTGGAATGCAAGTTTCATGACAATATGTAATGCTCTCCAGTGAGAAGTTCCACTACCCTGTATTTTGGACTTCTTTAACTTTGTCAATACAAAATACTCACAGACCACAGGCCTGGCTTAGAATACCTCTCTTTCAGTTTGGGCTTACTTTATTTCTTTTTGATTGCTCACAGTTTGGAATTCATCTTCACAATGACAGTAGTTAGAAACTTGTTAAGTGACAGCTACAGTCCTTGTTTCCAGAATATGGTACTGCAAGTAAAGTGTAAAATGTCAAAAGCCATGCAATAAAATCTACAGTTTTAGATAAAAATAGTCTAGAGGAAATGCAGGGGTTCATCTAGCTCATCCTATGCCACAGCAGGATTGGCTTCAGTGATGTCCTATCTCGTGGATTTGATTTTCATCAGTTTTTAAAGATTTCCAGTTCTGCAGATCCATGCCCCTCAAAAAAACCTATTGCAAAGCTTGACTGTTTCTACCATTAGAAAGGTGTTTTCTAAAATCCACCCTGAATTTTCCTTGATACAAGCTCATTGCTCTTCTCTCATCCACTAAGATTATTCTTCCCTTCTTCACAGCAGCCTTGAACTTACTTCAAGAGATGCTTACTGGCAGAGATGCTTTTCTTTTATGGACTACCCATGAATCACAGCACACAAGATTAAGCCTCATAGATCGAGGCTACTTTTGCGATGCCAAACTGTAGCATTTTCTGATGGTTACCTTGCCTTCCAATGACCCTCTAAATCCTTGATTTCCACAGAAATGCATGTCTGCTTTGTAGTAACATTAAACCAGCAGCATAAAACAAGTTCCTTTCCCTCCATTTCAAAGGTTACTGTTGGGGATGGAAGGGGAATCTCTTCTGAAGAAATACAACGACGCCAATCTACCAGTAACATCCCGTTTTGTAACCTAAAGAGCACTGGTGGCTTTCAAGGCCCGTTAAATTCAGAGGCAAATAATGCCACCAATTATGTTATGAAAAATGTGCTCTCTGATCAATCCACAATGAATTTTTAAAAGAAGTATTGGACCAAGATGGCAAGAATGGAAAATTGCTTTCCCAGACCCAAGAAGTGTTCTGTGCCTCCTCACTGCCTTCCACAAGAAGTGATAGGAACACAAACTATACCAGTACCCAGTAGGGTTGTGAGAGAGAAGAGTGTGATCATGCATGCCAGAGCAAGGCAGAGGAGCTAGAAAAGTCGCTTTTCTTCCCTTAAAAATCCCTTTGATTTCCTGGAACAGATCGCAGACACTTGCAACTGGAGTTAACTGGAATTCAGAATATATTATCTGGGGAAATGCACAGAGCTCAGAAGCACTGTTCTGTTCTCAACAATGTTTGAGATGAGAATTTGCCATTCAGGCACAAGCTGAGGTTCAGTGACAAGACCCTTATTTGACAGGTCAGGACACACAAACAGGCTGTTGCTATAAGAACCACCTTCTTTTAAAAAGCAGTGAGGTTCATTACCAGACCAAATCTCACCCTGCCCAAGCTGTACTGTGTGTACGCCATGCTTACAACTGCACTTGTACTTAGCTATAAGATCACCAGAAGCACAGCAAAATCTGATTTTGCAACAAAGATGGAGGTGTCTTCTCACTGTGGGTGAGAAGATGGATGGAGAGATGGTTGAGTGACAGCCATGGGACTAGGCTATGGGGACCAGGAAGGACCAAGAAGACCTCTGAGAAGTGACAGGTTCTGGGTACCATGGATGTGGTCAGACGTCTTTCTCTTCCCCATTCATGCCCTTGTATGTCACTAGCCAGGGTTACTTCAGGCTCTGTGATGGTTTTTCCTGGCTTACAGGTGTCTTCAGAGTCCCATCAGCCTAGGGCCTGTTATCTCTCCTCCCTACTCCAGCAGTCAGGGTTCACTTTGTACCCCCCAGCAGCCATCCTGTTTTGGTTCCACACAAGTTCTATTTCCCAGGATAACTGCCACACCAGCTACTCTGAAGAAAATAATATAAGCCCATCTGGAAATGTGATCTTCTGCAAGTGCCACATTATTCCTCTTGAGCATTTAATATAGAAGTAATGAAGGACTTAGGTGGACTGGGCCTTGTGCTGACCCACTCTGCTGGAATATACATGTCTCACAACACCGCTAAGACTGACATTTTTCAATGGGTGCACCAATGTCACTTGCTGTGGCTTTGCCTTTTGTCAGTGAATGCAACATACACACTTGCTTTCATAGGGCGAAGACACCACTGCCCTTGTGTATTTGACACACTTTGATCAGAAAAATAATCAACCAAAACCCCTCACAAATACACACACAATTACCAATTATGCTTTGGGACTACACAGGGCACCACATGCAACCAGAGGAGACCTTGAACTGGCTGCTGTGTAAGGTGGATACAGCTAGGCTATGGCACTTGGCTTAAAGACTGTCTTCTTTTTGGCAAAATGAATGTGGTTATGGACATTTGGGGGGAGTGGGGGGAAGACTGGGGGGGAAAGAGGGGGTGGAGTGGAGATAGTCAGCTGTGTGAGTGGAAAGGTGTGTGACAAGTTTAAACAATGTAAACCTGAACTTCAGTCTGGTCTTTGCCTCCCATAATGCAGGCGCACACTATGAGACTTCTCATTAATTCCAATTGTTTTCAATCAGGCCACAGCAGTCTTGAGTTACGTAATGTAACTTTTAACTGCTTTAAGACTTGTTTTATGGTGCTGGCAGTACTCAACAGTATTAGTTGCCATGATTTCCTAGGTTTTAATGTCATCTTCTACTTTTTTTTCCCCCAGCATTATGTTGTTTAATTTTCTTTAACTGTCTATTGTTTGCAATAAGGGAGAGAGCTTTTTAACTGGCAAGAAAATGTTCGACTTTCTAGAATGCCTCTCAAATCAGTGAGAACTTAAAGGTTGGTAAGCCTGAGGACTGTCAAGTCAGGAAAAGCTTTGACTGCCTTACCTTAAATGGCAGCAGAGAAGTTATCCTACCCTGGCAAAATGTCTTTGAAGTTGACATAAGGTTACAAGCCATACTCTTCAGATAAGAAGAAAAGGCAGATTCTGGACACATCAGTTCACCTGTGAAAAAGCATCATACTGAGCAGTCTTATGGGACACTCAAATGCTACTGGCCTTGGGTCAACACAGGGTCCGGTCCACCTAAGTCCAGCTTAACCTCTATTTTACCTGCTTAGGAGGAAATAACATGGCACACATCCTCATTTTGGCACTTGCACAAAACCAAATTTCTAGATTGGCTTATATTACTTTTGTCTCACAACATCACTAATTGAACCTTTTAAATGAAATATGATTTCTCTCTTACCTCTGCCTTTTGTTTGGTTTGGTTTGGTTTCAAGCTCATTAATTTACTGCAATTTCTTGAGTCTTGAATACCAACTTCGTATTGCATGCCAAGTGGTTAATGATAACCACTTAAGCAGTTTTCATCCATCAATACCACTTAGCAAAGTCTTCCTTTTCCTCACAGAAAATTCACATTTATAACAGTCCATCGGTGCTCCCGCAGCAAGAGAATTGGTACAAACACACAGTACTCTCTGCAGTTTTACATTGGTTAGACAAAAATGAGTAAAGAAGACAGTAAGTGCATAGTACAAGTAGGAAGTTCAGGACTAACAGGACCATTAATCTACTTTCCTTTTTTATTTTATTATATTAACATCTCTCTATAAATCTCCCAGGACAAGATACTATAAATCATTTTTTGAAGGCGGTTTTATCTCAAGGCTAAAGGCATCAGAGCTTAATATTCCTTACATACCAGTGCTAAGGATTATAAACAATACTGACGCTACCTGTACCTTTCCATACTTCTCCACATACACATAAATAGTAACGTGTAAGTACTTTCCTCTCGGAATTGAGGAAAAAATTGCTCACTGGAAAAGGTACAGAAAGCAAGAGCTGTGTGAAGGATTTGAGTTCAAATTAAAGATTTAGCATAAACTTAATCACCAGTTGAACTGCCACAGTTCTTCACAGTGACGTGTTACACTGGAAAGTAAAATGACTGACTGATACAAAAAATACAGAGATTTTGCAAGTGGAAATTAGACTAAATTCTAGTTATAATTTTGTTTCTGATAGACAATACACTATCCTGAATGTACTTTTTAATGTTTTCAAAAACATTTTGTGCTGAAGTTAAAGAAAGCTAATAAGCTTAGATTTAATGCGCTAGTCTATTCTGTCAATGGACAATGTGCTGCTAGGTCTATATGCATCAGACAAATAAAAAAGCACAAGCGCATATCTTGTGGGATGCATCTAAACTTGCATATACCATAGCTGGATAAATAAGAATATGGTACATAGATCTGGCTAATTTTTATTTCAATAAATGTTCTTTTTAAATGAAGTTGAATAGAGTTGCATTATCATTTGAAAATCCAATGATTTTTTTTAATGCCAGTACTCACACTGTTTTCAGGAAGGCACTGGACTCGTGAGAAGAGATAGATACCCCTTGAAGTTGAAATAAGAAGCTGAATCAAAAAGAATCATGGGTCTAAAGTCATTGGCTTGGTATTTTGCATTGTAACTATGTAATATTTTTCCACGTGTCCATGTATTCTACCAGAAATTAACTTCTCCAGAGAAGTGTGAAAAAATATTTTTGAGCTATAATTGCTTCATCTGGTAGCCTTTGGTACCTTTTAAAATTCTAACATTGTCATTTTGTATCTATGTAAAAAACTGCCAAAGGATAGAGCAAGGCAAAGCAACGTCTGCCACTTCACTGATCTCTAGGGAACCTCAGTAAAAATAATGGCTTCTGTGGGACACAGCATTTGCTGTGCTTTGTTTCTTACTTTGATTTTCTCTCATTTCTATAAATCCTAGTGCAGAATACAGCAGGTGCCACTCAGGAGTCCTTATACCACCACAAAATAATGTTCATAACATTTGGAGATATTAAAGGTGCTAAAATAATAAAAATACACACAAATATATATTAGCAAACAAATAAGCCCAAACCAATTTTTGAGAGGTCATCATATGAAAGATTAGGGCACATATAAATCCACACCACAGGAAGCATAAAATACTTCCCATCAACGCACCCTGCTACATAAAGCATGGGAAGCAGCTGGGGGAAGCTTCCCAGAACAAGGCAGAGAGTTGCTGCTGTGAGATAAGCCGATGAGTAGAAAAGTGTTGGCTGTAGGACTACCATGTTTATGAAATGAGAATGTTCCATAGTCATTGCTGGGCCACAGGGGAACTAGTTAGCACTGAAGTGTGGTAAGGCCAAACAGCCAAATTACTGGAAGGATATTGAAGTCTTCACAAGTCTACACAGGCATCTGCATTTGGCCTATCTTTCAAGCTAATTCAGGTGGAGTTTATTATTGGCTATAGAATTGGATAGTCTTTCCACGTATGTTTTGAGGATTATACTGAATTTTCACATCTTGAAAGAGGACATGTGTATATTGAGCATCCATGCATTAAAGAGCCCAGTATGAAGATTTTATTACTTTC
The DNA here is from genome assembly GCF_964237585.1 of Gallinula chloropus. NCBI lineage: Eukaryota > Metazoa > Chordata > Aves > Gruiformes > Rallidae > Gallinula > Gallinula chloropus. Next base: position 13,552,128 of record NC_140087.1, on the reverse strand, counting down.
TTCATCTCTCTTTCCCTCCTTCTCACAGGTTTTTCTGGAAGCTTTCTCAGGAGGGTCTTAAATCTGGCATCTCTACTGCTGAGTTTCTCACAGCGAAACCTTTTTCCAACCCTTTCTTTAGCCTGGGAATATTTGGGCTAGAGATGCTGGCTTGTATCTTGCCTGCTGCAGAACATGAAGAGCTCTGTCCCATTGTAATGCCAAAATCCTTACTCCAGTAATTGCCCATCTCAGTGAAAATCTCTGTGCTGCATGTAGGACTTTAACTAAGTCACGCACCAACTTTTCCATTGCCCTTTCCAGACATTTCTATATGACCACTTTCCAAACATGTCTAAGAAACATGTACAGACTTCATTTTCACAGTACTTGAGCTCCTGTTTCTTTCAGAAACAGTCTATAAATAGACATGCCTCCAATTATGTAAATACTAGTTAAATGAGAAAATGCCAGCAGATGGTGCTCAAGAATATGCAGCAATGCTCTTGTACACATTAAATGGCTTCCATCCTGCTGTTTTATGCACAGCCTTCAGTCTCAAGAACTGTACCCTGGTGCTGTTTTGACTTTAGACTGATCCAGAAACAGACGTAGACAGCATATGCTGTTGGAAAGGGCTGCTCCAGTCTCCAAATAGTCCAAGTTCAGGCATAACAAAGGAATTCAGACTTTCCATTGGTGTGAACTTAACGGTATTTTTCTTAAAACATTAATCTGAAAACCCTTTTCCAGAGAGGGACACTGATGTTCACAATCTGAATGAACACAGTATCAACAGTTCATGTCTCTACTTCAAGTAGGAACTCTGACTTCCTACAGATTCACTATTGTGTTAAATATCATACCAAGCAGATGTAAATATTCTGAAGGGCAAAATCTGGCCAAGACCAGGAGATTTCCAGTTTTTCCTCATGACACCCTTCACATACATAAACACCTGAGTACGTAGCTACATAGACTGTTATCTTTTGAAACTAAGAAAAGTCAGCCACTGAGAAAATGTACTAACATCTATCAAAGGCAGAGCTTTTCAAGAGCTGTGAAGCTCTCCATGAGCTGCAATACACAATGAAGAAAAACTCAACCAGCAGAACTCATGAACCATATGAACTAGCATATGAAAGCTGCAAGTGCCAGATTTTGAACAAAATGACATTTCACAGGGAAAGTCTGTGTTGAATATTTCTCAAAAAGAAAAAAATAACATAAAAGTCGTAGAAATTAATAGCATCAGTCAGGCTAAAATTCTGGGAAGGGTAGGCATGTTATGCAGTAAATTATCTTCGTCTATGCAGTGTCATTTAAAGGCAATACAGTCTTCAGGTCTAGACTATCTTAAACACAAAAACCCCACAGTGAAACAGTAGCACACTGAAACAACAAACCCAAGATTATTGGCTGGCATTAGCAATTTAGCACATTTGGTTACTGGGCACTACCTTTGCAATATGTCTTAGGCATCAGTTAATGTCATGTTTCCAAGCTGTAGACTTCCTTGTGCAGTCAGAAACTGGAAAACAAGGACAACTATGGAGGGACTCCATGGAAGTCTAAAAGAGCTTATCTATACGTATCCAGGAAGAGAGCAGAAAAGTCAGTTCTCCTACATACTAATTTACAGAATTTCTAAGAAATTATTCCTTTGGACATCAAGCTATAAGGCACAGCTGCTCTACAGCAATATTGAGAAACCAAACAGATGGACACATCCCAGCGGATGCCTGGCCCCCTATAGAGTACTGCAGCCTCATTTAACCCCTGTCAGTACGAATCTTCAGGAGCTCTCATGTCTTTAGTTCAGTCTTTTTCCAATCCTGACCACAACAGTAAAGTTGCATGAAGATCTTGAACAGCATTTACTTTTGATTAGATTTCCAATCAGGAAGCTGCTGGGGTCAGCAGGCAACAAGGAGTTGCTGATGCTCCTAAATTCTATCATCTACTGTAATTTAAGTTCCCAGAGGATTAACTGTGGTGTTATGTTTTATACAGCTGCTTTTTACACTCTAAGCCAGAATGGTGAACCAGATCAAGTCATGAAAGTGAGATTTTTGACTTGCATATGCTAAATGCAATAAAAGACAGCCATGCTCTCAAATCCAGGCTAAGAGAGTCATACAGCTATTCTTTTTTGCATTAGCTGTTAACAGCCATAGAGAACATCTCAGAAAGTTCCCATTGCATCTGAAATCTGCAAAAATGCATCTTCACAAGTCTTCACCTATAACCACCTGTGCAATGAAATACATTGTGTAAGATGTGTTTGCCTTTTTTACTGCCTTCTGTACTGTGGCTTCCTGCACTCACTGAATGTGACAAGGTGCTTCATAGTACACAATTCATTCAGCATTGATAAAGCAACAGTTCCATTTACAAAAGGTACATCTCAGTGGCATTAACAGAAGAGCTTTCTGTTTCAACCATTCCTTGCACCACAGAAAGGAAGCCATCTGGACCACCACAGCCAAAGAATTCATTCAGTCTCCTGAATTGTCCTGGTTCTGGCCAGGCCAGAGTTAACCTCCACAAGCAGCCAGCACAGGTGAGCTGATTTAGCCCCATTTTTTTTTCCACACCACCTGACATCACTTCCCCATAAAAGGGGAAGTCCCTCAGCCTCTCTGATATATATAGTTATAAACATTTAAGAACTGCTGCTGGTATGTCAACAAAAATATATTGTTCTGCTGCCATCTAACAATGATATAACAGAGATAATAGCTACCTTTTCACTTGTGCCATAAGCTGTTGTCTAGCAAGAGTGGTGTCATCTTCTAAACACTTTCATATTTCTCACACACAACTCAGATACTTTGGGTCTAGACAGGGAAGTTAACATTTCACAGTGCCTCATAGACTCACAAAAAACAAGCCTAAATTGCCTTCTGTTCTTTATGCACTAAAGCTGGACTCCAAGCATATAAGAGGTGTTGCACAAGTAAATGATCCTTAAGTTTTCCCTGCCCCTAAGGATTAACTTGCCTTAGCTGCTTGTAGGTTGACCAACCATGATGAACATATGCTGAGCAGAGGATGGATGTAAATTAAACCAATCTGTGCTTTTTAGCCACATAGCACACTCTGGCCAAAATTCTCTTGACTGTCTATGTGGTTCCACCATGACCTACAGAGCCTGAGGAAAGTCCATCTTTGCATCCACCACATGCTAAACACTGGCAAAGAAAATAGCAAGCAAAAGGAGAGTAGTAAAGATGATTTTTGTATGCCTCTTATTTTGTCTGGATGACAGGGCAGTCAAATTTCATTAAATGGATAAACCCTTACGAAGGAGAAAGAAATAGTCTTGGGGTGGATAATCACATCAGTAATTGATCAGTTTCTTCAAAATCTACTGATTTAAAAGCCCAAGAAATTATCTTTACAAGTGTAGAACTAAAACTCTTAATTTAAATAAAATCTGCCCTCCTGCTAAAGACGAAGTGAAACAGAAGCAAAGATATAAGATTAGTAGGAAAGTTGAGAGTGAAGCAGAAAACCTAAAGGACAGCTAAAGCACATACACATCCATCCAGTGCTGAAGAGGTCAGGAAGAGCGTACGACTCCATTAACATTAAAGTCATTAGAGCATGAGATAACAGTTTGTTACATTATCACAGAGAACAGCAGACAATGAGTTATTGTATTCCCATGTACTTCATTCCATACTTTTCTGATAAATTCAAATTAAATATACTCTAAATGCATTGCTGAGCAGAAATTAGACTATTTAAAATTTAAAATTATAGACTCCCTATCTAATTTGATTTGTGATTTTCTTTTGCTTTTTACTCTGAAAAACTATGTGTTAGAATGCTTTCTGCCAACTGAGATACTTCCCTTTGAGAAGGAAATTTGAGGTATGCAACTAACTCAGCTTCTGTCCTCACATGACTCTGCCATCTTTTTCATTGTTGACTATCATACTAGGCTGCTGCAAAAGTAGCATTCTAGTTTACAAAACTGAGAAAGCATTACAATAGCCTAGAGAACATTCTCATATAGAGTTGAAGAGATGCAAACTAGAGCTCCTCGTAATTCTCTTTAGCATTCTGAACTCCTAACTTCATATTCTAGCACAAATATACACATTTTTCTCTTACATTAATGAATTTTTACAGCAGCAATATGGTAACTCCAGGTGGTGTGGTTATCATGAGATAATCACTCCCCTAGAGGATGCCTCTTAACACCCCAGAGGTGATGATAACTAGGCCCCCTCTCCTGTGTTATTGCTTATATATATGCTGATGGCAGCAACTAAAAAGAATTGTTAAACATGAAGTGCATGCAGAATTAATCTGCACTGTCCATTTGTTAATTATAAAGGCAATGAATATTGCCAGTGAGCACCATCTACACTTTTACATTGTCATCATAATTAAAAAGTTTTAGTATGTGGTTTTGTGTTGCAACAACATCGATCAAAGTCCATTTCCTGACATGTGCAGCAGAAGCAATATGTTCCGCATAGGTTATTTCTGGAATTGTATTACTTACTGTAATAGACCCCTGTCATGCTACCTCTAGTGCACCAAATATACCTGCCATGGCCACAGCGGCTTATTCCATTTCCAGGCTCAGACCCTCTCAAGCATAAACCAAATGGAATTGTTACAACAACAAAAAAAAAAACCCTTGAATTTATATAATACTCTGCAGAAATATTTTTTTCCCATTTTTATGGACTTGAAGACTGAGTTTTGTCTCTTCCCTCTCCTCTGGATATCCATGAATACGCTGGTGGGAATAGGGAAATAATTGTTACAGAAGCCAGAGAAGGGGCACTAACAAAGATTCAACACCAGTGAAAAATCTGTGTAAATTATTACCCCAATTGCAAAGCTAAAGAACAGAAGGGGTGGATGATTGCTTGGGGCACTCCTGCTTGTAGTGCAAAGTGTGTGGCACGAGGGAAGGTCACTGTAAAACAGTCTATGGAGTTTGCAGTTGTGACTCACTCGAGCCCCAGTTACAGGAATCTTCTAGGCAGCACTAGGATATGAGCAGCTATATCTCTTCTCCATTCATTTCCAATACACTTTCTTAAGAAAGACAGCTCAGAAGCTTTTCCATCAAAGTAGAAGGAAATTATGGAAGCTCAAGCTTACAAATAGTTAACTATTCATAAGATAAATATGAGGCATACAGGAGAAAAAAATATTTAAAAAATACTCCCTTACAAAAATATCATAGTAAAGAATGTTTGTAGGGGGAGGGAAAAGAGTGGGAAGTTTAATATCCATTTTACATCAATGTCCCACTTGTTTACTCTTTGCAAAAATGTAGATGAGATGTCTGCTCTTCATGTTTTAGTGTCTAGCAAATGATGCTTTTCAGCACCTTTTTGTCTGCAGAAGAAAAACAAGAAAAAGTTGAAAAACAGCAGTGCCTTGAAAATAATGTATTTCTTGCTTTTGATTTTCTATTCAGGTTCTATAGGTGTCATAAAGTAGGAAACAGATAATGGGTCATCTCTGAGGTTAGTAAAAAGAAAAGACAATTTAGGCAGGGACCTTGACAGAAAGATGATAGTATCCTTAAATGACACAAAGTATATCTTGCAGATGGAGCTCTGATTTTTGGTGTTCATGTGAGAAAATCCCCCATAACATTTGCAGAATTTGATTTCTTTCCCAGAATTTAACTAACTGCACAGAATTAACACACTGCCCTGGTGCATTGCAGAAATCACTTGCAGTTACAGCCAAGTGCACAATGTTCCATTACAAAAGCATTTAAATTAGGCCAGTTTCAAAGTATATAGCAGAATTTCCTTCTGACATGATTTGTGCCACAGGATCCCTGTCAAAAATTTATAACCTCTTCATATATACCTTCACTTCTCTAGGTATAGCTGTCATTCAGTTGTACAGGGTTTTGGGGTGTTATTTTGAACAGTCGGGACAAAAGTATGTATCTAGGATACAGAAAAATATATGGCATTCTTGAATGAACTGATCTCCTGATTGCCACTGAACAAAAATGCTGTTATGCTCATTAAAGAATATTAAAAGTGTGCAATGGAGGATGAAGGCATCATTTTAAAAACTGGAAACCATATTTTCAAAAATTCAGTTAAAAACCTAACTACATACTCCTAGTGAATGAGAAATACACTGAGTTTGAACACCTTTGGCCATGAAATAGGATAAGAACACCAGGGGTTTGTCTGGTTTCTCAGGCAAGCGAAACCAAAGCCAAGAGGCCAGCTAATGTCAGGATTACTGAAATCTCAGGCTAGGCCAGCTAACTAGTGTTGCACCTTTTTCCTGGGGCCTGAGCCCAGCAAACACAGCCAGTGATATATAAAGAAAAGACTCCACCTTCAAAACAGGGTAGAAATTTCTGATTTGCAAGGCCTATTTTGAAAACTGCTTCCCAGAAACACTACCAGATACCCCAGCCCAAGTTGGAGGAAGACTTAGTTTGGCGTGAAAGGCTGAATTCTCATGCCTGTCCCCACACCTTAGCACAAACTACTTTTCTGGTATGGAGAAAGCTGTGGTGTCCTGTTAGAGCTTTTTTGCTCCCCACCAGATCATATCATCTCCTGAGATCTCAATTTCTTAGTCCCTAAAATCGGAACAAAGGTATTTGTATATAGAGGATAAAGGATGCCTAAGCATTGTCTATTTTCTAGATTTGCTTATGGTAACCATCTTCATTGCATGCTGAAGAGACAGGTAGCACGCTTTGCCCCAGGCAGGTCGTATGCTGCATACAGGGTTCTGTAGTTTGTAAGAGAAATAAATATACCCAAGTGCTCTGTAGACTACCTAGTTTAGTATAGGGGGCAAGGGGCACAGACAGAAGCTTCTCTTCCTTTTATTTCACCCTTGCAACTCAAAAGATAGAAAAATAATAGTCCCTGCATTTAGGAGACCTCCAAGATCTATCCTCCTTTCTACATAATTGTCCCTGCCAGCAACTAAATCATCATAGTCTTGTCCCCTCCACAGAGAAGCATATTTATAGGTTGTTTAAACAAGTGGGAGCTTTTCTACTTTCTGCAATGATTTTTTAAGTACACTGTTATTTATTTAGCCAAAACATACCTATATACAACACCTACTGCTCACTGAGAAGTTTGAGGGGTTTTTTGCACTTATGCCTAATCCTTTTTGTAAAAGAAGAGGGGAAGGATTAAACAGATTGTTCACTAATTAGACAAGCTCTTATTTTGAGGGCTCCAACTCACTATATTGCTGTACATATTTACATGGAAAATGCCACATTTTTATCCAAGACTTACAGAAGTTTTGACCAAAACTGGGTATTCAATGAAACTTTATGCCTCTTGCAATTATACTACAAAGGGGACTTGAAGTTCATGTCATGGTTTTTACTGAGAAGCTTACAATTGCTTGTAAGTTACTTAAAATTACTTTAGCAACATATTGTCAACCTCCTCCTTCTGCTTAAGATCTTATTTTTTTTCCTAGCCAATCTTCTTTGAGCTACTATAGCTCCTTAACCGATTTTTAAGTAAAGATTAAATATTTGAACAAGAAGTTCTGCTGTCTGCAAATATCAATAAATACCCTTCCCTTCCATCTAACCTACAAAGTCAACACTGTACTGCCAAAACATTGAATCTCAGTTTCCACTATTCATCTTAAAGCAATTCTTCTCTGGCATAATTTTTAGGATTTTATAACTACATTTCAGTGGCTTTTTGGTTCACACAAAGAGAAAAATTGCAAATCCGGATTATGATAAATTTAATCTATAAACAGCAGAACCTGATCATCTTTAAGGTCTTAACTTCTAATGTTTGCTGCCATTTATCCCCTTGTTAGTTTCATACTGCTCTCAGGGCAGACAGTCCATCTCGGGGGTGAGATTTCAAATTACCACATCATAGGGATGTCAGAGGAAGAGAGGAAAAGACAGGACGAAAAAGAAAGGGAGAGAAAAGAAAAAGGGGGGGGGGAAGAAAAGACACTGCAGTTCTGGAAGATACTAGAATGGCAACCTGGAAACATTAACACATTTAGTAGTAATGAAAATACTTTTAGGGAATGGAAGGGTTAAAGGGACAATAAAATACCAGAGTTTATATGTGCACACTCAGTGATACTGGAGCAGTTACTGACTGTAATTCAGTCTGACAACTTTTCAGAGGCATGTATGAAATTTTCCTTTGTAGCTCAGGGTGTCCATTCTCATAGGAGCTAACATCACCCTCATCAGTGAGATCTGCACAGAGAAGCAGTAAATTGGTGTTACACAGATCTTGCTCCTCCTCGTTAGTTACAGGAGCTGCTGCTGGGTAGCAGAGCTGTTAATTTTGCCTTCTAAGTACAAGCTATAATCAATTGGGGGTTGAGGGAGAGAGAAAGCAAAGCAAAGAAATTCATTATCTTCCCTACATGAGGCTTTCAGCCCCTCAGCTGGAGCAGCGCTGTACAAACATTTGATTTTACTTTTGGGACAGCAGAGGGGCATGAACGAATGGATGCCTCCAGTGCAGATCTCCTGCTAAAGGTGAAAATGTCTATTATGTTGGTGGCAATTTGCTTTAGGAAGATCTTTCCCCACCTCCTGCTGCTCTTTCTCTCCATTTCTTCACTTTGTCTCCCTCTTCTTCATCCCAACAGAGGGTGTGACCCTTCAAAGTGTTTGGAAGTCTGAATTGCTTCTTCATCTGGCTGCACTCTTGACGTTAAAGAAACAAATCCATTATCACTCTTGAAAGTGATAGGAAACTGGTCAGCTTTTACCAGTACCACCAAGAGCACCCATTGGTGTTCAGCATGGATACCAGTCTTCAATCTCCTTTTTCTCGTTGTCTTGTAAACTCCCCTTGTTCTCTTCATGGTGCAAAGGATTTCATTCAGCTGAACATCAGTGATGTTTAACTATGTCTCCTTGGGATCTTATTACACTGGAAAATCTTACAAAAGAGGGTAAAAAAAAAAAGCCCACTGTTTAGAGTGTTTTGGGGTTTTTTTTAACTGTTTTGCTCAAGGAAAAGCCTGACTCTTGGCTGGTAATAGAAAACACTTCAGAAGGGACTCTGCCAAGCTAGACATCTTGGACAGAGTTCAGCTGCAGAAATGTAGCTGCCAAGAATCATTTTCAGCATTATAGGGAATCCTGCCTAGCATCCGTCCAGGACAATGTGGTTCTTCCTTAGCTCCATGCTGTAGATAGCAGTCTTATGGGGATGTCTCAGAGACCCTACAGTGTCTGAAGTTCACTCTTCACTTATGTCTATAGAATTAAATTAAGTGCGGTTTTTGCTGTGATAGTGAACTTAACTGAAACTGGGTCTGGAAAATTAGTACAGTATATTGGCCCAAGAAAAGAAATTCCTCAAAGTGACAGCAACAGGAGGCAATGAGACAGATGGTGTCAGGTCAGGCCTTGAAATCACAGCGGTGTTTCAGAGGAAGAGAATCAAACAGCACGTGTGTGCAAAGGGATAGGTTTCGTGATCAGGCTGGCGAGCATGCAGTAATTTGTGTACTGGTATGAGTATGTAGGAGGAAGCTACTGATTACATGCATGCAGGGGCATGAGTGTATAAATATCCTTCATTTCAATGCCAAATTCTAAGTAAACTTGGGCTATGCCTAAACAGAGAAGTCCTAGTTCTCTTTTAGAAAAATGGCTGGATTTTCTGTGTCTTTCCTCTGGCTTACATGCTCAGGTTTCCCTTCTGTGAAAAAGAGCTAATATTTGTTATATGTCTTGTCCTTATATGGCTGTAGGAGGTAAACCCAGAGCAGATGGAATTGTCACAACAGCTTGCAGTCTGGTACATCCTTCAAATATATGTATTTGGTACAACCAGCACAGCTTATGTTTGTTCAATTACCACATGGGGAAACTTACCACGAGGGTCAGAGCTCCACCACTTTTGAAAGGATTCAGCCAAAAGATGCTCCACTGTTTGTAGTTGCCTAGAATACTGTCATCATTATCACAGAGAAACTGATGTTAGGAAAATACGGCTTCTAAAATTTTAGATTAAATGTGTAGTAGCTTTTTACTCTGATTTCATTGCAATCTTTTTTCAAAACCCCAGAACACAAATGTTTATGCCTGCTGACAGGACATGATTTTACAGAGCCACTACATTTCACACCTCAATTATAAAAAAAAATATATATTTATTGATATATATATATATATTGAGAAGACAATATGTAAATCCTGTCTTTGTTAATGGCTTTAAAAAGTTAGGGCTGGTTCTAGGATAGTATAATTTATCCATGACAAAAGTGGTTGTTCATCTATCAGTTATTAGTAAGTTACATGAGGAACAACTAACTAAAGACCTAAAGAGTACAAGGCACCTTTATAATTTTGGATGGTTAGCCAAATAGTACTAGTCCCACTGGGTGACCACCTCTTAGAACACCAGTGCCATTTGGTGTACAGCAAGCAAAAAAACTAGCGGTAGGGGTAAGCAATACAGATCCCCCAGGTTTTATCACTGCAGACGCAGCATTGGCCAAATACAATTTGCTGTGATTTGTGTTCAGATTTATAATGATGGTCTTAAGCATTTGGCCTAACGACACAATCCCTGAGTCAACAGTGTGACAAAGCACAGACTCAGGACTACTGAGGAAGATAGTACTAGTCTGGGTCAGCGTAGCACATCAGAGCCAGGTGGACTCAAGTAGATCCCCACAGGTGCTCCTTTGTCTTCCAGGCCACATCATTCAGCACAGCCCTGGTTCTGCTGGGTGACACTAGCTCCCACTCAGAGCTTAAGCACTCTCTGTTATGCTCAACAGCACACAGGTTATTTGCTTCCACTCTGTACAGAGAGAAATTATCTTGATTTTGATGTTCTTCCTAAAGCAATAACTCTCACTGAAAACAGAGCATAATTCAAAAGCAGTTTCTGCACTACCTTCCCAATGACTAAAGGAGCATGGGGCTATCCACAGGCCTTATGAGATCTGATTCTGTGCCTTGTTGTAGTGCTTAACAGTACTTAACCTGAATTCACTCTGGAAACATGCCATTTCATTTGCATTAGTCAACTTTGCCAGCCTAGACCTGTATCAATATTTTGTCTCCTCTTACTTCTCCTGTTCTGTCTCCACCTCTAGGTTTGCCACATTTCCTTTCTCTACCTCACTTCTCCCACCCCACACACCACTCCCTTTACCTCCCCACTTTTCCATTATATCATCCCCAATCTGTCTTGGAAGCCGGGACAGCCAGGCACTCTTGCTCTGTCTGTGTTGTAGACACCCTAGTAGCTGTCACTATGCCAGAGACAATAAGCATTTGACTCTGTGCTTCCCAGGAGATAAAGGGGTGGGAGGGCCATTTGTATTATTTGCCATGCTATCCATCCCTTTCCTACCTCCACCCTTTTCCTCACTCTACCATTAATCCTGCAAGAAAGCAGACTATGTAGCCACCACATGGAATTGATCTGGCCCCTGAACAAGTGACTGGTGAGACCTGTAGCCCTGTAAGAGTAACTAAGGCAGTATATAGGATGGCACACAGAGCAACTGGCTGGTTGACCGTCTTCTTGCCAGGCATTTCTTCTGCCCTTTCTAATAATCTCGTATTGCTCCTAATATTTCAGTTTGGACAGCCCTGTACTTTACCAAATCTATCTCTATCCTTGCTCACAGTATTTATATGTTATCATAAATCCAACAACTACAGTTGGATTATTTCCATTAAAAAAAAGCACTAAAAGTAGCCTCAACACTCCAGAGAGGCAGGTTACAGCAGTTCACAACTTCCAAGGATTTTTCTAAATGCATAGTATAAGATTGGAATATCACACCATTGATTTTTCAATAGATTCCAAATAGATCTCTCTAGGGAGATGTTCTTGTAAAAAAAAATATAATGGCTGTAGCAGGGCTTAAACTAGTTGGTTTGAGCTTGAGAATTCTTAGCAATAATGCAGTAGATCTTAAAGATAACATTATATGATCTTTGCCTTGCATTGTGTTGCAAGAGATCTACAAACAGATTAACTCCCACTAGCTGTGCATCTGTGGTTGAGGTGGTCTGGAGGTTGTGTATGCAAGCAAATTGTTTAAAAGAGTTGAAGTTTCACAGCCTAGGATCATATATAGTGTTGCTTTTCTTCACAAAGCTGATTTTAGTATCAAACATTTTCAACTTTCTGTCTCGGCGTGAGGATTTCTAACTTTCAAGCCTTAATAGAACCCAGAAAACCTTCAAATTATCACCAATTTTCCAAATATATCTCTTGTAATTACACCTCTACACAGAGCCTACCTGTAAAGTGCAAAGCAGCTCAGAAGTTCCCATCCATGCACAGCATTTTCTACCTAGAGGCCAGCAGATCAAAAAAGAAAAGGTCACTGCAATTTGAACTTGTGTTGCTACTGCCTGTTCAGATGCCAGCACTTTGTTCAGCTACACACTAGTGAGCATCGTTGGTGTCCTCTTTACTTAGTGGTGCTTTAAATCCAGAGTGTATTTACTATTCAAATTTGTAAGCAGCGATGCAAAACATAAAACAGTAGCAGTTCAGAGCCCAGCCTCTGCCACAAATTCATGTTTGCTAATTTCTTCATAAGAAAACAGTCACCAGCCAGATCCCCAAGCAGTGCTTTATATAAGATGAACACATAATCCTTAGTGCGATGGAAGGTTATTTTTCCAGGGGATTTTTTTTTTTAAATTCTTCTCAGATATTTCCCATGCTACACATGAAGACAAGCATGTGCTACCTAAACTCCATTTTTCTCAGCTTTATTCACCCCACCTCACCAATAAAAAATCCTTTGCTTAAACAGTTTAAGGACTGTTTCACATTTCAGAAACCAATGCAATTTTGAAAATAATCATAGCATTTGCTTTTTCAGGCTTGTCTTTTTTCCTTAAAAGCTGATCTTACAAATCACTTGGCCATTAGCCAAAAGACAAAAAAAATTTACAGCATTATGATTCTGTAGGTGTTTCACAAGCCTTTAAATACATTTTTGAGACTTGCTATTAAGCTAATCTCCGAGTAAGAAGATGTGGAATATTAATGGAAGCATTTTGGAATTGTAAATAAACATGTTTGGAGCAATCTAGATGAAGAGCAGAACGATAAAAATGGTTATAAAAATCTAATTAACATTTCAACTGTAAAAAGCTTGCTGCTTTGATACCACAAGAGAATAGACTCAGACAGTAGATAAAATTAAATATTCCCATGTGGGTTTCCAGCAGATGAAACACTGCTATCAATATTTAATGGAATGTGTCAGAATTTACCATCATTTGAAAGAATGCAAATAGAGGTTACCATAGAAATCACCTTGACAGAATACTGAACAAAATGCAACACAAACTACCCCTGAAGCATCCTCGAAGGAATTCGTAAGATCTTTGTCTCCTACTCTTTCATGTGGTCCCTTGAAAGAAAGGAGAAATGGCCTCTGTGTGGGAATATGTGTAAATATACACTGTGATAAGTTATTAACTAGTAATGTTAAAAAAGAGAAATAAAAAACCAAAATATATTCCAAAGACTTTCACATCACAGATACCTGGGGTGAGCTCAGCACATAAGACCAAATAACAGTAAATTAATTGCTGAAATGCCTCCATATAATTATGAAGGATCTAGTTGTATAAGGAGATATCAATATCAATGTGAGAATTTTGTTATCAAACACTTGAAAACTTTTTATCTCAAAAAAAGAATTGGCCATTACCAACTTTCAGCTGATCTATACATTGCCTAAATACATGTATGTCCACAAAATATATAAATGCAGCTAGTTATCAGTATAAATTTGGTAGTCTCCATACTTTTCTGCTGCAGAATCTTTAACTTCCTAAAAGTCTATCTCCACGAAAAATTATTTATAATCAACAAAATCTGGCAGTTCGAAAAGTAGCTATATGCAACTATCCAATCCATTTTAAAATGCCTGCATCCAGAAGATACAATCCTTCCCAAAATACCACATTTTTCTTTTGAGACTTTTCCTTGTATCTTTTGCCTTGTAACTTGAACAGGAGCTACTGATCATCTTTAGTAGATTAATCATAGAATTGTTTGAGTTGGAGGGACCTTACAGGTCACCTAGTTCCAATCCCCTGCCATGGGCAGGGACACTCTGCACTAGACCAGGTTGCCCAAATCCCCATCCAACCTGGCCTTGAACACCACCAGGGAGCATGGAGAGGGCAGACACAGTTTCTCTGGGCAACCTGTGCCAGGGCCTCACCACCCTCTCAGGGAAGAATTTCTTTCTAATACCTAATCTAAATCTACCCTTGTTCATCTTTAGGCCATTGTCCCTTGTCCTACCCCTATAGGGTCTCTTGAGAGTGTAGATGGGCAGAATCACCTCACTCAGCCTGCTAATCCCATTTCTTTTAATGCAGTTGGCTTTCAGTGTTGCATAGCCCTTTCATAGCCCTACATAGAGATCCCCTAATCCTCTTGGAAACTACAACATATGGAAAGTAGTTAAGAAGTGCTCCTTGACTACTGAAGAACATAAGTTGACACAAACTTCTTCAAGGTCAAAAAACCCACATACATGCAATTTCTTGTGTTTCAAGGTAGTTACTAATGATAAAATCTGCCTCTTCTGTAAGTTATTCTGAAATAATCTAGAAAACATCAGCACCAGATGCAACTGGAATCTTAGCTGCCATCACAATGCAGATTTTAATTGTATTCTTGTTATTCATACTCAAAGTAGGCAGTGTATGGGTGATGCTACTAACAAAATATTATCTGAAAATACTGATGTTCTCTTAGTCTGAGAAATATGAGCTTTTATAAAAAACCTGAACAACATTAGGGTTTTCTGTAGCTCAGTTAAACAGAATGACTTGAATCTTTTTGCACTAATGAATCCAGAATCCCTTCTGAATTCCATAAAAGCTTCATGCACTGGTCCTCTGGTCACACTTGGTACTGAACCTGGCCCAAAGATCATAACTGATGAGTAAAACAAAACACTTCTTTTGTAATGTCATTGCCTTAAGCAAGAAGCACTTGAAAATTCACAGGAAAGGTAATTCACTGGAGATCAGACCAATTTGGTACGATTAGAGGTGATTCAAAGACATTTTTTAATCTACTTTTTTTACGTAGGTGATATCTTTGATTTCTGATTACACAAGCAAATTTATCCTAGCATATAATGGACTGAATGCTTTGTACTTCCAGTAAGATGTCAAATGGATTAAAAGCTGTAGATAGAAACACTCATATCCACTTTGAACTGGCACGTAGAGCATATTGTCATGCCAAGCTCTCTACACATTGTGAAAGGAAAAAAATAATATATATTTTGCAATATTTTACCCATTGTTTCTTTTGTCTTGCTTAGTTAGATACTCCCACTCTGTAATATTGCTACTTTATTTTAGCTGGAAGGAAGGGCAAAATGCTCTAGGCTAGTTCTGCAATCAATGCTAATGCTGGTCTTTAGACACCTTGAAATAAGACCAGTCTATTCCTCTGGAGTCAAAGAACCTGGAGTCATAATACTAACATCTCCCAGTATTCATCTCTTTTCTTAGCTGAACTTTCAGTAGTAGAAAAAAACTTTAGGGCCTTTGGATAAATAATCTTATACTTCCAGATGCAGTTACTTTCCAAGCAATACAAATCAGCTGTAGCATGGCTCATCACAGGTTGTATGTCTTGAATACCAAGCAATTTATCTGTTGATTCAAGGAAGAAAATGTTTGCTTTGATTTTTTATCAAAATGAAAAACAAAACCACCATCAAGTTTAGATTTTGTCCCAGGTGTGTGTTGCAGCTGAAGCAAAGCAGCAAACTCACCTAAACAGGAGCAATCTGAAAGACATCTGAGGAGGTGGGAAATGTAATAATTCTCTCCTCCTGTTGGAAACCCCACAAGCATATGGAACAAATGCAGACTAAGGGCTAAATCCAAAGCATATGGAAGTCAGAGTGCTCTTCAGCAGTCTCCTCAAGAATTTGCCTATGTTCTAGCATAGACGCTTAGAGTTTACAGACCAAAGAAACCCATTCTGTGACAAATATATATATGTCAAACACATGGTAAACATAGTCATGGTAACTGTTCATTACGTAATAATTTTATATCAATATTACATTAAAATAACAGATAATAGATGTGATTTCAGTTCCACAGGCAATCTGTGCACTTCTGAAGCAGACCCTAGACACCAACAAGGTTTCTCAGGTGAGGATGGACATGTAGTTTTATGTAACTGAGCCAACAGGTTGTGACAGGCTATCAGACAACTCAAATGAGTAAATCCTCATTCCAATCATTTAAGTGCAGATGTCTTGCTCACCCTCATGTCTATGTAGCATTTGTTCAAACCAAAGCTTCCCTCCAACAGCAAGGAACATATGGCATGTGCTGAAAATCCTGCCAGTTCCTTAAGCAACAAGAGCTCAGAGCAGTTAGTCCTTTCCTACTATTACTGAGTGATGGAAGACTACGCTCCTGTAAAGTGGCTATTTCTCTCTATCCTACATGCTCTTTGTGCTTTCAGGTTTATACAGTAATTTGGGTTGGAAAGAGTTGTGGTTCTACCCTAGGCAGCAGCTGAACACCATGCTCACCACTCCCACAGGAGGACAAACAGACAGAGCCCCACAGGTTGGGATAAGGACAGTTACTGGCACAGCACAGTGAGAAGGAAACAACAGGGCCCAGGACAAAATATACACATGGGGATAACACAGAGCATTTACCAACCCAACAAGGTGATAACATGGAGCACCTCACCAACCTGACAACTGATCTGACACCCAACCACACGCAGAATGTCCTAGAGCCAAGAGAGCCTACTTCTTCTCACCCAGCCCCTTTTATGGGGACTTGATGCCATGTGGTATGGAAGGCAACTTTGGCCAACTCAGCTCACCTGTGTCGGCTGCTTGGGGGAGTTGGCTTAGGCCCAGCTAAAACCAGGACAGCAGGATGAACATTACGGTTTCAGCAGTTTTCTCAGGACAATATCCAGTCAAGCTCTGAATATCTCCAAGGATGAAGATCTCAAAATTCCTCTGGGCAACCTGCTCCAGTACTTGAGCATAAAAAAGGTGTGTGTGGTTCTTCCATCCATCAATCTACTTGAATTTCCCTTGTTGTAGTGTTTGACTGTTGCCTCTCACCCTTTTGTTGTAGGAAAGGATCTTGGCTCTGTGTTCTGATCCCCTATAGGTGGCTTAAAATAACCACCAGATCCCCCCCCTTAGCCTTCTTCATGTTAAACAAAGACAGCTATCTCAACCTCCCATTAAATGACAGATTTGACACTGTAAGAAACCTGTACTAAAACCTCCTCTCCTTCCTGAGAACCTGCTTTTCTGTGAGTGCTGCTGAACCTAAACAGGAAACCTACATAAAATCTACATCAAAATGAGTGTGTAGTAACACATACAGGAAGTCCAAGAGCTGAACCTATGACATTCTTTCCTCAAGTAACAACAACCAGGATTTTCTGAGAGTCATCACATTTTATGTTGCAAAGACAAAACTATTCAATTCCATTTACTCAGAACAACACTTTATAAGAACCAGTAAAACTAAAGTCTCTTCAAACTTCATATAGCTTTGTATTTTAATAGTAAAAATTATCATTGCAGGAGCATTATTAAATGCATGCTTAGCAAAACAGCACTGATATTTGTATGAAGTCAAACCCAATAACAGAGCTTCCTCTATCTGCTGAAAGATTTATTTTCAGGCTCATTTACTCTTGGACTGATAGAAAAGCATCACAGAATTCTCTACCTAAAACAGCTTTGGAATATAAATGCAGACGCAAGGGAGAGAAAAAGGAAGAGCAAAAGCAGGGCTGATCTGAACCTTCACTTGAGTAGGACCAGACACACGAATTAATCTCCTGCTGCTAAGCAAGAATATAAACTATACTGATCAAGGAAGGATAAAAAGGTCGGGTTTGAAGTTCAACTTTAAATTCAGATTTAATCCAAACACTCTAAAGCCAAAGCAAAACTGATCACTTGAAATTAAACATAGTGTTCCATGAACATGTTATGAATTGCAGCTGAAAGCAGCTGAAATTGCCTCCAAAACAGCATGAGAGGAGGGGAAGAAGAGAAAAGTCATACTTGGGTATAAGAAGTAACAAATGGTCATATGCAGTGTCACGTAGTAATGTGGCCCTGTCTGGTCCATAACATGAAGTGGGGTATTATATTTTTGTAAAAGCCTAGTCCAGTGCTGGGTTTGATCTTCAAGCCCTTTCAAAGAGGATTACATTTCTGTAATTCTGGAGAAAGTTGTGGTGATTTGGGTCATGATCAGAACTGCATGCCATTCTGCCTTGTGATCTGAACAACTTCTGCTTTATCAGTCCCACCGACTGAGCACAGAATACAGATAAATAAAAGGAACTCTGAAGCTTAGTCTATGTGTCAGGCTGCATCCATGCCCGGTTGAGTATGTTTAGAAAAGAAAGCTGTCCAGTCACCATCACTTTTGCAATGTGACTGACTTCTGGATTGCTGAATGGCACAATACCTTTTCTGGAAGAACAAGTGTTTGATATAATCCATGTGGATGCAGCTACTGGCTTGCTCAGTTGTTAAAAATTATTAGTATCTATTTACACAAAACCAAGCTGGTACTTTTCACAAATAATAGAGGTGGATGCATAAATCACTGCTCTGATCTTCCACTGACTACATCTAGCATTAGCCTACCAGTTGTCTGTTTTTCATAATCTGTAGTAAAACACTGGTCTGCTTCATAAGAGCTGACATACTATTGCCATAGGAAAGGACATTGATTACATGCTAAGAGGCAGCTCTTTGACCCTGCTACAATGACTTCCCATGCCATTGTTCAACTAAGCAGCAATGAGAAGTTCCACCATAAGGGAATGGCTAGGGTACCAGGCAGTCCATCATGGTTCCCCATGTTGACATAAGGAGAGGGTCCTGACTTCACCTTCAGGCTTTTTGGATCAACAATTTTGTGTCCATCATTACCGTACAAATGAAGCAGCCCAGTCTCAGGTAAGTCCCCTTAATGCAAATAAATGACAGCATCTTTTGGTCCCTTGAAGTTCAAGAAGAGAGGTCCCAGAGAGATTTTTTCTCATGTTGTTTCCTCTAGGGCCTCTTAAGCATTTTGTAATTGATGAGATTAGCTTGTTGTGCTATATAGGAAAGTTTCAGGGTTATCCTGACTCAAATATTGTTGCTAGAACGGTAGGGAATCTACCTTCCCAAAATTATTGTGATGAAAACTGAGTTTGATTGTTTCTGTTTTGTCAAGCACTCAACGTGAATAGAAACAAAACCACATTTCCTAACACCAGAGGAAAATTATATAGAGTGTCATATGAGAGTAAGATTGCCTTTGTGACATTAAAACAAAAGGAAGCATGAATCAGAAGAAAATAATTCCTTTTCTCAGCATTGCCCATGCTTGTTGCAAGTCTTTCTACTAGGTAGGGAATACAGGACCTGGCTCATCAGACAGTGGTCGAAACCTTGACTTTCCCCTACCTGGCATAAGCCAGTATCACTAGTGCAAGGAGAGAGGGGAACAAAAAATGATAGAAAAAATCAGAAAGTGGCCATACCAGCAATCATAATTCAGTGTCTGGCTCATCCTGTGATGCAACAGATAGGTCACATTTCTTCCTAAGTGTATCAAATAACTAGAAAGCTGGTTGGGCTTCAGAGGGACTGGAGTTGATATGCAAACTAGAAAGGACCAAAAAAAAAATCCAAGTGACTAGATCAGAAACTCTAAAATACCAGCCAGCATTCAAGCCTGGTTAAAAAGGTCCTGTTTCCTGTAATTCTTTCTTTCTGCAGTACAATTGAATGGTTATAAAAAATCTTTTGGTTTTGGGATTGCCATTGATAAATACACTTACTGCAATAGCCCCTATATATGATTGTAATGCTAGCAAAATACTATTCCAGATATTCTTCATCAAAAGGGTGAAGTTGCAATTGCTTACCAAGAAGGTGTTCCTATCTTGGGTGGAGTTGAAGAACCACAGCCCATCAATTGCCTCTTTGGGGTCTTCAATTTTTATTCTCCCTTCCACCCTGAGGGCAAGTTCCTCAATACCCTTTATACCCCAGTCCTAGTAGTTCCCTCCCAGGGGTGACATTTGACATGATTTGGTTGGAGTCAAATACTATAGTAATATACATTTAGCATGTACTTCTTTAAGTGATTTAGCATATTTAGTGGTGTCAACTTTAATATTCATTTTGAAGTTAATAAAGCAAAAGATCTCACTATGGCCACTGTGGCCTTCAAAATTCTGCATTGAAACTGTCTACCTCATTGTGTACCTGAAACTGGGCTGCCTTGCCTACATAAGACTCCCTCTTTCAGCTGCTTCTCATATCAATCTTGCAGATCTCAATCTACAATATTTGCATGAGAGATAAGAGGACAACTGTGGTTTTAGCCTCTTAGGTGCAATTCCCACAGTTAGCATCGCTGTAAACAGATCCAGGATATAGAATCCATTATTCTGCCCCCATCTCCTCCCAGAATCTGTGGAAATACCCATTAAGCTAACTCAAACATAAACAGTGCATGGAAGAGACTGGTTAAAAACAGCCAGTTCAGAATATTATTTAATTTTAGAAATATGTGTGTTATACATTTGCTTAATTATTAACTGTATGATGACTTATAACATTTGGCAGATGAAAGAATAAACAGCTCCAGCTTGTGAAGACAGAGTCCTTCTGCCAAAGTCTCAGTAATGTTGATTAATGTGGTTTAATGAAGTTCAGATAGAACTTCTGAACAACTTTCCTTTCCTATTTTAAACATTGAATTTTAATTAATAAAAATATTTAAATAAACAAATGCATAGAGTAGGTGAATAGAAAGCCTCCATTTCATTAGGCTAATTTTTTTTTTTAAAGAGTGGGATCAAATTAAAAGCTAGTGGACAAAAAATATTATAAAATCTTATTCTCATGGATTTAGAAAGATGAAATATGTTTTCATGATTCAGTTCTTACAATGCAAACTATTAGACGAATGCATTAAAAAATGCATGAGTTGATTTAAACATTAAGTAATCAATGAAAAGGTCTGCTATTTTGTTCAAGGCAGTCTAGGAAGCTTTTAAACTCATTTCTCCTCCATCTACAGTCCAAATAAAAGCACTTTTATTTATAAATGTGTGCACTGGAAAGAGAGAAGGCTTGTGAGAGTTTTATTCTCCTCCGCTGCTTAGGAAGGAATATGAAAGCCTTTTGGTGTGAAAAGCACAGCTTTCTGCTCCAAATATGAAGAATTTGCCTTAAGAAAATTTTGAACTTTTCAAATTAACTAGCATGATGTAAGACACCCACAAATGTTGATAGACCCAAAACACTATGATAATGAACTCAACAAATGCCCCTTCCTGCCCTAACTGTTCCCAATGATGAACTTTTACCCTTTTGGAGAAAAGTGTCTGCTAGTTTTCCATTCCTGTGTGAAATTGCTTCAGAAATCCTTTAACATTACTGCATCTGAAAGGAAATCTGTGCCTTGCAGCTGCTAACGGTGAAAGTAAAACATTTACTATAATTATTTATCATGAAAAAAATAATCTTTTAATGAAAAATATATTGAGTCATGTACCAACTGGAAACCCAAACCATTTCCTGACTTCTGTTGAAAGCTTCTAGCAATATTCATTTTCAGGATTTGTTTTTCTACTCAGTTATGGAAGGAGAGGAATAAGAAAAAATAATTCCAGTGAGTTCTGAGGAAATTCATTTATCTGTTTTGCCATCAAATTTCAACATACATTATGATCAGTACTTGGAAGAAAATTGTTTAGTCCCACATGGAAAATGATGGGCATAGCAATTTTACACATGGCAAGAGAGCTGGGAAGTACATATTGTACTAAAAAAAGAGGAAGCATCTCAGTGAAAAGAGTCAGCATTTGTGGCAGCTTCTTTATTTTATGAGAATTACTTGCTGTTTGTAGTTGCTGTTTTTACACAACTCCTAGTTTGTTCCTACCCCAGCATAAGAACTACCTTAGAAGTAGTTAATCAGTTAATTTGACATGTATTGAAAAGCAGTTTGAACAAACTGAACATTCTTTTCCATTAGCATCGTACCGTTACCTGGTCCACATGAGAAGAAGCAGCACTGGAAGGAGAGCTATAATGTTTAGTCCAGATGACTGACTGGAGCCACCGTTTTGGAAGACAGAGGATCCCAGTTATTTTCCTGCCAATTGTTGACAGTGGGATATTATTCTCAATGTCTTATTGAAGAAATCTGTATCACTCGCAGTGCGAACTTAATTTCACTGAGAATTAGTATATTATCTGAGCATACTTGAAGAAGAATCAGAAAAAGGCAAGGAAATGAAAGCAGCTCTGGTCTTGGAAGTCATTTGTAAGCAAAAAACATTACTGCAAAAGAAAAATCTTAAGAACATTTATATTATTTATTAGTAAGAAAAGACCATTGTGTCTCTAGAAAACGTGTCTCAAGCCTCTGCATACATAAATCACACTAAACAATACTGCAAGCATGGGTCTGCTCTGGTAGTGAAGTATTAAGAAAAATTCTTACTTTACTGGTTTTCTTCTATCCAAGGAAATGCATCTTCCAAGTTCAATAAAATATCAAATGACTTTCAGAAAATGTTATAAATTTCTGAAACAGTTATGAATAGATATATTTTTTTAAAAAAATCCCAACCAAATAAAATAAAACCCAGGGAAAAGCAACCCTCTTCTTTTTTCCCCTCCCTCACTGGAGAATTAAGTTAATACTTCCAGAAACCAATAAAAGCAAGTCTACTGAAGTCAGTGGGTGCCTTTCTGGGTGACTACAATGGGCTTTGTATTTTGTCTCTGGTTCAAATATTCATATGCAGAAAATTAGGATCGGAGACTGACAAGTTTTCAATGAATGTTCATTGCAGGAAAATTGTTTGCGTGACTGTTCATAGAAACTGAAGTCATGCAAGAGTCACAAATATACTTACTCAAAAGCTCAAATGCACATCAAAATGTTTTGACCTTCTGACCAGCTGCTGAATGATAGGAAAACTTAGTTCTACAGTTGTAAAGAAAAAAGCAACTTTCCTTACTCAGTACAGAGTTTGAACTGACACTTCCTTACAGTGAGGATAGATTAGATGAGCTCCAGTAGTTCTATGATTTTTAGGTAGATTTAGAATTCTTACTTTTGACAAATATGTGTAAATTTTTAATTTACACAGTATGTCTGGAAGCAGCTTTTCATACGATAATATTCAAGCATCTAAAATTTACATCAGCCAAATCTAACACCCAGATAAGTAAGAATAATGCAATTATTTTAAAACAGGTCTTAATTATAATTTAACAGATAAGAGAACATTATGGGCTGTTCTCAAGTAAGTGGTTATTAAGGGTGAGCGTAACTTAATCAAGTATTTATATGAGCTACTTACAGACTACTTAGAGATACAGTGTAAAATGGACGCTAGTGCGTACTTCTTTCCATCAATACTGGAAGTATGTCCCCTCAAGGAATTGTAAAGACCTCACAGAGAGATTTTTAGTCCAACTAGATCTACTAGAAGTAGATGTAGCTACTTAAATTTGTAGACCTGCTGTAGGCCTGTACTGTATTAAGATTTAACTCTTATTCCTCATCTCAGAGTTGTGGAATTGCTCTGACAGTGGTACTACAATTTGGTGTCTTGAAAGGAGAAGTCTGTGTAAGCCTAGCCAAATGTGTGGGCACAGTGGCTTTTGGTGGTTCTTGCCAAATGCATTCCCTTTCAAAACTTCAAGCCAGTCATCGAGTCTCAAAGGAATGGTGGCATTACAAGGATGCCCTCCCAAGTGGAGAACCTCTATTCAAATTAACTGCATTGTTTTTCATAAAGAGAGAGGAGAATACATCTGGCCTTCGGAGTGCTGTTAAATCAAATACATTGTTTCATCTAGTAAGTCGTTATAGAGAAGACAGCTAGCAGAAATTACTCTTGCGTGAAGTTATTGTTTTGGTGAACAAATCAATGACTTTTTGAATAACACTTGGAACAGTCTGGGTGGCCTGATATATTCCATTCAGAAGGAAGAACCTAGCTGCTAGTTAATTGTTTAGGCACAGGGATCAATCTAATTCTGATGTCAGTCACCATGTAGCAGTGACAGCTATTGAGCAAGGCTGGTTAACAAAATAAGGCAGCTAAGTTCAGGATAGGTTTTGACAATGTTTGATATGACAACCTGTTGCCACAAATTGCAGACAAATAATAAATATAAGAATATTTAGGTTTTCAAAAATTAGAGCTATGTCAGCTTTTTAAAAATAAAATATTGTTTGTGTTACTTTTCTATCAAACATTTATCAGATGCAACTGGGACTGAAAAGTCAATAAATCATCAGAGAAAAAGTAAGAATAAAAATGTGCTGGGACTTCAGACAGGATTACCAGGGCAATGTAATATATACATACCATTGATTACAATTTGCAGATTAGAAATTTTTCTTTTCTGAAGAGCCGCTAAAGAACTTGAAGAAAGTATGTTACAAGCTGTTGTACTTAGACACTTTTCCCTTTTGAATACTTTACTGATAGAGCATTTTTAGGAGAAATAAATAATTTGAATTAAACTTCACAAAATCTCTTTTCACTAAGTACATATCATAAACACGTGGCAAAAACGCAGATCTGTCCACCTCTAATCTTCAATTACTAGACAATACCTCCCACAGTCAGTCCAGCTTCAGCACTGTGAGATCCAAACAATCAGCCACAAAAACTGTGTCCTGTTATTTTCCAGTCTGCTAAAGCTTATTGGTGAAGCTGAATGAGTAACATGTGCAAACTGCCCCAGCCTAGATAGAAAGAGCCAACATTAGCAATGTGCACACTCCCAATATAAATGGAACTGTCTGGGGATTACATCAGCATTCAGATTCATGGCTTTAAAGTCTCCTAGATTTAGTGTAGCAAGACTAGTCAAGGATTAAACAATGTGTTACCAAGGGAATAGCCAACATGTCCTGGAAGAACCACTGAAAATCAGTGCAATCAGTGTGTGGAGGAACTGGAAAGATAAATGGAAAGATTTAAAGCATTAGCTGTACACAGAAAAACTAAATTAATTCAAAAACATAAAAGGAACACATTCTGATATCATTAAAATGCACGTTAAAGACCTGAACATATAACTCTGCAATATTTACTACAGTATTCTGCTTTGTCCCAGAGCGCTAATAAAACCTTGATTTAATTCACTAAAACATAATACTAAGACAAAGGCTAGACCAGCAGTCTTTTAAGGATAATTAACCTATTTAGAATAAGAACCAACACAAGCTTTCTCTGAAAATTTTAAATACACAGAAGCAGTTAAAATGTTGCTAGGCAGAAAACCTTCAGACTAATAACCTCTTTCACTGTTTATTTTCTCCCCTCTTAAAACAACCGTGTGCCAAAATAGTCTCGAAGCAGATAAGCTGCAACAACCACTGAGAAATTAACATCATATCCCCAGGACCAGGAAGCTCTGTTCTGAAGTCCTGAGTACTAAAAAACTTCAGTTATTTATGTATTTGAAGAGAACAGAGATAGATATTAATATTTAGGGTATTAGTTAAAAAAAAATTCCTCTACACTTTGCCCCCTACAAGTTAGAGGTTGACCAAAGTGGTTCCAAATTAAATGCAAAAAAAACCCTGTAAAATTAACTGACAGCTACCAAGCCATCCAGTCCAGGATCTAATAAAAGGGACTGTGATCTTTTTTGCTTCTTGTACCTTTGAAATACTCTTTATGTGAAGGAGTGGATAGGAGGTAAATCAGCTTTATTGCTCTACCTCAGAAATCCTCAGCAGTGCCCTACTGAGGAGTTTTACAGCCACTTCATGCTGTAGGAAACATCTGAAGACACTTCCTGATTTCTAAATTGTTAACTGGCAAAAACTTCAGAAATGCTATTTAAAAGGAAGTTACAGTGCTTATACTGAAAACTGTTTATTTTGAAGGGTGGAGGAAAATCATTATTTCATTGCACGAACACATGGAACTATCGGGTATTAATTGGCTTTAACAGCAAAAATGAGCTCATCTCTAAGGGGAATATAGGCAAGCGCTGCTAATACGAGGCAATAGATGTAACATTTCATGCATAGATGCTCCTTGAGGATGTTTTGTCTTGATTTGGTTTGTCTTTGTATTTGTATTTGGCATCACAGCTGTTTATAATCCACTTACTGGCACATGCCTTGAACCTAGAAAACCACAGAAAGTGTTTGCATCAATTCAAAGAGAAGAGGGGATTTCATTCATAGATTTCAGGTTAAAATATAGTTAAAAAACCTTTAAAGGTGACTCAATTTTTTTTAATTAAGTTTTGAGGCAATAGCCTCCAGAGGGTTTTTTTTGCAAAACTGGGCAATATTACTTGGATTAATAGATAAAATTATATAAAAAATACTATAAAAAATATTTTTAGTTGCCTTATAAGAGGCTTGAATTCCAGTCTTTAATCTGAATTTACTGTAGGAAATCTGAACCTGCATCTTCACTGGTATTTCAGATATTTCAGAGATTGTTTAAATTTCCTATCTCTGACTTAATTATGACTGATAAAGAAATTAAGTTAGCTCCTTAGGGAAAATACTGCTTTCTTTCAGCTTAAATGATAGAAAACCCTGTAAGTTTTTTACTTCACATAAACCCTACTTTTCTCTCTTCTCTACATTCTTTCTAAATCATTTGACAGATTTGGCATTTGATATGTGCTTCACAAATTTTCCATATTCTCATAATGTAAGGTACATAACCTCTTACCTGGCTCTGCTTAATTGCTGTGAGGACCACCCTGTAGAGAAGAGCCCCATCTGTAGTTCTTGTCCCTAAAGCATTTGCAGAATACCTTTGCCCACTCTGCAGATTATGAGTCCTCTTAGCAACCAGCATTAAAGCAGGACATACTTTGTGAAGTTACAGCTGGGAGTTTCTGGCAGTGTCTTGCTATGTCAGAGGAGACAGTGTCTTAATGCTCTTCCCAGGCAGACAACATAATTCAAGCTTTATAACTTCCACAACCAACCCCAGCACCAGCATATCTGCAACACCACCAAAAACAGCAAAACCATAGACAGGTATTAAAGGCCACTATGACTCATCTCAAATTTATAGTAGAAGAACATCCATATTGTGAAACCTAACTTTGACTATATTGCTGAAAAATCTTGAGCTGGTTTATCCTAGTTGCTAGAAACTTCTTTTTTCCAAGTGACTGGTGTTAGATCTAACGAGCTTTATTTTGAAGTAACAGGCTTTTACTTATCCAATTAAAAAGTGAAGAATGCAAAAGAACAACATTCTTAAGGCACAACAAAAAAAAATGTAGGAATTTCACCAAATCAATCCTATTCTAGATGCATGTCTTTGACAGCAGCTAATGTGCTTTTCCAGAGGATGGTAGAAGAAACTTCACTAAGTTAGCGCGTGGTAAACTGAGAAGTAGGATGAGGAAATTGATATAAAAATATTTTTATCATAAAATTTTCTCAGCTCTAAACATCTAGTGATAAATGATTTGGGGGAGGTCAAAGAAGAACAGAACTACTTCTGAGATTCCATCAAAATAGTGCCTACTTGCCCTCGAGCAGTTATTAAAAAATAGCAAAAATGTGTCAATAACTCATGAAAAATTCTAAAACATCCTATGTATTGTATTTGGCAGTCATACTTATTCTAGACTAAATTATAATTTAATCTACAAATTGTAGTGACAGCATGAAGGGTAATGGTTTTAAACTGAGAGTAGATTTAGATTAAATATCAGGAAAAAAATCTTTCCTGTGTGGTTGGTGAGGCCCTGGCACAGGCTGCCCACAGAAGCTGTGGCTGCCCCCTCCCTGGCAGTGTTCAAGGCCAGGTTGGATGGGACTTTAGGCAACCTGGGAGGGTGTCCCTGCCCATGGCAGGGGGGTGGAACTAGATGATCTTTGAAGACCCTTCCAACTCAAACAATTCTGATACTGTGATTCTATAATGTTCAAAAACTGAACTTCAGATTTCTGAGCAATTGAGATCTGAAGGTTTTTTGGCTTTCAAGGAGTTAACGTTGAAGCTCAAGAAGCCAAGTGAACAATGTGGTACTAATGTTTACTGCCATAGGCAGTTTAAGAGGACAGCTGATTGCATATCCTTTTACAAATCCCTCAAGCCAATATCTTTGAAGTCTAAAGTGGAAACTATTTGTGTGTAGCTGATGGATTTAACTTAAATTTTTTCCTAGCATCCCTTTTCATGTGGGTAGTAGGAAACAAATCAGACTCATTTGTCACCCGGATGAAACCTGGTTCTTCCTTTAGTTGACACAATTGAGATTGAAAGTTGCTTTATAGGAGACCACAAATATCTTTTTTTTTCTTCTTTTTTTTTGAGAAGCTATTTCTACACATCAACACTTTACTGGAATAATCTTTGACAAAGAAGCTATTCCAGATCCTAATAAACCCTTGTACAGCAAGCACATATATGAAGAAATTAAATTGTCAACAAATACAAAGCTAAGACAGAAGATCCTTTTATTTATTGGATGAAAATATTGCCAGAAAAATATGATAAAAACAAGCAATATATTTAAGAGTTGTCGACACAGCAATCTGAAAATTTTTTATGCAGAAGACTAAAATTTCAGATTTGATTACGGCAGTCAGAGAAGACAAACATTGAGATACAATGTATTTTCTTTTGTTTGATTTTGGTTTTCCTTCAATGATTATACTTAGAAACCTGTGCAGAGAAGTTTTACATTTTTAGTGCCAACTCTACACGGAGCTACTCAGATGCTTACTGAAGAAGTAACTAAGAGGTTCCAGTTTCCAGTCCTATTCCTGCTGGCTGGTGTTGCTTAAGGGCTGGAAAGGCACTTTTTAATTGATAAAAAAGTATTAAAGGGGAAATTTTTACTTGTTCCCACATCACAGTTCCTGATTTTTTCACCCAGGGTGAGCTGTCAGATTTGCTTATACTCTCCTCTGGAGTAGGTCTACGGTGATATCTTACAGCAAGTAACCGCTGTCCTTATGACCACAACATTTCTTTCCACATGCCCTTGACACCTGTGAATTTCTAAAGAATTTTCTCAGCCCTAGGGCAAATCTTTTCAGTTTCTTCACTGTCTGGAGGCAAACATACTTTGAGCTTTAATACCTCAGTCAATGTTAAGATGGAGAAGAGAGGGCGAAATTTGTCCAACCTGCAGTGAAAAGTTTTTCAGCAGTTTTTGCACAGGACTTTCAAGAACCACAGGTGCAGCCGCAATTCACTCACTCTTTGTTCCATTTATGTTACAATAGTATTTTTCAAGTGAAGAAAATGGTTTTGACTATATGTCTTTTTGAAGTTGGTGATAATTTTTCTACACAGAACAAAATAAAAAGCAAAACATTGGAGATAAAGGCTGAAATTCACATATTTCTTTGTTATGTGTATTGGGTTTACCTGGTAAGGTTTTGGCAGCAGGAAAACTGCAGGGATGGACTCTGTTGAAAAGACACCTGGAGCTGCCTCCATATTGGGGAGAGTCAGTTTTAGCCACCTCCAAAATGGACTCCAAAATGGACCTGCAATGGCCAATGCTGAGCCCATGAGTGGCATTGGTGGCATTTCTGTAAAAACACTTAAGAAATGGTAAAAAACACTGCACAGCAGCTCTGAGCGTGGAGTGAGAAAATATGAGAGAAATAGCCTGTGTTGCAGCAGTTCTTGAAGAACTGAAGCCCATGGGAAGGTGCAGTTCATGAAGGACTGTATCCTGTGGGAGGGACCTCATGCTGGAGGCAGGGGAAGAGTATGAGGAAAAAGGAGCAGCAGAGACAAAATGTTATGGGCTGACCACAAACCCCATTCCTCATCCCCTTGTACTACTCTGGGGGAAGAGAGGTAGAACAGCTGGGTGTGAAGTTGGGCCAGGAGAGAAGAGGAATGGTAAGGTAAGTGGTTTTATTTCTCACTATCCTACTCTGTTATTAACTGGCAATAAATTTATTTCCCCAAGTTGAGTCTATTTTGACTGTAACGGTAATTGGTGAATGATCTCATTGTCCTTACCTTGACTTACAAGTGTTTTTCATTGTATTTTCTCCTGTCTGATGAGGGGAAATGATAGAGCAGTCTGGGGGGCACTGGTGGCTAGTTAGCATTAACACACCACACCATGATTGAGTCATAAAGTATGTATTGTTGTCCTCCCTTGGCAATACATTTCCCTATACATTCTACAGGAAATATTCCTTTAAAAAGATAATGTAATTTTCTCGTGTTTTAACCCCTGCCAGCAACCAAGCACCACACAGCCACTTGCTCACCCCCTGCTCCCACAGGATGGAGAGGAA
Organism: Gallinula chloropus; assembly: GCF_964237585.1. Lineage (NCBI taxonomy): Eukaryota > Metazoa > Chordata > Aves > Gruiformes > Rallidae > Gallinula > Gallinula chloropus. The sequence goes on along the minus strand of NC_140087.1, from coordinate 13,521,815 downwards.
ATCAAAACAAAAGTCCTGGGTTGAGATAAAGACAGTTTAATGGGATAACAAAGGAATATTGTTATTGTTATAACAACAAATATTGGGGAGAAAAAAACAAACATGCCCTATCTGTTTCTAAGCAGTGACCCTGCCTCCTGGCTTGTATCTCCATATATATATATGGAGCATGACATTGTACTGCACAGAACATCCCTTTGGCCAGTCTGGCCTGGCTGTCCTTTTCCAGTTTCTTGTGCACCTAGCAGGGCATGAGAAGCTGAAAAGTCCTTGAGTTAGTGTAGACACTACAACTATTTAGCAACATCTGAAACCTCAGTTTGCTATCATCATTAAAACACAGCTGCTAGAAAGAAAATTAACTCTATCTCAAGCAAAACCAGGGCAAATTGTCACATCAGTCCCACTTTCAAGCTATGCTAAATTATGGCAACACAACCACATTCAGATACTGAGTTTGAAGCTGAGAAACCCAGCTTCTATTTTGGTTTCTAATACTGAATTCTCATAAGATATGTTATTCTTCTGAGCCCTAAATTTCATATCTTCAATAAGGTGTTAATGGCACCCAGTTTCTAGTAATTCCCTCATGAGAAACCATTTAAAGGTGCCAAATATTTGTTATTAGACATACAGCATCAATACCGAAGAAACTACTATTGTAAAACAACATCCATGAAAATTTCTCACAACTTCACGTTTTAAATGTCATATTAGGAATGACATTGAGATAATGGTGATTGAAGAGGCAGAAACCATTGTCAGAATAAACCTGATAAACTTTAAACCTTCTTACATTACAGTTCAGAGGGAGTAGTGTGACATCAGTAATTATCAAATTTGCACTGGCTGAGGAGAAACTGCTTACTGAAGTCTGCCAGTCTATAATGTCGTGCATTCATATGAAGAGCCTTAAAAACACTGCAACAAAAGTAGCTTTGTTTCTGATCCTAAGGAATTGTGTTTCAGCTATCGTTTGCACCTCTGTACAGTAAAAGGCAAACCAAGGGTACATTCACCTGGTTAATATTCACAATTGCACATGCAGGTACAGTGTAGGTCCCTTATCTTTTCTTATAAAACCATAGCCAGTGATTAATGTAAGAAACAGGCAGTCTCAACTGCTCATATCAAGCTTCTTATTATACTTGTTTTTAAAGGAGTTCACAGATAAAAAGTTGCCACATTTTAGTGCAGGCAAGTATCTGCCAGTTTACAATTGGGTAATTTGGGGAATTTTAAGTTTGTTTCTAGCCCCAGAGTCTGAAGGACTGGATAGTATAACCTCTCCTTTTGCTTCCCATAAACATCTGTATCCTTTTAAAAATTAACTTGGTCTTTTTGGCCAGTTAAAGTACATCAGACTCTATGACCCACATGCTTTCCATTCCTCTCATGGGGTCTAGTTGTAGCTGTGGCTCAAAGCATTCATTAAGTGCCTTAAACATCTCCTGGTGGTACAAGATGCAGTATGGTCACCTTTGCCAGATCTGCTGTGCCCAGAGTGAGCAAGAGCAGAGAACTGCACTGATGGGCTGAACACACTTGGTGACTCCATGCCTTGATATTTGGGGGTGTATGTTTGCACATGATTACTGGCTGTGGCAGACACATTGAAGTTTGAGAGCTCAGCTCTTCACCAACATAGGACTATACATCCATTTGTTGGCAACAACCCTGGCTCACGAGAAAATGTCATCTTTTTGGTGTCCACAGTTATGTTTTACTCTGGTAGCAAAACAAAGCTTGCAGAACATTGAAGATTGGATCTAAGATGCTTAAAATTTGTTTTCCTTTCTGTCTCAGAAGAGTGCATTGGGATTTTCTTAGCTGGAAGCTATTTGCTTTTTATCTAGTGATAGTCTCCACTGAACCAGTACAACGTTACCTTTGAGCAACTATTTCATTACCTGTTGCATAGTTACAATTATCTGCCTTGATAGATGAAAAGTGACACACAAACCTATCTGTCCACAAAGAAAAGAAAAATAATAATTATCTAAACCTCAAGGGAAAGCCTTGGAGAAAGTGTGGAGAAAATTCAGGACAAGGTATGTCTTGGAAAAATTTGTATAGATATAGTTGCTGTATGTGTATACAAAAACCTCCATTATGCACCCTTTCAGAAAGATTCAGATCTGTCTTTGTTTAAGGTTGGTATAGGTGAGATATGAGAAATTGGAAAACATTTACTCTTTAAAACACCCAAGCCTGGGTGGATCCAAATTCCGTTGGTGGCTATTCATCACTTATGCACACCAGACTGTGTGATTGTCATTGTACTTGACCCTCTTGAAGGGCCTCTCAGTCTTTATTGCAAGAAAGAAGTAAACAGCAAATACAATGAGTAAGATTAGAGGAGCCCTACCTCCAGCCAGGTGAAGGAAAGGGATAATTGGATCTATTGGACTATGGCCTGGCACATCAGATCCACAGGAGTACCACACATTAGTAGACACTGCTGTCCAGTGTACCTTAATACAATCGAACTATGAAGGGTCCAAGCCCATCTATATTTCCAGCAGAGTTACAGGGGGATCCCAGCAGTTGACTCTACTGGAAGCTGAAGTAAGTCTAACTGGGAATGGCTGGAACATGGAACGCTTCAAGAATTTGCGTGTCATCCTTGCACAGGGGCAACGCTAATCTTCTCAAAAATGATTGTGGTGGTTCAGCCCTGGACAGTGGCTGAGCACCACATGCTGCTCGCTCACTCCCACAGGACAGACAGAGCCTCCATGGGTTGGGGTAAGGACAGTTTACTGACAAACATCACTATGAATGTAGAACAATAATGGCCAGTTACACTCACACCCAGTGCCAACACAGAGTACCTTATTGACCTGATGATTACAGAGTGCTGCCTGACGGCAAGGACTGACCAACCTGGCCATACTCAGACTGTCCTGGAGGCAACAAACACATATCCTTCCCTAACCAGCTGCTTTTATGGGGAAATGTTGTCAGTTGGTGAGAAAACAGCCCAGGCTAACCTGTGTTAGCTCACCTGTGCTGGCTGCTTGGGGAGGTTAACTCTGGCCTGGCAGATCACCAGGACATTGAGCATAGAAGAGCTGGATGGAGGTGGACTTCATAGCAAAGTATGAAGCAAACTACAGATTCAAAAGCTGAACCGTCCTCTGTTTCTCATTTAAGTTAGGACATTACACAGCCATGAAGGAGAGGGCAATATGGACAACAACCTGACACTCCATGGTCAAGAGATATCAGGGAAAACTGAAGAAACATGGACCTCACCATGGGTCTCAAATTTCCCGCAGCAAATAGCTTCAGTTCAGATGTGCTTTTTACTGTGCAAAAGAGAAACTGTAACTGGCCAAAGTGACCAACCTGTGCTTTTTAAAGAAAAAACAAAAACGTGAATAATATATTTAAAAATACAAAAAATATATTTAGAAACAGAGTAAAATCTTCCTATTTTCATAAGAAAAAAAGCATTAAAATACTTCATGGAACATTGTTCTCAAAATAATCTTTGCAAGTAGATCAGAAAAATTCACTACTAACTGCATGAGGTAACACAAATATTTTCACAATTACTGGAGAGATAAATAAGTAAAGAAACAAGACAGATTAATTACATAATTGATCTAATGTAACCTTCCAAGAAATAATTGATATGCTATCATTACCATAACAACTAGTTCAAATGACAAAACTGATACATGGCACCTTCTTAGAAGCCAGTTAAAAATCATTACTAATCACATCATTCTGCATTATGGCAAATAGGATGAATAAAAGGCTATTTGTGAAACATTTAGTATCCTCATTTTTCATAGTTCTTTGAATGAAAGACTAATGGTCATCACAGTTAAGAGTGAAATGTCTCTGGAAAGAAGAAGGAACTATAGACAACTGACATACTACAAGATTCATAACTGTGAAAAATCCAGGGTCTACATATACATCAGAATGATAGATTATTTTTTTTCTAAACTGGAAAGTAATTCATAATACTCATTAAAATGAGATACCAACAGGACTGCCATGCCATGGACAGATATTAGTCAGTTTTAAATGGGCATTTGAATTTGCATTTTCATATTTTGAGGTGATTAAAAGCACTAAATTAATTACACTACAGTGACTTTAAGTGGGGCAAAATTATCATTCACTTCCCAGGAGGGAAGCTGCTTTTGCAATTTTTTCCTTTTCACAATCATCCTGTACAGCCACAGCAAGGGCAATAGCTTTTAAGAAGTCAGGAGAGGGAAAAATGTATCAGTTGGTTATCCTTAAGAGAGGGCAAAGAATGACATTTTAAAATGTTAAATTCGGCAAATTAATTGGCAGCACCAGATGGAGAAATCAGTCCAACTGAACAGATAGCAACTTTTTCATATGGTTCCAATGTATTCCGTAACACTTCTCAATTGGCCCTGATAGCTGCTCCCAGACTTAGATGCCTCTCTTCTGGCAGGTGAGGAGAAAGGACTTTTATTTATTCAAATGAAATGTGTCAAAATAATATCGACTTCTTAGCATGTGGAATGTCTGGAGGAACAGAGATGAGGACAACCAACTCTTTTTGAGCAGTACTTATAAAAGCTTTAGGATATTCAGAACAAAGTGTTGTGGGTTTTCATAAGATGACAGAAACAATATTAAAATCTAATTTTGGCACAGCATGAGTCAATGATATGCCTCCTGGATTTTACACCATCATCTCCACTAAGCCCATTTTCTCTGCTTCTTATGTCATATTTTTTCAAGCAATTTCCCAGCCCTCTTTTTCCCTGGGTGAAAGACAACAAAGGGTAAAATTCTTATCCTGATATGCCAGAATATATGTATGTAATAGATTTAGTTTCTAAATAACTACTTGAGCCTGAGACTCTGAACGTACAACTCACTCATTTTAAGTGAAAGGGTTGCACATTAATACTGTATGTTGTTTACGCAGCTAGAACACTACTGACTTCAATGAAATTTGTCTAGTATAAGAGTACACAGTCTGCCCTTAATGCTGAGCACAAAACATTTTCCCCCCATTGAACAGTTTTATATGACAGACACTGGGAAAAAATGTTACCACATACTGTGATTATTCATTCTGAGTATTAAGGTTTGTTCAGTTCAACAGGTCTCCAGAGAAAAGCAAAACAAAATGTCCTTATGAGTATATAAAACTTAAAGAATTTTGTGGTTTCTAGGCCAGACAGCAAGATCTGTCTTTCCCACAAAGAAATTTCCCTCTCAAAGGATTATATATGCTATCACTGGAATCATCTAGATTAAAAAATTGCAACTTTGGGAAAAACCTAGAGAGCTGCAGAAAATGTCCTTAGTAATTCGGCCTTTCTCTGGGAACTGATACTCATCCATCCCATGATCTGGTGCTTCTCAGAACAAGAGCCTTCCTGTCATAAGAATGATATGGCTCAAATAACGCTTTGCTGTAATATTACATGGGTGAAAAACAATGGTATCCACTACTGACTTGTACATAAATGGCTGAGAGCATTCTCTAGTGGTTTTGGATGATAAAGGTGTATCAGTCATTGTAAGAGCTGCACAGCAATTAGAACTAGGAAAGATGCTGATACCCACCTTCACCAGACTTCACTGTACTGAGTCTAGGCCACTGATGGCTGCTTGATAGGAAACCCCCTCCATCATGCTGAATTTTTAGTCCAGCATGTTTGATTTATATACCCAGTAAATAAGCAAGAATTTTGTTCACATTTTTTAATTGGAAAAGGGCTAGGGAAGGAAAAGCCAGTTTCATTGTCTGAAGTTTCTTACTGCCAAGTTTCAGTACTGTAGCAGAAAGGTTCAGCCAAGAGGGACAAAGAAAAAAATCCAGGAAAAAACAGTATGAGCTTTTAGATAGAGGGTACACAGACATGTCAAGAGGAAACACAGTAGAAGACTTCTGGGCAGCTCTGAAAGAGATCTGAAAACTATATAAATGCATTCAGTGCACAGTTACCACATTTTCCATTTCTTTCTGTATTTTATTTCACTTATGGTAAACAGCTCATGAAAACAAGTTTGGTTATTGTAATTCTATTTCCATTTTCATTGACACATTATTGAATTCAGTGTTAAATAATTTTGATTCATGATGCTAGAGGGAGGTACCACCCTGAAGTCTAATTATCCCCTCCTCCCTGCACTTTGTCTTCACACCAAAAGTCTGCCATAAAACATGTGTGGCTTTAATTTGTTTGCAATGAGCAGGAGACACAGATGAAGAAGAGCTGCATGGTGGCAAAAGTGCTGTTTCACCCGCCTTGCAGAAGCTGGTACAAAGGTAGGGCTGCCAACAGCCCTGAGCACTAACCTGCTGAGGCCCCAGGAGACCAACCTGGGAATCCAATTGTCTTCTTTTTCATGACCCATTTCCAAAAGAAAAGTCATCTTCCCACCCAGATTTTGCATGGCTAAGTGAACTGTGGAGAACTAACCAGAATTTTTACTTCAGTGTGAGCTGATTCAGATGGCAATTTACCCCAGCTTCAGCAAGTAACTTTCTTTTTTTGGATGCATTACCGAAACGAACCTCTGATTCATCAGCAGCAAATGGGGGCTGAGCCCAGAGCTAAATCTAACCAACGTCATGCTGGAACACCAAATTTCGGACTTCAATTCATATCAAGAGACACTATAGGGGATCTGCAGGCAAAAGGATTTTGCAGGGGGATGAGGTATTGCAGCTCTGTTTGAAGTTGCCCTGGTGCTTTCAGACAGCTTCCGAGTTTGCTCAGACTGCTTTGTCCATGACTCAGTCTTTACTGGTATATCTTGACAGATTTATATTCCTAGATTGGGCAGAAAACCCAATTTGTTTGCATTTTAAACTAATAATTAGCAAAATCAAGAAGTGCCAGCATTGAAAGTCATCATGCCTTAAAGGGGTTTTTCTAGACTTCAGCTTAATCTAAAAAATACAGAGAGTGACCGGTTCAGCTAATGCTCTGAGCTATCCAGAGGTTTCCAAACCTCCCTAAGCTAAAGATAACTTTGTGACTATATCACTACACTCTACTGTGTCATTATATCCTAAGAGTAATTAGAATACCTATATACAGAAATACTGATTTGTTATTTAGACTATAAACATGGGAACCAAAGATTGCATAACCAAGCAATTAATTTACAGTAATCTGCACCATGTGCTCCTATTATGAGAGATTTAATAGCAGAATGCTATTTCAATTCAACCTATTTAACCTACTCTCTTCCCTTTAAAATGTACGTCTTGAAATTAGCATTGAGCTGTGAATACTTTCCAAAGGAAATGATCAGTGGAGATCACCAAGAGTTTTAAAATGACACTAGTCAAAAAAAAAAAAAGAGGCAAAATCAAGGATAGTAAATTAAATGACCTTGTGTTCCATTTCCACCTCTGTATCTTTGACCTCCAGTCCTTGGGCCCAGCCAAATAACATATGACCTAAAAAGAAGAAGAATAACTATATTGCCAAATGTTGCTTCTTCAAACTATGATTAAATAATATTTTCTAAAATAAAATAAAGCATGCTATACAGAGTTATTTATTTTTATGACCCCACAGTTATTGTTAGACTCAGAAATTTGTTCACTCATTTGCTGATTCACTCTCTGGTAACATTACCTCTCAAAAATGGCACAATGCACTGACAATTTCCTGTAATGATGAGATTAAAAGTAGAGGTGGACCTTGGAAACAGAGTTTACAAAATCCTTTAAATGTCTTTGAGACACTCAGTAACCATCCACACTCTGCAAGGGAGCCCAATGGTCAGAGGTGCAGGTATGCACACCGTAGGTAAGAGATGAGAAACTCTGGAGGCTATTGAACAGTGAATTTTCACAGCAGATCAGCACAAACATATTTAACACAGGATTTTCTGTCACCATGAAGTGTCAAAAGAAATTTAAGAACGTTCAACAGTTTTCCTGCTCTGTGGTTGGCTTGTGCTTCTTTCTTCCCCTTAGTTTCTCCTTACTGAATTCTGACATGCGGCGTAGCGTGAAAAGTACCCTTTTATTATACTGCAAGGAATTATCTAAAAGGATGTGACCAAAGAAATTTTCCTGGCCTTAGTCTTTTACTCCAATAGCCTTATAAAGAATTGATTCAGAATTGCAATAAAATGAATAAAATTTTAATTTAGGTAGCTAATCCCCCATGGAGAAATGTGTCAGACTGTAATGTATAAAGGGGTCACTGACCTATTTCTTCGGCCTTATTCCTCAGGATGATAAACGCTACAGGAGAGTCAAAACAACAAAGCATAATTAAGCAAAATGCCTCATAACCAGCTGTTTTCTGAAGAGTCAGTACATATATACCATTGAAAGTTCAGCATCAACTAAAAATTACAGCCCAGTGGTACATAACATATGGGCACAATTTATTTTCTGGGTTAAGAGAAAAGCTTAACAACACCTGTGATAATAGGTCATAAATGTCATCTTTTCTATGATACCCAGTAAAATTCCCATCATTTCTTTCTCAGGGTCTTGTAATAGTTGTTTTGGATGCATTCCCAGCAATACCAGATATTGAGAAGGTCAATAAAATACCCAAAATACATTCAGTTTGTAACTGCTTTAATACAACATTTTCTTATTGTATAAAAGCAGATTAACAACTAAGACATCAGTCTCGCAAACACACATCTGAATAAATGCCAGTCACAAAAACACCCCAATGAGTTGCCTTTTTCTCTACAGGCATTGACTAAATCCCTATCCTTTAAACATCAAACAATAGGGGTTGGTCTTGCAGCACTGGTGTCAGTGGGAACAGAAGCAAATAGAAGGAAACCTATGAAGAACATTCATATCGAATTCAGATGGTGAAACTCTATCAAAAATACTCTTAGAATGCTGACATTTAAGCAAGAATGAAATATGCTGGCTTGGAAAGTGAAAAGAAAAAATCTAATTAAAAATATCAAATCTTGAGCTTTTAAAATTGTGTTGCAATTATTTGATAGAGATTTCTTTTTGCCTTTTTTTTTTCTTTTTTTTTGAGGAAATATCACAAAGAGGTGTCTGTGATAAAGGCAGACAGAGATAGTAGTCATGTCTTTTGTCCATGCTAATATGAAAGAGCAGCGAAAATGAAAGGCTTTAGTCTTTCTTGTCTAGTGCTTGTCTAGTGCTGGATCAGGCTAGCTCTTGTTCATTTTGGAAGCTTTGTTTCTATTTTTGCTTTGTTTTCCCCATTTTGAAATTATTCATTGTGTTGCTCCTCACATGCTTAAAGCATGTTCCCAAACCAGCACTTAACGAAAGCAGGTTATTCTGATTGAAGGACAGTAACTCTTGCATTCTGCAGTTTGGGGCCTGCCTCCCTGACAGCTGTTTTAAGACATCTATTTTTGCCCTTTCATGAAGACTTTGACATCATCTGGTATGGGACTGAGCACCACACAGGCGCCCTCTTCTCCAGGGTAAGAAAAAGCAATGGAGCAATATCAGAAAAGCCAGAGCAGAGGTAGGAGGCATGATTTATTCCGCCTCAGTGTGAGACTACCACAAAAGAATGTATTTTTTATAACGTGTCACAACTAGGTTTGTAACAACATAAACAAAATACACAGCAGCCGTGCCAGCAGTGATCATAAATACATGTTTAGCATAGCAGCTATAATAACTTGCACATCATCATACAAGAACAAATTCTTGTCACACTCTTGTAGGTGGAAAAAAATATGCTCTCTAAAATGTTTCACATGAAAATTCAATGCTCCCATTACCAGAGAGTGCAGTTCTCACAGGACAAATAAGACTGCAGTCTGAAAACTATTTTAATAAATCAAAACTAAATACACTGCTGTCTATACTCTCTTTAAAGGCTTACTTTGACTCTGGCTCGGGGTGTTGTAGAGCAGATGTGGCAGTGAACATGTGCACACATTCTCTCTTCTTTCTCTACCTCTCTTTTTAAACACAATAGGCAAATAAAACAAGTAGGATGTGCTCACATCAGCCCCCAGTCCTAGAGGATCCTCAAAGCTCCTTCTAATAATATTTTTTCCGATAAGTGTAATACAAAGAATAGCCCATCCTTTAAAACAAGCGCTGAATATAGTGTGAGCTGGGGTCTATTCCCACTTCTACCCCAGTCGTTTCCTGGGACTACAAGCACAGAAGTCCTTTTGACTCTCTCAGACTCCATTTTCTTGCCTGTCTTCTGTCTTATCCTCTCATTTTAGACCACAGGCTCTACAGAACAGTGATTTGTGCACTATCCAGATAACTTGAGGAAAGTCAAACTGATTGAATCCTACCTGTTCCAAATATTTTTCTTTTATGTCATAAATCCGACAGTTGGGCTTTCAGCCTCAGCTTTCATTTCTGCATACCTACACCTCTTGTGCTTAAAATCATCCCCTCCCTTTGCCTGCCAGAAACTAGCAAATAAGAACAATTATTTTCACTGAAGCCTTTGAATTTGAGATGCTCATAAATGTGTACCACGCCACCCTAGAAAAACTTGATCCAAAAATGGCTGACAGCCCATATGCTTCATTATTTGATGACATTTTGAGGTACTCATGTCAGAGCTGTGTCAGGTCTACAGTTGCTGCCCTTAAGGCTTGGAGCCTCAAACTCCATCTTGCTGGGGAGAATGAAACTCTTGTCCTCTGTGAAAGTAGTTTCTCCTTTCTCCTTATTATTCTTAATCAGTAATTGCTTGCCATAGAAAGCTGCTTAAGATCTTCCCAGCTTCATGTCTTTACTGTTCCAACATTACTTTCACATCTCACTTCTGTTGAATATATATCTTACTTTTATAAAACTTTCTTTTAAGGAATTTCACTTTCATAATGTGGTTGGAATCAAGTAGGGAAATGTACTGCACTTCTGTGTTTTCTTCTACTGTCAGCATTTCAAATATTAAGCATTTATTCAACCTTGATTTTCTGATTGTTCACTCCAATCTATTTAGTCCTTCTCTTTTCTCTTGGTATCCAGGGAGTCAGGGCTACAGGCTTCTGAAGTCAGTTCAGATGGTTATCTGCAATTTCTCTTTGTAGTGCTCTTTGAGGTCAAATCCATTACAGCATGTGCTCAGACTGACTTTCCACACTTAACTCTGCCAGGCTTACTGTGACACACTCAGCAGTTCACCTCAGAACCTGTTATCCATAGATACAGCAGATGTTATATTTTAAATAGAAAAAGAACCTGTTACCTGTCTCCTCTTCACCTTAAAAAGTTTTGTAGGAAGAGTGATATTTTTGATTAAAAAGAGAAATATCATACTAGATACTCGTTAGTACCACTGCATCCAAAATTAAATACACCCACAAAAATTACATTCACATAATATACAGTAAGGCCACAGTTGGGAAGTTTAATTGCAATGTCCATCCCAAAGAGCTTAAAAATTTTGTTTTCTTTCTGTCATATCATATCAACTTGGAAAGAAATGTACATGAGCAAATAAAGCTCCTTAAATATTTGCAGCTGATTTATAATGGAAATTACAGAGGCAGTCGTGGATAAACTGGTGTATATAAAGCTGGTTTAAAATGCAGGAATAGATTCTAAATGCATCACAGACATACTAATGCTGAAGTAGCATGTCTCAGATACTCACAGTTCAGTTGCAGATGGATACATCAGCCTTTTGCATCTGGAGGTGGAGGTCTCTTCATCTTCAATTTTCAGAGGGGTTTTATTCCTAATCGAATTAAAATATAGATAATTGTTAGGATAAACACAACAACATGAAAGGAATATAGATCCTTTGAGTGAAATCAGTGTTCTGAATTTTGTTGACATTTCCAGATCCACCAGCCTAGTAGTGACAAGAATGGTCCGTCCTGGTTTCTTAAGGCAAATAGACTGAGAAAGCCCTTATAAGCAGATATCAAAAATGGTTCATCATCAGTCAAATTGTTCCAATAGTCATCTGTCCCCAAAAAAATGCAAAAGCAGAGAGAAGGCAGAAAAGGAAAAGAAAAAAATAAGGACTGATATACTCCATACCAACCAGGGCTAACTTGCCATGAATGTTTTGGAAACATCTATTGTGGAAACGGAACTGGCTACCCATAAGTTCTTTGCCAAAAACTAGTAGAAATACCCCTGAACATTTTTGTGACATACAGAGTACAAAAGCAGCTATAAATGTTAGAAAAGCAAAATGAAAAATATGTGACCATATCATCACAGAACCATAAAGTTCTTCTCTTAACTATTCAGAAAAGTGCCTTTGATTCTCAGTAGAAGGTGCTTTGTATCTCAGAGGTACAATACAGTAGCTTGATTACTATCATGTAATGTGGCATTTGCTAAGATAATGACTTTTTTTGTGAATGGCTGAGTCAATAAGCACATAAAATCCCTGTATTTTGTCAGTGCCAGTGTTATTGCTGCCCTTCAGCTGAAGTAATTATACCTTTTTCCTTTTCAGAAAACTTAGCCACTGTTTTCTTTCTCTTTGTTATGACCACTTTACTTATATTTAATTACTTGAGGTTTGCCGATCTGCTTATTATTTGCCTTCCCATGCTATGAAATGAGCTGCAATAGCCTGGCCAGTGTGCTCGGTTAGAAATCCTGCTATCAGGTACAAATATCTGAACAAATAAGACCAAAAAAAAAGTTTTACTTTCACTTTAAAATTCAAAGATTATTATGCAAAAATACTTATTTCACAAGCATATCATACTCAAGTTTCAAAATAAATGTTAGGAAATGAAGAAGATATATTCCCTGATCCCCAGCAGGTGACGTGTTAGTTTACTCTGCTGTTCCTTCCACTTACTCAGGTGTTCGGAGAAGGTCTTAAGAAAGAGATAGGAAGGCTGGAATTTCTATAGGGTATACACCAGAGCATTAAAATAGAGAGAGCAGGACCTGGAAGACCAGGATCTGTATCCTGTCTTCACCATATATAGCTGTTGAGACCTTAAATAAACCATTGATCCTTAAGACTCAGTTTTCCACACTAATAAATGAGATAGTGTTACTAACTTACTCCCACCCTTGCTTTCTCTATTTTCATTTTACACTTTTCTAGGCACTGTGTCTCTAAACTGCACAGAAGGCACAATTCCAACCTCTAAAAAATAATATATAAAAAAAAGAATTTATTTCAGCTTATAAAATCAAGTCCCAACTGAGCAAGCTACTGATACATATATAACTGAAGTCAATGGGGTCACTTAAAGTTAGGGATCTTCTTAAAGACTGTACTGATTCAGGGCCTTAACCCCTCAGGAACATATTGATTCATAGCTTGAAGTAGTGGTTATTTTGCTCTTTCTTTCAGTGCATGCTTATTTATAAAGATTTTCCTTCCTGAGCAGACCTTATGGCCTTCTCTGTGCCGGGTTTCTGCTCAGTAATCCCACCAGTTTATAAAGATTTCTAAATATGTAATTAAAAACTTCTACATCTGGCAATTGGACCTGTCAAGGGATTGAAATGGGAGGAACATAAATCTTTTTGCTGAGAGCTTAATGGCCTGAAGTACAGATGTGATGTTTGGGAGAATCTGTTTGATTGCCATTTATGAATCCCAGCGTAAACGTGGGGAATGATTGCTGCCTTCACGGTCTTTTGCTTCCACACTCAGGTAAGAGCAGTAGGAAAAGGGAGAAGTCAAGGTTTCAGGTGGCATAGAAAGAACAGGAGCAGAAGGAAGAGGATCTCCGTAAAGGGAGCATCCTTGGGGGACGACTCAAGTAAACCAGGTTTTCAGCTCTGCTCTTCAAGACATTAAGGAACGTATCATCTGTTGTGGTGTTCTAACACTTGACAAAGAGTTGTGACATTCATGTAAGACAGGAATATCTCCCTGACTATGTTAAAGCAAGGAGAGGAAAGGCCAGGAGCAGAGACAAGAAACATACTGCACTACACTGTGGGAGGAGACTTCTCAGTCGGGAGTGAAGGTCAGAAAAGGATGGGAGGAATCTGGCACTGCATATACATGTGGGCTGCTTTATCATTTCAGATAGATGTTCATTCTTCTTGCGTAGTGCATTTACTTCTCTCAGCCTGAAGCAGTCTGCACATTCCTCCTGTTCCTAACTACAATGTTTGCCTCAAGAGGTGATCTGAAAACTCCAAACACTCACAGGGCAGAAGCACCATGGGGCTGAGTCTGATCCGCACTGGCTTGGAGACTGAGAACAGCGGGCTGTAGGATGGTGTATCTGTGAACAAGGAAGGGGACTGGCAACAGGAGACAGGACCATAAGGGAAGGGGAGAGCTTCTGTGGCCTCCTCATGTGGAGCGGAGCATCTGGAGCACCTGTGCTGGAACCTAAGCATGGGGACCCCCAGGTGCCCAGGCAGCAGGCTGCCAGGGCCGCTCAGCATTGGCTTCTTGGCCCTCTTTGGCAAATGCCTAGCATTTTCTCATGGGATGAGAGCAATACCCATGCTGAGGAGAATGGAAATGGACCCTGAGGTACCTGCTACTGTAGCTTGCATCTAGAGAGTTGAGAAATATCCGTGTGGGCACTGAAAGCACTGCCAGCACACACACTGTGCAAATTCCACAGGTAAGCAAAGGACTTGAGTTTCCATTAGCTTCAAGCTGGCATCTTTTATAAGCATAAAAACCCTATTTTAAAACAATGTTCATTCGCCTGCTTTCGAAGAGTGCCAAACTGGCACACGGCGGTGATGAGAGACACTGCATGCCTTTCCAAACACAACTCCTGCCATCTGGGAGCAGAGCAGTGGCTTTCAGCTTAGCAGGCCAGCAAGTTCATAAGGGCAGCCCAGGAGTAGGACAAGGCATTTCTACCTTCAGGAGCAACAGAATTTTTCTAGTCAGCTTTGAATGATCTGCTGGTTTGCAACACGCGTGTCAAGAGGTTTAAGGGATGTTATGTTTTCTTGTATTGACTTTTCTGATAACCTTTACCTACCAAATCATGCATGGAAACTCACGAAACAGATGCTAAACTTTTTCCTAATAGCCATTCTGCTCCATTTCCTATATCCTACACATTGACGTTTGCTGCATATTTAGCAAAAATCTTTATTCCTGCACAGAAGATTTTGATAAATCCCCAGTGTCAGCATGAAACACAAGTAAAAAAAGACCTTGTGTGGGGGTTGTCTGTGGGCTGAGGCACATAATAACAGTGGCTTAACAAGTTACTGTGCATCAGTCTGAGGCATCCATTTGTGTGCACGCCTTTCATAGAAGATGATGAGGATGAGATCAGCACAGGGATATTAAGAACCGCTCAGTAGACATGCAGCATCTTGTTAAGCTGCCAAATCATGATTTTATGTCTGAGCTTGGTTGCATAACCTGTGCTAGGTTAATATCCAGAGGTTTTCCATTACCCATCTGTTTATATGGGTGTAAGGTGACATTGTCAGGTAGTAAACATCAGTCAGCAGCTCTAAGAGTCTTTTTATCAGTCCTCCATATTACAGCTGCATCTAAGGGCTCCATCTGCAATGACAACTTTGCCATGTTAGGATACAGCAATGCCCATGGTGGCAGAAGAGAGTCACTGGCTTCAGGGCTGACAATTTTAACAGGCAGATGCAGCAGATAGAACTGCCTAACCTAACAGCAACCGTTTGAAAATCAGCTTGGAGTCTGAGCTAGTTATTTAGGTGACTTCAAAGTAAGAGAAAATCTGTGTGTATAGAGGGGCCATTTTTCCCAGCTGTCTCAGATGCTTCCTTTACCTGACATGGATGTCTCCCCTCCTCCTATAAATATAGGGAGAGCACAGATGTTTAGCTAGATACCCAGCCCTTGCAGGACTGAGGGTTAGGTAAGATGTGTCTCCCAACAAGAACATGAAACAGCAGCATAACACCCATGCAGATCACAGGGAGCTGGGGCACAGGGACATCACCATTGGCTGCCCGGGGAGCTGTGTGCTAGTCCCAGAGCTGAGCCCAGATCCTTTCAGCAACAAAGCTACAGGCCCTTCTTCTAGCCCTTACAGTGCTGGAAAAGAAGGCAGGTCCACAAAGACAGCACCCCCTCTTGCCCTGGTATTTCACCTGCCACTCTGTCCCAAAGTGGAGTCTAGAGAGTCCCCGTTGTGCCCGCAGCTCTCAGCGAAGGATTTCCTATTTCACACACCAAACGCGTGGTTGGTGCCCCACGAAGCAGAATAATTCATTATGTTTAGCAATCTAGGAGCTTGGGCACATAACACCAACCACTCCTGACCACATATCCGTTGCTAAAAACAAGAGAGTTGATTTTAAGGAAAAGGATGAATAATGAGTGCCTGCATTACCTACAATTAAATGCTGTGATGGCCAGTTACGAAGGATTTCAAGCCATTTTTGGGGGGTTTAATGCCACTGTCGATACTCACCGTCTGGCTAGCTGTGCTGGTATCTCCCTGAGCAGTGTGCTGTCTCATTCATCGCTTTGTGGGCTCACATTCAGAGAGTCATTTGGCCTGCAAACTCGCCGGATTATCTGTAAACACAGTGAAAGGAGACAGTTATTGCATGAAACCTAGAGAGTGCACCTGCATGCTAATGAGTTAAATGTCATGACAGAAACGCAAAACCTAGACTCCTCACTGCCCTTTAGAAAGCGATTGGCTTCTGTAACATTTCAAACAGAAAATTAGTGTTACTTCTTGTGCCAGTGCATAATTTATTTTGTAATAAATAGCTAAATGCGTTGTTTGTTGTGCCCCTATTTTAATCCATTGTTGTGCTTTTCACAGGTTCTCCCTGCCCCAGAGGTACTGTTCAGATTGGTTATAATACTTGCTGTGTGAGGCTGCTGTACGCTTAAAGCTCTATTACAATGCAGGTGCTCAGACCAAGAAACAGCTTTCATTCCGTTCCAAATGCCCCCAAGTTATTTATTTTGATATTTTTTGTTTTATTTTACTTTAAACTGAAGGGGTTTCTAGTACCAATAAAGAGCAAACCGAAGACAGCACTAACTACACAACATAAACCTTCTTTTTTAAAATCTGCATTACCACTGTGATAAAAATCAACAATGCCAGCAAAGTCAGGGCTAAGGCTGCAGTCAAACTTTGATACTCCCACTGTAGCTTGGAATTACAGCAGCACACAGCACTCAAGGCACACATTGGTATAAACAGAGCTGTGGATTACAGCATACGACAATGCAGTGTATTTGCAGGCTGATTTCAGACTTCTGCAATGCAGACCCAAAGAAACCAAAGAGAAACTTACTTTTTCTCCTATGGTTTGAGGCAGATTCAGCTTGGCAGTGATTGAGAGTTATCATAAGATGGCTGTTTGACCATCCATGTAAAATGAGATGGATTTACTTTATTTACATGGTGGGCCTATCCTTCCTCATAACTGTCGAGTGCCTGCAGCACAGAATAACTTCTTGCAGATGATACAAACCAGTAGTGATGGGTGAATTTATAAATTCTAATTTTCCGCTTTTAAAATACTGTAAAAGAAAGGACTGTGTTCTGCTAGCTCCATTCATGCATAGCCTCAGAGAACTTTAGTTATGTCTCACCCACAAATGCCAAGGATGCATTACTGCACCTATGAGAGTGGTCTGTCCCACTGTCACACACAAACCAGGGAGGGAAGAACAGTGAAGAGGAACTACCTAATCTCCCATCCAGCTTCCAGCTTAAGTCACCAAACCATTCTTCAAACACAAAACTAAATGTAAATTTTTACCATAAATTGTGCAGTTAAATTTCTAACATTGGTACTGTTGAAAAAACTAAGATAATTGAGCATTGCCAAAAAGAGTATCCCATTTTAATTTTAAAAATATATTACTTGTGCTCCATCCCCGTCTGTCGGCTGTCTCCTAATGCGGGTTTCAGAAGGGCACATCCAAACCAGATCTAAAGGAGGCAGCAGAATCAGGGAGCTTGAGCAGGTTTCTTTATGTGCCTTTCAAATGTCTTACACCCTCTCCGGCTCACCGTTTGACATCCAGGAGCACACCAACCCCCCATCTTACACAGCAGTAAGTAAGTAAGGCTCTTTTTCCCACTCCAGCTCCCAGTTTTATAGAGGACAAGATGAAGCACCCAGTGAGACCCCTTGCACTCCTGCAGAGGCAGTGATCCAAAACTGCAGCCCAGGCAGAGCTGGGGCAGAATGCATACCAGCCCCATACGAGGATCATTTCAGAGGGGAGCGCAGGTTTCTATCAGCCCCCGTGATCTGCTCTGTGCTGCTGCTGCTCTGAGACAGAAGAAGCTGGTGACCACTGGCCCCACGGGTGTGGGGCCACAAAAGGCAGAGTCTTTGGGACAGGCCACTGTGCCTTTGTCGTGCAGACCCAATGGTGCTGCTTACCTCTGCTCAGCAGGGGAAGGAATGACCCCTCATTCCTGGAAGAAAGGTGGGGGGGGTGTGTGTGGCGGGGGGGGGGTGGAATCTGAAAGAATTTTCCATAAATCTTTACACAGTACCATCCATGGTACCCCCTCCCACCCTTTGCCTCTGTGCTGTCTGGAGCACTTCTCTTTTGGAAGGAGAAAACAAGGGGGAAAATTCTCCACTATTCGTGAGGTGCAGAGGAGAACACGTGTCAGCACACACTCCTTCTGCTTCATTCAGATTTCAAGGCAGAAAGCAGTTCCGCAAACAGGGTCTCAGTTTTTCTCCCACCACTGTGAGGGGGCACATTGTCAAAGGAAGCAAAACTGCGTTCCCTCTCCTGCAGTAAAGCTGAGAGAGTACTGACCTCCTCCCGATGAGCAATGCAAACTCCGGTACATAAATACACACTGAAGGCTTTCAGGAGTAAACGTTATTGAACCACTGGGCTGACAACTCAGAGCAGTGAAAGTCTGTTGTGTAAATACATGAGGTGGGACCGTTCCAGGTCCTCCTTTAGCACTCTCAGCATGCAGGCGGAGTGCTTCAACACCCAGCGTGAGATGATCATTTCTGATTCTTCCATTTAGAGAATTCCCCAAAGGTGGCCCCGGACCATCTATTTTTTGGAACAATGTCAGCAATATGCACATTATGTCTGTGAAGAATGATGGTGTTGCTGAATCACAGAAAGGAGAAAGCCATGTAACACACTCAGCTCAAAAGAAGACAAAACTATTTTTACCAGCCAGAAATAAATCTCAACCACACTAACTTTATACACCTGGTGAAAATGCAGACATTGTCTTTGATATGTAATAGCTGTGCAGATGGAGAAGTCTCCTTAGTGTTTTTTACTGCTTCTCTGGAAAATGGGGCATGACTCTCTCTCAGCTGGGTTTGCTCGCGGGCAGCCCTCGCCTCCCTCCTCTCCCTCCTCTTGCACACTGTAGTGGCTGGCAGCAGTCTCGGGAGGCACAAGTCCTGCCGCTCCGCTGCATTACCTAAACGAATCCCGGTACAAAAGCTCTGCAATGGGCTGAGAACCTCAATATTCCTCTCTGACTCTGTTAACCCCAAAGAGCCAAGTATGACAAGTAGGCTTTGGGAAGCAGAATAATGCAAGCTGCACAGGATTGTTGGCCCTAGACAGCTCCTGTACTCCTGCTTCCTCGCTGCCTAAAAGGGTATCCTAATTAATTAACTTTATTGAATGAATCTCTTCCTGGGTGCAGGGTGTTGATGCATCGGCTACTGAAAACAGAAGCGAAGCTAGCACTTACAGAAAATGACAATATCAGGAGTAGGCAGGGTGCTTTGTGTTATGTGTCACAGCTCATAACGGAGTACAGTGGTTGACATCTTTATTACCTTCTAACTTGGTATATGGTCCTCTGTGTGCACATGCCTGCGCCTCTGCCTGGGTCACAAGGAAAAGAAAGAAAAAGCAGATGTGTAGAAAGTAACTTTAACACAATTTTTCTGTATACCACAGATTAAAAAATTATTGTAAACCAGATATGGGCAGCTTTAAAATATTTGACCATACATGGAAAGCAGGATGTAAAACGGCCTTAAAAAGAATTTTATTTTAATGCTGTCCTACTGGAATTCTTTTTAAAATTACATATTTGAAAACGCTTTGCTTAAAAAACATTTTTACATATTCTGATGGTATAATGAGGTCAAGCTGCAGTCTTGCAGAGTAGTACAGTATAAATGAACTAATGAAAACTAATTTCAACCATTTCCTGTAGAGCATAACTGGTAGAATACATCACTTCCAAACACAAAAACAAAATGATCAGCAAGGACTTTCTTCATTTAAGACCCACCACAGCGCTAAAGACAAGGGTACATGCTGCTTTTTTAAAATGTCAGAAATCCATTTCACAGCATTAATGATCTCTCAATGCCCACTTCATATTTAATCACCAAGCTACTAACATTTTCTCAAAATAATAACCTGTCTTTGATGTTGATTGTATCCGTATGTTGTTCAGTTGGGTGAATCAAGTATAAATGAGAACATTTTGAAAAATCTAAACTATGCAACTACTGAAAGCTAAGGATACCTAGAACTGTTCAGTGGGGCCAAAGCAAAACTGAATATTCACTCCAGAGAGTATCTAGTGGTGTCATCTGCTCTGCTGCCATTTTAGCCTGTTACCCTGCAAAAATCTTCCACACACACTATTTCCTCCCATTTTTAATTGTTTTCACTAAGCACCTTGGTCCCAACCTTCACTGATTCCCAGAAGAGCAAATTCTCTACTTTTCAAAGGTTTTTCCTTCTCTTTTATTAATCTGTTTGTTTCTGAAAGTGAAATACTGCAAGCCTAGACTAAAACCACACCTGCTTTGGTAGACACTGTGCTTGCATCTTCTTACTGCTCTGCAGATTTATTTCCATATTGACCTAATTAGCATTTCTTCTATTTAACTTCTAAGTGCCCGTAAACCAAGATGTTAGCTAAATACCATGAAGCATCCACTGTATTTCAGCCAAGACCAGCAATCTCATTTAACCACTGACCTCAAGCAGGTATAAGCCTCAGATTTTAGAATAGAAAGACGTAAGGAATTTATGCTCTGCTTTTTAAAAGGGTGTGAATTTACTTAACAGAAAGCACTTCAAGAATTAGATAAGACAGTCTTATAAAACCAAAGGTTTCTGATAAAATAACATTCTTATTCATACTTTGTTCCCAGAAATATAGTAACTCTGCTACTGCAAGTTTTAATAGCAGTTCATGATGCTTTTTTTTAAATGTTTCAAATGCTTAAGATTTAATCTGTGAATTATTTTTAAAGAGAACTGTGGTGATTGAACTAAATATTAGACTGCATGGTTTTTAAGAGTTCTTGTTTTGTTAGACGCTGTCTTAGAGCAGCATCTAGTGGCACACTTGCTCTGCATCCTCCTTCAAAATCACTTGTGATGCAAGAGTTATAATAATTAATTATGACAGGTTTACACACACACATATACACATGCACATGCACACAGAGGCATTATCCCCAGGCAATCTTGGGAATCACACACCTTTACAGAATTTTCATTATATTCAGAGTGCACTCATTGAGAAGTCTGAACACAGACCCTCAAATTGGTAAGAACTGTTGAGTACCTTACCTTGTTTTTTGCAGCTTCAGTCATGTTTAAAACTTTTGTCTTAGTTTATCAAAAAGAAGTGTATTTTCTGCATCAATTTCTGCATTCAAAAAGAAAAAATATACGTGAGCATTCTTTCCTGATACAGCACCCAGTTCCTCTGTTTCTACAGCTAGGAACTATTTGCACAAGACTTGGCACCCTGACTCAAGTGGTTAATTTGTACCTTTTCTGTTGTCTCCTTGATTTCAATAGGAATCAATCCTATTCAATTGATTTCACATTAAATCAATTTCAATTATGCGCTTGAGGAGTTGTATTTGTACCTTAGACTATTGTGGCAAAATTGCTTTGGTCTCTTTGAGCTGCTTTTCAAACATGCTCAGCACAAAACCTACCCAGGTTATTCAGGTTTTATCTATGCTCTCTGAAGAAGGAAAAAAAAATAAATTATTATGATTTTAGACACACTCAAGTACTACTCAGGAACTAAAATCTAAAAGAATATTATTTAAATAAAAGGATTGAAATAGCTTAAAGTATAAAGAAAGAATTCATAAGTTAAATTTGCAACAATGAGTAAGGTTAGTCCTCTTACAATATCATAACACCATTTTTAATTACTTAAAAAGTGCATGCAAGCTCTTTTGACTGAGTTTTTGTGATAGGTAAAGCCAGCAAACTGATGGGGGGCTTCAGGTGAGATCATGTGGAAAAAATTCAACTGAGGTGTTAAGCTATTTTAGCAATACTTTTTCAAGTGCTGAAAGATATTTTGGTTTACCCCCTTCTTTGTGGCTTAGCAGCTTTGTACAGCATTCAGTTCATTTAAAATATAAAACCTGAGTGGGATTAAAAGGTGACAGTTTGTCTCCCTCATCCAATCCACAAATAAAAACAACCCATGAAAGACTAAAAGCTAATTACTTTCAAGTCTTGGGGAAACTGTAACCATAAGCAACTTGTTTAATTCACTATCTACAATGAATACTCCCTCATTAATAATTCAGCTCAAACTACAAAATGTTTTCATTTTAAAATATGTCACCGGTCTAATTAAAGCAATTTTATTTCATTAATAAAGGGCTTTAAAAGATGCATTTTCTGCAATTACATAGAACTCAAATTTAATAAAATTTCCATTTCCATCCACAAAGAATAAGTAAAAGTATCAGACAATAAACAAGAAATGTCATTTGACATTTTAATGATAAAATGTTAAATTAAGGAGTAGCGGTGTGCAGGTTTAATGTGCAGTTTACATTTAGTTGCAAATCAACATGTCTCTATAGTTAACAACAAATAACAATCAAGTATCTCTAAAGAAAATAATCTGAAAGTAAAACAACTATACAAAACTAAAACTAGTAATTACTTCAGTCAAGATTTCTTGCCTTATGATAGAAATTATGTCTAAAAATGCTTAGCATGTTAATTCTTGCCTACAAGTGCTATAAAAACTATTTTTAAGCAATAGTATTGCATTTTTGTTGCTTTTCAAGTTTCTTCAGCTCAAACTGAGCACAACAGACAAATTCTTAATACTTTGTCCATGTGTTTGCCACAAATCAAACAACCCATGACAAACATCACATTCAATGACTGAGCCATTTCTAATGGGGAAAAAAATGGAAAAAATGTATAAAAGCTACAGAAATGCGCAAAAAAAAATAGAGGAAAAAAATAAAATGCTGCAGAATTACTCTTTGATTATTAAGGGCCTGGAGCATCTCCCCTGTGAGAAAAGGCTGAGTGAGCTGGGACTGTTCAGCCTAGAGAAAAGAAGACTAAGGAAGGATTTTATTAATGTTTATAAATATCTTAAGTATGGGATGCAGGGGGAATTGGCCAGCCCCTTTTCAGTGCTCTGTGGGGACAGGACAAGGGGCAATGGCTGCAAGTTGGAGCACAGGAAGTTCCGCACCAACATGGGGAAGAACTTTTACACAGTGAGGGTGACAGAGCCCTGGGACAGGCTGCCCAGGGAGGTGGTGGAGTCTCCTTCTCTGGAGATACTCAAAACTCATCTGGACGCCTGTCTGTGCAATATGAGCTGGGGAGCTGCTTTGGCAGGGGGGTTGGACCCGATGACCTCTTGAGGTCCCTTCCAACCCCTGATACTCCTCCATCACAGGATGTGAAGTGAGAAATGCAACTATAGGTGATGTGATAAGGGAGGGACAGTTGAGCTTTTTAGCTTTACTGGTAAGACCATCTCTGGTGGGCACTCCTCAGGAATAAGACTTTTGCTTTGTAACTGCATCAGAATAGCTAACTGAACAACATTTTAAAAACATATTGTATTACTGAATCCAGGACAGTCTAAATTCTAGGCTCTGGTTCCTCCATATCATTCTGGCATGCTATAGGATCTCTGTGAAACCTTGGGAAAGGGTTCCACTTCATGCAACCATTAGGGCACAGTTTTTGAGACTGAAAACACCTCTGCAATGTGCTGAAGGAGGGTATTCATACCACCCAGCTTTGCCGTCTAATTTAAACAGCTATTCTCTCTAAGTTCTTGCTAACAGCCAGTGGAAAGAGAAACAGTTTTTTCCCAGAGGTGATTCAGACCATGTAAATCAGAGCTCTCTGGAGAGCCTGACAATAGGAAAAGTTTAGGTAATAGGTTGATCATATCCGCTGTCTAAGACTGGGTGATGTGAACACTTCCTTAAATCTTTTCAGATTGATTCAGCTGCTCATTATGAGCTATTGTACTTGAACAATTTAAAGTGTAAAACTTGGTTTGGTTTGAAACATTTCCCTTTCCTCCTATCTGGACAAAAAGGTAGGATTTACTTCATATATTTAAATAGGATTCTTTTATAACCCAAAGGCAGCTGAAAGGATTCTGCTGAATCCAAATACTCTCTCAAGCGTGGAAAGCTATGTCGTAAAGGTGAATGTTATATGAATTAATGAAAGAATAAAAACAGAACTTTATAACAGAAACTGATCTGAAACCTCCTGATGACCTCTCTGTAAAGCATTAAGTTGAAACCCTTTCAGATAGATCTCTATTTAAACGCAGACTGAACGTAAGCATCTTTGGGAGTTGATTTGGTCTGACAAATTTGTAGGAGATTATAAGCATATGGATAAAGACAACCTGAGAATATGTAACAACCACAGCTAAGTGCATTCAGAAGTCTTTCTGCCAAGTATTATATTACAACCCCTTCAAATTTTCAATAACTTATTGTACAAGGAAATGGTATTTAATCATCTGCAGTGTTCAGTATCCGAGAAAATTTGCTAAATAGCGACTTTAACATTATAAATTCAGGATTGCACCATTCTTCTCAAGATCATTGTCAGCAGCTAAGTTTTGTCTGTGCTATTTTCTGTCCTCATAGTGCCACAAGAAAGTCATCCAAAAAATGTCTGATATCAGCTGGAGCCTGTGGAAGAATTAAGCTCTCCTCTATCTTATCCTGTGTCACAAAGTTTAGTGACCTGACAATACCACTTTCCCCATTTGAAGCCTCAGCAATAGACATGTTTTGCTATAGAGTGTTACCCAATGGAATAAATAAATGGTAAAAATAACATATTATTGATTTTCAGAGTAGGATTCTGCTGGTTTGCAAAAGAAATACATTACATCAAAACCAGAAGAAACAGCTATCTGAACTTTGCCGTTAGCGATAATCTAGGTACAGTGTTATATATTTAGTGACAATGATTATGTAGCAAAGATTTTTTGGACATCAAAAATAGCCTTGATTTTATTGAGTTGGTTAAGACGCAGTGCTGGTAGATATTGAGTTACTCCTGATGGGTACCAACTTCCCTTTACACTATGAAAAAGCACCTATTAATAGTATTATAAATCCTGCATAATGTGGCAAAACAGCATAACTATGTGTATCGCCTGTTAGTATTTACTCTTTCTTCATAAAAATCCAATAACTTTGTAAATCAAAATACACAAAGAAACAAATTCTAAATTATGACAAGACGGCTCCTGTGACTTTGGTTGCAAGTCATCGTAAGATCAGCTCATCTGAATTTCAGATGTCAATTAGACATGGAAAACAAGATAGCAGAAGTTCTTATTGACTGAAGAACTAATGGAGAAAAAACAAAATCTGAAACTTTATAGTGTGTGAGAGAGACTGTCTGATGGCAAAGCTATTTGTGGAATGAAACCAAGTAGAGCTCAACATCATAAGAAAATTACAAGTCCTTATATTCACCAATCTGAAAGAAAATATTCCTATTCGTAAAACTGAAAATCTGTAAACTTTCAAGTGCTGTCCTAAAACTAAAGCAACCACTATCTCAAAAATGTTTCTTGTTTTATTTATACTCTACAAGAATATAGAGGAAAAATCTCTTCATTTCTCTCTGCCCTTCTCAGAAACATTTGAGACTTGAGAATGCAGTCATCCAGCATGGCATTTTTCTCTCATGACTCTCAGAAAGACAAAATGAACACATTTGCCAGTTGGAAGGACAGATATAGAACAGGGGCTGGAGGGGAGGAAGGGTTACCTGAAACCAGAGAGTAAAGAGAGAGAAAGAGAGAATGACAAGTTAACCAAAAATACCCAAAACAAAATAATAAATCTCAGGTTCTTATTAGGACTTGTTAGGATAAGTTGAACAGATGAAGAAAAGAAAAAGGGTCACTGAAGGGTGTGGGGGGTGTCTAGATATTTTGTGTTGAAACCTTAATCCCCTCTACTTCAAAGTGACACAGATTTCCAGGACTGTTTAGTTCCTGTTCATATGAAATCCCACTACATGGTTCAATCCAGAAGCATTTCAAATAAAGTTCGGAAGGTATAAGACAGCTTTTTTCCAAATGCAAGAAATCTCAAGGAAGCATTTCCAGAGCTGAGGTGCTCAACTCTGCTGCTCACTATACATTCAAAAGATCCTCAGTTCACAAGTGACCGTAATATTTGGCCAGCTGTATACAGAAAGAGAACCACGCAAACTCTCACACTACAGTTTTCAGAAGCAACTAATGACACAATGAGTGCTTTCAGTGCACAGCTTGGGATGACTTGAAAATGTCAGGTTTTCAAAGACTCTTCTTTTGCTGCTTTGTTGCATGCACCACAACTACACACCTACAAATTATGAAGCATTTTTGATACATAGCCCCACTCAAATAGGCTATCATGAGATTGCTACACATCCTACACCTTGAAGCAGAAGCAAGCACTGACTGAAAAGTATGGAGTCTTCCCAAAGCAAATCTTCACTCACCACTTTATCAGAAGACTGTCTCAGGGATCTGTATTGAGAAACTAACTCAGTTACCCTCTTTCCAAAACATGATCATAAATTGCTTAACAAAGCCTGAAGATTTTAGTATTAATGACAGGTGATGGAATTCTCATGCACTAAGTTATATATTTATGTCATCATCTGATGTTATTACTTGGAAAACTCTAATAAAATAACATGGTTTTCAGTCATCTAACTGCTAATAATAATTTATTGTATAGTCTTATTCAAAAATACTCACTATATAAAATCTGCTAGTTATTCACAGTAGGTATATGTGTGAGTGCATATGCGTATATACAGTGAGGGTGACAGAGCACTGGAATAGGCTGCCCAGGGAAGTGATGGAGTCTCCTTCTCTGGAAGCAGATATTCCAGACCCGTCTGGATGCCTGTCTGTGCAATATGAGCTAGGGAGCTGCTTTGGCAGAGGGGTTGGACCTGATGATCTCTCAAGGTCCCTTCCAACCCTATGATTCTCTGATTCTATGATTCTATATACACACACACATATATATTTATATATACATAAAACCATAGAATCATGGAAAGGTTTGGGTTGGAAGAGGTCTCAAAGATCTTCTATTTCCACCTCCCTGCCATGGTCAGGGACACCCTCCACTAGATGAGGTTTCCCAAAGCCCCATCCAACTTGGCCTTGAACACCACCAGGGAGCATGGAGAAGGCAGACACAGCTTCTCTGGGCACCCTGTGTCAGGGCCTTATTGCCCTCACAGGGAAGGATTTCTTCCTAATGTCTAATCTAAATCTACCCTCTTTCAGTTTAAACCTATTCTTTCTTGCCCTATCACTACACTCCCTGATAAACAGCCCATCTCCAGCTTTCCTGTAGGCTTCTTCAGATGCTGGAAAGCTGCTGTAAAATTTTCCCTGAGCCTTCTCTTCTCTAGTCTGAACAAGCCCAACTCACTCAGCCTGTCTTCATAAAAGTTCTCCATCCCTCTGATTATCTTTGTGGCCCTGCTCTGGACTCACTCCAACATATACATACAGTTACCTGATAGGTCTTAAATGTAAAGCGTGTTTGCATGAGCAAATTGGTGAGAGGCCAGAAAAAGTATGTCACACAGCTGTATCATTATAAAAAGGATGTCTTTTTATTTGGCTTGATCTGGTCATTTGTGTTTAGCAGAGTCAGATTCTGCATTTATAGAAAGCCTAGTAAAGTAGTGTGAAGTGACATTGAATTGGTCTGAAAGCCATCTACTCAGTTCATACTCTCATGGCAACACTTTATAAAACGTTGAGTTTCATCAGCTCCTGAATTGAAAAGATTGATTTGCTTGTCATGTTGAATAGAGTCTAAAAGAAGTTTAAGGAACAATTGACCCTGAGCAGAGCTGCAGCAAAGTCTTCTGGGCATCTAACAGAAGGCAGCTCAAGATTTCCAAGATAACTCAAATTGCCTCAGTTATGAAAAACAGCAACATAGCTCACCGTGGGCTGAAAGATGCAAGAGGATTTTCATAATTAAGTCTAAGAGAAAAGCTTCTTTAAAAGCTGCATTTGCATAAATACATTTAAATCTCCACTTGCATATGTTTGGCAGAAAAATAATTAATACACATTTTGTTTTGCATTATTTTCATTCTTATTTTCACTTTTAAATACAGATCTCCAAAATTAATCTACACTAGGACTCTCATTGAATGAATCTTATTGAAAGAGAAGAAGATGTGCTGGCATGTCAGGGTGGATGTGCATCATTGCCAGCACTTAATGATGCAATCATATATCTCAGGTTACAACAATGGTAAGGGTGGGAGCAGGGGGTCCCTGAGGGAGGCAGTTAGAGCCTACAATGTGCAGCAGGATTAAGCTTCTGCCATCCATTTGAACCTCTCTGCCCATGAATACCAACAAATCATATGTCTAGAGCAACTTCTTCACAAAAATGAAGACTTTGGTTAAGTCAACACAATAAATGGCTGCTGCCCACCCCTGTTTCTAACTTTTCAATTCTTTGGGCATACATAGACCTCATCCTATGTGACATATACAAAGTCCTTAAAAGCAATTCATGGTATAATGACAAATCACAGCTCCTAGATGGCCCCCAACCCCTGTGGTGCATTTATTTCAAGGATCCTGGCTAGAGATCGTTGTATCTTACCAAGTGACAGTACCATACCTGGATTGCTC
Source organism: Gallinula chloropus (assembly GCF_964237585.1). Classification (NCBI taxonomy): domain Eukaryota; kingdom Metazoa; phylum Chordata; class Aves; order Gruiformes; family Rallidae; genus Gallinula; species Gallinula chloropus. The sequence goes on along the minus strand of NC_140087.1, from coordinate 13,493,027 downwards.
TATCCCAATCTGGGAACAGAAAAGCTCTGCAGAGCTGTAACAGCCTTGTGTCTTCGTGCTGCTGTTCACCATGCCACACTGTCAACGGGGTCAGAGGGACCGTTGTGAGATGTTGGACACCAAACTGTTCAGCCTCTGGCACATTGGGCTGAAAAATAAGTGCATATTGACAGACTTGGTCCCCACCAACTGGAACAGACGCTTCTCTGAGGTAGGTAACCTAAATAAACACCTTACAAAAACTTTAACATATAACATAGCAAGTTGCACCTGCTCAGGACAGGTCTCATGTAAGAACATGTGATTCTTCGCATGGGTCTCTTTTGTAGTATTTTTTGTTTAGTACTAAAATGAAAAAAAGAAGAGAGAAAAAAGTACTGGGGGTGCAATATGACGGATGCAAAAACCTCAACTCTGAGTTGAGACACTGGCATTTTGCGCAATTAGATTGGGGTGAGCTGAAAAGAATTTTTTTCAGGTAGAAATACACAGTGAAACTGGAAATTTAAAACTTAGCTATTTCTAAGAGATTTTCATCAAGAGTAACATCAAATGAAAATCATATTGATAAAGCTGAAATGTTTATTTGTTTCACTAAATTCAGACTCTTAGAACACTTCCAAAAATTACCAATAGAATTCTTGGCTAAAACAAACACAGATTAGCACACTTAGGTTCACTCATTCCATAACATTTATTATATAATCTGTGTATGTATATAAATCTCTATAAAAACAGTCATTACACATGTATTCTGTTTATTTTTAGGTAGGTTATACAGTTATGCAAGCCATGGGATTCTTTTCCTTTTTAAGCATTTCATAGTGTAATATCATATCAGTTTCTCAAAAAGAAGCAGGCTGTTTATATCCAATGGCTCAGTGAAACAGAGCAAAGGAGGAGCGCTGCTGGGGCTATAAAAGGCAGCAGTGTCTCCTGAGGGCCAGGCTCTGCCACACGTGGGTAACTAAGTATGAAATGCCAATTGCAGCTGTTGACTGACATTGCAGTTGCCCATCACAGACCGCCTAAAATACTTTTAACTGCTCATTAGGTCCATTAAACTCCAAAGGTGAGGTGACAGTTGTATGTACCCAGCACCAGTGTAAACATAGCACACAAGTCACATGCTTCTATTTTCAGGCCATTATTTCAAATTTGGCTAATGAAGAATGAGTGCTTTTACATCAGTGTGTTCCAAGGTTGAGCTGCTCTATAGCATGCAAACCCAGTCACCTCAACTGGCCATGTTCCCACTGGCAAGGCGAAAAGCTGGTCATTAAATTGCTATATAAAGTGATAGTGTGACCGTTGGCAATGTTCAAGTTAAGGTTGTGTCAGCAATAGCCTTTCCATTACAAACCCCCATTTTTCAGGGGGTTTTATGCCTTGAGATAAAATCCAATTGTAATTCTTCATTCAGTGCCTCAACTCAGCGGTGAGGTTTTTGCATCCATCATGTTGCACCCCTGGTATTTTTTTCTCACTGATTCATTTCCAGTACTAAACACAAAATATTACAAAATAGGCACATGTAAAGAATTGCAGCAAGCAGAACAAGTACTGCTTCTGCCATTTGTCTGAAAAACAAAGGGGAAAGAGGCCTGAAACTCCCTGCCAGCAAAACTTCCCTTTTCACCTCAGGTTAGCTACCATGTATCAGGTATTCTAAGCTAAAAACACAGCGGGGACAAAATCTGCAACCTTGTGCAAAGTTACCTTCTGCATTGCCTTCACTTATATTTTTACCTCAGGCTACCTGAAATACATAGTGCCCTGAGGTAAAACACAGCTTTTGTGGTAATAGAGACAAGCCCTAACATGGATCCTGACCCTGCCAAGGGTTCGAAATAGGTTTATGCTCAAAGACACTTTAATAGTCAGACATCAGGAGCCATGCATGCAAAAAACATCATGGTCCCTGTTAGGATGAATGGATGTACCAGTGCATTTTTCCTTATGCCCAATTTTAGAGACAGCTGAGGTCTCTTAGCGTGCAGAGCAGCTGCCTGTAAAAGGCTGGCTGGTGCAAGGGCCCACCTGGAAGTGCATAATTTGGGGAGTTTGTTTCAACATAGATGATCCTTTATCTTGTCTGAGCATGCATTGTAATGTTCTTAGATGGTGGTTAATTAGAAGTCAGTGCTGGAGCTGATAGCTAAGGTGACCTTTATATAAGAACAAGTAAACTGGAGAAAAACCCCCACAAACAAACAAACAAAAAACCCCACAAACACTTAGGTGAAAAGGGCTGATGGGAGAAAAATCTCTGTCTCCCCCATTGCCTGCCACCTCCTGTCTGCCTAAATGTGTTAACTGCAGGACAGAATCACAGAACATTAGGAGTTGGAAGGGACCTTGAAAGATCATCTAGGCCCACAGCCCTGCCAGAGCAGGATCACCTAGACTAAATCACACAGGAATGCATCCAGGAGGATTTTGAACGTCTCCGGAGAAGGAGACTCCACAACCTCTCTGGGCAGCCTGTGCCACTGCTCTGTCACCTTCACTGTGAAAAAGTTCCTCCTTTTATTCCCATGATGCTTCCAGGACTGCCACACTTCAGCACAAAGCCAACAGGGCCAGATACAGTTATAAAAAGCCATGTGGGTTTTCTTTGTCACCTTGGATGTATAGCTGAGTTAATCACTCAGCTGCACCCCTAAAGAGAGTCCTCTGAACACCAACTGCTTCTGCAGCAAGGTGAGGGTACGGTGTGCACACGGCGCTCCCAGCGCACCGCAAACTCAAATGGTTATGCAGGCAGGAGGGCAACAAAATCAGAGGCATGATTTTTGTGTCCAAAGTTCTAGCTCTTTCAAGAGTTTATGGTTTGTCTATTCAAACCACTTTATCAAAGTTACTGAGAGAACTACTGGAGATTTTTTTTTGTCTGCATATTTTAATGAGAAAGTGTGGTCAGTGAATATTTCCTACAAGTTACATTTTAAATTTGACAACACTGGGTTGTTTGTTTTTTTTTTTTTAATCCTCATCAAAAAAACAAAACACCATATTTTACTTTGCATTGAAATAACTCCAATAAAACTGCTTCATGTCTGTTTTGAAGCTGAGGCTTGACATCTTTATACAGCTTTATACAGACAAGTTCTATGACAGCATATATCCTGGAGTGGATCTCAGTTTCTCTTGTTAAAAACCTTTTCATTTTCCACAAATAAATATTTCTGGAGCAAAGACTTAAAAGTCTGGCCTGATGATTGTAAAGAAATTATTCAGAGAGAAACAAGTCCAACAGACAAGAAAGAGATTGAGTCAGTAGCCGAGAGGTTTGTGCCGAGAAGGAATTGTAAAGAAGAAAGCAGAGCCCTAGCAGATCAGTTCAACGGTTTTCGGCGCAGACTGTTGCTGAACCTTGACAGCACAGTTAGCATTGCCCAGAAAAGAGAGACACCCTCAAGTCACTTATAAATTAAAGACTTGACCTTTCTAGCATGTATTCTTGTATACTATACACACCGGTTGCCTTAAGTCTTCAAGTGCTACAGCAGCATGCTTTGCCAGTCTGAAAGATGTTATGTAGTGCTGCTTCCCACTTTAATTATTTCAATTATTTTAGCGTAGCATCAGCAACTTTCAAGACACATTTAAATAAGACTTCTCATCGTGAACAGGCCTAAGTGTTTAATGGGAATGCCATCAGCATGGTAAACAAATACCCTGACCTTGAAAATTTTCAAAGCCAATGGATACAAGACCAAATACAAATATTTATTTAGATGAAAATTTACTGCACTTGGCTTTATCATTCCGAGTTCCCTGCGTTTCAATTTTCCTAAATATGCTCAGGAACCGTGGCTTGTGACAGAAAGGAGAAGAGTGGATATTGTTGCCATGGAAACAAAAACATTTTTCCTCTGCTCCAAAAATGTTGTCTATTAGACATCAGTGAGGGAAAAAAATAACATGTGTATATAATTAATTTTACTCTCTGTCATGTTTTTCAGATTTCAAAAGATTGTTTCTGTTAGGGTTTTCAGAAACAGAGACACTTAAACACAGTAGGAATCTTACAAGCAATGGGGTGCACCTTTGCTAATGAAGTGAAGCGAAGGTGCATTTCTCCTTACTATCCTCATGCTTCGGTGGAAATTTTATTTCCTCGCTTGTCGTTGTATTGGATAGGACATTCAGACAGAAGTTAGAGCTGCATTTTATACTTGGGACTTACAGCTATTCCATCTTAACATATTGCTACTAACTGGCCAAATGAAAATGAGAGAGATTTTTTCTGAGCAGACAGTTTGTTAAAATGTGGGTGATCATTGTTTATTCCTTTAAAGCTTTGCCAGTTTATTCTTTTTCAGACCTTCCGTTGTTCCACATACAGATGACACTGGACTTTAATCCCAGTGGTAAAGCTCTAATTTTCTTCAAGACTTCTATGAGTTCTGACATTCAACAAGATTGGTGTTTTGTCATTAGCCTGGACCAAAATACACCCCCCTCATAAAACTCTACATGCAAAAAGCACCTAAGCACCATCTCCACTTAGATGCCATTTCGGTCAGCTTGATTTTTGTGCAAGACAAGAATTTTAAATTATTTTTTTAAATTAACAAATATGCATATTCTTATGAAGCTTCCTACTTTTTCCTTACATCCATGTAGAAGACGTACTTCATTGCTGATGAGGTAGCACACTGAAGTGTTAAACTATCTTCCACTGTTTCAGTTCCCTCTGTTTTGGAAGTAGTAGATACTTGGTGCTCTTCTTGTCATTCAAGAGTACATTGTAGTAATTATGTGATTACTTATTAGCTTTTTGTTGATTTGAGCTTATTTGATGCAGTCACTTGTAATTCTGCAACACATGCTCCACGATCTCTTTGATTTTTTTCTTAATTAATTGAAGAGTCTGATCATCCACTTCCAACTAGTTTTTAAGTGCCCTCAATTATTTTTTGTTTTGGAATAGATTTAGAGTTGAAACATGTCTCAACTAATTGCAAGACATAATACCACAAAACTGTACGAATTAACAAATATTAATGCACACTTAGCATCTATCCTAGATACCAATATTTATATACACACGCAGAGGATGCTGCTAAAGGCTGAAATTGGAATCATAGAACCATAGAATCATTAAAGTTGGCAAAGACCTCCAAGATCATCTAGTTCAACTGTCCCCCTACCACCTATATTACTAACTAAACCATGTCCTTATGAACCTCATCCAACCTTTCCTTGAATACCCTGGGCAACCCATTCCAATGCCTAAGCACTCTTTCTGAGAAGAAATTTCTCCTAATTTCTAACCCGAACCTACCCTGGTGCAACTTGCAGCCTCTTGTCCTATCACTACTTAACTGTAAGAAGAGGCTGATCCCCAGCTCAGCACAACCTCCTTTCAGGTAGTTGCAGAGAGCAATAAGGTCTTCCCTGATCCTCTTCTCCAGACTGAACAGTCCCAGTTCCCTCAGCTGCTCCCCATAAGACTTGTGTTCCAGACCATTCACCAGCTTCGTTGCCCTTCTCTGGACATGCTCCAGGGCCTCAATGTCTTTCTGAATACATTATTCAAGGTGCAAAGACAGCAACAATGCAGTTTATCCAAACTCTGAATTTCTCTAGCAAATTCAAACCAGCACAAGGAATATATCCTCCTATTCAGACTAGCTATTCAGCATCTTCAGTGATAACCATTCTGCTAGCAGAAGTTGTGTTTTGAGCTGGTGTTACTCAGTTAACATTCAACATGAGTTATTTCTCCAAATGCTTATACTGCTGTATGTATCTTAAAAATAAAATAAAATCAAATACCACATACTTTCTATTTATCCTATTTGTAATTCAAATTATGCGTTCTAATTGACAAGTCATGCAAACCAGCACCAATTCATGTCTGGGCACACCATAAATTTTACAGAAATAAAAGCTGGTTAGAAACACTTTTGAGTTGTTCAAACATTAAGTGGTCCTATTTTTCACTATCTTCCTCCCATGAAGCTTGGCCACCTCATCATATCAAAAATTGAGCCATACAAGCATCAGAAAACAACCAAACAAAAGATGGGAGGGAAGAAGGGCAGTGAAGAAATCCATGTGTGACCTTTGGTGGGTTTTAGACCTACTCAGAATATTGTGCTTTCATCAATGTTTAAAACTAGCCCCCTCTTAAAATGAGTTGCCATTTTTATGTGGTTGGATATTAACTCACCGGAAATCCAACCTCTCACTGAGAAAAAGGGGGATAATAAGAACGGGATTACCATTCAGACAAGTAAAACCAACACAAAGGCAAACCTTTCACCAAGTCCTTGAAAGAGATATCTGATAAAGTGGAAACACATGGGGCCCATATTTCCCAAAATAACAAGTGGTGGCAGCTGCTCAGCTGGCACTGACGTGTCAGGTAACCATCACCCCAGAAGCACAGGTGCTCTCAAAAGAATGGAAGCTTCTAAAAAGATTGAAAAAAAAGCACTCAAACATCGGGGTACCCCAAAAGATTGACTTGTAAATACAGATTTCACCTCTGTCTCAAGTCTCTAATTCTTTCCTCTTTGCAAGTGTCTTTTCTCCCTTGTGCTGTTGAAACCCAGAAAAGGGAGGAAAATCGCTGTAGGACTAGAATATGGGTATATATGCACATATTAACTGTATACATCCATATCACTCAGCAGGCTAAATTTTAGATGCCATTTTGATTAAATCTTTTCTTTTGTGTTTTTTCATGGTTAAGGATATTCAGGAGGCTTTTAGAATATGCATTTACACATAGCAGAGACATCATGCACAGAAAACACAACTTTGATTCTGTCCTATTTAAATAAGTCCTGGCCACATAACAAGAGGCTTCATTTCAGCCTGGTGAGAAAGAAAAGAGAGAAATTAAGAGCAAACATGTTTTTCAATGGCCATAACTCTCATTTCTGGTCCACATCTTTAAACATTGGATATCTTTATTTTTCAGCTCCAGAAAAGCTGAAGGGAGGGTGTAGGAGGCCTGAGAGCTGTGGGTCACTGGAAGGGCATTAACAATGCTCAAGATCATCCTGGAAGATTGAAAGAGAGGATTTTGCATTATACTTTTTGTAGCTTTTGCCTTGCTCTGTGTTTTCCAACAGCAGAGAGCAAGTCTTAATGCAGACAGTTCACTGAAAAGTCTGTGACAATTTGCCTCCACTCTCACAGCCTCCAAAGATTCAAACTGTAAATTAGATAGAAAGTACAATGCAAGTAAGTTATCAAGAGCTTGTCTAGGCCTGTGTTGGAAGGCAATCTAAAGAAGTTGGTTTTGACAATACAGAAAGGCAACTTTGACCACATTTCCATACTCTAAAAAGGTGTATCAGTGAGAGGTATTGGGCAGCCTTTAGCCATTTTGAGCCTGCTAGCATTGGGGGGTGCCTGACACAGACAGAACTCTTAGCCAGGGCAGCAACAACTGCCAGAGGGATTGATGTTACCAGAGCTTAGCTCTATTTCACAGAAATTTACATTTTGGAGCATTATTTAGTTTTCATAGAAACACTTTGCATAGGAGTGTCTAGGACCTCAGGCTGACTGCCTCCTAGCCATGACCCTGCTGGCTTCAGGGATGCTGTGAAAGCAGGAAAGGCTTCTCACTGGGAGAGCTGGTGATGCTAACCACGTGCATACTCTGCTTCTGTGTAGAGTTTAGACACTTTCTAATCTTGTTGTACCAAAGAGCAGGCATTGCATGCGAGTTTATTCACAGCAACAATATTATCAATCTATGGGAATGCACTGTAGACTGAAAACTGCAATAGGCTGTAGAGATTTCTGAGCTAACTTTAAACAAGCTGCTTGGGTAATAGAAGCAGCCTGGTGTGGCAGCCCAGAGCTCAGCACAGCCTAATTTAATCTGTTTAATTGTGTGTAGCTGGCATGGAAAGCAAAGCTAGATTTTGTCAGATATATCTAAATGCTTCCTAATAACCTGTGCTTTCATCAGTGTTTTCTCTACGCCTTGTTCTTTGTGAGCAGTACTTAGTAGTTTATAGTCCTTCAGAGAGAGGGCTGATGGAAGCTGTGAAGTAATCATAGGGAGCAGTGACTCAGATTTCTTCCTTTTTAGATATTCAGGCCCAAACACCATACACTCATGATGGAAGTGACTTATGCTCAGGTACTACATGATGGGAAAAATCAGTCTAATTGTCACATCTTAAAGAATAAAAGGAAAATTGTCCAATGGCCTCTATCATCTCAAAATGCTAAAGAGAGTGGGTACCAGAGAGGAGTCGAGGTCAGAGAGGAGCTGCTGGCACACTGGGAAGAAACTCCTCAGAGGAAGTAGAACTTTTGTTGTATTTTCTGTGCCAGCATACCTCATGTCAAAAGAAGGCTTTATACCTTTTCCTGTCAACACAAAGATACATGTGCCAGCCTCCATCCTCTGTCATTGAGGACATAGGGGCATACAGCTGGAACTGGCCTGCCCAGAAATTAATGCACAAGTAAAAAATGCCACAGAGAGAACGGGGCGGGAGAAGGTCTTCTCTGCAGACATCACTTGCTCAGTGCTCTCTGGAAAGAAGCATCAGATATTTTGCAGGAGATGGAACAAACCTGGGAGAATTAATTGGCTTAATTTCTAAGTTATAGGTCCAAGGACAGGAAAGAAAATTGTGACTATAATCAAAAAGAGAAAAAAAATCTAAAGAAAATAGAAAATTTGTAAGAACATACACGTTAGCCAAAGAAAATGTGTGACCATGTCCTGTGGACAAATGAAGACGTGGACAACCATAAAGAAAATCCAGTTTTCATGGTGCCTGTTGGAGATGAAGCTACAAAGGCAATAGCTGGCAGGCACATCTGGAAACAAACATGGGAAAACACGAAAACATGCACAAAGCAGCATAAAGCCTTCCTAACCTCCCTTCTACATCCTGCATTTGATCATATTATTACAACTCATCTTTTCTGCTAATATGCAACTTGATCCAGACACAGAAATCCCACTGACATTAAGGTAGAGCACGGACCGTCATTTGTTACTGCAAATTGCAGAGTACTAATGGTTGAATATACCGTGTTATTCCAGCTGTAATTACTATATAATTTGCAGCATTACAAGAAGATTGTAGCATAGAAGACATAAATTAGTGTCTCGTGGCTATTCTGTAATAACATGGAATTTACTGTACAGATTCTTGGTCAAATTTTAGCCTGTAATTATTCAGCATTTTACATAGGAGCTTGTCTGCACCCAGTAGCATAAAGAAGAAACCAACAGCAAGGACTGATACAGGTATTGTTGAAGCACAAGCTTCTCAAAAGCCCTTCTCTAATGTCTTCTGGAAAATTTCTAATACTTCTGAGACTATTTGTTACATTTTGCATATTTTAAAAATAATCACATAATGTCTGAAGATTTAGAGGGGATTGACCTAGATGGGCCTCAGCATCTCTCTGTTCTAAAGTTTCTTAAAAGGATAATAGTGCTATTCTGAGAGTCGGAAAACGTATCGGTCTCATAGCCTGTGAAGAAAAATGCCTAAACTAAGTATCTTGTCTACTTTTATTTCCTTGTTTTCTCAATACATCTTATCAGGAGGACTGCTTCAAAACAGGCATTGTAAATTCTGTGGATGCCAGAATAAAATACTCCAGGTCCAGAGTTCACCCTCAGAAGATGAAAGAGCCCAGAGAATGGAGAGTCCACGCTGTGTTTTCGATAGGCACCTTGGGAACAAAAGCAGCTCTGTTCTGAAATGTGCCAACGCTGCCCACACACCGCGGATTTATGGTTTTGTTTGCACAGTGAAATTTACTGATCATGAATATCTGAAGCCCTCAGCTTGCCTTAAGGTACTCAATGGACCCAAGTGCCATGAAGGCAGCAAGCAAAATTGCCAGGGAGGGCATAGGCATCCAGAGAGGGCAGAGGAGAGGAGAGGAGATGTGGTGAAATGAAAGAAAATAATTCTGCGTGGTGGCAAATGACAAGGAGCTGGTCTTCATCCTGCACTGAATTTAATGGTACCACTTCCACTGGCTTCTTCCCCCAATACAGGCAGGACCTTGGGCTCAGAAATTATACCTGAACTTCCCATGGCATCTCGGTACATCTCAAACTGCAGATGATGGAACATGCTGCAGCCACAGCAGCAACCTTTACCATTATGTCTTAATTATTTTACCAACAGAGGGGAGAATTGACTATAAATAATAAGCTGGGATTTGTGACAGAAATCCAAAGACTGTCACGTGGTTTATAACCACACTTAAAATGTTATTGTCCCTCCATAAACTCTTGCAAAGGTTTGTCTTAAAAAGGGGGTTTGTAAAAAAAAAAGAAAAATTCTTCCTATAATTTTAGAGCAATGTAAAATAGTATTGATCTGCTATAAAGCACTCTCCCAGCAGATCACAAAGGGGGATGAGTATCATTGTTCCCACTTTAAAGAAATGTCTAGTCTTTTCCTCCACACAGAAAGCTTAGAGAGAGAAAGAGAGAAATAAACTGCTGAACGGTTGATTTCCCTTTTACTCAAAGATATTAAAGTCTGGTGAAATGAGACAAGGTTTTCCACTCCATTTTCTCAACCTCAAAAAAAAAAAAAAAAGAAAAAACCTGAGATAGCCCAGCACTGAATTTGTCTTCTGACACAGCCTGGTTGTTTGAAGCTAGGCAAATACAATCAGAAGAATTACTGGACATGTCCTTCAGTCTCATGCTTTCCCTTAATTGCATGTTAGTGGTTTTCCGTGCGCCCAGCAGACTGGATTCAGATTCTCATGATTTTTACAGCATACTTCTTCCCCATTTGGGAGCTTAGAGGTGAGGTGATACCTCCTGGAGAGGCAGGTACAGAGAGTCACAGAACTGTACACAGAATTTTTTGCCCTATCAGGCCATAAGGGGTAGACAAAAGTGAATGATGCAGCTCTCATCTTCCATTCCAGATCCTTTGTAGGACAGGGCACTGAGGAAGCTGCATCTTTGTTGGTCCCAGCCAGATGTCCTGTGGTAGCAAATGCACTGTGGTACATCTGTCTGGTACTTGGGAGTGATGCCGTGGTCAGAGGAAAGTGCAGGATAACTCAGCTCCCAGGTATCTGCAGCTGTGCCGAGGTTTCAGGATAACTGTAGCCTTTCCTCACACACACCTGCAAATAGCCATGTTTTCCTTCCAAAAGTGATGGTGAGAGAGGTATGATCTGAGTCCTTTGTCAAGACTTCTCCCTTCTAGCAGCAGTAGGATTTTTTTGTCTCTAATGTCCTTCCAGCTACTCAGTCAAGATACTACAGGCCAAGGGTTCAGTTCTGTAGCTGACACAATATTATCTAGAATTTTTATGTTATTTGGCTCATGAGAAGGATATCGCTCTAATGAGTTACCAGAGTCATCCTAGAAATACACTGCATCACACTGATGCAGGAAATCTCTATGAAAACCATGAAAACAACATGATCCAGAAAGTTTTCAGCTGCCTGTCAGTTTGTTTTTTAAATAGGCATATGAGAGGTTTAAAGTGTAAATGAATAAGGGAGCTCTTCGGATGCATGGGGGTGGGATGCCAATGAAACAGAGAGCAACGATACGGTCTTTGTTCCAGCTGGGGGTGATCCATCCTATTGTCTCACCTGGCATGACACCCATCCCACTGCACACAGTCTTAGCTGCTTGTACAGCAGGGCAAGACTAGGTCCTGCTCATGTACCCTTGGGCTCTTGGTCCCTTCTAGAAGAAATCCAGGTGAGGTTCAGGAGACAGTTTGTTCTGGGCACTAATTTCTATGCAGCATGCACACAACTGTGCCTCACGCTGCCTCCCAGCTCTGTCTGATCCTGGTCACAAACTTCCTCGTTCTCCTTATACCACAGTTGAGAGTGCACAACATCTGCTGGGGAAATCACGCTACAGAAACATGATCTGGCACGCTGCAGCACAGCCTTCTCACTGCTGACCTCTGACCGAAAACAACAACAAACAACATTAATAACAAAAACAAACCCTAAAGCCCCAAAAGCTGCATGGCAAAAGTTCAAATGTTAGGTGGCATTGAGATGACCCATTCCTTGTAGAGAAGAATAGTTTTGGCCAGTGTGGACTTGAAGCCTTCAGTGTGACTTGGACTGAGACTGGTCACTAGGGTGGAAGCCATCAGCACAACCACAGATTCAAAGTAAATGTAACTATAGTCTGCATTTTATGTCCCTCCAATCCTCCATCCTAGAGATGGACTAGACTGACACTGGATGTAATCTGGATCTAAAAATTGCTCAGCTAAACAGTAAACGCTGTGTTACTTACCTACACAGAGACTTTCTGACACCGTTTCCCTTAGGAAATTCAGGCATTCAGCCACAGTTTGGACCCTGTCACAGTTTGGGTTTGGAATGAAAAGAAGTAGCTAGCAAGAGACAGTTTAAAGGCCACTATCTCCTCAAGACAAATGTATAGCAACACCACAAAGAGAAGGACAGGGGAAGGAAGGGTAGGTGTTTCTTCAAGGACAGAGCACAGCCAGAAGCCCAGTTTTCATGCCGCACAACCCTTGCAGCGTAGCTCTGGCGTTTGACAGGGAGAGCTGAAAGGAGTTCCAGAGACAGACCAAATACACAAAAATACATGCCGTGTGTGCAAATAAATGTAAAACTGGCTGAGGGCTCAGAGGGATAACCTGAGGTCAAATTAGCAAAATTTTGAAGGTCATTTAATTTCATTAACTCATATGCAGCAGCTTCAAGTAATTTTTAAGCGTGTTTTGCCTATAAAATGTATGTTTTCATTAAACGCATCATTACTTTTATGGCCTCTGCAATCAATCTCCCTTTTCCTCCTTTTTAAACATGAGAAACCAATCAGACATAGACACAAACATTTATATTGATGAGTTTCTTTCTAAGTGTTTGTGATAGCTTAAAGGCAAGAGAATGAGCTATCATTTCGTGACATATGATAAAAGAGATGGTTTTAACTACCAGAGGAGAAACACACTTCAGAAAAAAAGGGCTGACACCGGAGATGGATAAAACATCCACGGATGATGGGAGGATACAAAACCATTCTCCTTATTCATGTATTTCTTTTGCTTTTAGTATTTATTGCTCACTTGGTATAGAACTGAGTATCTGCAAATACTTTTTCTATACTACTTACACAAAATACACGGCCCCATATACAATGCACAGGCCTGACACTTCAATTCCTCTCTTCTGTTCCTACCCAAAACCTTGAAACACACCATCATTTTGTCTCCAACCGTGTCACCACCATTTCATCAAACTTCTTCAATCAGTGCCAGCAGTGACCCATTCTAAGGACTTTTTTTCAAAGAAATACAATCAGGAAAGTGGTCGGTATCAATATAAGATGCCATTTTCCCCTAACCTAACTCTGTGAAACAGAGAAATAATTTTTGGTCAACCTTTCAAAAAATTCAATCTATGAGACAGAAGCAGTAGGGAAATTTTCTACAGAATAAAAAAAAAAAAAGCTATTTCCTATTCAGACCTGTAGCATACCCTACATTATCAGAGAGAACAGATGGTCGGAATATTCTGAAAAATGGAGAAGAAGGGAGAAATTGGAGGTTCAAGGGAAGCTCTGAAGAATGCAGTGCAGAAACAGCTCAGGGTCTCTCATGTCCAGCAGAATTTATTAGCAGCAACCCAGTTCCGGCTGATTTCTTCTTCTTATGCTGACAGTCTCTGTAGTTTATCTATATAAAGTGTTTCCAGAGTTGTGAGGTAGGGGAATGATTCAGCAGCCTGTGTGCTATCCTGGGCAAGCTTGCTCGGCACACAAAGTCACTGGCTGAGTGGGCAGGGGCTGGGGAAGGAAGGGCTGCCACCAGAGCCTGCCATCACATCAGGAGCTTGTTGGTCACCCGTGCTGGCATCCCTGCACAATGACCCTTGCTCTGCTCCTCAGCCAGCCTCATATGCAGCACGGCCATGTTCATGCAGCGAGTTTAAACTGAAAAACCACTGGGCTACAACTGGCTCCCCATACAGCGAGGCAGCACGTTGCCCCACGTGTGATACAGTAAATCCACCAGCCAAATAAATCCTGTACAGAAAATTGTGTTGACTGTATTTGTAATGAAAAGTGGTAATCACCAGCTCACAAAGTAAACATTTAATAAAACCTGCAGCTAATTAAAATACATATATATGCCAAGTACAATTATGTGAGGACAGTGCACACATGCCTGATTTTTGCCAAAGAATAAACATGAACTTTACCATTACCAACCTGCACAGAAGTTAGACTGAAGTAACTGTCTCTTAATATATGTTGGCATTATCTGACACAGTTGGGCTCTGCTCTCAGCATTATAAATAACAATAATTAAATGAACGGCTAAAATCACAGTCCCCTTTTCTCATCTCTGTGCTAAAAACTGCTCACCTCACCTCAAGCTTAGGAATAAATTATTCAGAACCAGTTTATCACAAACAAACACTATCTTATTGCTTACAGTGGAAATATTTGCTCATGCATTTTTGTCTAGACACCCTATACTTCAGGAATTCCGTGTTCCTTCTGGCCTCTGAGTGACTCATTAAACAGCAGATCTATATAGCACAAGCAACCAAAGGGAGGCAATGAAATTAATTAGCCAGTCTTGTGGTACTAGAAAGCTCAAATAGTAATTAAAACAGACAGCTCCACAGAATAAATAATTTTTAAAAGAGTAAATTAGCAAATGCATTTCTGCTGGTTTGGAAAGTAAATGTGTTGGTTAGTGCAGTAGTGAAGGCTTGGGCTGGATTGTTCCCTCTCCCTAGAAGTGACGAGGGAAGGGTGAAACCCAGAATACTCGCAACCCACCACAGTTGTCCACTGGGACCAAAAAAGCTCTAAGGTCTCATGCTCCAGCTCTTGGCAATAGTGGACCAGCATTAAGGGGAGACTGGACAGCATTTCACATCTCTGATGGACATTAAGTCCCCTGAATCCAAGCCTTTTCCTCACGTCAGCTTGTTCAGTCTTTGAATTTGTGGTCTTTTCAATAGAATTAGGAAAACTGTAGAACTTACTTGCAATGGACATTTTTCTGCTTCCATAACCCGTAAAATCCAAAAAAGCATTTTCTTTCATACAATGTTTTCAGAATAGAGTGCATGAGTCTTTATAATTATAGCTCCCAACAGTTTCTCAATGCAAGTCTGCTACCTTTTGCTTGAAAGGGAATCAGCAATGCAGGTAACTGCTGAATTAGAGAGAGAGAAAAGCACTTACAGACTTAATTATTTTGCAATAGCATCTTGCAATACACAGTTGGAAGTCAAAAGATGATTCAAAACACCAAAATCATGTCTCTAGCAATCTCGAGTTCATCAGGACAACACAACCAATCAAAGAGTTAGGCTGACATTTTAGTAGTAAACAAGAAATGAAAGATGAGAAAGGGCCTTGAAAATAAAGACAAGTGACTCATGTTTGATTGAGAGAAAAAGGGTCACAGCTGAGGAACCCAAAGAGACAATGGATATCAAATTAATAGAGAGATTATCTTTGCAGGAACTCTGTAAATGGGTGTGAGAAAGACAAGAAGGTATATGTCAAAGGAAGAGGTTCCAGGAATTAAGGCGTGAAGAGAACATGCACTAGCAATGTATATGCATGGATGGATAGGAAAGTCTTTCTGTCTCAGAGACTTCATATGGAACAGATCTATAACATGTAAACATGACTTGAAAGCGAGGACTTGCAGAAAAATCTCAGCAGGTTACAGGAGAAAAAAAGAGTGACGGTTGTTGTTCAGCCAAAAAGCACCCAAAGGGAGGGTGTTGGGATTTCTCTTGTCCAAAATCCAGATCTTGGGAAATAATTTCTATCCAGGGGCTTTGGAAGTGCAGAGAGGTGCTAGGAAATGAATGCACACCAATATGCTTAAAAGCAATCAGTTCGTTTTATTCTTAGAAGCTGCAGCTTATATATCTTTCAGCAAGTCTGTAAATATCACTAACTCAGAAGGTGGCTGCCCATCTGGTTTCAGGTCCGGTTTCTTGTGGATGTCTGGTGCTTATCATCACATTTGCCTTTCACAATAGTTCCTCATTCTATTGTGGTTACTGGTACCATCGTTCCACGTGAACCAGTGATCTATACTGGCTGTTCTGCCCGCAAGACTCCAGGGAGGGGTACATATGACCTCCCTGGGTTAACCAATCCTCCACAGGAGGGACAGTGTGCAAAGAAGTATTCTGTCTGCACAGACAGCCCATGTAATTTCCTTTGCTCTGTCACTGCTGCTGACACTAACTGGGTTTGTCTCCTCTGAGCGGCTGCTTGTCACTCACCAGGCACTTGTGCCCAGATGGGCAGCACTGTGTGATGCTCCGTTCAACCTGTGTCAGATTTAGCAGCTACTTCTTTAACAAACTAAGAAGACCTGAGCTGAAGCTGACTAATGTGAGTACAGATCAGTGCTTAACTAAGTTACAAATAAGCTATGAATTAAAAAATTACTCTGTGTTATGAAAGTTTAAGTCTTTCAGATAACTTTTATACGTAATCAAATGCAGCACACCTTAAAGCAGAATTTTGTCTTTGTGTGAACAAGCCCTACTTTATATAAATATCCTCAGACAATATTTAAATGGTCTCTCTGCAAAGCCAAATATGATACCAGAATTTGGACTTGCACTAATGCAGCTACCCTGTGAGATGGGTGAGTATGAAAGTCAGCTTGGTATCAAAAAACAGTTGAAAGATTCTATTAAAATCCCTGCTTCAAAAAAGTATATTCCTTGCTGAATTTATGTGTCTAATAATTTGTTTTGTTTAATTGAGTTGATCTTTCCTTGCCAAGCAAACAAGCTTCGAGTCTTTGTGACAATCTGCTTGAGAAATTAATACAGATTGGAGTTTCCGTGACAAATTTTAGCTTTTAACTTTCTGTCATTTCAGCTCAAGGGTGCCTGGAAGAAGTTTTGAGCACGCTACTTTTAATTAAAAAAATGTGATTATTTTATTCTCTTGCAGAACACTCTTTCTTCAAACTGGAGACCAAAGCAGGAAAACTTTTAACTGTAAAGTGAATTCCTGTTTACCTGAAAATAGGAACTGCAGCAGGAACCGGTACACAGTCTAAGTTATAGCTGTAACCAAAAGGAGTGCTAGAATACTTAAAAAGACATTTGATTTTTTCAGATTTTACTGCATTTGCCATCAGCAACCAGAGTCAGGCTGTATTTGAGAATCTACATAAACATGAAAATTCATAATTGTTATTGTTAATACAGTGAAACATCAACTGCAAGAAGATTTTCTAATAAAAATTTATTCAGGGTTTTTGCTCCTTAACAAATCTTTGTGAATAAAATTTTAATTTTATTTCAAAATTAATTTTTTAATTCTGTGGAAATATGTGCTATACAGAGTAGTGAAAAATGTTTATCCAAACACCATCCATGCCATACTTTTATTGCAATCAAAGGAATAAAACCAGCATGTATGAATACATTTCTGTAAAATACTAAATTAAGTTTCTGTATTTTACCAGGCCAGCTCAAAACCGTATTTCAAAATCTGTGAACTTTGGTCTAGCTCTACAATCTCTCATTAGGGAAGGGACTCTAATTTTGGCACAATCATTTCTGCCTGCAGTGCTGTCATACAAGCAAAAGCAGCTGCCCATCTGCTTTGTGAGAACAGCACACATGCTCATCCTCAGCAACACCCAGAAGCCTGAACATCAACTACATCATCTTTCCATGTCACCCACCAGACAATCTTCACTAAGCCATCCCAAGGAATACCTTTTCAACTATTAAAATATTAAGTGGATGAAGAGTGAATGCTCTGAAATTTCACCCTGGGTGGAGAAAGTTTCATCTTTAGTGCATGAGAATAAAAAGTTGGAGGTCTTGGGCTAGCCCAAACATCACAGTAGCCTCCCAACAACCATCTGTGTCCGGGTGAGGGGCACCAGTCAAATGTTAATATGAAATTATGTTCCTACCTGGCCTCTGAAATGCAAATGACTGCATTTGCCTGGTCTTGGAATTAATTCCTGCAAGTTAATGTTCATTGGTGTTTAAAAAACAATGGGAATTACTTTATAAAGATTAATTACAGAGGTTATTTCTGGGTCTTTGCAGCATTCTTTTGGTGATCCAAAGGCAGCCAAGGGTAACTGTAAGCTCTCACACTAACTTGGATGATATATTACTGTTTCTGAGGCAGATACAGCTCTTAAGAGGTCGCAAGCTGCCAGAGAAGCAGCATCTCCAGTCTTGTTCCTCTTAACAGCTAACAACTCTGTGTATCAGCTCAAAAAGAGCTACACAATTTTCCAGGAAAAATTTCCTGGTCATGTAGCCCCTGGGGATAGTTCAGAGATGAGACAAAAACATCTCATGACCTCGGAGAAACAATCGATACAGTCTTGGTGCAAGCCAGCAATCTTCCTGGCCTTCTCAACTCTACTTCTAGTACTGATGGTGCAGTTTTGACAGACTGTTTATCAAAACTGTTACAACTAGGAGAACCCAGGGGAGTAGGGTAGAACAGCAGCTTCCCAGCAGATACTCGTACTGCTCATCCATGCCTGCAGTGTTGCTTTAACACTTAAATTATCTTAGTCATTTGATAACAGCTAAAAACAATATTCAAGAAAACAAAGGATCATCTAAAAAGCCAAGTCCCATTTCTTTATCACTAGCTACAAGAGCATGGCACTGTAAAGCCTCAAGCCACCCATGTGCCCAGCTTCCACCAAGAGGGTGCCTAGAACTACAATCACTCAGGCATACAGTCTGTTGTTGTCTGCATGTCCATCCTTACCCACAGAAGTATGAATACCTGAAATGAATGGAGGATTCCTGATTCTTCCTATTTCTCCATAATACTCTGAATGTCCTAAAACACGTGTGCATAAGATCTGCTAAACAACATACCTCAGGCACCTCATGAGAAATCAGAACTTCTTTGGTGTCCTCTAAAAGCTCCGCAGACACTTATGCAAGGAAAAGCTTGCCACAAATCAAGTGTTTCTGGAACAAATCTAAACCTAATTGAAACAAACTGCACGGTACCACTGTGACACCAGAAATTTCCTCTAAGCAAGCCACAAACACCCGAAGTCTCTGACACAGATGACAGCATCTCTACAATTTAAACTCAGCCATAACAAAATTTAGCCAAGAGCTCGTCTACCTGCTTCAGCTGTTGATAATAGAAAAGGAGAATTTTGGAGGTCAGTTAAGGAGAAGAAAAATACTATATGAATCCTCCTTTTTATTCTCTGCTCTCCAGGGAGAAGGTGGTGGGACAAACAAAATATAGTTTCTGGGCATTTTTCTGGAGCATTGTTTGTTCTGGTTTTAAGTGCCTCTGGCAAAGCACCAAAATTTGTGAGCCAGCCAAAGATTGTGAATGCCAAGCTCCTGCTAAGATTTGCAAGGTGTAAATGGAGTTTACAAAACAGCTATCCAAGCCCTAATATCTGATTTCAAATGTGTGAATATCAACTTACAATCAAATTAACTTCTGCTAAAACCCAGCTAAAAGCCGAGCACAGAGGCAGAGCTAGTCCTCCTGCTGAGATCCAAGGCTCCTACCCCAGGTCCTGGTTCAGCTAAGTGCCTACATGCAGGCAAAAAGCCCAACGCACCCAGCTGGAGCTGTCAGCTGGGATTCACTGTCCCATTTGTATGACCCACAACGTGCCTGACCACAGGCTAAAGAGAAAAATCATATTAGCTGACATGGAACAAGCCAGCTGAAGACTTCCCTCTCTGTTGCACTTCCTAGGTGAAGCTGATAGCAAAGTGACTGGAAACAAAGATGCTGAAGACTTAAGAAAACCTGATTTGATTTACAGTGTGCCACTGAAGGAGAATGTTAACGACCTTCTCACAAAAAAGAAAAATAAAAGGAGCACCTGATTTCATCCCAGAACCTTGCAGGTTTCCTGGAGAAATTGTACTGCAGGTGTGACCATCTGCTCAGCCATTTCCTTTCACAGTATGATAAGCGCCTTGACCCACTGATGACTTGGGAAGGGGTGGATCTCCCATCCCACAAGCTTTCAACATCCACTTCACAATCCCTAAAGCACTGTACCAGAGACAGGACAATCCTGAACGTATCAGGGCATGAACAGAGCTGCTGTGAGCGCTGTGGGAAAAAAAGACAACAGTGTCCTGTGATGATGTGTTACATGGCTGGATCGGGGGCTCTCTGATGCAAAAGACAAGCCCAACTTATAGCTTAAGGCAAAGGTAACATGCCCCTCATGTGCTGACGTAGAAAAGGAACTGCTCAAGAATGTAAGCAGAGACAAAAATGAAATTTGTATGCAACATAAACGTGTCATTAACCATGGTGAAGAGAAGCTGCTTTTGTTCACGTTCGTGCTGCTGCTGTAAAAATGGGGAATTGTTTTCTTCCCAGCACTCCTTTGAAGAAAGAGAGGATATACGTGCACAGTAGTTCATGAGCCCGGTAAAGCCATTTTAAAAAGCATAGAGAGAGGAAAGAAAGTTTCTCCACATAATCACTGAAAGAAAACCAAATTTTGTTGACATTCTCTGAGCATTTGTAAGAATAACCACGTAGTGTGGATGCAAATTGCTGTAACTATGTAAATTGACTCCAAAACCGCTCAAAAATCTGCTAGTCATCCAGCAGATGATCCGATGAGCCTGTTCAGTGTTAGAGATGCAAATTAATTTTGTCCATAGCCATAAAAACTTGATTAAAAAATCAAACCACCAAGCCAACCGTTAATTCCTCCAATCCGGGAAGCCACTGTAATGTGTTCAGAAGGACTTAAAAAAAAAGAGGGGACAGAGAGACTTTACCTGAATCCTCTCAGTTCTTAGGTCAGCAAGAAGGTTTCCTCTGCTGGTTACATTCAACTCTCCTCGTTTGCCAGCCCCATTCTGCTCAAATATCTCATTTCTGCCTGATCTTCTTGTATCTTCTGATACCACTTGTTCCACATCCTCTCTCGTTTTCCCCTAAACCCATGCCCTATTTGTTTTCATTCTCTCTACTAAACTCTGTATTCCAGCTGCACTTTATTCTCCTTTCCTTCTTCTTCCCACAGTGGGATCACGGAAGAGTACAGGCACATCCCTGATTCACCACTCAGCCAGTGTAGCCATCATTGCAGTGTTCCCATGTCTCTAAGAGAAACAGTTTCAGGGGAGGTCTTGCTCACTTCTTCCAGGCATGCCACTGTCAACAGTAAGAGATGGTGGGCTGTGCTCAATCTTTGGAAATTTTTAGCTTATAAAATTATCAAACTACTTTTTTTAGTTAACCTTTTTTCCTGATTGTTCAGATTTAGAATTTTGTCTTCAAAGGATTACCAAAAGAATATTTTGTGTCACAGGGCACAGTCTTTCTCCTCATCTTCATCTAGTGTCATATTCCTAAATGCTGAAGCATACAGAATTTTCAAATAATACTTTTAGTAGAACAGACAGAAGAGCACGTTTCCCTAATTTCACATTCAGATAAAAGTGAATTGTTTTAGCTGAGGCTCACTAGAAAGAGAAAAAAAGGGTAAAATGACTAGCCAGCATGAAAAGATTTAGCCCAAGTGCCTGTGATGAGGTCTAAGCTATTCAGATCAGTATCTTCTGGTGATATGTGTTGAACAAAGTGAAGGGCTCATCTCACCACCTGCTCTGTCTATAATAAATAGAAAGAGATATGAAAAACAGCAGGAGAGAAGCTAAAAGTCTATTTGCAAATAATAAGGCTCATTAGCCAGTTAATTTCATAAAGACAGTTCAGTAATTTAAATTTTAAATGCAGCCATCTTGGCAAGATAGGAAAATGCTAGAGGTGTTTGTGCATTTGGAGAAAACTAAAGGAAGTTTGAGTAGACTATAATGGACTTTCTATAATTAATACACATTTTACAAGCATATGCACAGCCTTTCACAAGACCTTTAAGCGCTGGGGTTTTTATCTGGCGCTGTTCAGAGAATGGCAGGAAGCTGATAAAACGCTCAGTGGAATTTGCCATTCATTTATCTGTCCTTCTGTGGCCTTCAGAATTTACAATTTTTATTTTTGGGGGGCTTTCAACAGTATAATTATATATGAAAAGGCTTCCCATACCACACAAGCTCACATTATGGCATATTAGAATTAGATGAGAGGAAAAAACTTTTCATTCTATGGTTTTCATTGTTATTCATTCATGCATTCATGTTACAATAGCAACTCAGACTTCTGTGTGTGTACTCTTAAGCTTTAACAAACAGTTTATCTTCTAATGCTTCATCCACCAGCCATGCTAATTAAAATGGAAGAATAGTCCTTATTCCTCTTATTCTAAATAGCAATTGATGAACTTCAAAGGTTCTGATTTTTATCAGAGTCCTCCCCAAACTTTCAGATGCACTTTTAAAAGCGTGTTCTCTCCACACAGTCTTGGAAAAGCAGCTTAGTCTTAATATGAGGCCTGATATATTCAGAAAGGAATCATCCCAGTTTGTTGTGCAAGATCATGCATATTCTGTAAGTGAACTACAGGGCATCCAATTCTGCACAAGTGTTAAGAACTGAAAATTATGCCTTATTGTATCAAAGCAAAACCCATTTTAAGTCCACGTGGTATAGAGCTATATGCAGTATTATCTAGATGACATGCAGAATCAATATTTTACAAGCTTATTCACACAGCCTGCGAGCCCCAGTAGCTGGAACAGTCTCATCCTAGCGTTTTCCATATCCATCTTGAAGACTAGAAAACAAATCTGAAAATCTTTGAACAAAACAGGACCTGTGTCTAATTTTGAACCAAAACAGAAAAGCATAGAAATTAGGTCCAGAAATTAATGAACAGTGCACCTCTTTAAAATTATGATAAAACACTGGGGGATTGTTTTTATCTTAACCATAAATATACATATGTATTTACACTGGTGGTGTTGTTTAGGCATGTAACTTTCTTAGTTCATCTGCAAACCATGGCTTTGAGAAGGCCCAAATTCACATCTCAGTTCCTGTAATACACATACAAGTCCAGGTTTCTCAGTTAATGCCCACCTAACAAAAAAAAAAATACATAGAAAGAAAAATTACCCAAAAAAAAGTTTGTTGCCAAAAATATTACAGAATGAGGTGGAAAATCATTCTAGACCACTGAACATTTTTCAGTACAGCAATCGTGTCTCCAACAGTAGCCTTGCGCTGTAAAGATTTGTGGCCGCCCTTGTAACAAGTTTCATTGGCCATTTTATCTTATGATAGGAATGACTCTTACCCTTCTAATTTCCTGTTTCTTTTACAGATACTTCTGTTCACAGCACATTTTTCCAAAAAAGAAAGGCTGCATGTCAAAAATACAACAACTTGCCAGATTTAGGAGAAGCTCAGTTCCACATTTGTAAGAGGGAGAGACACCTACCCCAGCATCATTGTCCAGTAGCTCAGCCAAGATGTAAACAGCACTAAGGATAGAAAACAGTAAACAAAGTAGTCAGGGAAAATGTTGGAAAAAATAAGTTTTGGTCCAAAGTATCAGACGCTGACATCGCTACCTGACCTGTGTCTGCTGAACCCCTAGGATGGGGAGGAGACAGGAAGAGTTTAACTTCTTGCCAGTTTGCTCATAACCAAGAGGATTGTTGTCGAAGTAAAACTCCTATAGAACATTTTGATCTTAAAGCTCAGTAACATTATTAGCAAGGACACGATCTTATATATCTTTGTTTTGTATTATGTCAAGATCCCTTTTACAGAAGGCAAGGCTGATGCTTCTTATGACATTTTACTTTTTTAGATTTATCTACTGACCTTACATTAGCTGAAAGGACAGCATGAAATGCCCTAGAAATTATAGATCTAACTTGATTATGCTGTGAGTTATTTCCTTTCTCCAGGGTATATATTACCCAGAGAAAGCAGAGGCCAGCACAGATCTCCACTTACTGCAGTTTTTGGCTGTCTCTTTATGAAGGGGTCATTTGAACAACATGCTGTGTCGGAATCCAATTTAAGGGCAAGATCGTAGCTCAGATACGTTGATGAGTTTTTGTCAGATTTTCTTTCCTTCTTCCAGCATCTCAATAGTAGATATTGGACATCAAATTTATTGACATGATCGGAAACTGAAGAAAGGAGAACTGTTCTGATTATTCTAATGGCTGCTCCAAGTTTTTATTTCTTTTTCCTTTTCAGCAGCTTGGTAGTGACCCTTTGGATTTTTCTTGGTATTTCCCTTCAGAATTTTTAGTAGAGCTCAACCATTTGCAATGACGCTGTTCATCTTTGATCCCACTGTATATTCTTCAGCAAAATAACTACTTAACATTCTCTTTAGTCTGAATGACTTGCTTCAAATGTGAAATTCCCATTTTGTTATTAATTTACTATGATAGCAGACAAGACTTCCTCTTTTGAATCCTCTCCCACCATGATAGTGATCATACAAGCATGCACAAAATCCCTCTCTTTGAATCTACAGGAACCCCATAACCAAAGCCCTCTACAAGCTGCCTACTTCCACCTTCTGCTCAGAGCAGACCAGTTTGAGTAAGACTGTTGTATAACTGGGAGTTGCTTTTCCCTTGGCTTGTCTAACAGCAAAAAGAAGAGGTCATCTGAGGACAACTACTTCAGACTCTTGGCCTCATTCGGGAGTCAGTGTCTTTCCTGTGAAAAGCACCCAGCAGGAGGAGATGGTGAAGGTCTGTAATAAAGATATCCTTCACTAGAAAATAAGGTAAGATGATCAAATATTTTCAAAGGGACCACCAAAACAACAGAAATAAGGGAACTTTCAAATAATTATATTTTCAAAAGTTTAATTTTTGAGTACTGATACATTAAATAAAAAATTTTCAGTCTTTCACAGAGCCCAAGAGCCACCGATCCATCATATGACAACAGCTTTTCTTATTAAAGTTCTGAGAAGTTATGCTAAATATACCATTTGAAAGAAAAAAGATACTGCCAAAAGTCCTGTGTGATTTAAAACCTGACTCAGCAATAGGATTACCCACATACTTGATGTGAGCTGCTGCCAAAGTCACTCACGCCTACAGAACTACTTTACATTACTTTAGTTTAGATCTCCAGGTTTAAAGCAAGGATAATATTTCCATTTCCATCTCTATCACCTAGTAGTTTTCCCTGGAAACAAACTCATTTTAAAAGCACCTGACTCCCCTCTCCCTTCTTGTGTCCCCCGCCCCTTCCTAGCCACCCCAAACTATTACCAAACTGCAGTTCACAACTATGGCACAGCAGCAGCTCCAGGAGTAGTTTTTTTCTAAACAGTACTATTTCCTGAGCCAGCTTAAAAATTATCATTATAAAAAAAAGACAACTTTTGGTTTTGTTTCAGCTCAGAACATGACAATGAATCTATTTGGAAATGGTTGTGTCAGCAAACCTGGAGAGGCCCCAGCTTGAAGGCAGGAGCACAAAGCAACAAGTGACAAACTTAGGTCAGGTTCAACACTGAAAACAGGGAAGGCAACTTGAACTTAGGATCATAAATAACTTCCTTGCAGAATAAAAGGGGAGCTTCACTGACCCAAATGTTTATATTATTCATGTAGAATAATTTATATTCAAATATTCCCGTTCGTGTACTCTAACAGGTAATTCTATTCTAAATAATGATGCTTCAGAATATCATTTCTTAAAACATTTTTTATCCTCATAAATTGACTGAGTTCTAAATGAAATGGTTAATGTCAGATCAAAAAGACTTCATGCAAAGGAGGTTTTTTTCAACTTTTAAAATAACCTCATTTCTGTTTGCTTTTGATTGACTTGAGATTCTTGAATTTTGAGAAGTCAATACAAAATCTGAAATATATTAGTTACCAAACTCTGGTTATGCTTTCTGGGTATTACAATAATATAAGTAGACAAGCATCCTAGCACGTTCCGATCTTTTTCTACAGATATTCTTTTTCTGTTACCAGAAAATACAAATAGCAATAAGATATGAAGATATTAAAAGAGAACTGGAGAGGAAGTGATAATAAAGAAGCAGTGGCATGGTTATCCTAAACACCCGATATGTGTAGAAGTTGGAGGAATTAGGCACAACTTAATTTTCCATTTAATTTATTTCATTTCATAAATCTCCTGCAATTTCAGGTATCATAAAAAATCTGAAGGAAGAGGAAAATAAAAACCAAAAATTACATTATAAATGTGCTACTTAGTTATTATAAGGCAACAATTTATCTTTCAATACTGAAATGAATTTTCCAGTGTTTATGGACCCAGGATGAACTCATTCGCTAAAGTTACGCTTATTAGAAAAAAAAAACCAGAACTCTATTTTTTTTAATATGCCTTTGCAAGCTAAGCAGAGCATAACTGCCTCTGCTCAATTGCTAAAAAGGTACTTCCACCTTGCAGCACTGCTCCTTCGTTCACAAGGCAGCAGACTTCCTTTTATGTTTCTAAAATTTTTAACTCCGTCTCCTCAGCGGGTTTTGCCGTGTCAAGAGCTGCAAAGAGGGAACACAACCACTCGCTCTGGAGAACGACACATGAAAATCAAAACCAACCCTAGAAAACGATAAAGAGGAACATGAATAAACAGCACTAAGCATGCAATCTTCTTAAACAAGTGGGTAAACAAGCTCAGGGAATTAGCAAGCTTGGCAACAGTGTTTGTTGTGCAGCTAGAACTATCCTGTAATGAATTACAATGATTAGTACCACCAGGCAAAGTGGTTCATTTTCACAGAAAATTTTCCTAGCCTTCTGTCATTAATCTTACCTGGGTTTATTACTAGCACTGTCACTTGCAGCTTGGGTAGCTAAACTCCTTAATATGCAATCTGTATGGGCAGCTTAGCCTTCATTGCCCACAGCAGAACACGCAGACCAAGGATGCCGTGCGTGCTGTATCTTGCATTTTGGTTGTTTAAAGGAAAAGAGGAGAGACTGTGAGCTGTGATCATCCTAGAATGTAGCTGTGGGTTTAATATTTCCCAAGGAAAGTGATTTCTAACCATCCCACCTGTAACGGACTTGGGTGGCCAAATACTAGGGTAGAAATATGAATGTTTTCAAGTGCCAGGATAAATTGCTTCTAAGCATTATACTATTACAGTAACTGTGGGCAATCACATATTTTATTTGTATATACCAAAAGAATTCCATAAAGCACTTTGTCTATTATACTGAAATTATTTCCCTTCTCTCTTTCACAAAATTCATAACCATTAAATATCCTGTAGGACAAAGCAAACAAGGTTTTGTGTCTCCAGGGTGAGAGCATTCTTTTCACTTTGCAGGCAGTTCTCACTAGCTGCAAGGAAAGAGAGCATTTCCTTTCCATCCGCAGCCTCTGAGGAGGAAAGCAACATGCCTGATCAGTAGTGATAACTCTAAAAATAAATTATCAATTTCATAGTATTAAGCCTCAGAAAGAACAGAAATGAGCACTGGGAGGGGGTCCAGTGGTAAGAAGCAGATGAGGCGCGTAGTGCTGCAGTCTGCCCGTGGGGCTGCTCACTCTCTACCCCCTTTAAGCTCAGGGAAGGGAACTGGATCATCCCATCCTAACACAGCCAGTCCAAAGAAATTGAATTTATTGCATCATTAAGTAACAATGACTACAAAAAGAATGTAACAAGTCTTGGGCACATATTGGTATAAACACTCTTGAGGTTTACATTTGGGAAAATGAGTCCAGTTACAGACACTGAGGTTTCTTGTACCCACCTGTGAGATACAGTCGTCTGCAATGTAAATATATCTGCACAGTATGCTCAAAGGGTTATATTCTCCATTAATCTCTCTCCCTCCCCTTGCACACCCACACATGCACAACAAGCAGATGAGTCTCAGCAGTAAAAGAAAACAAAACAAAACAGAAAAGCAACCACACAACATACCTTGCTCTTATATAAATACATGCACAGATATGCATGACTTTGGCCTAAATATGTCTCTGCATTTTGTTGCCTGGCAAATTGCTTCTTTTTGTCATCTTTAAAAGGCAGATAAGTCAAAGCCTATAGTCCACTCTGAAAATCATTAAGCAAACTCTCAGTCTGGAAAGGGAGAGATAGACCACCAACTTGTCCTAAATATAAACATATGCAAAAGCAATACAGTTGCTTTGGCAAAAAGTATAATAGACAGGGCAAAAAGTATAATAGACAGTGATCTAGATAGAAAGTTTGAGACATAAATGCTACATGACAAAACATAAAATATTCTGATTTTCTTTCAAAGCAGGCAATAAAAACCATGACTTTGAAAGGGAGTTGGATTTTTTTAATTTATTCATGTTTGATCATCAACTATTAATTTTTTATTTTAGGTAGTCATTCATTGCACTGAATTATAAATTGAACTTTCAAACACAGTGAAAGTTATGTACATTATTGTACATTACAGTACAGGCAAACAACTATATGGAGAAATATTAGAAATATTGAATTAAGAAGTTTTCTGTGATTAAAGTTGATTTGCCAGCTACCTTGAATCACAGTTTCCCACAGGGCTGGAAATTCAAAACTCACCTCCCCCTTTTCTGAGGGATCTACTACAGAGGGATTGGCTGGAGTCCTGCACTCACTCATCACCTCTGCAGATACAGGAAAATGCCAGTCTGGAGCTAGGAATGTCATTATTCTCCCCTCTCTCAACCACATAATTTACATCCTTGTCTGCTTTGTAGTGTCAAAAATTAACTGTTTCTCAGGAGACACAACAGGAACCATTCCCTCTCATGGTGCCCAGTAGTCCAGATAGGTGCCTCTCTGTTCATGCAGTACAACACTCCAGCAAAGTCCTCTTCTCCTCCTTTCCTGTCGTGTTTCAGTCTTACCTTATCCTTCTGCTACCTTTGTTTCAACATGAGGTTAAACTCTACCTATGGGATCAGTTAAGTCCTGTCTCTGAAGTAGAACCTGTTTGGAAAAGTATGTGCCTTTCCCTGGCTCTAAAATGGTAACAGTCATTGTCCACTCACAAAGAAATATATGGAAAGGCTTGTCTGAAGAATACCATGTTATATTAAACACTGATGTTTCTCTCTCCCCAAAATATAATACTGCTGAAATAATATGCATCTTGAATCTCCTTGGAGGTCAGAAGAGGGACAATAACCAGAAGAAAGATTTATTCTTCAACCTGAAATCTTTTAAAGGTATCATTATCATTTGATTTCTACAGTAATAGTTTTTCATCATATGACTGCACATCTTCTTTTTACCATGATTGAATCCAAACATCTTACTTACCTTAAGTAAGTTAGCAAGCTTTCTGGTTTGGATCACTCTCACCCTGCAGGCAGCAGAAAAACTATTCTCATTTCCTAAACTTCTGCTTCTTACTTTTCACTCCTATTCAAAAAACAAACTAAAGTTATTTAGACTTCAATTCCAGAGAGACAGTACATGAAGATGTCAAAGTGGTTTTGCTGCTCTGACCTTGTTTTCTTGTCCAGAATTAACTGCAGCCCTTCTTATTACTATTTACAGTTGTATTAAGCATATTGATAAATGGCACAAGAAAAGGGGTAGCACTGCAGTGGAAGAGTTTTGTGCTGCTTCAGGGTGATGCAGGGCACTATACACTGTGCAGTAAAATGGCAGGTGATGTTCAACAGCCACAAATGCAAAGCTATGGACCCATGGGAAAATGTATCATAACTTCACACATACAATGAAGGACTCCAGGATGCCTTCAGGAGTAAGATCTCCAGGCTGTGACAGACAGTTCCACAAAGGCTGTCAACATGCTCAGTAGCAGCACCAAAAAGCAAACTAAATAGGAAATAAAGAAGAAAAGATAAGATAGATCACCACCTTGTATATCCATGTCTTGCCCTCACTTTGAATACTGTGAGTTGTTCTGTTCTCTCATCTCAGAGAAGGTACAGCTGAATTGGAAAAATCTCTGAAGGCAGCAAGAGCAATGACAGATTGCTTTGAAGTGAGCAATGAGGAAATGCTGCTTAGTGTAGGATTCTTCAGCCTGGAGCACACACCGCCTGATTTATGACAGAGATCTACACAGCAAGGAATGGCATGGAGAGGGCAAGCAGGGATCGACTGCTCAATGTCTCTCCTTGCACGAGAACCAGAGGCCGTCTCTGGTAGGAGACAGGGTCAACCTGAACCAAAGCAAAGGGTTCCTCCTGCAGCAGATGGAAATACTTCCTAAAGGGTAATGGGGATGTGAGAAGCTGTTTTACCCAACATATATATATACACTTATATCCCTGTTCTTTGTCTATAGACCACTCCTAGAGACCTGATTCTGGGGTAGGTGGACCTTTGACACAAAGTGACACAGTGACTCATATTCTGTTCACATTTTTATTTACTTTGTAACCTGCGTTACACAGCTCTGCTGCCAGCCCACAGGACAACTCCATTCAGCATTAGATGCACCCCACCAAAGCCAAAATGCTGTCTCCAGCCTGTGTTGGCCAGTGATTATTGCCACTGCCTACACACAAAGGGAAGAACAGAGCAGAGTAAGCACAACATCATTCTTACACAAAAGACTCTCTTGCAAATTGTAATTCATTGTCTTCCCATTCAGTCAAAAAAAAACCCAAACTAGGAAAGCTCTTCTCAGCTATTATTTCGTTCTCTTGCAAACATACAAGATAGGACAAGCATTTGAGATAGGATAATCATATTGACAGGACAAGGGGTAATGGCCTTAAGATGAAGCAAAGTAGATTTAGATCTTCCCTGTGAGGCTGGTGAGGTCCTGGCACAGGCTGCCCAGAGAAGCTGTGGCTGCTCCCTCCCTGGCAGTGTTCAAGGCCAGGCTGAATGGGGCTTTGGGCAACCTGGTCTAGTGGAGGGGGTCCCTGTCAATGGCAGGGGGTGGGAACTAGAAGGTCTTTGAGGTCCCTTCCAGCCCAAACCAGGGCACAATGCACAGTTATCACTCAGGTGATTTAATACCAGTGCCTCTGTGCCTAGGCTGTCACATACCAATGACATATGCATATACTAATATGTATATACTAATGACATATGCATATAAATAATACTGCCTCATAAAATGTCTGGCTTCTATCCTTATAACCTTCTGGTAGCATCTACAGGAACTCTAATACAAACAATAATTACTTATAAAAATATTGATTTGCATTTGCTATTACATTCCAAGGACTATTTAACATAAAAATAGCCACAATAAAAGAAATAGGCTTACTTACTGGGATCCAATTTTTAAAAAAATTCAAGCTGCTTAAAATCAAATTACTTTTGGCACTTACATTGTGGTGCACATAAGGGGAAAAAAATAAAAACTGTCCAAATTGTTACACTTAATGATTAGACACAAAAGAACTGAACAATTTCTCTAATTTGAAAATGCTAAGTAGCTAACTTATTAGTTGGATGCCTCACATGGCAGAGGAACACAAATTATATCCTAGTTCCAATAGTTATAATGAAATGAGAAACCTGACAAAGTATATATGTAGAAGTCATCAGTGGGCACAATGGTAGAGATAAACAGCATAAAGTCAGTATAGACATTTCACTTCATACAGGTGGAAAAAGACGGAAATCTTATGTTCCTCTGACATTGCATTTGTCCAAGACTGGAATAATCATGTTTTATTTGCATGTGCATTGGCAGAAAGCACATTTTATGCTTGCTTTTGCACATCTTCACACTGGCATACCATGGACTTCACAATTCCCATTTTCAGGTCCTTCTCTGCACCCAGCCAAGAAGGAAACAGAAGTCCCTCCTCTAAATTTGTGACCGATCACAAACACAAGAGAGTACTTAGGGGACTTGGTTTTGAATGGCCATGGCAAAACGTTTTCCAGTCATAACATTACAGAAACTGAAGCTCACAAAACCACACACAGCAGCGTTGCCTGGCCGAAGGCAGCAGATGCCTGAGAGCTGCCTGTACTCAGTGGTGTCAGCTAATTTTGTCACATGTATCATTCATGGTGAGCTACTACCAACTTATTTGGTTATGTCTTCAACAATTCAGCCCTGCCAGCAGACACGCTTTAAACAAGGTTTTCTTAGAAACAGTTCCATTTGCAATTGGATTGGGAAGAATACCTGATAGATAGGAGTACAGTAGCTGTCACAACCAGTTAAGACAGTGGCCCATCTGGGTCAGTGTCCTGACAGTAACTCTTCCCCAGGGCAGAGATTTATCTCCATCATCATAAATTAGTTTAGTTTATTTTAAGTTACACAGTTGCAATGTCCAAGGCAGTAAGACTTCTGCTTGCCTTAAGAGTGAATCAGGATCTCTGCAGAGGTAAGCTGGTGAGGCTGCATACGACACACGGCTCGTGTCAGGTCCCCAGGGACTTCAAGCCTTAGCAGCACTTTTTCAGAACATTATTATTAGCAATGCTGTAACTCCAGCAGATCTCAAATAGGACCGGATTCTTACTGTCATAACACTGTACAAAAATTTTTGAAAGGCACTCTACACCCAGAAGCTCTTATGCCACAAATTGCTTAGAAAGACAAGGGAGAGGAGGGTGGCAGAATTCCAGATCCTTGTCTGAAAGCACTTACTTTTTCACATGCACCAAAAGAAAAAAAAATCACAACTGAATAGAATTCATAATCCTTGAGGCTTGTTACAGTGTCTGAAGTTGAGTGCTCCAGAGCAATTTTTTGCACTCCAAAATGTGAGATAATATTCTTCACTTCCCTTTTTTTTATACTTTTTTCTTAATATTCTACTGTTCAATAAAAAAACATCCTTTTTTATTTTTTCCTAATATGAATAGATCAAATAGCCTCTAATAACGCCATTGCTTTAACAGAATGAATTGGAATAGTAAACACAAGTCATCTTTAAATTTACTAAGCAATATGTCCATGAAGGGAAGAAATTTTTCCAATATATCATAGCAGAATAATTTTTCACTTCTACTGAGTAATTTTCACAAGCATACATGATTCAAAACCAATAGGCTCTTTTGCCTTCACAGAAGACTTTTGAACGATGGCAAAACATGGCAGCAGAAAAAGAGCAATTTATCATAAACCCCTTCTTGATGCAAGGAGAATGAGTGGAGGGAAAAATTCCTATCTGCAATGGATGACCAATACCAACATACAGAGATTCTGGAGATATAAATCAGAGAGAGTATTAAATAACATTTTATTGTATTTAGAGAACAGGTTCGAGCTTCAGATAAGTAGTGATAAAAGCCAGCAACCTGAAATGCAGTTTCAAGTTAGAAAAAGTCAGATGGATACAGACTGTCCCATTTCAGGCTTTGAACAGTAATTGGAAACGAATGTTCATCTCAATCTGATTGCAATGTTCAACAATTTAAATAAAAAATCCAGCAACCTTGTTCATCAGGTATCAAAAAGGTTATTATGAGAGAGATGTTCCAGCCCTCTGATCATTTTCATGGATCTCCTCTGGACCTGCTCAAGTAGGTCCATGTCTTTCTTGTACTGAGGACCCCAGAGCTGGACATAGTACTCCAGGTAGGGTTTTCACAAGAGTGGAGTAGAAAGGGAGAATCATTTCCCCTGACCTGTTGTCCACACTGGTTTTTATGCAGATCAAAAAAAAAAAAAAAAAAAAAAAAGACAATTGGCTTTCTGAGCTGCAAACACAAATTGCCAGCTCAAGACAAATGTTTAAGTCCACCCTTCCTCCTCTGCATCACTTATAGAACCATAGAATGGGCTAGGTTGGAAGGGATCCCAAGGATCATAGAGTTCCGACCCCCCTGCCACAGGCAGGGACACCAACCTCCAGGCCTGGATCTACACAAGGTTGCCCAGGGCCCCATCCAAGCTGGCCTTGAACACCTCCAGGGATGGGGCATCCACCGCCTCTCTGGGCAGCTTGTTCCAGCACCTCACCACTCTCTGTGTAAAGAACTTCCCCGTAATATGTAATCTAATCCTACCCTCCTTTAGCTTTAACCCATTCCCCCTTGTCCTGCCATTATCTACCCTTTTTAAAAGTTGATTGCCCTCCTGTTTATATGTTCATTATATAGATGATTAAAGTCAAATTAGAAGCGATCCCATTTTGCTGTTCTCAAAAATCCCTCTGATACAAGCAAACAGTGAGGCCATGCAGGGCCTGTGCTAGCATTACTGACCACCAGAGTCCTTTAGGCACATG
Source organism: Gallinula chloropus (assembly GCF_964237585.1). Classification (NCBI taxonomy): domain Eukaryota; kingdom Metazoa; phylum Chordata; class Aves; order Gruiformes; family Rallidae; genus Gallinula; species Gallinula chloropus. The sequence continues at coordinate 13,459,004 of NC_140087.1, read as the reverse complement.
CAAATTATCAAAGTAACAAAATGCTGCATGGCATGGTAGTCTCACATGGAAATTTTGGGGTTCCAAGTAGACAGAAGTAGCTCTGGGTGCCATTTTCTTCTCAGACACGCTAACACCTTAGCATGGAGATGTGATTGGAACCAGCTCAGGAAAATACACTTACTTTTATCTTTCTGTCTAGTACTGTGACCTTGGGTATGCAAGCTTTCCACACTCACTAGTCCAACAAGCGCCTGCTTCCTCAGGGGCAGCCCCAGGCAAAGCATGAGTACCCTTTCTTCACTGACACTCATACCTGCAGATGTGCAGATGCTGTAAACTCATCTCCCGGGCACTTCCCCTGATAACACAACAACAATCCACATGAGAAGGAAATAACCATTTCTGCCATGTTTGTTCAGGTTCACGATCTTTGTGCCTGCAATGGTTAAAAGAAGAAGGAATTCAACACAGTTAGATGTAATTTTATTGCCATCCTTGTAATTTTACTGGCGCAATAAATCATCCAGAATGTGAGAGTGGCTGAATATAAAATTTATGAAAGAAAAAAAATTAAGAAGGAAGGAAGGAAAAAACAAGCTCTGAAGATGCATTTCCCCCCAGTGGTATTCCTCTATGACAGCCCCAAACACTAAATCGGCTATTAAACATTGTCTACTGTTCCTTCAACTTTGGCATATCCATGCATGCACTTTGTTACCAGCTTCTTCTAGGGATGGTGGCAATGTGGAAATCAGCTGATGTACAAAGCAATCCAGGACGTACCCCATGTCTCATAAAAGGATGGTACATTATATTACAACTTCAGTCACAGGTAACTGTGAAGAAGTTTGTCTGCTTTTCCAAACACCATCCCAACTTTTAAGATCCTGAATGCAAGGAACAGGTGCTGAATATGTACATACCAATGCAAAAAAGCCCAATGACAAAATAACAACAACAACAAAAAAAAAAAAAACCAAACCAAAACCCAAACCCCAAAGGATGTGGGCAGGAACTGTAGCAACACAATTCTAAGGAAAATTAGGCATATAAACAGTCCATCTACCAAAGGGCTCCGCTGACAGAACCCCTGCACTGCATGCTGTGCATAAGCACTCTCTTATGTTTGTTTTCCTGGCTCTAGCAACACAACTACAGAGCTGTAACATTTGCTGAATTAAGTCCATACCCTACTCACTTCTTTCTGTTCACCTGACAAGGCAGTACTTTTTCAAACGTTCAGTCAGACACTCACGAGATCCAGCCTTGATTTATTCAAATGCATCTAGGGGTGAGGCAGGCACTTAAACAAAAAGGCTGTGTGTGTTCAAAGAGTGCCCCTGATGATGGCACTCGGTTTTCTTAGTCATTTTAACCTGAGTTATGCAGTGATGAAAATAACTGAACCAGCTCAAAATGCTGGAGATAAAACTCTTAAAAATAAAGATTCAGTCCACACAGAAATGCTACAATAGCTCCAGATTTGCCATTTCAAGAGAAAGAGTAAGATTTCCTTTGTTGTTTTGCCACAGCAAGACATTAGTGACATTTAGAAAAAATGATCATTCCTGTACAAGGCAGTTATGTTACAATACAGTTTACAACATTGAGATTTATTTTGGCTTGAGGCGAAGTTAAGATTAAAGAGATGGTGCCGCTAAGACTACAAAGGCTCATAAAACACTCTGCCATTATCATGACCTTAATATAGAACTTAGGATTCAAGACATCAGTAGTTATAATAGTCTTATATTCATTTAAAATTCAGCTACAGTTTGTCACAGTCTGCTCTTAGTTTTGATCTAAACTACCCTGAACTTTAGCTGCACAAAGTATTTATTATTTCTTTATTAGCTGCAAAATTCACAAGGTCCAGAGGTCCAAAGGTGGGAAGCATCAAGTCCTTGAGAAATCCAAGAAGCAACTGCAGTATTATCCAGGCTGTCCTTTTTATTGTAGAAGGTCAATTTACAACATAATAGAAAACAGAATTACTACAATTTCAGGCTTGCCATGCAGGAATATATTTGCAGTGCATTGAAGACTGAGACAAATTTTCACACCATAACCTTGCAGTCATTAATAAAGAAGATTGTGGTCTCTGTTTGTCAATATGTGCTGCTCTTACAAAATATAAAATCAGCTTTTCCTTGAGGATAGAGGGAGCAAAATGAGTTTGCCTGTGGAAGCTCTTGTTTTCAAGTCTATGAAAAGCATTATGCTAGAAAACTTAAACTTTTGCACCTTCTGTTTGAAGGTCACCCTCAGTCTGGTAATTATTAAATTCTAATTATTTGAATGTTTCAGTTAGAATCCCAGATTCACCTGTATTCTCATAAAAGTAAGGATTTATTTCTGTGGGGTAAAACAGCACAAGCAAAAGACAGGTGAGTCTTTTGAAAGAGAAAAGAAAGAAGTTTCAGTAATACAAATATAAACAAAAAACCCTTGGTGAACAACAAACATTTGCTGGCCCTTAGGCAATGACTTTGTTGGAGAGAAAGGACAGGAGCTCACAGGTAGTGGCACCACTAGATATTTACTCTTATTACTTTTCTTCTAACAGGCAAACAGTGGAAACTTGTATCTGATATGTAAATCATAGGTGCCAAGAAAGAAGACTCTATGACAACCCTCATTCCTTAAAATTTGGGTTTATAACCACAGTTACAATAGGAATTCTGTAAGAGGGTTTTTGCTTTTCAAGAGAAATTATGAAAACTTCTAACATAATCCCAGTCACTATACTAACACACTCATATTTATACTTCTAAACTAATACATAAAAAGCAGATGCTTCCAATAGGAGACACCACAGCAAAGGTTTCCCAGAAGCTTGCTGCTAGGGAAAAAAAAAAAGAAAAAGAGCCTTCTGAATCCAGTATCAACCAACAGTTTGTCTTTCTGGCCAGGATTTCCTGGTAACACCACTCATTTTCTCCTACTTTCTTCCTTGCCAGATTGCTACCATGGCTTTGCTTTGATCTGGCCTCATAATGTGTTCCCCCCTCCCAAATACTATCTTTCCAAGTAATGCAGTGGCTTTTCAGCTTAAGGGTATCTTCTCCACCCTAAAATGCAATTAGGCAGCCAAACCTTCCCAAAATATACCCAGTGCAGATCTGAAGGTCCAGTGGCTGGAGACACACACACACACACACATACACCCCCCAGCTGCACCTTCTTCCTCAGGAAGCAACATCAAGTCTTGCATGGGAAGGAACACTCATAAGAAAAAGATCTAGACCATATTTTTTAATTCAGCTCCAAAACCAGCAAGTTTTCCAGAACAGGAGGCTAGGAGGAAATAAGTCAGCCACATGCCTGTTCTTCAACAGATATATTTGCCAAATATGAGTTACAGCAAAAAGGTGTTGCTTCACTCGAGCGCCCAAGTCCAGTTTTATGTTTTCTGGTTTTCCTTTTTTATTTATGTCATTTTTTTTTGTTCCACTCACCCCCTGTCCCACTCTATTTGCTGCACTGCATACTTTCACACAGGAGTGAAAAATGGAAGCAATCAAAGGGTCATCCAAGGATCAAAAACCTTAAGCTGTTGTTCTCAAGTTTTATTTATGTTTATTAAACTTTCCCAATTCATTTCATTATTTTTCTGCTTACCCACCCTGCCAAACACCTCTTTGGTGGATAATAAAATAATTCAAATAACAGAAAAACAGACATCTGATCCAATTTCTCTTGGCAGGCAGGCAAGAGAAGGAAATACCAGATAATTATGGGGAAAAAAAAAAAAAAGAGAGAGAGAATATTGCACATCCACAAACATTTTGTAAATCTCACTATCTAATGATCTCTATTTCCTTCTAGGTGTTTCAGGTTTTCAGAAAACTACATGATGTATATGTATCAGGGCATAAAATCTCATTCTCTGCATGCCTCTGAGTACCTGTCCATGTAAGCCACCACAATTGATCAAATTTTAAAGTCTTGGGTTTTAAATGGCCTATAAAGAACAAAGATGGAAAGTGTCAAAACTGATACCAGTAAATATTCTTCACAAAGGAAGGGGGAGAGGGGAGTCGCTATGCCTGGTTATGATGTTATTAATAAAAGATGAATAGATGAGTTTCAGTAGCTTTTCAGTTTATTAGCAGACATATCTGGGACAATATTCATTCATAGCTGCTTCACCATTTCAGACAAACAAAGTCCAGTTTCAGTAAAAATTAGTCTGTCTGATGTCCTCCAATCACCTTGCCTTATTAGTAGTAGATAATTTTCCAGCCTGGCCTCATGGTGCTCTTTCTGTTTCCTGGCCGAAAACAGTGTTGTCTTAATAAGCAGAATAAGAACACGTTTGAAGAGTTGGACTTTGGTCACTGAGAGGAGCCAAGTATTTTGTAAACCTACTGATTTCTCTTGGATTAGGATTGCACCTCTTGACCCAGGCTAGATCACAATTAGACTAATGAGGTTCCACACACCATTTTACAGTTGCATAGTGGGAAAGTATCAGGCTCCAGCTTGAGAACACCTAATTAGACAGGTTATTTACCTCAATTCAAAGGTAAATGGAAAAAGGAACCATCACAGATATGACTTCTCCATTTACCTCCTCCCCCACCCCACCCCCCCCCCCCCGCCAAATCCCACAGAAATATCAGTGGTCAGCAGCGCACAGCTCCCAGGGGCAACATAGATACTCACAGTGGCTCCTGGACGTGGCCCTTTGCAGAATAAGTGCCTTGTACATTGCTGAAGGGAGCAATGAGTTTACTACATTATGTTTTCATCTAAGAAGGTTTGCCTTTTCAGTGCATTATATTAGGTTTTGGGGAAAAAAAACCAACTACTATGAAACCAACACAATGCTGTCAAACTGATTACACCCTTATAAAGTCTGCTTTAGGCATTTTCCTGCATTTCACTGACATAAAGATCAGACTTTGGCCATGTATCTCTAACATCTAGTCTTTTAACCACCACTAATGTCAGCTGTCCAAAAACCATGGGCTTTCAAGCATTAGTGTTTTCAAATGCTCTGTAGTCACTTTGTAGGCTGGAATTTGGGTAAACAGAATGACTTTGAATTTTGGACCATGCCAGCTGCCCTCCATGCAGACTAATTGAAAAAAGAGACAAACATTAGTCTTGGCTGAAAAAAATTAAGAAGTGCCTGAGGGTTAGATCACAAGCAAACCTCAACTGTACAGAGTTTGCAACAAAAGCAAGGGCAAGTGCAACTCCTCAGTTGTGGAAGGTGGTTTTGCCTCCATTTGGCCTAAACGGGGTGGCTGACAAGCAACAGTCTTTGAGCCACTCCTGCAAACGCTTTATGATTTTAACGACTTGACAGTCAAGTAATATCGGTTATATAATCTTAAAGCTATATAACCTTAACAGGGGTGTGCAAGACTAAGGGTAGGCAGGGGGCTGGGCTGTGAGCAAAGGAACAATCCTCTGCCATTTGGAAAGAGGGAAACTGAACTGTCTGTAAATACGTGTCTGTAAATACCAGGACTTGTGGCAGAGTATTGCTCATCACCACCACTTTCTTTTTTTCAACCCTCAAACCTCTGACTGTGATACTAATGATACAATGTTATTCAGAGGTCAGTATCACAAGGAACTGAGAAGGATTTTAATGATCTTGTAAAATCTCCTATTTCCACTATCACCATAAAAATACGAATTCAGGGGCAGGGGGTGATTGTGGTGACAGCATCAGGTTCTGTCTCTTCCTCCCCTCCAAGCGCTGACAGCTGGGAGGAAAAAGAAAGAAGTTATTTATTTGAGAAAGAGCTCTTAACCAGAGTAAAACAGAGTTTATTCTTTCCCATTCAGAAAATCTCTATCTCAAGATAAGGCTTGCCAGTATTTCAGAAATTATGGTATGGTCGCTCTGTGATTACAGTCACTAAGGAAACAGAATAAAGTTCTATATCAGCTATGAAATGGAAATCACTACCAAAGAGTTTGGGAGTTTAAAGTTATCCCAGAAAAAACATTGTATGCCATGAAAATCAAATACCTTAGAAAAAAAGTATAAAAAATGGTGGCTAGTCAAACTAAATCATTGCCAAATCCTCTGGAAATTCAGCCATCTAATCTATTCTTAAAAGGAAAAGAAATTTTAAGAGAGAGGACAAGTTTTGGTGAATGTTTTCCCTGGAAGACCTGGAAGGTTTAGTGACATAATCTTGGTCTTTCATCTATCACCAATACCCAAACTATCACCAAGAGCACTGTCATTGTACTCATTTGCTAACTCTTGAGCTTCCTGAATAGACCCTAAGCTTGTAAACTGACCTTTTCCACCCTAATGAATGGTTTGGGGTGCTCAGTTACTGTCTTTAGTCATTTTACATGGGATCAGGACAGCATCATTCCTCTGAAGCTACACTACATAAGTTGCATACAGCTGCATAGTCTATAAATCAGGTCCAATAAGTGTCTTATGCAACTCTCAGCATGCCAAATTTCTCAATGGATATTAACAATGGAAACCTATCACATAATAAATGTACTTCTAAACACAATAGCACCTTGCAATCCAGCTATAAGTCTCACTGCCATTTCATACTAATAGCCAGTTTTCAAGAAACAACATTATTTAGAAGGAATTGCAGCTCTACAAACATGGTTGGCCAAGTGCTAAGTCAAACCAGTGAAGCCATCATTGAAACATAATCCACCCTCTAACAGAGCAGCTTTGTGCAAACCATATATAATTATGTAAAAATAAGGTGTTTTGTCCAGAATGACAAGATCTCACCAATTTGTGATATTCCCAAAGATACATGGGAATTTTTGTGAACTTGAAGACACTATAAATAAAACCCATGGAGATTGCTTCTTTTCATTCAAAATTATCGCAGGGTCTTTGTTGTCATTACTTTTTACAATATCCAAATCTTAAGACTCTGGTAACACATGGACTTTTTCACAGTTGCTTTTTCTACCTCAGCTACGACATTCTTTCTGTTATCTTTCCAAGGACACTTCTCTTGTCTTCCTTCATCTCCTTCTGTTCTGCTTAGGGAATTCTAAATCACATGGTGGCAGCTATTCTTCCCATTACTTTTTATGGTTTGGTCATTGGCTCCTCATGCAAATGTGCTGCCAGTGATAGACTACTTGGCCTAAAATCCTCTCTGATGGCTCTCCTAGGATAAAGGTGATTTGGTGATCATCCAAATCAAGGTCTGGCATGGTGAGTGCCTCCACTGCTCAGCATCTCCAGGGATGTAGCTAATAGCAGAGCTAAAAATTCTTTCTGGCATGTGCACAAGAAACACAGAGTCTTAGTTCCTGGGACAGGTCATCAGTTTGGCACTTTTCATCACTCATACAGCAATGACACCATAAGTCATGGTCATGACATGACATTTCCCACATTTGCATTAGCGATGCTGCTACCCAGTTGGGCATTTCAGAAGCAGGAAACTCCCTGGGAATTGTTGGTTGGCTACCACAGCCTCCTGGAAATGACAATGGAAAACACATTTAGAGACTTCACCTACCTGGATCACCTTAGAGGAAAGCCAGGAGCCTTTTGCAGCTTTGATGAATTGATGCTTTAGGTTCTTTTTTTGCTTCAAGAACTAAAGCTTTTTGGAATAAGCCCTTGGAATAATCAATTCTGACAACACTCATCCCACTTCAGCCTATTCACTCAGTTATCCAAATTATGAATCAATGCTTACTCTCTCTCATTCATTCCCTTGAGGAACAAAAAAGAAAATATTAGTAAGCATCACTCATGAAAATATGACATTACTGGAAATGGTCTGAGAGCAAGTGCTGTTGTGTAAACACTATAGTCATTTTTATGTCTCCTAAACAATAGCTGACATGAACAATAAAAGTAAATGTTTCTATTGATTTCCTATCTAGTATTCTTTCCCACTCTGAAGGCATATTATTCAAAATATATCAGCACAGATTCTCTATGAAGAGAGACAAATATTCACATCAAAATATTATAGTTGCTAATGGAAAGACTGTAGTAAAAGAATAGGATTTAACCTTATGAAATCACATCATTGTATTTGTCCTCCTTCATAGCTTCAGTATAGATGATTTTTTTGTTCTCTCAAAAAATCAACTAACATATCTATTATTGGCATCTTTTTCCAGGTACTGAACATTTCTTAGCTTAGGCATCCATAAGGCCTTGCTTAAAACAGAAGTTCAAAGTCACTCTCAGTAACATAGATTTCCTCTTATTCATCAGGGAACAATTTTTCCTTAAATACCCAAAGAAGAATGGCTTTCCAATAAGCCACTTTTTGGCACCCAACGTGGGGCTCAAAGGGTTTGACATAACACAGATTTGATTGGAATGTGCTAGATCAAAATTTCTAGCTGTTATTGCTGTTTAGCTGTTAACAGGCAGGCTCCTGGGCTTGCTTCCCTTCCTGTGTAGTAGGGTCCAGTGCTCATCAGTGGCTGCTTTTTGCTTTTGCTATTCGCTGTAGCACTGTACTGCTGATCATCTTACTGTGCCAGGCCTGGGGATGTTCTGGTGACTGCAGTGGTGATGTGCCTGGGCTGGGTGGTGGCCGGAGGCTCCACTGCTGCTTCTGCGCTGCTGTGCTGGACAGGCTGGAGCTCCAGTGTGAACTTGTGTCGAAGCGACTGTGACCTGTGGATGAGTCCACATGGGAGCAGGATATCCCAAAGCATCTGTGGCCATAAAAGAGTCCACACCAGAGCAGGTATATCTTGAAGCATCTGTGGCTGTGATAATGTCTGTGCTGCAGCAGGTAAACCTCTGAAGGGATTGTGACCCAAAGATAAGTTCGTGCTGGAGAAGGTGCATCTTGAAGCATCTGTAGCTCTGCATAAGTCCATGCTGCAGCAGGTGCACCTTGAAGCATCCATGGCTGTACATGAGGTCATGCTGGAGCATCTCAAAGCGTGTGGCTATGGATGAGCCCATGATGAAGCAGGTTTACTTCTGAAGGTACTGTGGCAGGAGTCTATCTCTGAAGGCATTGTGGCCCACAGATGAGGCCACACTGGAACAGGAACCTGGAAGCGATTGTGGCTGTGGATAAGCCTCTACCACAGCAGATATACCCGTGGAGAGACTGTGGCTCATACATAAAGCTACACTTTCAGCAGTACACCCCTAAGGGGCTGCAGTCTGTTGATAGGTCCAAGATGGAGCCTGTGCAAGTAGAGGAGTTCATTTACTGCAATGTTAAACACGATGGTCTCGCCCAAAGGGAGCAAGGGTGGAGAATGCAATGGAAATACCTTTAAATTGTTGTAATCCATGATTTGAGATTATGTTCTAGGAATTACTGTAGCAGGAACCACCTGAAACAATGGAGGACAAACCTTACATGCGGCAGTAGAATTGCAGCAGTGATCTGACATCATTTTGGTGTCCACATTACACACCATCTCTCCTGCCTTGAGTGACCACCATAACAGATGGAGCTCAAAGTCATGGACTAAAACTAGAGTGGACATTTTATAGGCATTTCAAAGGGGTAGTTCATAGACTAAGGGAATGATATCTGTGTATTATATCAAAGGATGGGAAGGAGGGTGGTGGGCAATGTGAATCTATTGGATAGCACAAGCATGACATAAACGGTATGGAATAAGGGGCAGAAAATGGGCTGGTTTTGGCTAGCATGGAGTTAAATTTCTTCATGGTCACTAGCAAGGGGATGCATTTTGGATTTATGCTGAAAACAGTTTTAATAGCACAGAGATGTTTTAGTCACTGCTGAACAGTGCTCACACAGAGCCAAGGCCTTTGCTGCTTCTCATCCCACCCCACCAGCAAGGAGGCTGGGGGTGCACAAGGATTTAGGAGGAGACACAGCCAGGACAGCTGACCCCAACTGACCAAATGGATATTCCATGCCATACAATGTCATGATCAGAATACAAAGCTCCAGGGAGAAGGAGGAAGTGGGGGGCCAAGTTCAGAGCGATAACATTTGTCTTCCCAAGTAACTGTTGTGATGGAGCCCTTCTTTCCTGGAGATGGCTGAACACCTGCAGGCCCATGGGAAGTGGTGAATAAATTCCTTGTATTGCATACAGGGCTTTTTCTTTACCTATTAAGATGTTTTCTCACTTTTACTCTTCGAAATCTATCCCCCCATCCCACCAGGGGAGAATGAGTGGTTGGCTGTGTAGTGCTTAGTTCCTGGCTGGAATTAAGCCATGACAAAATGGCATGTTGTCTGCTTTTTCCATGCAACTCAGACTATGTGCATTCAGTTCCTGCTGAACACACATAGTGACAGCAAAGCCCCAGAAGGACAGACTGGAGCAAGGAGCTCCTGAGGGGCTGTGGCTGCCACAGAAGTGAAACAGTTGTCCTGAGTGGCAACCAAAAAGTGAAAGGTGGACAATATGGGAGGAAATTACATCTCTCTGCAAACAGAAAGAATATATGTTAATAGGCAAGTGTCAAAGACAGATGTTTAAAATTCATCACCCAAATTCATTTTAAAGGTATCTATATACAGTGCTCACATGTCACGGATGAGGTACAGTACAAAGATTTACAGTCTTCCTTTATCTCCTGAAGCATATCATTTAACTCTGGAGGTTTCCCATTTCCTTTGGGGCCATCCTGTTTACTTTCCAGATCTCTAAAATTTTATGCTCCAAAATTCAAACAGCTGCTGCTGAGCTCCAGCAACCCAGCACTTTGCATTTCCTTAAGAATTACCTCAGTGCCAAACTGTATGGTTCATGGTTCCCTTGTGCCCTTGGACAGAAACAGCACAACACAGAATAAAGAACTTAATGTTTCACTTTTGAGCACTTTGCTATAATTAAAACAGCTCTCATTCATGAAATCTAACTACTAGCCATAATTTCTGCTCTGTATTTGTAGAGCATCCTGTAAAAAAACTAAAGTCTTTCTCTCTCATTACAGTAGGTTAATTTTAGGCTTGTTTCCTTTACATAAAAGGCATTATAGTACTGTCATTACAGAAGAGAGTGCAACGTGTTTCCTGTTGTCATAACTAGACAATTAACCTTAGAGCCATTTAAACCTAATTGGGAAATTTTGTTTGAACAGGTGCTTTCACAGCACTATCACAGCACAGGACTTTTGGTTACCATAAAAATACCTTTTGATGGCACAACTCAAGAAACTATTCCCATTTAATATACACAAAATTCAGCACCACCATGTTCTTGAGTTGTAAAATAATATAATGGGCTCCAGGTTTTGCAATGGCTTTTCTATTCACTTGCAAAAATGTATCCCAATGTTCCACCACCACCTCAGGTCAATGTACAAATACTGAATGCACTGAGAAGTTGGCACTAGCAATGCAGTAGAAGTATCTAATTCACTATGCAGGACCGTATATACTTTTAGGACCGGGTCAATTAGTCTAACTTTTTGCATCTAATCTGAGGAGCACCATCACTTAAGTCTCTAAAAAATGGATAAAAGCAAGTAATTCCAGAAGGTGATGCAAGCCTTAAAAGGCTGGAATTAGATAGCTGGCACCCACATGGATGCCTCTGTAACACTGCCAGTTTTAAAAGAGATTGTAGAGAGGACTATGTTCTTATATTAAGAACTTTGGTTAAACACCTTGAAAAGCTGGGGTAAGACCAAGGCTTTATAGCACACAGTAAAATGTTTGTGCCAATTGAAATTCATCTTCCTCTGAGACCTACTGAAATCAGACACATCAGCATAAAATGGCCTGACAAGGGCAGCAGCTAGCCCTGTGAGTAATTCTACCCACAAGGACTCAACATTATTAACGTGTTTTATATGCATTAGTATTGATGACAATAATACAAGTAAATAATACCCCACACTGACTTGGTTACCACGCTCCAGTTCTTAATGCACTGAAAGAAATAGCCTTTAACATTAGTCATCTAAGAATTAGAAGTACTATTTAAAAATATTTTTATCACATTAAAAAGAATTTTAGGGTAATCTATTCACAAAACTAATTTCACTTCACAGCTACAACCTCCATGAAGTGTTAAAATTAATATATTTGATATCTGATTACAAAACTTTTATTTATGACTATAATTCTATTTGATCAAAAAACTTTTAACAAGTGTCAAAATTATCGTTAGTTAAGTTTAGCTTAACATGGCCTTCTTGACACTAACATGTAAACTCATCACCCAGAGAGGGTAAAAAGCTATATACCTTCCTGGGACACCTTTACCAACAAATCTACCATTTTCTGCCAAGTCTTGACACCAAGGATAGATGATGAGGTTAACTGAAACCTGTGAGGTTCCTTTCAGACTTGTAGTCTATCTAGTCCCAGACCCAGTGGTTCACTTCTGAGCCTTCTGTTTTCTGAAACACTAATTTACATTTTAATAGTGCATTTCTGTTGTCTGCTTACTTTGTAATAGTATCAGCTAGTTAAATAAAAGGTATTACCTCTCCTTAAAACCCTGCCTTTCTTCTACCCTTCAATTATCACAGCCCTTACCCTATGTCATGGTGCAGCCCCAGAGTGGCAGCTGAGCACCCCATGCTGCTGCTTGCCCCTTCACCCCCCTGGCTGTATGGGGAGGAGAAATGAAAAAAAGCAACCTCCAGCTGGAATAAGGACAGTTTACTGACACAGCACAGGGAGGGGGGGAAACAACAGCAGCAGCACTTGTGACAGAATACACAAACGGTGATAACATGAAGTACTTACTAACCAGACACTCCACCTGCACCTCACCCATCCTAGGGCCACGAGGACCCACGCCTCTCTGACCAGCTCCTTTTATGGGAGAAGCATGATGTTATGTGGTATGGAAACACCCTTGGCCAGCTCAGCTCACCTGTGTTGGCTCCTTGGGACAGTTAACTCTGTCCTAGCTCAAATCAGAACACCCTCCCCCAGGGCACTCCAGCCCCTCAACCATGCAGCAGAGATGACCAGATTTCTATCTGCCTGTAGCCAGCAACCCAAGATCCCCAAACCAGTAATACAGTAGGGATCATGCCAAGCAGGCCTCTTCCATTGCCTGGTAATCATTACATTGATTATCAGGTTTCTCCTGTGTGCTTCTCCTCCTGCCAACAGCAGGCCCCAGAACCATATTGCTAAAAAACAAGGTGCTGCTCCCACTAAAGTAGCAAACTTGCACACCAAGCAAATAAAACCTTTAAAAAGTGCTTCATTTCCAGTGTATGTGTATATGCATGGCATTCCTATGCACTGACTGATTTTTAAAACCCCAGTTTCTGACAGATGGAAATCTCAAGCAGCTACATTCTTCTTATTTATGTGCAAAGATTCTCTGTGCAGATAAAGATTCATTTGTTCTCCTGAAAAAAAGTCTTCTAAGTAAGGAGTAGGAATGTATGGCATACAGTCAACCTTTTTCAAGTTTAATTCATCTACTCATTATCTCAAAGATCTACTCAAGCTGTTGACACAGAAATGCATAGCACTCTAGTTTACTACTTCATTTTCAGGAAGCATTATATGAATATTACCTGAGCAATAAACTGTCTGCTGCATTTTGTAGACTTTGGCCTGAATTCCCCAAAACATCCAGATGATTTAAGGTGCCTTGACTTTATATTTCCAAAAGCAAGCAACTGCAACTTATTAGGCATCCCTAACCTTAACAGCACCTGTCTGCTATTTTGCCTTCTGCATCAGCAGCCCATCCACATCTACTCCTTGTGTGGGTGTTTAGCACATGGAACATCTCTCCCTGACATGGGTCAGCTGCACAGACCCATTTGTAAGTCACTTTGTATATGTGGAGTTAAACACTTGTTGAGGCACAGGTGGTGGGGTTCAAAGCAGGATGGACAATACAGTTGAGGGGTTTCTTGTTTAGATCTGTATGCCACATAGACAATACTCACTTTTACCAAGCTCAACTGAAATTATGATAACTCATACCTAACTCAAACCTGAAAATAGTTACTGTGAGTAAATATCAGCAGATATCAATTATGTCACAAAAACATCAAGACAGTTTGCCTAGAGGTAAAGTTGAAATGTTAATGGGTTGTAGAAATGCCTATTTAGTGACACAAGCTATTACTTAAGTTTTTAGAAATCTTTTTTTGCTTGAGTAATGTCATGGTTTAATCCCAGCAGGTAGCTAGGGACCACAAAGGCCATTGCTCTCTCTCCCCTGTTGGGATGGGGGCAGAATTGGAAGAGTAAAAGTGAGAAAACTTGGGGTTGAGAGAAAGATAATGGGTAAAGCAAAAGCCACATGTGCAAGCAAAGCAAGACAAGGAATTCATTCACTACTTCACATGAGCAGCCACTGCTCAGGAATAATGAAAACATCTCTGTATTATCAACACTGTTTTCAGCACAAATCCAAAACACAGCCTCGTACTTGCAACTACGAAGAAAATTAATTCTATTCCAGCCAAAACCAGCATAAGTGAGTTTGGCAATAAAATTTCCTTTCATTTTTGTCATCTACCTTTCTGTGAGCTATATTGCCTGCTTTCAAGCTTCATTGTTAAACTTATTCTGAAAGCAATTTAAAAACTATTAGATATCTGTTTTTCCAGCCACAGTTGCTATGGTTACATATATGCCAATATACATCTGGATAAAAGGAGAAAGAACATTCTACTGTTTGCCTTTTAAAAAGGAGACCATTATGTTCCACAACCAAAAGCATGACTGAAGATCATCTCACTTACTCTGCTTCAAGCTAGTGGAACTAGAGTTGAACTCCATGCCACCTCCTCTCCATCTCCCATGGACCATGTGAAGAGTGATCACCCTGCCTGCAAAAGCACCAGTGCTACATCTGCATGAGCCACCTTGCCAATGGGACAGGAAGGACGCTTGGAATGTGGCACAGACATCATGCCTCTGAGTGGTGCTCTGCACTTTCATGCAAAGCACCTCAACCACCATTCCCCTTCCTGGTCCCTATCACACTTTCACTGCATGGTGTTCTGGTCTAAGGTATATGCACTCTATCATCTCCAATTCTGCTTTTCTTTGCAAATAAAAGAGGGTTTCTTTCTTCTCCTTTCCTTATACTTCACTGCCTTTGGTAACGGAGATTTGGCCTTATGTTTATCAACTCAGGCATGCTTCTGTTTCAGAAACACACAAGCCAGGTCTAGCAAGATATCATTTAGTCCTAGGGTCAGCAGTGACAAGAATTTTATTCCAAAACCAGACCATAATTTGAAGGAAGCAAGGGAAAAAAACCAATCTATAAGGACTTTGTAGCATTGTTTCTTTACAGATGTTGTGGTTTAACCCCAGCAGGCAGGTAAGATCCAGCCAGCCATTTGCTCACTCCTCACCAGTGGGATTGGGAAAGCAAAAGGTAGAAAACTTGTGTGTTGAAATAAAGACAGTAGGAAAAGGAAAAGAAAAAGATAAAAAGAAAAAAATATTCTTACCACCAATCAATGCTCAGTCAGTCCCCAAGCAATGACAGGCCTGAAAAACTTCCCCCAAAGATTTTATTCTTAAAGCATCATGTCATATTGCATGAACTATCCCTCTGATCAGTTGGGGTCATCTGTCCCAGCTGTGTCCCCTCCCAGGTTCTTGTGTACCCCCAGCCTCCTCACTGGTACAGTGGTGTGAGAAGCAGCAAAGGCCTTTACTCTGTGTAAGCACTGCTCAGCAATAACAAAAACATTTCTATAATATCAACATTATTTCCAGTACAAGTCCAGTACATAGCCCTGTACTAACAACTACAAAGAAAATTAACTCTATCCCAGCCAAAACCAGCGCATTTTGCCACTTCTGTGTTCCTGGTGATTCAGGTCATTAGTCATTATCTGAAGATTCGTGTTTTTTGTTAGAGTGGAGAAAAAGAAGTTCTCTCTCAATTACATCTATTTTGAAAGATCAAATTCTGTAGCATTAGGGCAAGGCATTGATCCTGGCACAAGGAGCTTAAGTGCATGTGAACTGGCTTCAAATCTCCCAAGAGAGAAAGTGATTCTTCTGCTTGTCTTGCAAAGTTATAGGATATTTTTCCTTAATAGAGCATAATTCTTACCAGAGCACAAATAGATCACAAGTAGACTCTAACATGAGTGGTTTCAGAGGAAAACCTTACACTATTCTATCCATCAAAATCATTGATGTTGCTCCCTACCACATACACAAAATGTAGCCCTGGACAAGTCTCAGAGCAGAGAAGCTCCATGATTCAACTATTTGTCCCCATGACCCAGAACCTATTTCAAAGTATGTAACAGTCTTACAAGCTGATCTGACCAGACTGAGAAAGAAAAATTCCTTCTTGCTAACAATTGCCCAGAAAGGTTGTGGAAGTCCCATCCCTAGAATTGTTTAGGGCCAGGTTGGATAAGGCTCTGGGCAACCTGATCTAGTGGAGGGTGTCATTGAGGTCCCTTCCAACCTAAACCATTCTATGATTCTCTAATTATAGCAACTAGGTAAATTAGGAATGAGCATGTGCTACCTCTTTCTTACCATCAACTGCAGTGAGGCAGTAAGAAGAACCAAATGTTGAAAATCCCTCTCTCTTGGGAAATATCCACTCTACTTGTGTTTATGTTCTATTCCAGTGCCATGAAAATGAATATTAAAATTACACAGTATTATCGCATTTGCACAAAGCCTGAACAAGGAGATTGTCATTACTGATATTAAACTTCTGATATTTAAATAATTGCTTTCCTTTATCAGTGTTATTATCAAATGATCTTGTTACAGCTAAAGAATTACCTATAATCGCTGCACAGAGAGGATTTTAAGCCTGATCAGAAAAGAATCATTAAACGTTAATTAAAATACTTCATGTGCACCCTGTATTTGGCTTGACAGTTTGCAGGAGCAGCCTGCTAAACAATTCCTACTAAGTGCAGAGATAAAGCAAGGTGTGTCTGTACCAAGTGCACAACTGGGAAATGGAGACATGACTTTAGTCCATTTATAAAGTTTTCTCATTAGGTTTCGATTCAGGAGCAATGCCACAATGGTATTTAAAGGATATTCAATCACTCATGACAGAAAAGCTAGACTGACATTGCACAAATAGTGTTTGATTATTACCAATCTATCATGTCAGTTAGCAGGAGGAGAAGATACATTTCAATTGATTTCAAAAGACCGCTGTGACAAATGCGTTCCAGGAAGCTGAGCAGCAACAGATTTCAGGTCCTGATTAATCTGGTATACACAAAACTGTATACCCTGGCCTTTTTTAAGCACACAACACACTCCTCAACAGAAAATTTGAGCAGCTACATGACCAAACACTGGATTATTTTCTTTCCAGTGTCTTTCATTTGATTCTTGTGTTTGTAGGCTCAAGCCAACCAGCACATTATTCTGTTCAGGTCTCCAAGATGTAGTGGTTGCAACATTCTTTAAAAATCAGGACTTCTGGACTTCTATTCATTTGTTATATGGTCACCATAAGTAAGAACTAAAACAGTGCCTTTGAGAAAATGATCCAAAATATTTGGGGACTATAAAAGTCAATTGGATTACATAGGAGGTATTAATAGAATGAGCCAAACGTGGTGGAAAGGGAATGTTACCCACCAGAAATGCATTGCACGGTCTGTTACCTCTGTCTGCTCTGACAGATAACAGGGTCTATGGAGAGTTCTCCCTCAATAAGCAGACCTATTTGTCAAAGAAGCATCTCTGTTGTTATTTTTTTCACACTGGTAGGGAAACCTGGTGTGTAGTGTTCTCCAAAAACAACACACAGTTTTTCCCATGTTCTCAGATTTGTTTGCCATATAAACACAAAGCTATTGACCTTCCAAACATGTAGGAAACACAAAGTAAAAAGCAGTATGTTCAAATCCAACACTGTCCAAACAGAGAGTACTTATACAGAGGTTACCAGCATATATGATTCCTTACAAAGGGTCCAATTACAGCAGGGAAAGCCATGGAAGTAGGTTAGATTTGTTAGATTATCTGCTGGTTAAGACAAATAATTGTCCTTGCAGGAAATTCCCTTTTCTTTTCATATGGTAACATAGCCAGACATTTTCTAGTTGATCTCCACTGAGGATGCCACAGAGATAGTCTTTTTTTCTTTTTTTTTTTTCCTTTTTTTTTTAAAAGGGCCCTTAAAAATACATTTTCACAGGCGGAGAAGGGAGAGGACAAGGGAGAATTTCTTCTGTGTGGGCTATTGCCTGTCTAGTTAGACCTGTGACTGGGGAGATGGCTTGAATATTACTGTATATGAAGGAAGACTAAGTGCAAGAACTCATAAAAAAACACAAGCCCCTTTATCATGTTCCTTTCGCATTAACTCTGATGGTCAGGGCAATCAACAGAAAGAGAAGAAGTGCTACCCCTTTTGCTAATGTGACTAATGATTAAGTAAGACCAGCACCAAGGGAAATATTCCAACAATTAATGGGGAAAGTGTGAAATGTAATCTGCTGGCTTCTTCGTTAGCTGAGGAGCTTGAGAAAAGAATTAAGTTTAACAGTAATTGATGTGGGCTGATGTAGTGAAAAAACAGGAGAATTAATCCTGTGGTTCAAAGTCGTGTTCTTTGATGCAGCAGCACAATCTTAGAAGAACATCTTTTGTCTTCACACTTGGAAAATGAACCAGAGTATGAACCAATGTGAGGCAGTCTTTGCTCAGAAAGCCTGTACATTGAGACCTTTCTGGCACTCCTTCCACATTTCCTCCTTCTGGCAACAGGCAAGAAGCACAATACTGCTGGATGACTCCCAAAAGATCGATCCGTACCAAAGGCTTTGGGAAACTCTCTGTATTCCAGATAGGGCTGCTGGATTGTGTCATAAAGCAAAAAAGAAAGTATCCTTCCATACACAGCCATAGCTGATGCTCTCTGACCGATATTACAACTGTGGCTGAATATTTGATTTCGGATTTTTCTTAAGGTTGATTTCTCAGCCCAGACATCTTTATTTCTAGCTGTGATGGCAACAGCTTCCAGAAAATAACATCCCCAGTTTGCCTCACAGTGGCACTGAGCTACAAGGTTTAATCACAATTAACTAACAGGATGCTGAACACAGTTTTTCCTGGTCTTCTAAGGCTATAAAAATCACAATCAGAAGCACAATGGCCATTTATCCTTCAGAACAAATTTTGTACTTCAATAAGCTTTTTGTCATGTTTTCAATGACACTGTTCATAAAGTGAGGGACTGCTCAGAGAGAGTAAAGGAAGCAGAAATGAGATTTGTGATTGGCACCATCCTTGTAGTCATACCAACCACAGAAAGGCATCTCTCTCCAGCTGGGTCCTATGGGGTCTTCTGAGCACACGTAAAAACAGAACAGCTGAACTAATTATTACACATTTCTCATACGGAGAAAAAAAGAAAACAAACCAAAGAAAACCCCACCCAAAATCCCCCAAACAAATCTTCACACAAGTCTGAAGTCTTGTGTGACAAGTTCCAGTCCATTTACTAAAACCTCTCAACATATGGAATTCATAACCACTCTGACAGCCGTAGTTAAAAGTGTGCCATTATCATCTGTCACTCAATATAACTATTACCCAAAAATAATGTTCCTGTGTATGGGCTTTGTGGGCAGGCAGGGAAAGAAGGAAGGAGCTGGGAGAGGGCAGCATGGCATCTGAAGTGGGCTTCACTGTCTCACACCATTTGTTGAAAAATGCACTTTGAAGTTAATCACATTGCTTTCACCTCAATAACCAATGTAGACCCTGAATGTTTAATTATGCTACTGGTTTTATACCTAATCAATCTTTTTCATTAAAATCCAGTGAAGCAGACAACTGAGATAATTACTGAAGAATCATCTTAATTAAAAAATTTAGCTTCTAATTAAGAGTCATTGTTTACCTCATCAGAAAGCCATTAGGATTCAGGACAAGGTTGCCCTGTTCATTATGTTTTCACCTTTTTTTTTTTTTTTAAGCTTTGAGCAAAAAGAGTGATACAGGATTTTATGTTAAAAAAAGAATTATTATGGTCATGAAAAGGGGGGAATATGCACATGCCAGTGTCACAATTTGTCAGAAGCCCCATAGCATATTTACATCCAGAGTAATTGCAGAATATCTTTGCATAGAAATTGACACTGCCGTGGTGCTTGAAGATAAAGCCATGTCTACACTTAAAATGGATATGACCTCCCAAATGAATTCTTTATTGCTTTCCAGCTGCAATGAAGATAATTTCAAAATCCTTCAACACACTTATCCTGCAATCAGAAACTTCTCTCTACTTCTCAGTGTCTTTTTCACGAACGTCTGACGCTGACTGAGGTCTGCTTCAACTTCAGGAAAGTACAATCAGGCATTTCAACCAGGAAATTAGAAATGCATAGCAGTTAAATGACATCACTGAAGATGTGCAGCTTCACTGCGCTCACGCTCATTGCGAGGTATCAGCACCAGCTATGCAGATGCAATGACGCCTCAACTGACAGAACTAATCAGGGAAAATTATTATTGAGTCCTAACCATTGCAGGTTTCCCCTCTCTATATATTTTGAGGCAGCAGGCAAAAAACCCAAAAACATTTCCACCTGGAAAAAAAATTGTGAAAATCATTACGATGCCGGGCTCAGTAGCTGAGTTCAGACATTTGAAATGCAGAGCTAAACATGAATAGCTGAGATTGTTGTCAATCCACTCTAAGACAAAAGAAAAAAACACCCTACTTTATAAAAACACCTTGTTCCATGCTTTTATTTATTAAGTTTTAGTGGTATCCTGCATGATATAGTGTAAGGAACACAGTTCTCAGCTGATCAGTATTTCTGACACAGGGAGTTCAGACTTTGGAAAACTGCTGATCCACAGTTCCCATGAGGAATTGAGAAGATAGTACTAAAATTATGAAGAATTTCTTTTTCATGCTAGTTCTTTGTAACCATTAAAGTAGGTGAGGGCAGACTGAATAGCTGCCAGGGAATTGATGTAAAACTTTCAGGTACTGCCTGGGTGTTAATTCATTTAGGTAACAATTGCCAGAAGGAGTGACATTTGCCAATAATAGAAGGTAGAAAATTATAGTTCAGAATAAAGTTTCAGATTATAGGTTTGTTTTAAGGGGGAGAGAGACAGAGAAAACAGAAGACATTTAAAGAAACTACATAGAAGAGTAAATAATAGCAGCTCCTAGCTGGTTTCAGACAAAGACCTTATTTGTGCCAGCTGGTGCCAGCACTTCTTAATCAGTCATATTGCTCTAACGTTTTAACAAAGTCTGATTGCAGGAGGCCGAAACTGTTCTTGCTCAGCTCAACAGGTAATTTGAGTGTGTTCAACTGAGTGGCAAGCAACCAGCTATGGTACAATGAAATGGCACACCAAAGTGCCTTAAGGGGTCTGAAATGCCAGTAGGCTCTCATTTGCCTGGAATACTCTGGCACAGAGGAAAGGCAAGGTAAAATTATACATCTGCGCTCACTGAAGTTTCAGGTGACCTAATCCAAATCTTAGATGTTCAAGCTGTTGTCAAATGCTTGCTGTATAATAGCCAATGCACAAATGTTTCTATTACACTGTCACTGAAGTGATCAAAACCTCTTATCCAGTAAACCTCAAACACTCCTGAGAGGGCACATACTGTAAGCACGTTTAGATATCAGTGATCAAGTTCAAATCCTCACTTTCTCTGCCTTGGGTGAGTAAGACCCATACCACAGCATAACTGTCAAGGAATTCAGACCTAACACTGGGATCTTGGATGTAGAGGAAGGAGAACCAGGAGCAAGAACTAAACAATCATTTTAGGAACCAGTCAAGTCCCCTAGCTTCTGAAACAGGTTCATGACTGCTCATTCAAATGGAGTAACAAAGTATTTCTTTCTAGTCAAGGTTTGGGTGCTTGCCTGCCTGTAATAAAGAACAGAAAGCTTTCCAGTACTGTATCTGCGGGAGTTTAGAAACCTTTTCACTCAACACACTTGATTCCCAGTTATTGGCCTTTCTGCCTCATGATGCACTACAGAGGCACCTATCTAGCTTCATTTTACTACAGAAACTTTCTAGTTACTAAGTTAACAAGACTAGGCCTGGCAAAGGTAAGCCTTATCCACCCTTACAGAGTTGGCTGCGAGTCACTTGTACAGGTTACTTTATACTGTGCCCATATAAAACTTTTATTGTAGTCACTAATGAAAAACACGTGCCAAACTAGTTACTTGTTACAGCTAGTGACATAAAACAGGCATGCTGCCTTGCCACTGACCCCATATAAAATTTCAGGCCTGCCATTTTAATTGGTGGAACTAAATCAATTTATCGCTTAATTATGTGTCAACTTATGAAGAAAAGTGATTTTTAATTTGCTTGTGATCCTACTGATCAGGGCTGCAGTGGCTAGAAAGTCAAAGATTTAAACGTTAAAAATTCCCATCTTTGCTGTACCCACCCACTCCTACAGCTCCTTTAACAAAAGAAATGATGTGCTTACCCAAGAAATTAAATTTCAGAAGTTCTGAAATGCAGTGGTATTGAAGAGCAGTTGTAAGGAGTCATAAGGTAAATGGGAAGATTTTCTGGGCTGGGAAAATGTATTTACCATTAGGGTAGATGAGCAAACATTATCCATCTCAGCTTTTGCTGCCTAGGAAACGCTGAGACAAACAGCAGAAGGGGAAAAAAAGGTCACCCTTTTAAGCATTGGACTTAATTGGGCATAAGTAGCTCCAGATCCTCATGTCCACCCATGTAATCCAAATTTACAGAGGGATTTTACGAAGTTTGAATAACAATTGACATCAGATACATGGGAAGCACAGGATCTGAAAGCACCCATTCCTGCTCTGCCTCTGAGGCTGCTTTGTTTGGTTGGTTGTAGGGCCTTGTCTCTAGGACAGAGGTGGCAGTGCCCACTGCTCAAACAGATACTTTCCACAAAGCAACTTGGGTCAGTTTGAGGAAGAGGAACTAGAGAGAGGCCCCTGGCTACAGAAAAAGAGGGCTGTAGTTATTCTTTCAGGGGAATGCTGATGAGTTTCCATTCAAGGGGCAATATCATCTGCCTGCAACAGTGAAGGCAGCCTGGTGATGGGCAAATAGCATCAAAATTAATCCATGCATACCCACCCCTGGCATCCAAGTTGAGTGGACACAAAGCTATGAAATAAAGCAAGGAAACAGGAGCCACAGCTAAACAGGTAACTTAATATATCCAGGAAAGGTGTTACCAAGTCTCAAAACTTCCAGAACGGCATTAGTAAACTGTATCCTGGAAAGAGAATGAAAGGAGAGCCGAGTAGACCTCTAGACCCAAGAACTGACAGAATATGAACGGCAGCAGCAAGGCACAGGAGGCATTTGCTACACATAGCAGGGAAATGCAGTCTTAGAGGAACACTGTCAAATATCTAGATTTTATTCTGATTACCACAACAGGAAAAGAAAAAATGAATAGCAGTGAGACTGAGAGCTGCAAAAATCATTAATTTTGGCAATATACAATGGATTCCACGTAAGGGCAGCTCAAGGCAGAGGAAATAGGTTTAGTGACGTGTTGGAGGGCATGGAACATCTGCAAAGGCAATGAAGAACTCAAGCTACCACTGAACACAGTGTCAGTGGTGCATGCAGAGCAACGCGCGTCGGTAGCATTACGGCCGGAGTGGGAGAGCAGCTCCAGTGTACAACATAATTAAGTGTAATTGGAAAGGTGGAAGAATACTCAGAATGTGTTAGCTTGATTGCTGCAAGTAATAAAAAACCAAACACACGCTGAGCCAATCTGAATGTGTAAAGGCCCTCGGGACCCACACACAGCTAAAACGGGGAAATTTGTACCACAGCCACCCTCACAGATGTAACTTGCAAGGGTTCCACAAAGGCTGGGTTCAGTGTATAGGAACAGATACAGTCTCCTCTCATCTGCTGGGGGAAGCAGAGAAGTCATTACTTCCATTAGCGTGTTCGGAGGACAGCACTTCTATACATTAGAGGCACTTTGTATCTTAGAAAAGGCAATGAGATTAGAAGAGGGAAAGTGATTTGATCTAATCCTCAAGGGAGAAAACTTGCAAGAATTTAAAGTGCCAACCTCTACAAAAGAACTGAAGAACACTGAGAATGTGGACTCACTGTTAGTATTTACACAAAGGTTAAGAGAAATGTCAGTGCTTCCATGAGGTCTGAGGGATAGAAGAGAGCAACTGGTAGTGGAGGAGATGGAAAAGAGCATCCAAAATACAAAGGATGAAAATCATGCTCAAATTTCTTAAATTAAAAGCCAAAAGAAGAGATAAAATCCTGTAGCAGCTCTCCTCTCATGCAGCAGGATAATGGCATACAAAGAGAAAGGACAGATGTTCACTCACACCTATGATCTGCCAACAGAAGATGGGAAAGGAAGCACAGTGTGTAGATACCATTGATTTCTTTTTAGTACAGCCAGTGAGGCCTGGATGTTGGGCACAGAGAAAGGCCACCAGAGATATTTGGATTTAAAAAAAAAAATATCAGGCTCTGCATGCAGGATATGAACAAGTCCAAAAAAAACAGTTTAAAAGGCAAAAAACCCAAGGACTTCCAGAGAATATTTCCTCCAGAAATGTGGAAGAAAGTCTGTGAGGGACAGTAAGATGTGGCCCTGTACAAAAGGCCCTAGGAACTTTCCAGAAAGATTTCACAAGTAACATAAATTTCCCTAGACTGCTTTATTTATATAAAGTATCAGAAAAAACAGCAAGGAAGCAATGATAGTTCATGATGCACCTAATAGAGGCTTGGCAGCTATTGGTGCCTGATTTATATGAACATAGGCAGAACCACTACCTGCTGATACTTGATTATTACAGTCGTTTTGTCAAAGTAACTTGACTTAGAAACACATTATACAGCACTGCAATGAGTCAGGCCACAGTAATATTCACCAGGCATAGTATTTACAGCAACCTAATTTCAAATAGTTCCCAAGGAGTTCCAGAAATTTGGAAAGGGCAGTATTTCCTACACACAAGCAGTTTGCATTAGCTGCAGTCCGGTGGAATGGCCGAAAACACACATTTGTGTAACTGAATTGACATTACTAAAGACAAATGAGGAGGGATTGAAATCCATACTTCAGTTTAGTACACTACTCAAACCAAGATGCAGAGTTTTATCAGCACTGGTGTTAGAAGTGTAAGAAGCACCCTATCTAAGAAAAGGTGTGTCACCCAGAGGTGCAAAATCACCAAATAGAATAGAATAGAATAGAGCATGGTGGACAAGAGATAACAGAAATTTCACTATGAAATGCCAGGCTGCTAAAACCTTTCACAAGCAACATCAGTGTCATAATATCACATTCAGGCAATAAGGTGCAGTAACAGGATAAAAGTATTTCGGGTTCTTCTGTAATATAAAATGTAATACAGAGAATTATATATAATAACATAGAATACTAACTAATCTGCAATAAATAGTAGCTCTTAGTCAGATGCACCCTAAAAAGAATCTAATCAAACCTGTTTGATCAGTGACAGGCTGTCATCCTTGCTATTTCACCAGTATTGTTTCCTTGAGTTAGGTATTTCCCACTTGCAGCTGATGGGCCTTCTGTTATCTGACCAGATCTGCATTGCAAAGCCTGCTGATATCCCTAGACAAGTGCTGCACCCACACATAAACTATATGCTAATTAGAAATTTGAATATAAAATAACACAGGAGTGATTATTAAGAGCATTAAGTACATCAGGATTCAAGATTCAGTAGTTAGAGAATACCAAGATAATGTTAATTTATGAATGACTTGTTCTGTCCCAGCAGGAATAAGCACCATGAAAACTTTCTTTAAATTCTGTCACACAAAATTGGCAAAAATGGGGCTGCAAAAGGGACTGGACCCAGAGATGCTGTACAAACCATCCCGTTGTAAGGCATGTCTCATTCTCAAGGGTTTAAAGTAACCTAAACAAACAAGAACAGAAGGTGCAACACAAGGAGAAGAAAATTAGTTGGAGACCTGTTCCATGTCAGTATTCAAACTGGGACCAACACTAGTCCTTCTGAACCCCAATTCAGAGTTTAGATGCTACGTCGTAAGACAAGTCAACCGCTGGCCAATAACTTGGCCACACCACAGGATGTCAGGACACCATGAGTGTGGTTCCAGGTTTGGCTGCAAGAACACAGGCATATTCATAGATAATGAATCCTTCCTCCCAAGGTCACAAGTCTTCCAGACTCAGTGGTAAAGCAAACTAGACCTGCTGGGAGAAAGCAGGCCTTGGGCTCATAGCTATGTCACGCATCTTTAAATATTATTCAGATCTTTAAAATTACGAGGACTTAGTTTTTTAATCTCTAAATAATCCAAAGAAGCAGACTAGAGGATGATGCCTCTCCCCAGACAGTTATAAGCAATGACATATTTCTAGTAATACCCCAACAGCAACCTGAATATGTAATAGATTAAAAGTACACTGGAAGAAATGATTAACAGACAGTCCATTATGGGTTCCCTAAAGTAACATTTTCTGAAATATTAATATTTAATTATGGAGTATTCTCCTTATCTGTCTCTAAAATATTAGAGATAATGAGAAATCATGTACCTGTGTAAACTCTAATAGCAGTAATATGGGAAAGCAGAAGAGAAAAAGAAAAAAAAGAAGATAGGCCTCAAGCTGTTCTTGGGGTCTCTGGTAATTGGAAGAGTCAATGGCTATATGATTCAAGAAAATACCTTCCCTGGAGAAGGAGACTGATTGTCCTGCATTTATACAGCAGCTAACCAACACTAAGCAGGCTTTCCTTTGCATATTATTGGTGCCAGCCCAATGAGGCAGAAAATTGCATCGTGTCATTTAATTTCCCAATCTTTGTTTTCATTGTATTAATCTTTTGGCTTTACTTCACTTTATAATTTGAAGGCTCAGCAAGAAGCAAACCAAATGGAAATTCAGCTTACTTTCATGTCTAGCTGAATGTTCATTGCAGTTTTGGAAAGTTTAATTCTGCGTAATCTCACCCATGAATAATAATCATCTGGTTTTGTATGCAGACATATTAGTGGTTATTAAAGACTGCCTTAAAAATTCTTGGGATTGTGCCCAAAAGTCAGTCACCAAAACATGATTAACAAATAGGTTACAGGAAGAGAGCAGATAGGTTTTTTTAAGCAGAACTGTGTGCCCTGTTCTTACAGAAGAAAATAAAGAAGTTAGCCAACTTCCTGCAACTTGACTAATGATTTTAAAGTTTACAATTCCCAAACTGGAAATTGAGACACTGAGGATGTTGAGATGGAGTGGTTATCTTGGAAAAAGCACAGGAATTTATTTACGGATGTTTCACTTCAATATGTGGAAGGGGAGGGAAAACAATAAACACACTGCTGATACTTACCTCGTGCTTCGAGGCTCACCAAGGGCTGCATTGTGCTGGGTACCACTCAGAGAGCAGAGCCATACTGAGATCTTCAGTTCAGAAGCAGGAACAAATTAGCAGATCATCTCACAGAGAAATGTCTTGCTGCCACTTTGTTCATCATGTTAGGGTGAAGTGAGGAATAGATCTCAAGTCCAGGCCTCCAGTTCACTCTCTTGCCCCTAAAAACATGCTGACTCCTTCTACGTCTGCAGGTTTACTCATTTCCCCTTGCATGCCTTACGTGCATTGCTCTTGTTTTGTTTTATTGAATTATCATGAAGACACACTGCAAATTTATACAGCACATCTAATATATATTTCATGCTGTGGTTATACGATTCCCAGTTCATCCAAGTATGTTTCATGAGCCATATCCAATGAATAAAGCTATTTTTAAAATGAGATGTCTTTTTCAGGATTGTCTCTGTTTTGTCAAAACGAGGGAATTTTCTTTCAACCAGTATCTCATGTAACCATCATGAAGATTTTAAAACTTCCCATGTTCATATCTCTGAGGACATGTCTTACCCAGAAATCTATAGGTTTTTTTGCCTATTATCTTTCAATTGTGGAAAGTTTCCACATTTGCACACCTTACTCACATGAAAGGAAAGCACATCAAATATTGCTGTCACTGTCTCAAGATCTGAATGATGAAGACCTAAACAAAATGAAGCTCCTGTTAAAAAAGAAAACAAAATTAAAAAAAGAGAGACATTTAACATTTAAACATTCATGACTCAGGAGACAAAGAGCACCATCAGCTAGACCCTCAGTAAGAGACATAACACCTCTGACCTGTTACTAACTAACCAATGGTAAATGGAAGGACCCAAAGGAAACCACTGACACAAGACTCAGGAGAGCCAAATTTCATTATTTAAGTTTAGCCAGCATATTTGATCCCTGTCAGGGTGAGTAGCTCTACCCAGTCACTTTTGTTTCCCAAAAAACTGGCTGTCCTTATGGGACACTTCAGGAAACTAATTGTAATTAAAAGACCCCAAACTTGGAGGGGTGCAATTGTTTTTTGCTATCAGTGCTTGTTGCAGATTTCTACAGTTAAACATGTAGAAGTACATGCTTATCATTGTGAAGTTGGTAAGATGTTTTAATGCCTCTGGTGAAACAGTCATCATTCACAGAGATTCATTTTGGAGTTAAAAATTTTCTTCTTAAGCTTTATATATTGAAATAGATTGTTGAAAAGTTTAGGAAAACTTTGCTAGAGCCACCTATGTTGCAAATGCACCAAAAATTATTGGACTTGAGCATAAAGTATGCCAGGAAATTCTGTATCTACAGTATTCTAGATGCATAATCAGATAGTCATCATGTTCCCTGTAGCTCCTGAATTTCATGGGAAAAGATGAGCAGCAACTCAGAGGTCCATTAGTCTTACTGAAATCCTCAAAATGCAGTCCTCTTTCATCTGAGTTAATCTAGCCTCAAGAAACTCAGAGCATACAGGGCTGCTTCAGTTTGCACATTGAAATAATCATTCTCCTCCCATTGTAGACTCCCTGCGAGTTCATTTAAAACAGGTAACAGGTACCCAAAATAGTTTCATAGACCTCAAGACTCCCTGACATAAAGACAAATACACCCTGGATTCAGTTCAGTGAAGTTCTCAAAGTTCATTAACACCAAGAATTGGTTTTAATTCCACACATCTAGAATAAAACAAGTTCCAGTAGCAAAAGGAACTTAATTTTTTTACATTCTGACTTAAGAAATGTGACCAGTTTCTCCAACTTATAATTGAGGCAATTGATGGGCAATTGTCAGGTATTATGATATGGTACAGATTTAAAGGGTCTTCTTACAGAAAGGTTGATGTGTCTCTGAAAGTTAATTACTAGTATTTTGTGCAAACTGTCAAGCAGTTTTCATAGCCAGAACTTGTCATGAATATATTGCTGATATTTAATTGCAAACTGAGAGAAGATGGAACATGTATCAAGACAACCAAATTATAAATGACAGTTACAAGTCCTCAAGTTGTTAATTTTTGTTTTTCTTCTACACTTTATATTATTTTCTAGTGAACTTACCTGCTCTCCATAAAGATGCTTTTCTGTTTAACTTATTTTTTCCAAACACTTGTTTTAGATTGTTATTATTATTTGAGGAAGAAAGGATGGACCTTTTCTTTTGGAAAACTTGGCTGCAGAAGTAGCATGGATATTGTGAGGCTTTACTGCTGGAGGAGGAGAAATAATTCACACCTTCCTACTCAAGAAGACCCCAGGACAAATCCATCAATCTCCAAACACCACTTTCCTACCCTCACAATAAAACATGACTATGTTAGCTGTTTTCAACTCCTTCCTCTGGTCTGCCTTATTAACAAACCTGTTGGGAAGCAAGAATTTTAATACCAGCCTTTTGCATCACCAGAGCATGCTCGGTGGACCTGCATCTGTGCACCAGCTGAGGATGAGACAGATGGACCTGAGACTTGCCAGAGGCCAAAGGGAGCATGCACAGGTGTAGGACAGCAGCACCAGCACACCAGGAAGATGACAGAAGGACATGGGATAACGCTGGTATGAAAGCTTTTCTGCTATGTCTCAGCCTAGATGTTAAGGAGTGTAAAAAATGAAGTGTTAGCCTTTCCCTCAAGCCTCCCAAACACCTCACTTGGCAGTTAACTTATATTTTCTTTCAGATCTCCATGTGTGTAGACACATTCTACAGTAGCTTAAGACAACCACAAGTACATAGCTATAACTGGAATAATAGGGAAGTAAACAGAATTACAAGATTAAGGAGGTTGTGGAGATCTTGGGTAAAAGAATAAAAGGACTGTGCAAAATGTTAAATAAACTAAATACACTCACAGACACTGAAATGTTGTACAACACCTTAACCTCCATGAGAAATTACGTGCAATGGAATATCTTAATGGGCATACTTATGATAAAACAATGGAAAGGCAACTGTTGGCAAAAAACTTTATAAGAAGTTTCATTAACATCTTAATTATGTAAGATTTTTTACTATGCCAATTATTCTTACTATCCAGGTTGGATTGAGTGAAAAAAATTAAGCAGATTTGGTCAGCCAGCCTTCTAATCCAAGAAAATTAGTAAACAATTGTTTGGTATCAGAATTGAGGACTGCTATCTTTTTTTCCAAGATCAGATCCCTGAAACACAGGTAAATCATTTAACAGCCATTTAAGTCCTAAGCAGTTAACAGATGATCTTCTTACTGCACCACAAGTCACAGAGTCTTGCTAACAGACTTAACAGCTCATGCCACCAAGAAAAGAAGAAAAACAAAAGGGGGGGGAATCCATAAAGTAGGAGGTACCAAAGGAAGAAAATAGTGTCGGCATCATCAGTTGTTTAGGTGTCCATAATAGCAGGATACTCACTAAGAAGTAAAGTCTTATTCACCCTGGAAAATGAGTGAGCAACAAGGAAACGTTCACACTGAAAGAAAAAGTTCAGAAGTAATGACGTTAGGAAACTATTCACATAAAAAAAATATGGGAGGTTTTTTTAAATTCTTTTAGTTGTCAGAGTTTCAATTTGGTCTCTAAGACTCACTGACAGTATATGCTTTAGCATACATAGATATATACTTGTTCCTTGCCTATCTGGAGATAAAGGTTCAAAGGAGCTGATATTAAAGGAACAATTCAGAGTTTCAGAAAGCAGCTTTCAGAGTGTTTGCAATGGAAATTACAGCAGTGTTTCCCAAATTTGTATCTAATTGCTCTTCCAAAGCCAAAACTCTCATACTTCCCTATCTATCTTCTGGATGGACTATAATTTTCTTTTACAATTAAAAGCATAGGGGGAAAGACTATGAGAGTTTTCATCTGTTCAGTGGGGGGAGGCGTACCTTCTCCGTAAGCCACAAGAAACAGATGTTGTAGCTAACAGCAATGAAAGTAGTATTTTTTTGTTTCCTGTGTTTTCAGAGCTTTCTATCAGGACATAAGGGACAGGGGGCTACTTCATTTGTTTTGTAATTTCTACAGACTGCCCAGTATTTTTGCACTTTCCCACCAACATAACACTCTGCCTTAAATAGTTACCATGGTAAAATACCTTCAAGCTTTAAAATATTGAAGAAACTTGAAGAACAGTTTTAGATTGCTTGACACTATGCCCTTGAGACTTCTGTAGCCTTGCAGTGCCAACAGACACAATCTTCTGACTTTTCTGGACTTCCGATCAGACCCTGAAAGGACAGTTTCAGTTCTGATTAATTCACTCAGATGAAAGGAAATGGTCATAACCATTGCCCAAAGTCTTGGGCCCACAAGTACTTCCATGAGGTACAGATATTAATGCAAAAACCCTGTATAACCTGTGGCTCTGGCCTCTGACACCATTTTTTAGGAGGACTGTCACGTTCAATAACACTGGCAAGCTGTAAACCATGAGGGATTTCTGATAGGAATGAGGAGAGATACTGAAGTGACGGCTGCAGGCAAGTGCTGTTTTATTGCTCCATAAATACCTGCATTTGGGAGCTTCAGTATGGAGCAGATCCCCTCTCAGAAAGTCTGTCCTTATTGTCCACCACAGCTCACAGATGACTGCCTCTGTCTTTATGCTGGTGTGCACTGCAGTCCTACCATGTCCCACAACCATCCTGGGACTTACAGCTTCTTAGTTCTGCTCTATTTAGAATCATCACATCTCCTAAAATGTGAGAAAAGGCCAACAACGACGACAGTGAAAGGGAAGTTCTGCTAATAAGCATTATAGTCTCCATTTCACACAAGGGGAAACTAGGACAGAGAGATTTGTTTGCCTGAAATCACAGAAAATATTATGCTGGAACCAAAAACTGAAACCAGGCTCCATGCTTTGACTGTAACCAACCCACCCTTGGGTATGTACTACCCACAGTCTGAGGGTGCTTTCAGTCACTAGCTAAATTACCCCTGATGCCAGAGAAAATATATTGATCGTTGATGGCCTTATGTGAAAATCATCAACCCAGCACTGTCAGGGTGGCTTTTTCCTTCTCCAGAAGATATGTATCACCACATGGCAGGGTTGGAGTGTGGATACTAAAACAACTCGCTTATCTCAACATGGCAGGACCTGCACAGGGAAAATGAGGTGGGTGTTTCCAAGTTGATGAGGAAGTGTGTTGGTACAGGCAGGCAGCCCTGGCCTGTGAAGATCACCACTGGAGAGACACATCCCCCAGACAGGGAAGAAAGAAGCATGAGGTGGGAACCAGTTGGGGCTGTAAGGAGATACCTGGAAGAAGTGCAATGGGAAAAGGTAATCTCTCAGCTGGAGATAATGTGGTGATTGGGAAGAAGACCACACTCAACATTCTATGCAAAGAATGTGGACCGTTGGAACAAACATTTTGAGTTTGCATTTAAATTTAAATTGGAAAAGACAGCAAATAATAAGAAACAATGCAGACAGATAAAGAAGGTCTTAGAGTAGATATTTTAAATACCAACACAGCTAATAAATGCAAATGAAGTTCAGTGCAGATAAGCACAGAATTATGAGACTGAAAGCAAAGAATAAAAAGGAGGAACTATCTGCTTAGTGGCAATCAGCTGCACTGAAATGACCAGGAATAAGATCTGGAGAATTATTGTGAAAGAAATCCCTAAAGCTTTCAGTCCAGTGAGGAAATGATTGAAATAAACAAGATGATAGGCTTTATTAAACCACTAGAGTATAATGTTCAGCTTCCACACCCTGCAGAGGGTAGGAGTGAAATGCACCAAAGCGAAAGGATTAAAGCCAAAGAAGTAGCACTAACCTCATAGACTAAGATGGATTTTTTGCCCTTGGCTTTTGTCTGGAGTCTGAATCTTCTCAATTGTGCTGCTCCTTTGTTACTATAATGTCCTCTTTTATTATTTCTCTTCCTTTTATTATTTTTTAATCTGTCATATAAAACTTTATGAGAACTTAGCCAAGAAAGGACAACATCTCCTTCACCATGGCTGTAATCTATTGTTCAGGTCAGGCAGATTTTTAAAACATAAATCCAAATTCTACATTGGATGACTGCCTAGATTACCAGATGACCTCAGAACTGTTTGCAGGAGCAAAATTAAAAGCAGTATTACTCCAGCATAGTGATGTTCAGAGGTGTCAGCAGAGCCTGGAATGTGCCAAGGAAGAAGCAGGTTGGGCAGGAGAGGACTTGCACTGACGAAGTTCTTGTGTGGAGGTAATCTAGGAGCTAAATGCAGAGGAAACCTATCACTCCAGCAAGCCAGTTTGCTCAGCCTTGTCTCACCAGAAGTCCTCCAGTAGTGACTGTGTGGCTCCTGGTGCCATTGGCATCTTCCGGTACAACCTGATGTCACTTCATCTCTATCCCTCATCCTCACTGATAACAGAAGAAAGGACATGGTGTGACAGGCTGAAAGATCATTTAGCTCAGACCTGCTAAGGGGCTAAACACAGAGAAAACATGCAGCAATATCGCAGGACTTTTTCAAGCCAGTAAACAAAATGCTGCTGTCCTCAATTTCCACTGAACTGGTTCCCACACACTTGCTCTTAATCCTGATTTTGACAGCAGCAAACAACTGCACTGAGCATGGAGTCCTGCCTTTGTCATAATCTTTTTTGTGTAGACTGTTTCTGCATGTTGCAAAAACCGTTTAACTTCACACAGCTGTTCTTCCTCCACATTTTGCTTCAACTTTAAATGTAATAGAATATTTCCTATCCCCCAATAGGACATCAGTGACAGCACTGAGTTGTACCTGAAGAAGAACAGATCCCTGCAAATACACTTCCACTATGTCAGTGAAATATTGTCAGAGTACTGTACTAATGTGTTTTTCATCTACCCTGCAGAAATTTCATCCAGTCCATAATTCCCAATGTGCTTCCAAGAATGCTGTAAAAACAGACTCAGAAGCCTCACAAACTCCAAGGGTTTTTGTTTAGTTTTCAAGTAGGTACCTGTATGTAGTTCATCTACTCCTGCATGTTCCTGCAGTTGAATTCAAGTTGGCTGGTCTTCAGCAGATCTTTATCCTTCATCAGAAAAAGACACTCTACCTGACCTTCTTCCAGAACCTCAGCTACACTCCCTGAGTTTTCAGAGATAACTGCCTATGGCTCCAGGATCATTTTGGGCTCTAAACATCCTAGAGCTAAACTTCCTCCTGCCCAGCAGAGGCAGCATATTCAAAGGCCTGACCTTCAGATAACTATTCTCCACCTTCCCAAACTTAATTAGGGTGTACCTGAGCCCTCAATGAAAAATGACAAAGCAAAAGGCTTTATAGGCACTCTATTGCACTGATAGTGCTGGTCCACAGCTTTCCTGCTCTGTTGAGCAACAAACCAGCCCTTTCCTTGGACATCATCTCCTTCAATAAGTAAGCCCGAAGAATGATTTCTTGCTGCTGCTTCTCTCTCCTGTTAGTCGAGTCGATTCTTTTCATGCGGAAGAGTAACAAGCAACGAAAATGACAGTGACACGTCTCTGATGTGATCAGAGTTCAAACTGCTGAGCTACAGGTGCAGCTCCCCCATTGCCTGGTGATGTATTAAAAATGCCTCCTCAGGTCTACTCCTGCAGACAGCTGTTTTCAGATGGATTCCCGCATAATTGCACTTTCCAGGGCATATTGCTTCTCATTCTGTTCTAATCCTTCTATTTTGGTCAGTCCAGTGTACGAAAGCTTAGATCGAACACTTTCAGGCTGTCACAAAGGTTAAAAAACCTATTTACCACAAAATTAGACTCTCACTTGCAGGAGATGCCAAGCTCCTCTGGACTCAGCAGGGCTCCAGTCTTTATTAGGACCTCTGAAAACAGCCATGCTCCTAATAATCAGGAGCTCTTGAGGCTGGGTCTTTTTGTCTCAGCAAGGTTACTTTCAGCACTTCTATTGGAAAAATGAAGCCCAAAACTCGGGGTGAGTGCTGCCTGGGCATTTCTGGAGGGCACAAAGCCTTCATAAATGACTCTAGCACTTTGCCTAGATGTCCCCAACACAGAAGCACAGAGCCACTTTCTTTATCCCTTTGAGTCCTTGTGTGTTTAGAGGGAGTCCCCAAAGCTCAGAAAGATACCATAGTAACTTTTGAATCACCACCAAACCACCCAAACATCTGTAAAATGTACTTGGATCAGGGTGAGCTGTAGCTCAGTAGCCCCACAGGGAGCTGGCACATGTCAGAGCAAATCCAGAGTTGGGAGTGAGTGAGTGGTGGAGGGGGCTAATATGCCATCTTTAGCACCTCTTGAGCACAGTTCTGCTCAACCTGACCTCAAGTCAGGTCATTGACTTGCTGACTTCCCTCAGACTGGGAAAAAAAAAAGTAAAGGAAGGACATGGTGAAACATAAGCAATTGAAAATCGTCCCTTGAATAGCCTCTCCTGGACAGAATCAGCTGAACTCAAATGCAAAACTGCTTTTTGCCAAACTGCATGAAACCATCATAAGATCTCATTTCATCTCTGTCCTCTAGATTTATCATAGTGATGCCCTCTCATACTTCCACTTCAAAAAGCATTCCCATTATAAACCTCCCTGTTCCAAAGATTTTAACTCACCTCCGTATGTG
This sequence comes from Gallinula chloropus, assembly GCF_964237585.1. Classification (NCBI taxonomy): domain Eukaryota; kingdom Metazoa; phylum Chordata; class Aves; order Gruiformes; family Rallidae; genus Gallinula; species Gallinula chloropus. The sequence continues at coordinate 13,423,240 of NC_140087.1, read as the reverse complement.
CAAGATGCTGTAGCTTGGCACACAAAGTCCTTAGTCCAGATGTGATTTTTTTTTTTAAAGAAGCTAAAATGAGTTCTGCAGTTTTTGATTTACAGACCCATAAAACCTATAAGATTTACACTTTAAAGAGCTAGGAAGAGTATCTGAGAAACAGAAATGATTGAAACTGGGGAAAAAAATGAACTATCCAAGATTTTAATCCTGGAATCATCTATTTGAAAGGCAAAATATTTTTTCTCAGACCTCATCTTCTGGGCATCTACCATTTTTAAATATAGCAAAGGCTAAATTGATTCCACCTGCAATAAAGGTGCTGGGGGGTAATATAGTAGGAACAGAGAATTTTGCCTGTGATACATGGAATGAGGGAATAATTTTGGTATTTGTAGTTATGATTCAAACAGTTACAAGGTATGACCAAAGGAACGAATATCATGTCACCAGGCACAGACGACAGCAATATGGTATGCTAGCAAAGCTGGCACTGCATGGAGGTTCAGGTTAGGAATTAGGAGAAATTTCTTCTCAGCAGGAGTGCCTGGGCATTGGAATAGGTTGCCCAGGGATGTGGTGGAGTCACTGTCCCTCGGGGTGTTGAAAGAGAAGTTGGATGAGGTACTAAGGGACACAGTTTAGTTGGTAATATAGGTGGTAGGGGTGTGTTTGGACTAGTTATCTTGGAGGTCCTTTCCATCCCTAATGATTCTGTAAAGGTAACAACTTCTGAGAAGCACAACACATGGTGGCTGACCCCCTAGAAATACAAGCTGCTAACAAGCTGTCTGCACACTCACACATTAAGCAGTTTTCTCTGTGTGGTCTGAGTCCAGTGTGGTGTTCCAGGTAGCTCCAATAAAGCCAACTCAGTTTTGCAGAGAAGCGAAATCTGCTGCACACCAGGACTCAAGTCACTCCAAAGCAGCTGGTGGTGCCACAAAGCAAAGAAGGGTCCACCTCTGCTTTGGAGCATTATAGCCTGAGTCTACCCCCTGACATTTAAGTAAAGTTAGTTTACAGCAAAAAAGAGCAAGATGCAGCTGGGTAAGGGACCTAAGAAGCATTGTTCTCACGTTAGCTGTTGAAAACATCTTGCATAATTTTATAACCCACATGGTGCTTTCCATATTCATCAAATGAAACCACCAGTGGCAGCATCTTTTATAGCATCCTGCTGATACATTAGTGTGGGTAACACAATAGACCTGCTGATCAGATGTGCAAGACCAGAAAAGACTACCCATCTCATTTACTGTCTCCCTCCTGAATGGCTCAGTGTACCACGCTGAGCTCTGTACCTCATGCATCAGCTCAGCAGAAGCCAGTGGAGCCTAAACTCCCCAGTGGGCTGAGCAGATATTTCATTTGCAGCTCAGTGCCATCACACCTCTGCTGCCACAAGCCAGCCTTGCTGCTGCTCCCCCTGTGCAATAACCCACCTACTGCTTGGTCCAGGCAGACATGCCGTTAGGACACTGAGCCAACGGTTCAAACAGCCGCACTAGCTCCTTCCTAGATACATTGCTGGTCTTTCCCAGAAGAAAACCTGACTATTTTTTCTGCTGCCTCACAACAGAGGGAGTCCCTTAGCATGCACTTAGCCTCCGTGTACTTTGAAAGATATCCCAAGCACTGAGATGCAGAGGGAAACTGAGTCTATCTCACACCCAGCACCACATCCTCTGAATCCCCTCAGCCCTCCTCTTTTTCTATCTCTCTTCACCATGTTGAAACAATTTTACAGCTATTTCAAGAGCCAAGTCAAAAATCCAGTATTTTGCTTCCATAGACTTTGCCTCGCACTGGGAAGTGATCCAAACAAGAGCAAGTAGGAACTTAACACTTAAATTAGACAAGTTCAAAAGTCAGATCGCTGAAAGTATTTCAGCAGCAAACCAAAATGGGTCAAGACACTGTTTATGGCTTTATTAATTGTTTCTTGTAAGTTGAGTAATAGAGGACATAAAATAATGACTGCTTCATTGTGTTCCCTTTTGATACATTGTCTGAAAGACCCGACATATTTTAAAAGGACGCTGTAACTGAACATTTTAGATTTCCCCTGGCATTATTTTACTGTATATTCTAGGAAATATTTAGCTTATTAAGACATACAAGAAGTGCACAAGGAGAAGGAAAAATGGAAGTGACATCACAATTTTCTTTCTAAGGTGATTCACAAGGCAACACATTGGTAACTGCTGACTGAGATATTCCAGTGTGAAATTCAGAGTATGCGGTATGAAAATTCCCCAATCTATTCTGCAATGAGCAAGGAACATGGGAACAGGATCCTGAGGAAGGGGCAACTTCCTGATAATCCATGGAACCAAAAAAACATTAAAAAAAACCAACTGTGTGTGTTCTTAGGCTCTGTTTACATCTTCTCTTTAAACTGGCATGTAAATGTCTTTTAGATGCAGTATTCTCACTGCCTATCCCCTGCAGCTGTGAAGGTTTTGGGTTTTTTTCACTTGATGGTGAGTGAAATAATCCCCCCTTGATGGAAGGGCACAAGATCTAAGTGGGTTTTCTTCAAGACAATTCTAGAAAGGCAAGCGTGGTGGTATTACAGTGCGAAACAGTAGCCTTTGTTTTGCAGCTTCACTTTTTGAAAAAAAAAAACCCAAAATCAAACCACTTGAAAACAGAATCATTTAAAAATAAGTTCGGGAGCTTGGTATTTTCTGCTGTGCTTGTTCCACTGAGCGAGCTCAGCTGTGAGCAGGGATTTTTCCTCCAGAGCAATGAATCCCGCAATAACATATAAGCGCAGAGCTTTTACTTTCCCTCATAAATTGTCACACTTGAAAACATCACAAAAAAAAAAAAATCTTTCTATGCTCTCTTTAATCAAAATCAGTTCTATAAAAGCAGAATACAGGTTTAAAGAAGGCCTCAAAAAATACATTACCATGACACTATAAAGCACGGTGTGCATGAGGTGTGCTACACTGGCGTTGCTACTGAGCTGGGGAGACCTGCAATGCAGTAAATGTTTGATGGGAATTGAAAGGCTAGGAAGGTTTTCATTTCCCTTACATGTACTCAAAACATCTCATATTTCAACATATTTATATAAACATGCCCTTGTTTCAGGCTTTTAGGGAAAAAATAACACACACACCCCCTCCCAAAAAAAAAACCAAGCAGAGTTTACTACTAAATGACTACTATCTGCAAGTGGCAATTCTTGCTAGCAGCCTGTAATTTGTCAGGGACAGATAACAGAACGCTGTTATACTGCACCTGGTTAATCCTAGCCCAGTTTATCTTGCATGCATGCCTGCACAGCCCAGAGATGTAAGCGGTAACAAATCTCATGGCATATGCGCACATGCTGTTGCCTTGTTCTTCAGATTTTATTGTTGGGTTGTTTTTTTTAAAGCCCACATAAAATGTTCTTCCAAGGTTTGCTAACTATAGAACATACCTTTGAACTCCAGGACAACTGAAACTTAATGGGAACCTCAACTCTCATTCAGCTGTTTTGAGAGAGGTAATGAGAGAGGGAGAGAGATTTTTCTAAACAAATGAGTTTTCATATTGGAAATAGTCTACTTTATGTTTTAATGCATCATGGCAGAACATTAAAGTGTGCTGTGCAGGCTTTTAAAAGAGAGAATATTACCATTTGTGGTTAGTCACCATCCACAGCCCATTATTTGAAGGAAAATATTATCCACTAATGGCAGCGCATAGGAAATTGCTCCCTTGATAGAAATGGTTTACAGCAAGTAAGAAACAACTTTGGAATGGAAATTTGCTAATAGCTTTACCTTGTCTTTGCAACTTTTTATATTCTTCTTTGCCTTTACTGCAAAGTTGACTCCTTAATAGGATAGAGCCTTTATCGGAGAATATTAGTTATTCCTGTAGCCTCTGTGAGCAGTGGAAATAAATCATTGCAAGCTGAAAATGTTTCTCAAAAGACCATGAAAAGCACCCCTTTTAAATTGCTCCATTAGGTACAATTATTTTATTTATTTCCAGCTTTAGATTTCTCAGTATCTCGTTCGTTTATTCTAGGGACAAGTTGTAATTTGTCTTATCAAAATCACTCAGCCCAGACTGAGGTTAAATTTAATTGGGAAAACAACTGTTAACGATATAGTTCATCTTTAGTAAATATGGGTTAAGTGCAGTGTGCCCAACTCTTACATTATCAGGCAAATACTGTACAGAAGTGCATGGATCCAACCTTAAATCCAGATGCTGCATCTTCTGTTCCATCAGCAGACATTGCAAAATGCAGATGTTTCAGTAAAGCTATTTTTCAGAGTAAGATTTAACCATGTAACTCTCTTAGACACTACAGAATGTGCATTAATACCTTTTTATCATATTGCCTTTCATCTGACAGTCTCAAGTGGCTTTTGAGATATTAAGGCATTAAGCAAAAAAGGTTAACATGCTACTAAATGAGATTTTTTTTTTCCTCTGCTCTTGATTCATTCGAGTTTCTGTTCCCTGTATGGCCAGAATCCAAACAAGGGCTTGCAGTTCTTTTTTTCCAGGCAGCCATAGGAGGCTGCTCAAAAGAGTGTTAGCCTTGACTTGTTTTGAGCTGCTAACACACATAATGACCTTTACGGTGTGTTGATATTTGCAGAGAGTGAAGTCTTTTCTGATTTCCACCCCCAGTCCTTTTCCTCTGGAGTCTGGAGGGGCTGGAGAACAACTTGTCTGCAAAAGTACCTGCTAGTTGGCTTTATTGCAAGCCTCTGTCTTCTCTGTCAGAGATCAAGAAGTCAATATAGGAACCCATGGGAATCTGAGCAAGTAGGAAATTCTCAGTCTCTCTAGATGCCCCAGGACAGTAAGATAACAGTATGTTTCACACTCATGACACCCTTCATAGTAATTTAGGTCAGAACATCCGATGGTTTAGGCAGATACCTATTGTCCTCTGGAGCCTGCGTTGTCAGCTTACATTCCAGATCAGTACCCTCTTGAGGACTCGGAGAAAGGTTTGCATGTTCAAGCCTTACAAATATCAGACCATGCCAGTCTTCACGCTTATATAAATTGCTACTTCATATGTTGGCCAACAGCACAAACAATAGCAGAGATTGTCTCTTTTAGCTAGCTTGCAGTAATGAAAAAACCCAAGCTAAGTCCACTTGAGCACCCCTCCTGGTCAAGAGCATATGCAGGTACAACCATTCTCTCATGTCACAAGCCCATTTCATAGAATCATAGAATCATAGAATTGTAGGGGTTGGAAGGGACCTCAAGAGATCATCGGGTCCAACCCCCCTGCCAAAGCAGGCTCCCTAGGACATATCACTCAGATAGGCATCCAGACGGGTCTTGAATATCTCCAGAGACGGAGACTCCACCACCTCCCTGGTGGCCTCCAGAAGGCAGTATTTGTCGTCAGCTCAAGGCTGAATCCAAACAGATCAGCTTTGCAGGGGGAGAAACAAGCTAATAACCCACTAGTGACAGCAGGAACAAGATGCTGAACCCTTCCAATAAATTCTCCCCACCTAGTAGGAACAGGCTGTTAGCTGTCTGCATAAGTTATCCCCACAATCCGTAAAATAAGGAGATTCTACCTGTCCAGCCTTCTCTCCCTGAATATATTGTAACAGTAGGACATAACTCAGCTGCTGCAGATTAAAACTGTAATTCAGATGCCCAAGTACTTTATAGGTGAATTAAACCTGTGTTTGAATTTTGTCTGTTAAGCATTTCAGCTGAAAGGGAATGAGAAAGTTGCATAATTTATTATTTAATGTTTTCAATAGACCTCACTATCACACTCAAAAGCAAATAGTTTGCATGAGATGCATATGTAGACAGGAGTTATAAAAAGACTGTGCCAAAAAGTTTTATGGTGATGCAGATGCAATAAGAAGATTGCTTTATAAAGATGCTTTCTGTGCAGCAGCTCGTTTAAAGACTGGAGAATTCTTTGTTCATTATCACAAATGCGTACAAGACAAATCCAGTTTTTGTAATGACTGTGGATAGCATGCCTCACTTAGACTTCCAAATTTTAGTCCTACTCTTTCCTTACCTCTCCTCATAATACATTTGCCTACTTTCTAAGTAATAGCTACTTACTTTAACATCCCTCACAAAAAATGAACACACTCCTTTTTGTTTTTCTTTGGAACACCATCACTGAAGGGTACTGGTTCCGTCAGTTCTCACTTTCTATTAGCTAGATTGCTTACTAGCACCCCTTTGGGTTCCATCAGGGGCTCTGCAATATAACAAAACTGTCCTGATTTTTCTTTTGAGATGGTGTTTTAAAATCCTAAAATCACAGCACCCAGCTACTGTCACTACCCAAAACACAAACAGCCATTTCAAGCATTAAAAGTCAAGTTTAAAACACCACAGTTGCACCCCAGTAGCATTTCCTCCTACTTTTTACAGTGGTACAGGCATCCTTCCCTGCCCAAGATGTGATCACTCTCTCAAGCCCTTTAAGGTGACAAAACCATTATAGGTGCCAGCTCAATGCACTGTGCTGATAGGAAATCAAGCAGACATTTGTCTTCACAATGCCACACAACAATAAAAGCGATTTTTTCTGTTATTTGACCCAGACATGCTTAACTACAAAACACTCCAATCTGTAACCCAAGACCCTGAGAAGGCCTCCTATTTCAGGGACAAAAGGCAGAAGCTGATATCATTACAGCTCATTAGTGGGATGCTTCAACACTTTCTCTGTCATCAGGCACATAAGTTTACACATCAAATGTTGCCAGAGGGCTTGTAGGAGGCCAACTTGCTCATTGTCTAGAGACAACAGCAATGACAAGCCAGCTGTTTGAGAGAGAAGGGAAACCAACAATCCTAACCCTCAAGGGCCCAGTTCTGTACTGGGTCATTGGATGACTGGGAAGCAGCAGGGAACCAGATACAAAATTCTGTAGACTCAAGTTCAAGTGAGGGACCCTGTGGGATACCAGTGGTTTGTGACAGAAGTGATCATCAGATGGGATGAGGAAAATGCACAGATAATTGATTGAAGCAACATCTATGCCCAGATAACCCTCCAATTCTCAACTTATACTTAAAGGAGATGTCAAAGGAGCAATAGAGCTACTAATAATGATTATATCACTTATCATCCCATATGATCTTTGGAGGCTTTTCAGACTGCAGGATTGCTCATCCACTGCTGAATTACAGCTGGCTACAACAGCCATTTTGGAGCACTATACAATAGCTATTATGAAGGAAATGAAGAATAAACAGCTTCTATTGATCCAGCAATGGGAATCTTCAATAGACAGAATGTAATTGCCTAAGCCAAAGTAGATGAAGGTTGCAAAATGGCAGTAACTATGAGTATTAACAAAGCACAAAGTTGGCAAAGTTAGCCTAGAAACATCCGAGAAAGCTTTGTGAAAAGATATAGAGGACATGGTGGCAATCAACAGCAACCTTTGACATCACATCAGAGACCAAGGAGGAAGGGAATCTCGGCACTGCCCAACCATCTCACCCTCCTTCCCCCACAAATACAGCAGCCTTTCCAGTCAAAACCATCACTCTATATGGTCTTGTCACCTGAGTAAACAAGCAGTCACTGTACATGCAACTACCATTAACTTGGCCTGAAAAAACAGCGTGAGAAAGGAAGGCAAGGAAGGCATCTTTCCAAAACAGCTTCCTTTGGGGAACTGCACTACTTAGAGCCTTTTTGGGTGGCAGTCCTCTCTCATTCTCTAGCTACAACAGAAGCCCTGGCTTTGCTTGCAGGATTGCAATGCATCCTGAGAACTTCCAGGACTGGCAATGCGCAGTGTGTGCCTTGTTGCAGCACAAAGGATCCAAAAACATCTCCCAGAGACTCCCACTCTATGTCTTGAGGGCCCACTTGTTTTTACACAAGTGTGACACAGTCAGGGTTTTGTTGGATTTTTTTGCTGAGATTCCGTAGTACACCGTTGTTGCCTCTAGGTATTGGCTATAGCAGAGAACAAGGTTTTTAATGTTTTCCCACCAAATATGTCTGCTTCAGAGCCCTAAGAAAAAGGGGAACAGAAAAACTCACCATCCACAAAAATGGCATCATTTTCTGAATCTGCATGTTATGATAACAAATTATTCTTTTCTATATCAAAGACTGCCTGACACATAGAGAAGAAAAGAGAAGCAATGGTAGATCGAAAATTTGCCTACAAAAGTAGTGAGCACAAAAATTTTTCTTTTCCCTAGATCCTGTCCTCACTGATGTCTTCCTACTCTGTCATCAAACTGTCCTTATGATTTATTTTCCAGAAATGTGTTGAATTTTTGCATCAATTTAGAACACAAAGGACATGGGACACAAAGGGTTTGTTTGTTTTGTTTTAATTTACTTTTAAGATTATCCAAAGCATCTTCAGCTTCATAGGAGTAAGAAATGTACCTTTTCACCCAATAGTCACATATCTGCAGGAGAAACAAAGGCCACACAATACCAGCTCCTGGTAGTTGAGACCACACTGATTTGAGCCTTAGGCATCTGAAGGCAGCCTGTTCATTTGAATTGCAAACCCTTGGGTAACGTGCAAAGAAATACAGTCATTACAAATGACAAATCTCAGAAAAGGCATAAAAATCTCTGCTTGACAAGGTGCAATAGTTTACCAACCATTCGGGGATGGACAGTATATGAATAAGAAGGTGTAGACCGCCTTCCACTGGTACAGAGGAGTGGGGGATGTTAATCACTAGAGTCCTTTACAGCTTCCATCATTTCTAACAAAATCCATCAGCCTTCAAGGAAAAAAGTCCATTTTGAGGAGTCTTGTTGGACTGCCTGCCATAATGAATACTACTGCTTGGAAGCTGGAATTTCCTACAGCTTGCAGCAAGTCAGATTAGCAGAGTCAATCTGAAAAACAAAATAAAACAAAACAAACAAAAAACACTACAAGCAAACAAACTACAAAGTCGCCAGCTTTCGTCTCCTGTTTGTCAGGAAACTGGCTCTGTTTCACATAGATTAAATCTATATTTTACAGTCTTTGTAATATTCTGCTAACATTCCACTAAATGTTAGTTGTCATGCTGTGGCATGATAGATTTAAACAACCTCATGACTTCATTGATTTAAATGGTCTTTGGATAAGACCCAGCCTTGTATCCTTGCCTAATCTCATATTTGCCAAAACCAAATTTAAAAGACATTAAGTCCTGTGAGGAGGGGATTATCATTAAGAGATTATTTTAATTCAATATCATTTAGTCTAAAAGTAATAGCTAATAACAGCAGTCAATGCTTAAAATAATGTCTATAGTGATTTGAAGGTAGAAAATGTTATTTAGTATTTAGACTGAAAGAGAGAGCTGATTTTGAATAAACTGCTTTTGGAGGGGAGAGAGAAGGAATAAAGCGAGCTACTATGTGTCAGTCTGCAAATAAATAGCTTTTCTGCTACTTGAAAAAGGTTCAGACAGCTAATAAGTTTGACATCTGAATCAGAAGATTTCAAGTGTTTTGGTGCTATTGGATACTAATCTATGTCTTTGAACACTCTCATAAAAATGGCCATCTTCATTAGACAAGTAAAGTGGTAAAAGTAAGGTCTTGGCAACACAGCTTTTCAAGAGCTTACCAAATAACAAAAAAAAAAAAAAAAGACACAGTTAATTGTGGCTTTGATTTAATTAACTTGGGTAAGATACAAGCTAGATGTTCTAGTTTCATTTTTTTCCTCACCATTACACTCAGACATACTGTGCCTTGGTGATCAGAGGTGGATGAATCTCACAAGTGAACAGTTCTCCCATAAATATGTTGATTCATTTCCACCCTAGAGAGTGGAGGTTGCTGGGAGCTCAGAAGGACAGAGGCAAATCAGGCTGAGTCATACCACCAGCGTGAAACAGCAGCACCTAAAAAAAGTTGCTATTCCACCACGTATTAACAAGGGTTTAATTTGTAAGATAAGTAAATGGTTTTTTCAAGAAAGCCTGAGACTGTTGCCTTAATGAAGCAAATGCCCAGGACCTTCACTGCTCTGCCTTCAGCACTGCAAGCAAGACCAAGCAGCAAACATCTCTACTGTGCGGTCTCTGAATGTCAAACCTGTGGTCAGCCATGGTTTGACTTACTGCTGTCAAGCACAGTTGTGCAGTCATCTTCTCTGAGGCCCTTCTTTTGGCTTTGCTACGTGGCAAGGACACCAATGCAGAGCTGCCTCCCTGTCTGGGTTCCGTGGTGGATGGGTGGGTGTGAGGCTGTGACAGGGCAAGGATGGTTCGTGACTCGATGTGTGAAATGCTCCACTGCTGCTCACGCCCGAAGTTGTTCTCTAGCAGCTCTATTATGTTAAAAAATATAGACTGGAGTTAATTCTGGCCAGCCTTGAATAGTTACCTTCTTCCAGACTCATCTATGCCAGAAAAAAGGGCAGCCATCATAGCTGTTTGATCACCCGTCTCCTTTGCTGGAGGCTACTGTCCCTGCCAACCTGTAACTGGAGAAATCTGACTGAGCACTTTCATCTCATTTCCAGCCAATACATATGAATTAGCTGAAATTACACCACAGGCATGTTTTTCCTGAAGCAAATAAGGGCAAAAGCTTGCACAAAAAGCTCCGTAGTATGACCAACATGGGAAATAACCTCTTCCACCAGCTCAGCTAAAAGATTTCTATGCACAGCTTACACCATGCATAGCTGGTTTCTTATATTACCAACCTTTTGTTTCAATGGACAGATCCTCCAGGTCTCAGCCACATGATGCCACAAGATAATTTTTAGGGGTAAGGTACCTGCCTCCATATAATCTGGCCAGTTCTCCTGAAGGCTCAGGAGTGCAGTAGAAAGGGTCAGCTAAAGAGGAGGAAGAAGAGTAGCATGAACAAGATGACCCCTCTCTGCCAGACTCTTCCTGAAGCCAGCATGAATAGGCCACGACAGAGGGACCTCAGGAAATCAATAAACACCCTCATAAGTCAGATGCTGTTACGAAGGTCTCAGTTCTGCTGAGAAGCACCACTTGGGAGAAGTGTTTGCTTCTTGGGAAGTAAAGAAAGGAAGGAGATTCCCCTTTGGGAATGGAGATCCCTGGTTTTGTGCACTACTGTGGATCAAATGAATCTGCTACAGGTTCTGCTTTGCACGCCATGGGTGCCTGGCTGCCTAGGCTAAATGCTGTCACGTTTGCCTTCAGGTGTGTGTTTGCTCAGGGTGACTTTCAGCAGATAAGTGCTATGAAAAATCCTCTTACCTGTGCTAATAGCAAATGCCTTTCCGGATCATGAAATGAAATCAGGACAAGTAAAATGACATTGAAATTGCACAGAAAATGATAGTAATGAATCAGCAGGAAGACAAACAGTACTTCTGCAATTACATGTGCAACACAGAAAGCTCTCTGTCAACAACTGACCTCTTCAAGTTGTCATGCATAATATCTGATTGTACAATCCACCATCTATAGCACTGAAGGGAGACAGTTGTCAAGTATCATTTCTTTATTATTATCATTTTCTGTAGATTCATATGCTCTTTGAAGTGATCAGAGATTAATAAATAGAAACAATTGGCCCATTCCATCACTCTGCAAAGATTAACACAATCATGTCCTTGGAGAAACCTTGCCATGCAAAGCTAACATGAATGTGGCAATAAAGAAGAGGTTCAAAGGACTCCTCTAGACCTTGCAGCAATCTACAACTGCATCCTATGGGTATCAAAACAGAAGTATTAGACATAGCTTTGTCTCATAAAAGTTGAGTCTGGTTTAATATATCTCAGAAAGGGATAAGAAATCAACTGAAATTGGTAGTGTACTTAGCAAAAATTGGAAGAAAATATACCCAAACAGTAGAACAGGTTCAAATTTTTCTTTTGGTACCTTCCTGCTGTTATCACTGATCACCTCAGAGACCATACTCACAACACTCCCATGAGGTGGAAAGTAAGGCTAAATAACATGTCTAAGCTTCTTTAGGAAGTCTGCTGAAGAGAAAAAAAAAATTTAAAAAAAACCCTGTCAACCTGATCATCCAAATCCCAAGCTAGCCTCCCAAGCACTGGAGCATCTTTCCTCTGCCAAGTATTTATCAGACCACTTCACGATTCATTGCCTTTCCAAATAGCTTTTCACCGAGGAACAGTGAGTTGCAAAAGGCTTTGTAGATTGAGCTAGAAAGGTCTTCAGAAGGTGAGCCAGGAATGATTTCAGATACAGAAAGCAAAATGCTGTCTTGAAAGAGGTCAGAGAAACAGGTCCACATCACTTCAGTGATACCGCAAAACAGATATGCTGAACATTTAGCCTCCAACATGAACCGAGGAGACTCCCCCCACCCCCTCCCTGCAGCCTATTCCTTAGGTACCATTTGAGGATTTTTCCGCTATTCCATCTCTTATGACAACTTCTCAGAGCTTTTCTACAATCCCAAGGCAGACTCTGTTATAAAAACAGAATTATGCCTGTTACATATGTGACTTTTGATAAATTACCAGCATAACCCTTTATGTAGACACCAACTGCAACACGACAGGATCATTTATAAATACTATTTATTTTCCTTCCTATCCAATTAGACAACCAGCCTTACAGACCTTGTGAGCAGCATACAAAACTCCTACGACCAAGAGCCATGAAAACAGTTGTGTCAGAAAGCCAAGGGTAAAGGAGTAGGCAGGTGACAAGAAAGGCAATGGCCTAACAGCAGCACAGACACTATGGCTCCTTTGCAGGATGGGTCTCAGCAACATATCCAGCTGATGCAAGGGTGCCCCAGCAATGTTCAGCCGTGCATCATCTAGTGATGGGATGCTGTAGTGATGTGCTGCACATGGCTCCAGAATTACAAGCTGGCCATGTGGGGGTCACTGGTACCGTCAGACACCTTCACTGTGGTATTCACAGAGTCACAGAATCACTAGGTTGGAAAAGACCTTTAAGATCATTGAGTCCAACCACACCTGTCCTCTACGAAATCATATCTCTAAGTACCTCATCTACGTCAACCACCTCCCTGGGCAGCCTGTTCCACATCCCAACAACTCTTTCAGTGAAGAACTTTCTCCTAACTTCTAATCTGCACCTGCCCTGGCACAGCTTAAGGCCATTTCCCCTTGTCCTATGGCTGAAGAGACCATCACCCTACAACCTCCTTTCAGGTAATTATAGGCAGTGATAAGGTCTCCCCTCAGCCTCCTCTTCTCCAGACTAGACAACCCAACTCTTCATATAATTTGCCCTCCAGCCTCTTCACCAGCTTGGCTGCTCTTCTCTGAACATGCTCGTGGACCTCGATGTCCTCCTTGCAGTGAGGGGCCCAGAACTGGACACAGCACTCAAGGTGCAGCCTCACCAAGGCCAAGTACAGGGGCACAATCACTTCCCTAGACCTACTTGCCACAAGCCTGGATGCCATTGGCCTTCTTGGCCACCTGGGCACACTGCTGGCTCATGTTCAGTCAGTAGTCAACCAACACCTCCAGGTCCTTCTCCGCCCGACAGCTGTCCTGGATGAGAGGAGCAAGGTTTGTGTCCCTTACCATTATCTTGACACAGTTAGAGCAGAACAACTTTCACTCTCAGGCAAGATTTCATTTCACTTATCTGCCAAAAAAAACTCCAGGGCAAAACCTTCTCCAGTGGATTTTGATGACAGGAAAAAGGAAAAAAAAGCAAGCCCAAAACCCTATTTGCAGCTCAGACACTCAGGACAAACCATGTGCTTTCTGTCTGAAACTGTCAGCGGTCCCCTGCTTGGCAGAATATTGACTCCAGCACCACAGGGTTTGGGGGCTGCAGAGAGGAAGAAGGCAGATTTTAAACAAGTCCCATCAATAATGTCTTACTGAGTAAAGTGCAAAAGGTTATTAGACCTGGGACCTTTCAAAAAGACTTTCACTTTTCTGCTTCTGAAATCCTGCAAGCTGAGTTTTCAGATTCACTGAATATTTGCCTCCATCTGGCCGTATAAAATATGATTGAGGGATAAACAGAGACCTGGACACTTCACCTGAATACCTGCTTTCAAACAGTATATCCAGTGGTGTTCAGAAGGCAGTGCCACATGAAGCGCTCCTCCACATTTTGCTTCAAGCTCTCTATAGCCCACCAGCATTTTTAAAAAACAAGACAGCACGTCTGTAAAAAGACAGAAACAAAAAAGAGCTGCCAGTTTAGGGTCTTGAAGTCTAGTTACTGCTGTGCTAGAGGAAGGAGACCACAGGCAAGGGGTCTAGTACCAGCAGAAGAATAAGGAGGAATAACTACACAGGTGCTTTTTTTAATCCTGCGCGCTCACCTCAACTGGCCTTGGGGAGGGAGGGAAGACGCCTGGCGCAGGGGAAGAACAATTGTTCAGTTGTTCTGAAAAGACACAGCACAGAAATAAAGTTTAGAGTTCTCTCAGTTTTGTGGAACTATTACAGACCTCTCTCACCGCATTGATAAGGGTTTGGGGTGTGAGTTGGTTTGTTGTTTTTAAGTTCTGAGATGTCACATCCCAGAATAAACTCTGCCAGAAATCAGCTTGATTGAGAGAAAAGTGCTTTTATTTACAATTCCAAAATATCTTAATCTAGGGTTTTCTTTTTCAGGTTTGAGCTCTTCAAAACTAGAGTGTGAAACAACCTAATGAAGCATTTGGTATCTAACTACTGTCAGCACAACTTTTCTCTGGATTGTGGCTTGGTTTTTTTAGATAGCTTAGCTATCTTGAACACACACCAAGGTTAGACAGGCATCAGACACACCCTGTGACTGTTGTGGAACTGGCTGAGAGGCGAAACCAGTAGAAACTGAGCTGCCAGAAACATTTGGGGTGTCATTGTCACCCCCAGAGACAGGTCCTCTGCTGAGTCATCACTGTCCCTGGCACACACATGTTGAAAGCAGAGCTTCAGCTTTCTCCCAAGGGCATGTGTTGATTTTACACAACTGACAGAAAAACATGTAAGCATCTGTGAAAACAGCAAGTATAGAGAAGATGTTTACTGTGACTATGCCTGGATATCAAATACTGAAATGTTATATGTTATAAAATATTTATTTTTAAAAAACCCTACAAACAACAACAACAACAAACAGAGAGATAAAAGAAATGGAATACCTCTTAAAACATCTATTAGCAGCTGAGGAGGTATTCATGGTTCATTTCTTGAGAAGGATATCTATTTGGAAACTCTCAGTCACCATTAAGAGACATCGCAGTTTTATGTTTCTTTCTTCTAATCAGTATTTTTAGAGAGTTTTGGGGTTTGTGAATTTACTTGCACCATAATCCAGAGACCTTCCTCTATTTCTTTGCTTCTCTATCTTATGATTGGTTTCAGCAATTTATTCTGACAAAAAACAAATACACTCATGCTAAGAGGTTAAATACACATGCGCTCTCCCAAGGAATTTCAATCTTGTTTATCACAAATACATCTTTCATTTCTGCTTTTTTTGCTTATTCCACAGCAGTAGCCAGATGAGCTTTTGCTTCTTCATTTGCATCCAATCCCATCTCCCTTTCAAAAAGCTCCAATATATATATACTGCCAGCTAGGTGCACTGCACTTAATTATTACCTGACACTTCTTACAGGTCCCTTTCACATTTGGAGCAACTCAGATAGTGCTTTTGCTCTGCGCCACTAGCAAGTTGTAAGATTGGGCAGTTCTTTCTTCTGATCCCCACCCACCTAGTCCATCTGGATCTCCAAGCACTGCAGTAAAAGGTATCATTATCTGCAACAATCACCTGCACTTTGCACAGTACAGCCTGATGTGCAGTATCAAAGCAGCGTTGCATTCTGTTGAGATCAGCAGTGCATTAAGTGTAATGCCAAAAACATCCAGGTCGTGCTAAACCAAAATGTAAAATGAGAAAAAAAAAATTAGTCCAGTTTGGTTTTTCCATTCAGTCACACGGCCTGTTTTGTCTTACAGATGCCTTTCAGACTGTCAAAATAATGTCAAACTTAGAGTTGAACTCTCAAAACTGTAAATAGGAGTCCCACATGATACCAAGCAGGCACTTGTCTGTGCATTTGTTCTGCCTAAAGCTAGGGTCTAGGAAAAATTCTCCATGGATAGGAAGGCATTTCAGTTAAAATACAAAATCCAGTAGAACTGCATTTCCAAACTAAACACTTCTGACTTCCTTCTGTTCAAAATGGACACGTCACGTCATTATCCTGACTTGTAAGAAAAGCAATTGCTGAAACAATCATCCCAAGGTCTTTCTCATGGGACAGAAGGGTTAGGCTTTTCCTAGAGCACTTCCATACGCTGTAAGACCGAGGGTATTATTAAAAACACTGAGGGTGTTATTAAACCCTCCATATGTTAGAACTATAGAAGGAGTTTATCAGCTTCTGCATGCCCATTCAATAGCGCCATGATCTGATGGCCTATTGACAGCAACCTCCCAACAAGGTCTTGCCAGTGGCAGAGCTGATAGCTGGAGTTGGCTTGTTTAACAGCGTTTTAACATTAAAAAACCCAATCTCTTTGAATCTTACAGAAACACTACAGCATCCTGACAGAAGCTCAGTGGACTGTTAACACTGAGTTTCATTGAACTGCTTGGAGAAAAAAAAATCTTTATTCTAGAATTTGTTTAGTCACTTGCTACAGAGTATCATTTAAAATGGCTTTTCTAACTTGCTGAGTTGTAGGGGGTCATTCCTAGATGTCATTCATAGTGCCATAAATAATGGCCTTTACTTATGGCCTTACTACCTTTCCTGTTTTAGTAGCTCCCAAAGTGGCCTTTTCTTGGGTGTTCCCATGTCTCAGATGGAGCAACAACCCACACAGGGACTGAGCCACATTTATTAGAGAAATATTCTCTGGCTTAATGACTAATACTCTGACATGGTTCTCCTGTACCTTTTCATTGCAAATTTTAGAACTAATTATTTTACAAGTGGTTTCAGAGGAGACCAGCATAGCTTCTTGTGTGCCTTCCTTTCCTCCTGGAAGCATGCATTTGCATTAGCCCATTGCATTCCTGTCTTACTGCTCGCAGATTGAATGGCATTTATCACTCCACAAGCAGAAACAGCGTAACTGCCCCTCTACATGTGAAACATGCAATTTATCGATTGCTGGACCTGTAAGCACAGCTTTACATCTACCACGTGCCAGTTCTGGGCTACTTAGCAGCCCCCTGCGCAGGACAATGTAGTTAAAAACACTGCAGTTAAAGACCAAAATGGAAAGAAACAATTCACATGCAGTGGTAACATTCATCAGACGCTCTTTGCAAAGGGAGGAAGCACTATTTATCAACTACTGGTGTCAGATCTCCCTAGCAATAACTTTCTTACTCTTCCAGACAGCTCAGAGATGTAAGTGCAAAATGACAGAATAGTTCAGGTGCTGTTACTTGTGCTGAGCTACGTCCCCTTTATAACAAGAGGAAGAAACAATTTTTGACCCCTGAACTTTTTTCTCTGAATATTCAGATCAGCTTCATGACACTTAAGGACATTACGTCGTCCTCAAAATTAAGAGCTTCACTCCCAATTTTGAGTGCCACCATTTGCCAGAGCAACTTCTAATTGAGGCATCCTACTTCAGAAGTCTCCAAATCCCTCAAGCACTTGGCTTTGTGCAGGCAACTCCTGTTCAAGGGGACTGTCTGCTGACCTCATGGATGTATTACAAACCAAACAAACCTTGGCACTTTTCATTTGCTTTTCAGACTGAGTAAAAGTGAGGATAAGTGACAAAAGCCTCATCCCTAGCTCAGCTACTTAATATCTGCAAATACATAACATCTTCATGTAGCTCTAAAGATCTTCCACCCACTTCTTTTCTTTATAATTTGTGGCTGTGACCAGCACAATAGGTCTGACAACCAGTTGAGCATGCAGGCCCAGTGCCTCTGGTTCCTGGTCATGTGAGCCTATTCTGCTATCCAGGAATTTAGGAGAAAGTTCCCTTCTCTTCTGGAGGTGTTGCATGTTATTTCCAAACCCTGAATGGACAGAGGGAGAGAGGCTGCAGAAACACACCTAGGACCATCTGCAAAATATTTGGCAAGCAAAACTTCAACAGTGTGGAGTTGTCACATCTCTCTAGACTTTAAAGAACAAAGTGTATTTCAGCAGGAGAGGCCACAAAGTGATAGCTGCCTGCTGCCAGAGCTGGAGGCACAGCAGCTGCCTACCCAACACTGCAACAGACTCAATGATGCAGTCACCCACTTGCTGCTGCTCAAGGACCTTCTCTCAGTCCTCTGCACTAGAAAAGACAGGTCTTGCTGGAATAGATTGTCTTACAGTAAGGAGGAACGTGGGAGAAGGAGGTGGCACACCTTGTTCCTCCATCTGAAATAAAACATTTTCAGCTGGCTGAGGAGAAAGGCAGAATTTATTCTGTCAAATGCCTGTGAGGACACGTCAACATGACTGCAGGAACCAGCAGACTTAGACCTCAGTGAAAATATATTCTCTGAGGCAAATAAAAGCAGAACGGTTTAAACAAAATGATCTCTTCTGATGACACCTAACCTTGAAGATTGTTTCTATCAGAGGCACTTTCATGCAGTTTATGACTTGAATAGCAAAATCACAGCCTCTTTAATCATAAAGCAGGTCTTATTTGTCCATTGTTCTCTGTGTTTGAAAATTACTTTTCTTGTTAGTGTCAAATATGTCTGAAATGAAAGGCTGTAAAATAAAATCTCCCCAAAAATTATTGGCTTCCACTATTGTGTAAAAATATGTTAGCAAAGAATAAATTATGTAATGATTTTATCTGTTTTATCTGTTCAGGAGTAAATTGTTTTTAGATTAAACAGGTCATAGGAAAAGATAACCTCTGAGAACTCACATTTCTACCTCCTGCAAAACTTGCTGGTATGAAAATAAAACAAGGGGTTTCCAATGTTTCTTATTAAGAAAATATCACCATTTTCACCCGTCAATTAGGACAGTGACTAGTAAAGTGCGAGATCCACATTTGAGATTTTACTGTCAGTTAAGCAAAGCAGAGATTTTAAGTTTATCTTTTTCAAATCCGAGGTCTGGAGAGGACCTCAAAAGGCCAAATGATCTGACCTTTTCAGAGTAGGTCCACTAGATCAGGTTGCTCATGACCATGTCCAGTCCAGCTCGAATGCCTTCAAACACAGACACCACAATCTCTCAGAGAAGCTTGTTACAGTGTTGGATCACTTTGATGGTGGCCAAAAAATTCCTAGTATCTACTTGGAATTTCCCTTGTTGCATCCAGTCTCTGTTGCCTCCTACTCTTTCCCTCTGCAGGTCAGAAAAGCACCATTAAATTATAAACAACATCCATTGCACTCCCTCCATCTGCTCACCACAGAAGGTATTTAAACTAATCAGTCATGATTTGACCATGTTGGCCGTTCCCAGTCTTCCTGTCCTTTGTGTGCTCGGATGTGTCTTCCATGGGACAGGCTCCATAATCCTCCCAGGGACTGAGGTTAGGCTGATAGACCAATAGTTCCCTGGATCATCCTTCTTGTCCTTGAAAACAGCCATGACATTGGTCTTTTTCCTCTTTCCTGATTGCCATGACCTTTCTGAGATGATAGAGAAGGGTCTTACAATTATTTCAACCAACCCTGAGCACCCTTGAATGCCACCCATATGGTTCCACAGTCTTGTGTTTGCACTGTTGACTTAAAAGGTCCCTAACTCAGCCTAGATTTCCTGTAGGTCAAGTATCACTACCTCAGTCTCTACCACTAAACTCATAGATCTGAGATGTCTATGGGCTAACCTTATGAGCAAAAAAATTATAGAAAAAAAAATATGTATTGAGTATCTCAGGCTCTTTCATGCCCTTTGTTTCTAGTTCCTCTGCCCTACTGTGCCATGGCCTCAGTTTCTTTTGTTTCTAGCTCTTCTTTTTGCCCTTCCCTAGATCCAGGTCCACTCCAGTAATACAAACTACCCCACCAGATTTCTGAAAGCTAAATGGTATCATAGGTCTTCAACTGCACACGGACTTCAAATTTCTTCTATTTATTTCCCATGCTGCACATGTACCTTCACAAACACTTGACTAAGTCTGCCTTCGTAGAAATTAAGCAAGAAAAATCTCCCTAACACTTTGCACAAGTTGTTTAACTATAAACATATCAATGCTATCACAGTTCTTGAGTAGCTAAAACCAGAAACCTTAACTTAAAAGCTTTCTTTCTGCCTATATATGGGTTTCATAAGGTCAATCACTATAACTTCTGTGTCCATAGTATGAATATAAAACAAAACAAAAATGCACAGATGAATTGGAGAGAGTGAAGTAAGATCTGAAGGGACTATTATAAGGCAGATATAATGTACAGTTGGGTATTCTTTGGTGTTGATGTTCCTCCCCAGTTGTGACAAGTGTTCCCAAATATTGAACACAGACTTCAAATGCTATAAGTCTCAGGAACCAAGACAAGAAAGATTTTGGTCATAGTATCCAAGTGCCATGGACGTGGAAAGCACAACTTATAGAAGTAATATTTAGATGAGTGGAACAGAAAAAGCCATGCTCCAATGAAATTTGAAGACAAGTAAGTTTGTTTGAAGTTCTTAAAATAGTGTTGCAGTTGACTACTAAAATGCATCTGTAGAGAAAAAGGTGGAGTCTTCAGTTCTCCAACATATATTTTAATGGAGCAAAATTAATTGGCTCCTGAAAGAACATAACTTGTGGCCTCCTATACAAAAGGTCAGATGCAAACGTACCGATAGACCTGAACATTCATAAACTGAAGCCAGACTAAAGCACATAGTTTCTTGGTTCTGCCTACACAGGAAACAAAATGCTCGGCGAGCGCCATGGCAAAGGTGTCCCCAACAGCACCACATCCTTATCACTGCCAAGGTGCTGTCTGGAGGAAAAGATTCATTTTCCTTTTACTTGCATTAATAAATTCAGACAAAGTTTTAGGCACAGGGGTGTGAATACAGTAGCAATGCAGTAGGGGAACAGCTTGTTTACATTCCTGTAGAATGACATTTATTGCAACGATGATCTTTACAAACACTTTGGACCAGATGGTGACTGGTCTCCCTGATGACTCACAGGGGAAGGAAAACCCCTAGGAAACAAGCACAAAGGAAACCTCTGCAGTTCACAGGGTAACACCTCCACCGACCGTAGCTTTCCTGAAGCAGCGGGGCTCTTTTTCTGTTTTCCCTTTACAGAAGCCTACCTGGGTATGAGCTCATTAGGAAGCACAGATGTTGCAACCTTGTCAAGACTGACAGTGTTGTCACCTGCTTCTTGCAGTCTTCAGAGACTGGGCCCTGCTTCAGCTGTTTGATGATGGTTCCGGCCTCAGTTGAAGTGAGTCAGAATATTTGGAGAAATCCTCCTAAAGCAAAAACAAACAAAGATAGTGCTGTTGTACATAGCTGTGCTTTTTTGTTCAGGTCCCTGATCAGTTTTGCTCATGTTCAGCAATACTTTTTTAGCTTGCTGCTGTTGCCTGAGACAGCTCCCTTTAAACAACTTTCTCCATGGTCAAGCTGCAGATCTTGGTAATGGTCTGGTACCCCACTGCAATGAGCGGGATTTCCTGCCTACGCTGTGGATGTAAAGCAAAGCCCAAATAGGCCTAGAAGTGGAGAGTGTGCTTTCCCCTTCCCTCTCCCTCATACCCCAAGATGACACCCCCATGTCTCGTTTGACTCTCACAAACAGGCTTTAACATGTTTGCCGGTACGTGGTAATCTCCTGTCTGCAAATGCACACTTCTGTCTGCACGCTGCAGACGCACTCCAGTTTTACAGAATACAGCTGGTCACATCAGCAAAATCTACTTGCTTTAACCAGGCTCTTCACCATTAATTCTCACCTGTACCAACGAAACAGGATGCTCTTTGAGATACCTGATGAAGGCACTCTTTAGGCACTTGCCACTGCATACACGGTGCATATAAAAACACGACTGCTTGCGTATACCTCTGCAGTGCAGCATTTCAGAACGTGCCTTTACCTATTACCATATTGCAGGCAACAAATACAAGCTTAGTGTAACAACGTATCTTTTTTTATATATATCAGATATATACATTAGGCCAACTCTGCAGACTCATCTGCATAGACAGCACAGCATAAACGTGTAAAAGAAAGGTACAGAAATAAAACTCTGGATGCTACAATTTCAGGAGAAATAAGAACTAGAAGCTACAAAACCCTGCAGGCTTCATTTTGGACTAGTTGAACTTACAAGTTCAGGGATGTTTCCCAAGAGACTTGAAAGCCACGAGAGGAAAAAAAGCCCTTGTGTGTACACATACGTATCTTGTGTGTACACACAGACACATACATTGCACTTACACATACGGATGGTGCAGTTTCTCCTTTCTGCTGAGTAAAGCAATACAGGATCTTAAGAACTATTTGTCCATTTGGCACTGTATCTTCACGTATAGAGCACATCTGACAAATGACAGAGAAATGGATTGATCACCACAGATTTCTCTTTTTATTACTATTATTATTTGATGTTGATGGAATCTGTATCAGAAGCAGAACCAGAATGCTAACCTGGACCAGCAACCGGCCACGGCACTAACGCGTTATCTCCCCGTTTCCTCTGTTAGTCATGTACATCTGTAGATCTATCAACCTGCCAGGCTCAACTTCTGAACTTCTGTAATGTGCTCCAAAGATAAACTCTCCTCTATTTAGGAAAGGAAATGAGAGGCTTCTTTTGCTGATAAAAATACGATTTACAACAGGCCATTAGACCATACCTCTCCAATTAAAAACAGCGCTTCAGCATTTTCTTGTCCTCTGTATCAACGAAATCAGAACATCAGTCCAATTCTGTTCGTTAATTTTAACTTGATTTACTGGGAATAAACCCCCTGAGTTGGTAGCTGACCTCCAAAGTATTCTTGCATCCTGTGGAATAACAAGGAATAATAAGAAACACGCTACTGTAGAGTAAGCAAGGCTGGTGTGAAGTTTGTTCCTGTGCTGTCAGATAAACAAGCCTATAGCAAGAACTCAGGGATGATCAAATAAATGTCCAGAGACCCTTTTCTCTAACAGACAACTCAGCAACTCTAAACAGGTTTCTTGAGCTAATTCACTTGTGGTACGGGACGATAAAGCAGTATTAATCTCCTGCTTTAAATCAAGTTTCTGTCATAGGGCTCCATTAATCTCTCCCATGTTATCAAGTGTCTTAGTGGTAGGAAATTATATTTCTAAATTGAATTTTGTTCTCTTTCACTGTAGCAAGAAATATTTTCCAGACTTCTAATAGGAAGTGTAAAACCTGTGACACGAACAATACATTTGAATAAATAAAAGCTATAAATTAAAGCCACTTTCTTACAAGTCTCAATGTTAGAGCAATGTAACAAAAAAAATTACCTAGAAAGGAGAAATTAAACACAAGACTTTAAATGGAAGTGGGGCAACAGATGGTTAACATTTTTATTTGCCATTTTATAGCAACTGGATTTAAAAAAAACCCCAAACTTTTATAGACAAATGATCTCCCAGCACTAATAAAACACTTATTGATTCTTAGCGTATATACTTATTCTACAAGATGTCCTAACCTGCAGTCTCTACTATTTTTTAATGGAAAGATACTCTCTACACAAGTCTGCAAAGTTAGTGCCCCTTTGTTTCATGGGAGACAAATTTGCAGTAAGTAAATGTCTCTGCATTAAATTTACTGTGCTAAAGTTAAAATGAATAACCACAGGCGACAAAACAACTTAATTTTATGGCCAGCGATAGAGCTGCAGGGCGGACGGGGTAGGAGGCAGCAGAATCTACTGCAGCATTGACAAATTTTACAGCCTTTTGCTTTTCAAGAACAATACCACAATCTCAGGAGCGTTCAGACAGACTTGTCCCACAAACTTCTTTGAACTTTACCTACTGCTGACCGTTACCATCTCACTGAGCCCAACAGCACTGGTCAGGGACTTAGATCAGAGACACAACCTGCAGGGTTTTACAGCAGTAAATACAGAGAACTCTTACCTATTGATATATTTGGATTTGCATTAGGCAAAGCATTCAATGTCACATACCTGGGCACCACCACTCAATCCAGGTGGTACAAAAGGCAGGAATCATCTTAATTTATCTGGCTTTGGATGACTTAGATGGATTCAATTTCACTCAGATGCAATTTACATGAAAAAAAAAGCCAACTCCACAACCTGTGTAGTTATAGATTTATTCCCTCTCTATAAGTAATTAGTCTTGTCCCACAAAGTGGAAGGCAGAACCCTTGCCACAAAACCTTTAGTTTGGAGAAGGGTGCTGTTAACTTTTAAGTTCCGCTGGGAAACATGATGT
The DNA here is from genome assembly GCF_964237585.1 of Gallinula chloropus. Taxonomy (NCBI): domain Eukaryota; kingdom Metazoa; phylum Chordata; class Aves; order Gruiformes; family Rallidae; genus Gallinula; species Gallinula chloropus. Next base: position 13,399,010 of record NC_140087.1, on the reverse strand, counting down.
AATGACTCAATATAACAATCGAGAGCAGAGAAAGAGCTGATTTCCCTTAAATATTCCTGTTTTCACTCCTGTGACAATGGTCTTGGTCCCCTCTGGCATAGCCATTGTCCCCATGGCTGCATTTCAACCTTTAAAGTATCTATCCTCATAATTAGAGATGATCATGAAAACATTAAATAGTTGTGAAAGCTTTGTCCATAAGGAAAAGTTATTCTACACATTTCCCAAGGCTAATACAATTTGATGTGAAGCTAAAATATAACTTAAACACTTCTACAAAACAGAGCTCTTGATTTTTCGCCAGCTTTCTTCATGGAAAATGGAAGGTTCATTTTCTAATTCAACAGAAAAACAGGGAAAAGAGACATTTGGGTAAAGAGAGAAAAGGAAAAGCAGCAGAGAGAGAAGAGCAACTACAGCCACTGAGGCTGGGAAGAAAGGGGAAACACATCCAAGAAGGGGCAAGCTTTAAGTTAGTAGTGCAGCTACTGTACTGCCATTTCTGCAAACTATTAGTAATGAAAGGAGCCTGTTCCTGCTGATGCATCCCAGGGGGTCCTGAGAGTTTTTATACTCCTTTCATCTGCCCAATGGGCTACTCACAACATTAATTTTGCCCTCTTTCAAGTAAAACTGTTTTACTGCACATATCTGAGAGGCATTTGCAGCCCCAACTCCAGGGCAAAGAGATGGTGTGTACAGCCTCATTCAGCAGCTTGTGCACACCACAGCTCTGCAGAAACTTCTGCAGTTTGCCCTAGGTATCCCTCTGATAAGTAACAGAAAAACTGTCTGCCCAAGCCGCTGATGTTTTCCCTGCAGACTGCTGATCAGAGCCTTTCCCTACCATAACCGAGACCCAGCAATAAAGAGGAAATACGGTCCTAGGACAACATAAGCAGAACCACATGTTCCTCTCAAATTCAGGATTTTAAGAACTCGACAAGAGGACATGTAACAATATATAGTGTGGTGCAGATGTTAAGTCTTATATTTCAAGATGCTCCTCCACATGGAGAAAGAGAATCTAAAGAGAGTAAAAGGCTCCTTAAAGATAAGTCTCCTTATTTGTATTACCTGAATTCAGTAAAGGTTTAGGTAAGTCTCAACTCCGAACATAAATACAGAAGTCTGGCAATAAAAAGAGGAGCCAGTGATCAAAGCCACGAAGAAGTGACAAAGCAAGTTATTCGAAGGTCAAACCCACACCTCCCATAGACAGCAGTCTGTTAAAAAAGGGCTAGCATACAAACATGAAATTCATTAGAGGAAAGAGGAATTAGACCAATTACCGTATAACACTCCTCATTAGAGAAATATTGTATGATCCTTCTGTTCCAGTGCTTTCTTATACCAGTTTACAAACAACAGACTGTTTTATTAAACAAGCTGTTGATACAAACGATGCTTTTACATAAAAGTTAAAAGCCAAGCACCTTTGGAAGGAAGCTCAGCAAGGAGTTCTGAATAGAGTTCTCTTTTCCAACCAAGTTACTTGAGCCTGACGTACAGGATGGCCAACATTTAGCTGAGCCTTTGACAGGTTTAAGGCCTTAGCATCCTGCAACGATAGAAATCAGAGCATTCTACCACTGGCAACGGAGACTTAGCAGCAAATAATTCAAGATAATTACACTTAAATGCATTCCCTTTGCTTGATGACACAGATTCATTCTTTGCATGAAGTGTGCAAAACAAAACCAGATGTTTACCTTCTGATATAACTTTACATGCCAAAAAAAGCAGCTTCAAGCCCTGAAGTAACAATATCTTAGGATATTTATGGAGCGACTGCTAAGATGACCTCGCTTGTAGAGCAGTGTGCCACCAATATCTCAGCTCTCCCCCAGTCAGAAATAAAAGCCAGGTATCAGCAAAAGCGGGTGTTCTGCAAGTGGCCCCGTACGCTTTGAGATCTACTATTCTGGCACCATAATCTGAATTTCTGTAATCAGAAAGGGAGCTGTTATGCCACCTACACGCATGGCTCATCTTTCATCGTGAAATATGTTTGGTGTGTGATTTTCTTCTGATGATGTTGATCTTTGCATTACACCCAGGGAAATACAAATGTCAAAAATCACAAATAATTAAGTTCCCTTAAGCAGATTCAGACATACTGAACTAGCACAGCTTTACGGCCCAAGTTCAGGGGAGACAGTTATGTTAAACCAGAAAAAGCATTGGAAATATTTTAGATAGATTTATGCTTGGCACTCCTCTTTTTAGGGCTGGTAGGAGCTGCTGTTTGACGTATATCACCACCTGGCTGTATATCACCTTCAGAATTAAAGACCTTCAGACCTTGCAGATTCTTTGCTGGTTTACTGCTTTCTATCCTTGTCTTCATCAAGGCATCCTCAGAAGCATTCCTGATGCTGAGAAGTTTGATTTGTCTGAAGGGTAGAATGGCATGAAATTCAAAGTCACATAAAAAATAAGGAAAGTTTTTTAAAAAGGACAAGACGGTATCTCTGTAGAGCTACAGGATACCACCCAGGATAAGGAGACTGGCACATTTCTGGAAAACCAAGAAATTCATGGAATCACAGAATGTTAGGGGTTGGAAGGGACCTCTAAAGTCCAACCCCCTGCCAGAGCAGGATCACCAAGACTAAATCACACAGGAACGCATCCAGGCAGGTTATGAACGTCTCCAGAGAAGGAGACTCCACAACCTCTCTGGGCAGCCTGTGCCAGTGCTCTGTCACCCTCACAGTGAAAAAGTATTTTCTTTTGTTCACATGGAATTTCCTATGCTCCAGCTTGCACCCGTTGCCCCTTGTCCTATCATTAGAGAAGAGCCTGGCTCCATCCTCCTGACTCTCACCCTTTACACATTTATAGACATTAATGAGGTCACCCCCTCAGTCTGCTCTTCTCCAAGCTAAAGAGACCCAGTTCCCTCAGCCTTTCCTCAAAAGCAATGTGTTCCACTCCCTTAATTATCTTGGTGGCCCTGCACTGGACTCTTTCAAGGAGTTCTACGTCCTTCTTGAACTAAGAGGCCCAGAACTGGACACAATATTCCAAGTGTGGTTTTACCAGGGTAGAGTGGGAGAAGGACCTCAACCTACTAACCACACCCCTTACAATACACCCCAGGATGCCATTGCCCTTCTCAGCCATGAGGGCACATTGCTGGCTGGTGGACACCCTGCTGTCCACCAGGTCCCTTTTTCCCATGCTGCTCTACAACAGAACCCTCATGTTTGCTCCTCAACTTCTGGGGTTTTTTTCTTTAAGTGCTGTATGCTTCAAATACAGACTTAAAGGGCTTTTTCATGTATGTAACTGCTCATTTTACAAAGACAGGAAGCGTAGAGCAAAGCAGAACAACACATGTACCTTTACAGTGTTCAGAAGCCGCTTTCTCTTTTCTGGTGAGCATCAACACCCAAGTCACTTTTTTCCCCTCCAGAAAAAGCTTTAGAGAGGCAGGAAGCATGCACCTATGTCATCACACTAACGGTAGGCTTTGAAGCATGATGCTAATACAATACTAGAGAAAAATAACTCAGGAATTTGTGTTAAGACAAAATCTGCTAAAATATAGACATCAGGCTCTATTAAACTAAAATTTCATTATTTGTAGCAAATATTTATTGAAGGTAGATATTAGATAAGAGAAAAAAATGCAGTGTTGTCTTAAGTATAAATTATACTAGTGGGAGCTTGTACCTGTAGAAAAAGATAGGACTAACACAAGATGGACTGTGGATTAACTTTAGCTGGTTGTCCTGGTACGGAAGATGCCAGGTGATGTGGAACAGATACAGAAAAAGACCCTAATAAGAGGAGCATGACACTGGCACCAAGGCCTCAGAAAATGAATGTCATTTCTTGCTAAGAAGGGAAAATAAGATTTCTCATAAGATAACCCCTTTTGCTTAAAAACAACTTTCCAACTAGGTCAGAAGTTGGAAAGCAACGAGAAGAAACTTATTTATCTGAAAGTTAAGGAATCAGCATTAAACCATGGGGATTTCCCACCTTTATCAAGTGCATCTCTCCACTAAGACATCAGTTTCTGGGCATAAAAGCCTCCAGTAGCAAAGCAATGAAGACTTTTGAGAAAATGATGCCCCTAGGGCAAGTTAAAGTACCCAAGTCACCTTATGGAGGATCCTCACCAGTTGACTAGTTGTTGAACAGAATTGCTTTCCAGACAGATCTCAGGAATTAACTTATTACCCCGTAATTTACAAAGCAAATAGTCAAGGTGACAGGGAGGACCAGACACTGAAGTAGAAGCAAGCCTGATCCTGAATCCTTCAGTATAACTTCATTACCATTTTTAAAATACTTGACCAGCGAGCACAGAACAGTAATTCCAAGATAGAGAAATTCCTAACTGCTTGTTTATGACAGCCACCTGCTCTGGTTCACTCCAGCTGCCAGAAGAGCTCAGCAGGATGACAAGACACGAGAGCAAGTAGAGTCCTGAGGCCCCACTCAAGCACTGTCTCCAAGGAATGGTCACCTGAATTAAACCCTGGGTAAAAATACAGACTCTAAGTCTGGACACTTCCAGACATCCCTAACAAACTCATCCGTTCTGTGAGGCATCACACTGATATACAAAGGGCATCTCCTTCCCTCAGAAGTGTTACAGTCTAGCTATAACAACACGGGCCTACATACAGAGACATGAAGTGATTTACTACAGTTACAAAGGAGGTCAGTGGCAGAGGTAGACATCAAATGTGAGCCTCAGCAGTCTCTGTAATCCGTCTGTCCATTGAACTTCGCTGGCTGTTAAGCACAAAGATACAGGACCAAGTAAAAACCCCTGGTGAACTCACATCAAACCAGTCAAGACTGAGCAACAAAAAGCTCGGTGCTGAAGACAAGACAAACACAGAAGCAGAAGCAAACCCCACAGCCCAGCAGCGTGAGACACAGCCAACAATGGGGTTTTTCTGGGAAAGACAGTAAGGAAAATATTTTCTTCATGCTTTTACACATGCTCAAGTGATTTACACATAGCTATGAGATGTAATTAGCACACTGGTCTCAGGAAGAGTTTTAATCAAAGCATTAATACAACCTACTGAAAGCATAGCTTTACTTTCAATGTTATCATAGTTACTCATATATTTCCATTATTTTAATCCATTTCTGTGGTAACACCATTAGCAGAGACACAGAAAATCATCACCAAATACACAGAAAGAGACTTTAACGAAGAGCAGACTAGGGACACATGTCTGGTCTTTCTAAGACACTTATTAAATTGCCACAATCCAGTTGAGGCTGGAGATGGAGATTCTGATTATGCTGAAATAGAAACTCTTCCACAACCTACACAGAGCAAGCAACACCTACGTGAATTTCATCCAGTTGGGTTTTCAACCTTTGTGTGTTAACTAATTCTGAGTAAAGTCAGGGGAACAGCTCTTTTCTGGTAAGGAAGACAATGACGTTCAGAACAGACCTTAAAAAAAAAAAGGACATACAGAGATTATTTCCAAGACAAATTGGCAATATAATAAGGTGGATCTAAAAAAGATGCCAACGAGTTAAGGATCAGAAGCACAGATGCAGTTAATAGCCCCCAGTGTCCTGCCCACAGAATTTCCATTTGGAGTTTTCTTCGAGACATGTGTTAGCAAAGTTACATGCTGTTGTGCTGAATGGGGAGCATCTTATCTGTCCAGAAGGGATCCCCTGCTCATATATAATGTGAGGCAATGCCCTTTCAACAGATTAACTTGCTTTAGCAAATTCTGCCAAGAAAAATCTACCTTGAGGCTTAGGGAAAAAAGGTGTCAAAATTAGGAGTCAGCAGAAGACTCACTCTGAGCCAGCATCAAACATGAAAGAAACAATTCACCATCTCCACCAACCTGCCCCTGAGACCTGCTGAGCTCAACCAGTCTTCCCAGTCTCTGTGGCAACAAACTGCAGCCATCAGACCAGGCGGGGAAGAAAAAGGCAACACATCTTGATGAGGCCAGGCACTTTTCCCACCCATCAGCTAAATGGCATACTTGTCTGTTCAAAAAAGTCCCTGTTGTTCCATATTTACACTCAGGACACCACACACCTCCTCTCTGAAGATACTCTTCACTTTGAGAAGTGTGCTTCTACTGTACCTGGCCCAGCGAGGGTGTCCCTGCCCATAGCAGGGGGGGTGGAACTAGATGATCTTTGAGGTTCCTTCCAACCCAAAGCATTCTATGATTCTATTTATTTTGCCTTTTCTCGTGCTCACGCCTTCAACCTAAAGCATCACTAACACATGCCACAAATCAGGGGGTAAAGCACAGTACTTGTCTCTTGGCCACTTCACCAGGCCTAATCTATCACAGAATTTAGATTCCCTATAGTACAATCCCTTCCTTTAGGTGACAGGCACCTAAAAGCCATACTGCCATAACATCTGAAAACCAATCAATAGCGCCACTTAATTTCCCCAAAGACAGCAATTATTAGAATTAATGTAAAATAAAGCCTATGCATAGGCTCACCTAAATAAGTCAGAATAAACTCATTAGGACAAAAGCTGTATATTAGATACCTGTGAAATTGTTGCACATGTAAACCAGTATCGCTCCTCAAGTATCAGTTTTCTTTCCAGCCCATGTAATTTGTAGACCAAGGTGTTTTTATATACTGGTCAGCACTAGGGTTCCATTTCCTTTTACCAGAAGTTATAAATTTGACTAGACAGCAACAATTGCTTTTTAATCTAAGCAAACTGATCTGTCAGAGGCAATCAGTATGGTGAAGCTATCCCAAGAGAATCCTAATAATGCCGATGAATCACTCGGCGCTGTATGAAACTCAATAGTTGAACTCTTGGCACAGAATGTCACAAGCAGTTAATGCAGCAAGTATATACAGCTGCAAACAGCTGGCTGGGGGATGCAGGCCTTCACAGGGTTGGCACTCCTGCTGAATTTCTACACCTTTTGGCATTAATCAGTTTCTAATCATATTAGCATAATGGAGGGTTTTTTTAACAATTTCTCATGGAAAAAAGAAAAACCAGACATTTATGGATATTATTTGGTGTTCCTCTCACACTACATTCAGAGAAAATGGTCCAGAAAAATCTGGGTGAGAAATTGGAAGGGTTCTTTTTAGCAATATACAGTGAAATAAGGAGAGCAAAAAAGATGGAAGACACTTTTCAGAGAATGCTTCGATGGACCTCTGCAGCCCTTCTCATTGGTGTCTTGGGCTTACCTGTAAAGTTTCGAACACACTAAGCAAGCATTTTAAAAATAACATGCTACAACTAAATCATGCGTCCTGTAATGGAAAGACATGCAAATAATGCCCCATTTTAAAACCCAAACTAAAGGTGCATAGGAAAGCCATGCCATTTTAAATTTCATATTATTCGTTTGCTCTATTAGTTCAAATTACATTCTTACAACTACAACTAGAAACACCGCTTTGTACACATTAACTGTGGATGTTTTGTTCTGCCTAACTGCATAGGGCTATTTCCAAATGAAGCAAAGTAGCAGGGTTAAGACAGTAATTATACTAAGTTTCCTTATGTGCTGCAATTCCTATTGCTTGAAGCTACAGGTATTCCCACTGAAGCACATTAACTCTCTCACTGTCCTCAAAGAGTAAAGAAATTGTTGCAGGGACAAGGGTGTCTATAAAATGTATATCAGTCTCCAGTGTATCAGCTGTGTGATCAACTATAGTAAGTCTGGGTGCAAACAGATGGTCTGACTTGAACAGCACTTATCTTTACAACTCAAGAATCCCTGAGGAAGTTTAATCTAGTTGATTTAAAGCTTTGGTTCTTAGCATCCATTTAGTAGTCGGCCAATTTTGCTTCTTAACTGCAAGAACATTCTTCTATGGACATGCTAAAAATTCTTTGTAACAACAGCTGCATATACAAACTACTGATTTGGCCCAATTTTAACAGCCTAACTGAACACCCACCCACCATTTTGAAATGAAGAACACACACACACACACACGCAAAATATCCAACCAGGAGGCTGAAATTGAAAGCCTGCTTTATTTAGTCTACACAAAAATCATCCAGTTAGCAGCATTACTACAGGAAAACAAAACCTCCACAGCCTAAAACACTGATACGCAGCGTTTTTACTATAGGATTAGTACTAATATTGCATATATATTCTTGAAGTACATTTTACATAATTAAAAATGCTTTGGGTTTATGTAACATGTATTTAATATATAGCTGGTTTATACTTATTTCAATATTTCTGGTTTTATATTATATATAACATAGCACGGAAAATACAGAGAAAAAGAAACCAGCCTTAAAGAAATCTGAAAAGCTGTCTTAGGGAAACACCTTGCTCTTCCCTCTTCAACACCTGCATTGTGTTCCAAAAGCTTGTGGTGGAAATAAAAGGTGCTAAGCACAGATCACTCTGCCTGCCTGGTAAGAATTAAGAGAGACTCATCCATTTCCTCTTACCACATTTGATATTTATCAGTCTGTTAATTAACCAGCTGCTTTTCTTCAAGCTTTCTTTCTAACATGGACGGAAAACTCCCATAGAGATAGTGTTATCCTTGTGCTCTGATTTCTGCAAAGGGAAGCAATTATTTATTACCTGGCATAGAGGATACCAGAATGGTAGCCAATAAAGGAATATGTTCAATTTAATAGTGCAGCTATTTGGGTTCCTAAATTGCCCACTCCAGAAAGGCTTTCTGTAGAAAGCATCTCCTAGAAAACAATCTTGTATCAGAAGAGTTTGCAGGGATTGTCCAGTGTAAAGGATCCCAGGCAAGCAGCTGTTCCCAAGGCACAAGAAATCCCTGTTCTCAGATTTCTTCTAGAAACCACACTGCTTTCTTTTCCTCCTCACACCTCTGCTGATTAATCAAAAGATTTGAGATTGACCTCAAATCATGAGCCAACAACTTCTGTTTAACACTCATGTAAAGAGAAGTATGTCAGGCGGGGCAGGTGGGGGGAACAAACCTTGAAAAAATTCTGCTTTCCACTCGGGTCTGTCAGCGTTGGGCAGGCATCAGACCTGATGGAGAAGCCTTCCTTCTTAAACTACCAGCAACTGCCCAAATAGCAATTGGGGGAGGGGGGAACTGCAGCAAAAGACCCCCATCTTTACAGAACGCTTATAGACTATTGCTTGTCTGCATGCTGTGAGAGACAAATAAGGGTGTTTTTTCCCCGCTAAACCTTTTCAAAAAGTAATCTGAGCAATCTTCTTCCCCCTTCCTTGCTCTATGCACCATATATCCAGGTTGGACATCACTGAAGAGGGCTTCCACTACTGCTCAGGTGGTAGGGGAAGAGCAAAGCTTTGCTGAGGCACCAAGCTGTACTTGCAGAGCTCAATCAGCTCATTAGACTTCAATAACAGCCCAACTAAGGTAAGACTACAATTTTGAGTTTATACCCTTCAACAGAGAGTTCACATGCTTCCAAAGTGGAGGTGCTCCTAATGTTTTTCTACTGTACCTGCAGAAGTCTCCAAGTCTCCGGAAAATTCAGGCAGCCACCTTCTCCCTCTCATTCCATTTGCAATCTTATCGACTATGGAACATACAGTAGAAGCCATTAAGCTACATTTCACAGTTTATGGTTTTAATGGTTTTGCAACATTAGATGCACAACACATTTTCAAGCATCAAAAGCTAGGCTTTGCTATCTAACATTTCATAAAGATAATAAAAGTTAATGAGTGCTCATGATCTATGATCTGACAAGACATCTGTTCTGTTCTTTCAGAGATAAAACACTCACGCTGCCTTGTTCTAGCACAGTGGGAGAGAACAAATATAAACCAATTAATCATTCTAAACGATAAGCCATATTAAGTTATAGTTTCTCAACAGGCTTTTCCTACCCCCATTGCTAATAGGGCACAGGTGCCCTAAAAACACAGTCTTGCAATGCAGTAATTAAATCCTGCTATCTTCACTTGGTCAGCTCCAGCAGACAGCACTGTCTGGCACTGCAGCAGGAAAAAACCTGTTCAAAACCAGCCATAAGGAGGTTGTAGTCCAGTATCCCCAGCTCTATTCCCATTTCCTACACATTTTCACCGTGCTTTTTTTTTTTAATCACAGGAGTGTTTGAACAGGATTTCCCTCTGACCTCTCAGGGGAGTAGTTGGTACAAATGTTACAAGAAATGCTACAAGATACTTTGTATGGGACCTGACCAACACCAATACCGGGGAGGAAAGAGTAATCTGCTTCTGAACCATTTGTGAGGCTGCAGCAGCTCGGAGATGTGTCATGGGGAACTGCTGAGAACATTAAAGCTCTGCACTCTGTTTCCAAACCAGTTGCCGGTAGGGATACCGTTTGAGAGCAAATTCAGTTTGTTGAGACCTCTGACGCCTACAGAATAATACAAAAGTGAAGAAAAAGAAAATCTTTATTCTTTTTTTTTCCCCTCCTTCTCTCAGCCTGATGGTATGACATGCTTCAGACACTACGCAGGAGAATGCAAGGTTTCCATTTCCTGCAAAATACTGTATGTCACCATGAAAGAGAACATGTGGAATGAAAAAAGAAAAAATAATAATCCCAAACTGCAGAGTAGCTAATGATCAATTATATTTACAGTAAAAACCCTGGGATAAAAATACCAGTTTACATTACAAAAACAGGAAGAGATAAATCCTGACAAATACTGCTCCAAACACTGTCCTGCTAGCAATCTACCTTGCAGAGGCACACAAAGAAATAAGCTATACAGTCAGGGAACAAAGCACAGCTCAACTGGGCATAGAAGTGATGTACTTCTGCTAAATGAAGGACTCAAGATAACTGGGATTTAACGCCAAGCACTCCCCCCACAGCCTGAAACACCTAACCTATCTAACCGGGCTAAGCTTCCCCAAGCGTGCCAGAGATTAACCACATCTCTCCACTGACTGAATCATAGAATGGTCTGGGTTGGACGGGACCCCAAGGATTATAGAGCTCCAACCCCCCCTGCCACAGTCAGGGACACCAACCTCCAGCCTGGATCTACACAAGATTGCCCAGGGCCCCATCCAACCTGGCCTTGAACACCTCCAGGGAGAGGGCATCCACCACCTCTCTGGGCAGCCTGTTCCAGCACCTCACCACTCTCTCTCCCCCAGCCTCTCTTTGTAGGGCAGGTGCTCCAGCCCTCTAATCATCCTTGTGGCCCTCCTCTGAACCCTCTCCAACAGTTCCACATCCTTCTTGTATTGGGGGCCCCAGATCTGGACACAGTACTTCAGATGGGGCCTCACGAGGGCAGAGTAGAGAGGGACAATCACCTCCCTGTCCCTGCTGGCCACCCCTCTTTTGATGAAGCCCAGGATACCACTGGCCTTGCGAGCTGTAAGAACACACTGCTGGCTCATGTTAAGTTTCTCATCCACCAGAACCCCCAAGTCCTCAGCAGGGCTACTCTCAAGGAGCTCTTCTCCCAGTCTGTATCTATGTCTGGGATTCTTCTGGCCCAAGTGCAAGACCTTACACTCTGCAGTGAAGCAACAGCCTAACCAGCTTCCACTGGATTGCCCCTCTGGAAGACCTGATCGTTCTGCTAACTAAAAGCAGTGTTCTCCTTGAACAGCAGTCACAAACACCACGTAAGAGATTAAACTGACATTTACATGTAACACAAACAGAACCAGAAGGGAAATAAAGCCAGTAAGTCCATGTTTAAAGCCTAGCACAAAGGAAAATTACTGCAGCACCACGGAATAGAGACGGTCCACAGATTTCCCCCCCCACATCCCCAGAGAGGTTGTGTGTGCTTTAGATTGAAGCAAGCAGCGTCTGAAAAAGCAGCACCAAGCAGCCCAGGAGGATTAGCTGATGAACTCAGGCTATACGCGTATTAAGCACTTGGGGTAAGAAAACATACATGGATCAGCACTGAACAGTGTGCAACAAGCACCCAAACCTTGAGATTTACATGTCTGGGGGGCTCGCTATGCCTGAACTCGCTTACCAACTCTTCAGATCAATTAGGTCTTCCAGGTATAATTAAATGCTCATTTATTAGCATTTGGTATGGTTTTGGATCACATTTTTCTGTTTAGTTTCTCCTGGAGAGAATCCACTTTGAATTCTCTGAGGCAAAAAGAATGACAACCAGGGATGCCCAGACTAAAAAAAGCCACCAAACCAAAACTCCCACACTCCCAGCCTGAACCAAACCAACAATGTAGGCCTACCCTGGGGTCCCTAAAAAGCAGTTATGCAAATACACCATCTACCCCAACACGTGCTACTTACCATCAAAAAGACATGCTGATGAGCCACTCCTGTGTATTTTTAGAACACATTACTCAATATGTAATTTTATACAAATTTTGACACGAGATTCTAATTATCATGGTCTTACCAATTAACCTCAGGTTCCTTCCTCGTGCATTTGTTTATGCCCATTCATACACTTTGACAACACATTCTCAAATGCTGTTTCCACAACAATTTATATTACAGTAAGATTAATAAAATCCTGAGGGAGGAGGGGGGAAGGTAAGAATTAACCACCCACACACAAATACACACAAGTTTGCCTCATTCAGATTCTGGTAAAAATATTAAAATTTAATAATAACTTTGGAACATACAGTTATGTCAAGGAAAGTAAAGGCATTCAAACAAATGGATATAGATCTTAAATAATATTTACAAATTCTAAACTGCAAGTTGACTATAAATTCACAAATACTTTAAATATTTAGTAGAATATAGTGTAAATTCTAATATAAATTAGATATTAACTTCATCTGTTACTTTTTTTCCAGTGATAACAGTCTAATCTTTACATACTATATACATTAAAATACTAAAAAGTTATAAAATTTTATTTCTGTTACTATGCAAAGAAATGGAAAATACATCCGATCTGTCTTAGCCTGTACAATAACCAAATTGAACTTTCTATAGTATTCTATGCAAAAATAAATGGCACTTTCACATGCAACAAGGCATAAAGTACAAGTCTGTCCATTAGTGGAATGTATGCCATCTGGGTGCAAAGGAAACTAAAATGTACATGTCATTCAACCATGTAGCTGAAAATCGTAAGTAAACTGTGGGAAGAGATTCTGACAAAACTTCCCGACTCAGACTGAAGGAATAATGAAAAGCATGTGAACTGATTTCTGTACAGATCTGTCATTTTTAAAAATGAATATACAGCATACTAAGCAGCTTGTCGTGACAGTATCAAAGTCACTTTGACAACACATAACGGAGGACAAGCCGACGATCCTGTGTGAATTCTAAAGCCCAGCCCCGCCAATGGGCTGCAGCACCTAGTCTGCTTGTCTATTGACAGTTTCCAAAATTACTTCTGCCACTCTGAATTGCACATCAGTAATCAGAAGAGTCTTCTAGACTTCATTATGCCATTGTGTAACCATAGCTTCCACAGTGCAGCGCCACAAGAAGCCTGTCCTTAAGGATTTCTTTACTTGGGTATTCGGGTAACTTGAGCATGTTGATACTGAAAAGAAAGGGAAAAACAAAAAGCTACATCATGGTTCAACAAGAAACCCAACAGTAAAGTTTTCTGATGGAAAACCCCAAAGAAGTCACATTTATGTTAGAAAACCTGTGCTGCATTACAGTACCATTGAGCATTTGAATACACTGCAAGAAATTAAAGGGCTTTTTTCACTTCAGTAAATTGCAATACAGTGTCTTCATTTGAATATTCTCTTATTGATCCTGCTGCCTTTAGTTAAGCAAAATGAAGTATTAAACAATGAGCAAACATAATGTAACATCATCTGGGTTAAAACTTGCCACTTTCAGGTTGGATAGTGAATACTTCAAGCTGTCTAAATGTTGGCCTTTTAATGCAAAGATTTGTAAAAGCTATACTTTTGACTGCAGCTGACATGGAAAAGCAGAGTTTTTAAGATCTTTGAATGACACCAGTTTACATACCATGTGCTTGATGTTGGTAAAAGATTTGCAGTATATGGCACAGCAGCAATTGTAAAATTTTGCAATCCACTGCCACCCATTATATGGGCAAAGCCACCATGAGGCACCCTGGAACTGAGAAAATTCACAGGAATCAGACCATAACAACAAAGTTGTAAGCCAGAAAATACATTCTTTACACTGCAAATACCTCTTACTGCTACACAGGACCAGTTACCAATACTTTTATCAAGGTTCCCCCTTTTTTATCCATAGCAAAATTATTTTAATCACAATATTGAATAATGCATCAGTCCATCTACATTAGGCATCAAATTGTTTCAATGCTATTTAAGAGAATTCTGTTTGCAAGGAGGACTCATTTCTACAACCAGTTTTTGTAACAATGTTACCTTGGTTTAGGCAAACATCCATGGTTAATTATATTTACAGTTAAAGAAACACTGCATCATAAAAAAAAAAGTTTATTCTCTAATTACTATCTGCTCCCCACAACAGGAAGAACAGGGACATACTGCAGCAAGCTGAGCAAAGGGTTGCAAAGGTGCTAAGGGATTGGAGCACCCAGCACAGGAGGACAGCAAGCTGAGACTGTTCAGCCTGGAGAAGGAATCTAATCTAATGTGTATAATAAATACCTGAAGGGAGGAAGGAGGAAGACAGAGCACATGTCTCAAGATGGAGCACCCAGTGGTGCTCAGTGACAGAACAGGAGACAATGGACACAAATTGAAATCCTGGAAGTTTCCATTTAAACATGAAAAATGTTTTTTACTACTGAGTGGTCAAACACTGGAGCAAGTTGTCCAGAGATGCTGAGGTGTCAGCACTCCTGAAGACAGTCAAAAACTGCCTGGACATGATCTTGGGCATCCAGGTCTAGCTGACACTGCTCTGCGCACGGAGTTGGACTAAACCTCCAGAGGTCCCTTCCAATCTCAGCTATTCTGCCATTTTGTAACTAGCAAAGACAGAATCCAATGAAACCAAATAAACCTTCCATGAGATATACACAGCAGTTCCAATTTTGCATTACAGGTACTTGTACTAAAAACAATGCTCCCATATTCACAAACCCAAAGCGACCATAAAACCCAGCAGCAAGAACAGAAAAGAATGAAGTGATGTTTCCACTTGCACTAAAACCTGACAAAAAACAAAAAAACCTGCAAAAGAGTAAGGGATGCTACTGCCTAACGTTAAGGAGCTGGGAGAGAGCTCACAGTAATGCTTTTGAAACATACCTCTAAGAGTCAGCTATAGTATCCAACACGTAAATCTATCACCTAAGCTTAATGATGGCAGCGCTGGGCATATAGTGCCAGTGTATAAGGCAACCACTATGGAGGGGAGTACTGATTATTTGCAGCATACTATTTCTGACATACAAATAGAATTGTGCTCACAGTCACAGTTGAGAACAGTTGTAAAGATTTTTACAACAGTACTCTCTTTTATATCATATGCTCACGTTTCTAAGTCAGTACTGCTTCCCCTGCAGTGGCTTTTTTTCCCCTCCAATGAACCAAGAGAATTCCACATTCAGATCAGCAATAACACAGACCTAACAGTTCACAATTCCTCATGCAGCCGACTGTCAGCTGGAAGTTTTTACAATCTAACTTACTAAAATGCTTGCATACAACAGGTTAAAATCACATAGCATGACCAGGGCTTTGAATGTTTAAAAGTAACAGCTGCCAACTTATCCTTCCAGGAATGAGTTTTCTTTCCAAGCAAAACACTACCAATAAAGCAAAGAAAGCCTTCCAGTTATATCCAAGTAATATCACATGATCTTACCTCTCCCACCCCTTGTGCAAATATCCTTCTGCAAGAGTAAGAATATGATTTCCTATCTTTGGAAACTTCAATACTTGTAAATGTTTAAGTCTACATCTGAATAATAGCTTTTATACCTCTTTTCCCACTGACAGATTTTTGTATAAGTTTACATAAAATGAAAACGGTGTAGAAGAGATAGTTTAAAAGCCAGTCCCCTTAAAAGTAGTCATACTTATCTGTCAGATGTATCAAATATGCTGAATATCTATTAAAATAGCATGTAGTTTATTACTTAAGAGAAACTACAGTCCCCCTAAAAAGCACAACTGTAATCCTGATACCTGCAGAGTGCCAATAAAGTAGAATATATCATAAGTTGTCAACAATCCCCTCCAAGTGTTACTTAAAATCCTGATCTAAAATTGCCAATGGATAATTAACAATAATTTAGCCAAGTTCTACTATAAAGACTAAACAGATCAAAAGATGGAGAAAAAAAAAGTAAAAGCACATGGATTTGGCGGTACCATCTCAAGTAGCTGTTAGCAGAGAGAAAGTATGTGGTGCATAAGTGCACTTTCAGACCTCCAACGTGAGACACAGGAATATTTTGTCTTTTTCTTGAATGCTAAAACCTCCAAACACACAGGATCTGCTATTCAAACACTGCTCATGACAATGACTGTTAAAGGATGTCTCAAAATTGGCACTAATGATAAATGCAATGGTATCTCTACTAGAACTACCAAAGCAAGATTTCTTTACATTGAAGAGAAAAAAGGTGTAAGAATGAGGGAAGAA
Organism: Gallinula chloropus; assembly: GCF_964237585.1. Taxonomy (NCBI): domain Eukaryota; kingdom Metazoa; phylum Chordata; class Aves; order Gruiformes; family Rallidae; genus Gallinula; species Gallinula chloropus. The sequence continues at coordinate 13,382,543 of NC_140087.1, read as the reverse complement.
GACAAAAGACAAAGTTTAAGAAATATTTGGAGATGTCAGAAAAACACTGAAGACAATTTGCTGAATTTCAGTCTGTGACTGGAAAAAGAGAGTAACACCACTTCACACACATACAAAAATCAAGTAAGAGAATATGCAGAAGAGGTAAGAGGGAAAAGGAAAAAAAGATCATTTTGAATGCAGCATGCCAACCAGTACACACATTCTTCACTACAGAAATGAGACACCAGAGGTTGAAGTCATGTGTACAGTTTTATCTCAGATACTGGCCTGTATTAGGCTAACTGGTGTTTTGGCTCTTAGGGAACGCAGCACCTAAATCCTCCAATCCCAGAAACTAGGATTGTCTGAATATCTGTGTGCAAAACTGTCAGCCACATACCACTATTAGAGGCAACTTCAAAAACTTAATTTTTTTAATGGGAAAAATAGGCATTCTGCACTTCAATCAATGAAGAAAAAACACAATGGTTTCCTACTAGCTGATACAGGACAAAAATATACAATTTGTTTTTAAGTTGCAGGTCAGTGCTTAAAGAGATCAAAAATTTCTTCTCAACTAAGAAGAAATAGGTAAGTCAGTATGTGATTTGTGACCAAAATGAACTGTGCTCAAGCACATATTAATCACACAACATAACTGTTTACTTGAAAGTGCCCCTCATAATTCAGTAGACAATCCCAAATGCCACAAAAATACTGCATGTCACTTCAGTATAACTTGGAATGTTTTAAGCAGCTTTTGAAACATGGGCTTACATCTTAAAGATTCTTATTTGCCACCTAGCTTTACAAATGGGCTAGTCCACTAAAAATGAAAGACCAGCAGCTGATGTGCAACAGTTGTGCATTTAGAACTGCAGGAAACATTTCTGCAGAAGACAAAAAGACTGATGTGCACAGAACCAGCTTCTTAAATTGTCTGTGATCCCTAAGAACAATGAAATTTGTAATAAATTAAGTGAAACTAATAGAATTTGAAGACCATGCCATTTGATGATACATCTGTGACCAAAATCCCTCAGTATAAAAGACAAGGTTTGATGATCTTAATTTTACTGTTGCTTAACCACAAAACTTATAAACAAAAGGTCAACTACTCTCCTAATCCTAGAATATCAAGGGAACATCAAATTAAGAAGATGGTGCAATCATTACCTGCCACCACAAAAAGACACAGCTCAGGTGCCACTTGTACATCTGCAGATCCACTTTGCACAACCTCAGCCTACACAGAGTTGGCAACTCACCCAGCTCACAGGGGCATTTATTGGTCAAAACCTTCTCTTACTGCCCTCAAAGTGTGAAGTAAGTAAAAGTGGCTTTCCCTGAAGAACTACCACCATTTGGGACAGAAACCCCATATAAAGCAGTCTTGCATAAAGCTACATCTTTACTTGATCACGACACGCTGCGCTGATGTTGAATTCAGCTCAGCTTTAGAAGAAAGATGTTGTGGTTACACTGAGTGAAGTGATACCTAGTTATCTCGTATATTAAAGCCTATATTGATTACTGGAGAAGCCAAGAGCCACATAAATATGCAACAGGAAGAAGAATATAAAGCACAGTAAATTCACTACTGCCCTGTTAAAAATTGCCTGGGACAGCAACTTAACTACACAAAGGCCTCTTGCAAAGTAGTCAAGTATAATAAATAAGTAATCCATCATTTCACTGGCAGAACAGGCAGCAAAAGGATTAAGACACACTTTGTCCACTTTGATCAGCACAGGGAACAGCAAAGTACGTGTAACAGTTTCTAGTTATGTGATCGTGTGTGGCAATCCAAAGTCTCACGACTCATTTCAGAGCATCCAGACAGTGTATTTGCTGTTACAGAGGAGTTTCTCACCTGCCAGTAACGAACTGTAGTAGCAACACTCTCTCTTCCTGAGTTAGTTCTTCCACAACGTCCCAGAACCACTAAATGACAAATAAGTGATTTCCCATTAAATACTTGCAGTACTTGAAAAGATAATGGTAAAACAACAAAAGGAACATTTACATGTTTGCTACTTAAATGACTGAAATTTTCATATGAAACTCAATCATTTAATACAGGAATATAGTATAAAAATCCTCCACAAATTTCAGCCAAAATAAGCTTCCTTAAACACAAAAAATGACAACAACAACAGCAGCAGCATTGTTTTTGGATTAAAATGCAACAGCCTGTATTATTAAAAAAATAACTTTACCTGAATGACTTGGTCTCCTCTCTCATAGCCACTGGTGTATTCTGTATTTTTCAACCAATCATTCACATCAATTTCTGGCATACCCGACAACAAAAGCTCCTTCAGAAGAATCACACAGATTGTGATTAGTCCTCCTGACTAACCAGTAATTTTAAGTGTTTCAGCTATTTTAAAAGTAATGCTTTGAGAAGCATAAAAATCACAGTGCTCTTTTTGTTTAATTGCAAACTTATGGAACCTACAACTAAACTTTAATACAAATTCTTCAATTCAGGTAGCTTCACATGATGTGTTTAAATTAAGCACACAGTATGAAGAGGCAGAAACTACTGCCACAGAACCTAGAAGAAAAACACTCAGTTTTGACATGACTTGAGGCAAAACTCAAGATGTCTTAGTTACAGAAGATCAAATCACCAAAAAACTTATTGGAATTTGATTCTGTGACTCTGAATACAAGACAATAAACAGCACCTCCTCAAATTTAAAGAGCTCCTTTCCTCCTGAAAGAGGAACAGGTTTAAATGCCACAACATCCCGAGTCCATTTTGAAATTACAATTTCAGGCATTTATCACTGACACAAGAAGGTACCACATTCCAGGAAGATGGTCATGCTAAGCAATTAGGATAAACCAGAATAAAAATAATGAGATCCTCACTGATAGGTGCACAGGAAGCAAACCAAAGTGAAAGATACAAAATGCTTGTTTTGTGGATATTGGGCTTTATTTCTACATCATTACACTACTGATTAAGTATGCTGAACGAAGTATTTAGAAAAAAAAAGCCATTTTTGCTTACCAGTTCATATTCATCAAAAAGCTGGATCAAAGACGGTGGAATGAACATATGGAAGCCTTGTAAAAAGGCATTTATCTGAGGCTGAATGGCTCTTGTCATTCTAAGCTCTGTGACAAGCTGGACATACTCAGCCTGCAATGCAGAAAACTACATTAAGCCACACAAGAGCAAAAATACACAGTGCCCATGCGAACTCACGCACGCATAAATGCAGTCCTCAATGCATTACACATCTCACCTACTGTAAGAGTCCTTATGTACTTTTCCTATGTGGAGGCAATCCAAAATAATTCAGAAGGCCCCCCCTCAATGTTCAGAGTCCCTTCTGCTTTTCCCCTTTCCTCCCTTCTAAAGACAATTCCCAAACAGAAATGTGTAAATCACAACACAAAGCAGTCAAAACACAGGGACTTGGACTAAGATAAGGAAGCAAGTCACACTTAGTTTGTCATGCCAGCATCCAATACAACCACTGGTGTGGTCATCTAAGGACATAAACAAGGCAGTGATTGTAAAGAAAAAACATTCTATTAAGCAAAATGACAGAACTCAGGAAAAAAGGGAAAGTTCTGTAGGAATATTTGTTTTTCGTATTTTTTTGAGCTTTTTCACTTACAGTCATTTTCTGCATTACAGAAATATTTACATTAAAACACTTTCATTATGAGAGAAAACAGTTGCTGTGCTTTAGGTGTAACAAGGAATGTTTTCAACAGCCTGGAGCAGCAGAGCATCCTGACTATGGGCACTGACGCATGCTGAAAGACCTGTACCACAGAATTTACATAATATATGCCAGTAAAAAAAGCAGCCTATTTGTTTTTCCCTCTGTTCACTTCATTTACATTTTATTCCCTCTCAGAAGCCTTAGGAGCACAGTATAAACCAGAAATATCTACATAATTTCATGTCTACAGACACATTCCTATACAGTGAATAAAAGGTACAATCCAGCTTTCTTTTCAGAGGGGAGATTTGATTGAACACACACAAGACAGGCATCACAAAGTCTGGTTTGGGTGGGGGGTTGTTCTGTATTTCCCTTTGAGGTAAATCAAGCAAACACCATGCTTCCCTGATTTCACAACCCCATATACAGTGAGACAAGGATCAATGTCCATTATGATGTTCAGACTCAGAGAACAGCCCCATTCCAAAGCTGTTTAAAAAAAACTACATAATTTTTTTAGTGCCAAGCAGCATGGCCAGCTCACAGACAGACAAGTCCTGGGAGGACAGAGAAAGCCACAGCATTGTGGAGATCTGCACCATTTTTCAAAATAGCTGATGGCCAAGTTTTACTTAGCATTTTTTTTTTTTCCTCCTTCTTCTTCTCTAAAAAGAAATTAGAGCACTGCAAAAATAAGCACAGCAAAGAACAAAGAGAAATGCACAGAGTGGACACTGGACAAAGCCTGACTTTTCCCTCTGAAGTCTCTCCATTACCATGACAAAAGGCAGTTGAACCACTATACCTCAAATACCTCAGTTGGAGCTACATGGACACTTCAACTGCAAGACTGGCAACACGTGTGTGGTATGGTCATACAGTCCCACAACCACTCACCTATTGCATAACTGCTGTAAAAAGAACATCCTCTCTTTTTTAAAAAAAGGCTACTTTTTATAAATAACTATCACTACTGATTCTTGATGGGGATGTATTCTTTTGTTTTTCAAAAAGAGGAGATTGGTTGGGTCACTGGTGGTGTCTGGTTTTGGCATGAGTCTTCTTTGTGGGTTTGTTGGTTTGGTTGCTGGTTTTTGTTAAAAGGAAACAATGAATGAATCTTTATTACTGACAAAAATACCTTTAAACAGGTAACCTGCTAGTGTGCATACAAACCCAGAAATTCAGAAGCTGAATTTTCTTCTCCCAGAGGTACAGCAAATACAATGAGTTTTAAATAGCAGTTTTGTATTCCTCAGGTAAAGGCAAAACAAAAAAGAAGGAAGATCTCTTGCAGGTAAAAAAAGATGTTTTATAAAGTAAGCACTTTCCTGTTTAACGTGTTAGATAGAAGTGCTAAAATAAAACATACTGCAAAACCATGTCACAGTAAAGAAATATGGAAAAAAAATCCCCAAACACCACTAAAACACAGACCTACAATTTTCAACAACTTAGTTCATCACGGTCAAAAAATCAGTGAACACAAGAGAGTGCCATCTTACAGATGTTTGTTGATTTCACATGTTGCAGCTTCAAATTCCAGCATCAATTAATATTAACAATTTCAAAGCAACAGTCATCTGTTTCTTACCTCCTTTCACATAAAAGCTACACAGAGTCTCATCCCCTCTCACTGCAGCTGAGGAAGGCTGATGAGCTAGGATGGATGCATCTGTTCTACACATGTTTAACCATCCTTTTTAGTCTGTGCTCCAAGTCAGAAGTTAACAGAGCGGTGTAAGCTACTGACTGAGGGTATCCTCGTGTGGGCAAATTTCATGCTAACAGTTTATATCAAGTACATCTATTTTATACATTGAGATGCTAAGATTGCCCAGAAACAAGAATCTACATCCGTGCTTCCTCTGATAGGTAATAAAGAAATTAATCATCCACTGCCTTCGCAATTAGACTTCTTTTACCATCTGTATTCCTTCATGAATGACTACATTGCAGGCAGCAGTGCAGAATCAGGCTAATAATACATATTCCTGCTATTAGAATGACACTCTGCCTTAATGAAAATGAGGATTAAGGACACCAGAATCCAGTGCCAGTTGCTCCAACGCAAACTCAACTTTTGTGAGAACAAATACTGACACCAAGTGGCCATTTACCAACGCAGCAGCTGTCTACGCAACTGGTAGCTCTGAAAGAACACTGCAGGCACATGTTAGGCTAGCTCAACACAAGCACAAACCAGAACACAAAACAAACAAAAGAATCAAGAGCCAATAATACAGAAAAATTGCATGTCTACCCATGAAACTCCTGCACTTACTCAAAACTATCTAGTGCATAACTGCAAAAGTCCATTAGCTTGATGCCCATCCTAATTCCTAGGTAATTTGAAAATCTGGCTCCTTTTTTGCATATTAGTTTAACTAATGCAGGAAAGAACTCAGGGATTTTCCAAGCTGTTACCATTAAAGTAAATTTAAGAGGTAGATTATTTCCCTACACACCAAGTGACTTGCAAATGGCCAGGTGGAGGGAATAAATCTTCCTGCAGTCTTTTACTGTCAGTTATCCATGTTACTGTAGAGCAATCCGGTGCCACAGTGAGCCCTAGCACACAGCACACTTTGCAACATTACCTACAAATTTACTTTAAGCATTTAGTGCTGTTTTACCTTTGCAATGTATATATACCCATGACTTTAGGAATATTTGTAATTTTAGAATTTGTAATTTTAAAATAAATCTTTCATTTGAAGTTCCAAAAGGTCTATAAAAGAACCTCCTCAAACCTGAGCACCTATAGATATTTTAAATAGTACTTATTTCTATAACATGTTAAGCTAGTAAGAGGGAGGAAGAATGTGGGCAACCCTTTCAAAATTTGTGTATTTCCTTCAAAACAGGTATACCATTTATGTGTGCCTGCAAATATTCAGAAAGTCAGTCCAATTGCTTTCTCTTATACCATCAACTTCTCAATAAACCTGGATACTCACCTTGTTTTCCTGCGTAACAAGTATACTTGCACCCCCTGGCTTCAATGGCACTTCTTCCATTGCTCCAAACACGTCAGTCTCAACAGAAAAGGTCAGCTCTAAACCCAGATCACTGATATCATTATCTAAAATCCACTGCAAATTCTTTGCATACTCTGGATCAATAGAAGCCACATCCTGATAATTTACAGGTATACCTAGAAAAAAAAAACAAAGCAACAATCCCTCAAACAAACAGGATAAAGCAAAAAGAGTTCTAACTTAATATATGGTAGAAGATTGCCCTCTAGAGAGAAATCAGAATAATGCAGTAATAGGAAAAGGATTCACCATTACTGACTGCAGCAGAACTGTACTTAGTACATATTCCATGTATTAAAGAAACATAGGAAACTTGATTTTCTCCCCAGTGAAGTAAATGGCATACCACTTCAGGAACAACAATTTGCACAATTTTAGTTCACAAATGGATTTCAGTAAAAGCATCTAACCATACAGAACACACAATTTTGAATGTGTCTCCTAAAAACTCTTAGAAGCTTTTTACATAACTTTTCAAAACTGAAATATCATATTAGCTATACGATATTTATTTTACCCCAGAAAGTTGTTTAGAACAAGAGGAAAGGACAGAAAGAAAACCATTCTGCATTTAGAATACTCTTCTGTTCTTCAGTTTTCTTCCTTTTAATCATGTTTGCTGAGACCTACTAGGGCAGTTGAAAACAAACTATAGGGATTTTACCTTTTCAAATGGAACTTACGCAAGCCATTTAGAAGCATTATGAAGACAGCTGTTAGAAGCCTGACTTTTATCCAAGTACAGAAACTGCCTATTCAGAACCCCTCTGCAGACACAGCACTCGAATTTGAGCAAACGTGCCCACAGCAAGGTGACCCCGAGTTTTCACAAGAGAACTACCCTCTTCATTTAACAAGAAAGCAAACCCAATTGCTTTAAGTATGTTATAATACATAACTACCAGTGACAGATAACTCCACCATGACAGATAAATTCCTGGGAAAAGGGGCATGGGATGAGGGTGGCAGCAGTTGTAGAAAAAAGCGAGTAACTGAGAGGTCCTCTTTGCTTCACCATCTTCCATGCACTGGGAAGTGTCACAGGGGTACCCGTTAGAAGTCCCATCACGCTATGGACTGCAGAAGCAGCACCCCAGAGAGTAACACAAATTAAAAGGGTCAATGGAAACAACGGCATACAAAAACTGTTACTGTATTTCCCTGGAGGAGCTGACTAGTACTGAAATGCTGTGTACACAAGCTGTAAGGCTTTTTTGTTTGTTTGTTTAAATAAAATCAAGCAATGCTCCAGTTTAGGAGGGACAGGTAATTTACTAATTAATTTTCATTGTAATATCTCCAAAAAAATCTAAACAGCCGTCTAGAGGACTTTCACTTTTCCCAACTAGTAAGGATATGTACATTCCACATAACAAATGTGGAAATAATGACATTTGAGGGACATAAGCAAAACATGTGGGAAGAGGAGACT